>NC_134369.1:38199687-39405000 GCF_035582795.1 Mycteria americana
AAAAGAGTTGGCAGGAACATGAAATGGAACAGCTGGTGAGAAGGGAAAGATCTTGGAGAATCGGGGAAATACTAGGATTGGTATTGGTAGTAGTAAGGGAAGAAGCAAGAGCTTCTTATTCAGTGGTAGCATGCATGAGTATTGGATTAAATTGGATTAAATCCAGATGCCTACTTCTGATTTATCTTAATATACATTTGCAGTTAGAATATTGACAGCAAGTAAATTTTCTAATGCAAATAAGAGACTATGGTCTCTCTTGCTTTAAATTTTCTATTCTGTAACTCCACATGATTGTCTGCTCCTTTTACCTTTTTTCTCTTGTTCTTTTCTTAATGCCTTATTAAGTGTTCGCTTACTCTTATTTTTATTATATCCTCTTTCTATCCCACAGACAACTTTATTTCGCCGAGTTGTATTTGAATATGAAAAAAGAGGAGGAGGGAGAGAAAGAAGGAGTAGAAATCTCTGAGAAGAACAATCTAGTCACTTAGAGGAAAATTGCCTACAAGTATGAGATGACTAAATTAACTTGTGGAAATGTAATCTGAAAGCATCAGATCTCATACCTGTAACTTACAAGCACACTTTAGCTTGTCAAAGAAAATTGATCTTTATAAATATCTCTGTGTAAAGTAACATTTAACTAGAGACAAAGCATTTTAAAGTCTCTGAAGTGTTTGATTTGGTCATGTTATCTTTGTGTTTAAAAAAAAAAAAAAAACAAAAAAAACAAAAAAAACCCCAAACCACCACCAAAACAACAAAAAACCCGCTAGTGATTATATGTGTTTAGTGCCTGCACTTCAAAATAGTTTATCTGTATCCGTTCACCTGAACTTTAACAATTTTCTTTTGGCTGTTCATTTATTAATAGTAGAGTCCTATAATAGTTCTTGGGAGTTGTCTTTTTGCAAACCTTTCTACTTTAAAGTATTTTAACATACCACCATTTTCTACTGCTGCAGTGATAATAGGAAACTGAGGAAGTGAGCAGTGGAACCCCTTTGGGAAGCAAAATTGGAGTATGAATTATACAGCTGTGTTTACAAACTTGCTCAGTAGAGGGAAAGAGTATTTATGGTCTAAATCTTAGCATTAATAAAAAAACCCTGGAGGACATTTTTTAACTTAAAAAAGCTGCAGAGATGTAATAATTTTTACCTCACAATTGCAAATGCTTTGCAGTGGTGACAGATACTATAGACAATGTTTTTTTCTAAGTATCTAGAATAAAATAATCTGGGCTATATTCCTGAAGTCTGTCAATCTCCCAGACTGGTTGTAAATTGAAATCATTTCATTCAAAAAAGACTAGTGAAATAAGTTTGTTCTGTTACAAAAATAACTCACTGAGCAAGCTATACTATATGATAAAAAGCTGCTGTAATGCATTTTAGAAAACCGAGGCATTGAACAGCTACACTGAAAATGTAATTTCATGTGACTAGAATTCATTTAATCATGAAAGGAAAGCACAGTAGATTAATCCAGGGAGAATATAACATGGACAAGGTATATTTTGGTGACAGTGATAGCGTACACCTACGATATCAGTCAGGAGGAGATGACGTCCACATAATGGCATTAGGGATGATTTATCTAATTTACATTACAATAGGTAAAAGAATTCTTGAACAGCCTATTAAGGAGAGTATGTATAGGTGTTTAAGAAAATGACTTTTTCTAGAGTCTGTTTTTCTATATCTCAGTTCTGGCAGCTTGGCACCACTAAACTTAGAAACGGTTCAATTTCCTCCTCTCCTTGCAACACTTTTTTAAACATATATAATTTTAATAGTTAGGTGACACAATATTTGCCATTATTTGCTTTTAGATGTTAGAGGTAAAATACTACCAACAAGCATCTTTGAATTACAGTTCCTTCATTTTTTAACTTGCAAAATGTGTGAAATAGCAAACGTAATTAAAATTGGTTTCAGTAAGGTTTGGGACAAATTTGAGGAAGTGAAACTTGCTGTTGTTTCTTTCCCTAACTCAAATCCCCTACTGACTTGAAGAACAGCGTAAGAGGTTCTCTCTAGTAAGTAATTGTACGTGGAAGGCTAACCCCAGCATAGCCAGTAAAATTCACAGATTACAAAGCCAAAGAAACCGTTTGTGACTGGGTGAACTTTTCTGGGTAATGTGAGCAGTCATAACAAAGACAGTTATGAACTAGTTATTGGTTGAATTAGGGCACGTCTCTTAGTATAGCTACTGTCAAAAGCTATTGTCAGTCTTGATTTAAACAATTTCAGTGACAGAGAATCTCCCAGAGCTCTTGGAAGGTTGTCCCACTGGGCTGTTGGATTGATCCAGTATGCTGTTACCTTCACTGTTAAAAGTGTGCATTTTAATTCCTCTCTAATCCTGTATAACCTGAGGACTGCAGAAAGTTGCAGAAAAAACACACAAATGACAGATTACACTCAGTGCAGATGAAGATTAAGTGATGTACATGGTGTGTGTGTGGGGAAACAGTCCCCTATCACATTTAAAGACATCTGAGGTGATTGTTACTACTCACTAGTTGAAAGCAAATGAACCCTGAAATTAGGAAAAGAACAGAGAACAAATCAGAAAACACATCACGGTTTCACTGTATAAATCAGTGACACAAGCATATTGTGTAACTTTTTCTGATTTGGATCCCAGAGGCTCCACAAGGAAACAGTAGTACTGAAAAGTTACAGCAAAGGGCAGCAGGACGACTAACAGTATGGAAGAATTTACATATGAGGCATGGCTGAGGATGGTATGAGTAGAGTAGAATAGAGCTCTTCAGCCTCAGAGACGGATGACTGAGAACGATATGGTGTAGCTATCTGTAAAATCATGGAAGAATGGATATGGTGAATATGAAATTATTATTGTCTCTTCTAGTGCAAAAAATAGGGAGTATTGAATTAAGCTGGCTGGCAGCAAATTCAAAACAAAGAAAGAAGGTATTTTTTGATGTAACCCGTAAGTAAATCTGGAAGTTTGTCACAGGATCTTGTGGAAGCTTAAATTTTGTGCAGGTTCAAAAAACAACTGGAAAAATAATTTGAAGGTTATTTTATAAGATATCATCTCTGGCTTAAGAAATCCCTGAACTACAAATAGCTAGAGGCTGGCAGAATATTTCTGAGGAAGTGTCCCTCTGTGTGTGCCCTGTTCTCAGGCTTCCCTAGACTTACGCTGTTGGGCACTGTTGTGCAGAATTTGGGGCTATATGGAGGCTCTGCTTCGATCTGGTGTGACCTTTCCCAAGTGATGTGCTTCCTTCTTCCCTGTTTGTAATCTGCAGAATCAAAAAATTAATATTTAAAGTTTGAGATGGTGTCAGTTCAAAACTGTTGGAAGGTATTGGGGTCCTGTAAAGGATTCACTTTTCTGTAATTCTAATATTTTCAGCAAGCTTGCTGACTTCACCACTGTTTGATATATAAGTATATAGTAGGGGGCTAGCAAGCTGAATTCCTTGTAAAGCATCAGTACCGCTTAACAGGGCAGACTATACAAATGGGTATTTTTAATGTCTCATAATTGCAGGAATATTGAAGAAGACCAAAGAATGTCCGTCCTGAAGACATTCTGAAAACATGCTATCAAATGGAATGAGTTAGGTAAATGTAGGCCCATGTGCTTGACATCAATCCTGGAAAAAAAGAATGGAAAAGCTGATACAGGATTTGATTAATTAAGATTTAAAGTGTTGGACTTAAAAGTTGGTCAAGGACCAGCAGCATCACAAGCAAAAGAGAGGGATGAGCTGCAAAGTTGGAGCTGTAGAGCTACAGGTTTTGAGTTACCAGGATCACACAGTTAGATCTGCTGTAACAAAGCTTCCTTCTGTGCAGATGCTACTTTGCTGTATCGGGCCCCTTCACAAAGCAGTTTATGTCTGCCATAAATGCATAAAAGCCCTCATGTTTTTGTTTTAAGTCAGAGTTTGTATTGATAGAGGGCTGAACATCTGTCACTGTGCATTCTCTCCTGTAGCTATAAACTGGTTTTGCCTGACCTGGCCCTGCCTCTTTATTCCATGACAAAAGGATATGAATATAACTAATATTGGTCAATTCGGCTTTCTGGAAGATGTATCTTTACATGTGGTTGGAAATACTGCATAATATTACCTGTATGTATTTACAGTGCAAATGGTCCTGAAGTGTTAGTGCCTTTTTTCTCATTACAATAACTCTTGGAAGCAGGGGATTATTTAATGAAGGGGCTTGAGAGAGATGCAAATGGCCGAGGTGAATTTGGTGTTCATCAGTAATTCAAGGTGAAATGCACACATTGGGCCAGTGATTTAACTATAGGAGCAGAAGTTCTGGATTTCAATCCTTCCTTTCTATTAGGCTATGTAAGTTATATCTCTCAACAAAAAGATGGAAGTGTAAAAGTATCTCATGTTTTACCTGTAACGTAATAGTCTTGAGTAGAGATGGAAGTGAATGCAGAAGATAGGCCAACGTTTTAGGAATATGTATACCTGCAAGTCTGTGCTGCTACTTGTTGATTTCTTTTAGCTGATAACTGCCCAGAAGGAGCAGTTTGGACTTAGGTCTGTCTCATTCACATAATTTCTAAAAGGCTCATTAACCCATGCTACGCCACTTTAATGTTTGTTACCTGCTGAATTAGTTGGGAAGGGGGTCCTATTTGTATGTAGCATGCGTGCTGTTTTGCTGAATAGATGTATTCTCTTTAGGCAATTGACTGTAGTTGTTTTGTGATGTGGTTTACTCATTTCATGTAGATGAGCAACTTAATACAGAGAGGAAATGAAAAGATATCCTTGTCAGATGCTTAGTGATCCTTGAACAACTGGTTATGATAAAGTTGGAAAATAAATATTGACTCACTGCTTTCAGGTGAGGTGATTTTACATAATTACACATTTTGGAAAACATTCTGTGATATTTATTTCTGGTTGCACAAAGGTTTAGGTTTTGGAACTTGATAATGAACTGTTCACTTATGTTAATGCATCTGAATTCTTTGAAGATGAGAGGAATAATACACTTAAAAATAATATTTATAGTGATGACTTAAATTAAAAATTATTAATGAATACATCTGAAAAAAAAATTACCTCTTCTTTTAAAAATATTACATAGTTTTATCCAGTCTTTTAAAAAATACTAGTTGTATCCAATTCTCCTTCCTACAAGCAAGCTTTCCACTTGTTCTTAGCCCTCTCATATTTTCAACAGAGAGCTTAAAAAGTCTTAACTTCAACTCTCAGTTTAGAAGTTTCTGAAACACTAAGTTTTGAGTAAGCTTTTTGAGAGCTTCGTTGAATAATAACCTGATTTTTCTTAAATAGGCATGTTGGCTAGCCGTTATGTTTGGGTTTTGGGGTGGGCTTTTTGTTTGTTTTTTAAGCCATGATAAACAATACCTTTTAAAAAAGAGGAGGCAAAAAACTTACACACCACGTCCAAGGTAAGAAAACTTTTCCAGTGTGAGAGCAGTAACTGGAGAATCAAAACTTGGATTACAATTCTTATTTTTCTCTCTCTTTTACTTCCAACTCTGAACCAGATTCAACAGATACAAAGCTGTCTTCTGAAATCAGCTGATAAAAGCTGTATTACATCTGCTGCTTGTTAGAAGCGTTATCGAGTTGTAGTAGGCTTTGACGGTTCAAGTTATGGAAACCTTGAAGTGGTGCCATTGAAACTTATAGCCATATTATTTTGTTTTGTACTGTACAGAGCCTACTTCTTAACTGATGATTTTTTCCTGGTATGTTAGATGAGAGACAAGGTATCAGTGCGTGTTGTATAGGAGCAGTGAGGAGGCAGGAAGAATTCTTACTGGATCGATGTAATATGTGAAGTGAGGCATAGGAAAAAAAGATTGAGAGATGTTTGATCAAGCAGTTGTGAAGAGAGCAGTTGGAGCTACTTATAAAAGAAAAGGCCAGAAACTGGGGAAATGTAGAGAGTGCTGGAACCTGTCAGCAACAAAATGGCTGAGTGATAGGTGCTCTAGCAAAAATTCCCATCAAGTTCTCATCAAATACAGCAAGTGGGAAAGTGGAAAAGGGTTGGAATAATGGAAACTTCTTTGCCTGTATTAAGCAGAAGACTTAAGCATGAATGTTTAGAGAATATGAAACATTTTTTGTTTTCCTCCTTATCATAGCAGTCAAGAGTGGGATCTTGTAGGAGGAATTTCAAATATATAAAGTATTCTACAGTAATATGCATGAGATGACCCCTCTCCTGCAGAAGTTGTTTCACAGATCTTTCCTGGTAGGAATTCCATTATTTTGGGAGTATGTTTTTGACTCTTGATATGAGACAAGGCTCAGCATAGTATCAACTTCTGGTTTTTAGTCTCATGGTATTCTATCAGTCTTTGGCAAGTATGTTTAGTCTTCTAGCACTTGGTAGAATTCATAAAGCCCTTATGCATACGTTAAGAGTTCAAAAGGGGTGTTTGTGGATGGCAAATTAGTCTGTCTTTAG
The DNA here is from genome assembly GCF_035582795.1 of Mycteria americana. Classification (NCBI taxonomy): domain Eukaryota; kingdom Metazoa; phylum Chordata; class Aves; order Ciconiiformes; family Ciconiidae; genus Mycteria; species Mycteria americana. The sequence continues at coordinate 38,206,158 of NC_134369.1, forward strand.
CAAGCATCAGGCAAGAGAGAGATTATTTTAGTAAGTTAGCAAAACATAAAAAGAAAAAAAAAGAGGAAAAGGATTGATGGATACATTAAATAAGAAAGACATGCCAAATAGAAATGAGAGAAGTCATACAGAGAGAAGTAGAGGAAAGATATTTAAAACAATGCTGGAAAAAGAAATCTTACATCTTAGTAAATAGAAAAAATGGTGTGAAATCAGTAAAAGACAGGAGGAGCAAAGATGTAGGTTTTCAAAGCTAATATTACATACAAAATTGACCAATGTGATAAAATGGTCAATAAATATAAAATGGTGTGTTAATCGGTATACGACTATTTATGCTTTTTCAGTTTCAAGGGGTGTGGGGTTTTTTGTGTGTGTGAGCACAGGTACCTTTCTCCATGACTCGTAAGTGTAGTTTTTTGACTAACAGATACGGTGTTTATTTTTCAAGCCCTATTAGATGTTAGAATCTCATTCGAAAATGTTTTGCATGTTATTTCCATGTAGAATTCATGTCTATGTGGCTTATGTAGTGGATGCTCCAAATGAGTGAAATAACTGAGGTGACCTGCACCTTCTTTTTTAGTTTTACTGGGGCACTGATGTCCAATCTTCTTATTGAAACTCTGTACACAGTACCTTGGGGTGTATTAACGTGGTGCTGTTTCCTTACTGTGCTGTAGTTTACCTTTCATAAATAACTAATCAACACTTCTAGCTTTATTTAATATCCTCTTATATAAAGAAAGATTCATTATCCTATAATAAAAGATACCCTTTTACATTTACTGCTGTGGTGCAAAATGTTGTTTGATTTGCCAGATTAAATAGATAATGAAGTACAGTAAATGTTTTTTGGTAATATTAACAGAAGCATGGCTTTTTATTAATTTCTTTTTTCTTAAACAGCCATGCATGAAAATATGTATTAAAATATTTTGAAAGATTTAAATCTTAGGAAATGTTTCACTCTAGTATAAGTCAAGAGAGAAAGCATTTAATAGTTTTCCTTTGAATAGCCTTAATAGCAAAAGAGAGCTGTTATTTGAGCAGTATAGGAAATCTAAGAACATCAAATATTTGTCATAGAAGGATTTAAACTTCAGTATCAGTATAAAGAAATTTAAATTCATTGAGTTATTGTCCATACATTAAAGTATATATTGATGTGATAAACAATTAAAGCAGTATATGAAATAAAAACTTACCTAGGAGATACTTGATTGAAGCTTTATCTGTGCTCTGTCAGAATATACTGAGACTCACTCAGCAGATAGGAAGCTTTTTTCTATTTGAAATGCATTGTGCACTCTCGTCTTGTGATTTCTTTTTCCACAGCGTCTTGTTCACTGCTGCTTCATCTTGTGGTATTGGTTGTTTCCAGTTTATTTCCAGGTATCTCCAATATCTGATTTCGTCCACATTCAGCATTTTTGTTTATTCTGCCCTAATCAGGTAACAGAAAAGAACCTGTGAACTTTGCATCTTCCCCCCTCCCCCCCTCCAAAAAAAAAGGCAAAAAAAAAAAAAAAAGGGAAATGCACTGACCCCAGTTAACTCAAGTATTCAGCACCCATGTAAAGATTTAGTATCCAGTAAATTCCGTCTGTTTTCTGCGGCTATTCCAACACTGGAAAGTTATTTTCCTACACATTTTGGTAGCCTCCACATTTTAGATTTTTGTAGGAAATATGCAGGATCGGTAGACATCAGGTCTTAACTTTTAGCCCATGCAACATTATTCTGTGAAGAATGATGAAGGTCTGCCTCCCTCAGCTCCTTATGCTTCTGTCAGACACAGATGTGAAATGCTGCTTTAGAACAGAGGGGAAAAAAAATCCCAAAGGGTGTGTAGTGTTTTGTCATCTCTCAGGACAGTGAGCACGCGTGGCATAAATGAGTAGCAGATATGAGCTATTCAAACCAGTCACTGAACTGACAGGATGACGCTTTCATACATAATAGACCCATTAATTATTTCTTCTGATGGACAGCAGTGTCTACTAGAAGAAAAAAGCTGTAGATGGTAATACTAGGTTTGATAGGTGCTCTGTGTTTGAACAGCTTGTCATCAAGAAACAAATCCAGAGAAAAACTGCTGTTTTGGGATATAATCAGGTAAAACGGACCAGAGTTGTTTTGACATGGTAGATGTCATGTATAGGGTTAAAAACTCCATTCAGGTTAAGGAGGTCTATTCATAGCTAGCTTTTTATCAAAAACATGTTCCAAAAGATTTGCTTTAAAAAATCGTGGTTTGTGTTTTGCTTCATGTAGCCTTTCATTTGGGGAACTTGGCTGTAGTCTTGTGTTTTTTTGTTTATAACTTAATGTGCAGATTAAGCCTACACATTCATGGGGGTTTTGTCTTTTGTTTTGTTTTGTGTTTTGTTTTGTTTTGTTTTCCTTTCTCCTTCCTTTTTTCTCCTGCAAAAAGAAACCTTAATGTTTTAAAAAAATGTTTTTCAAAGGACTCTGTGTATGAAGATGATGTTCAAACTCATTACGCACTTTGTATCAAACAAAGGCTTTCTGACTCACAAATCCATTTCTAATTAATTTAGAAATTTAAATTGTCTGATTTAATGTTAATTAACTGCTCTCTCGAGGTTAATATGTAGGAAATAATATATATTGAAAAACTCACTTTAATGTAGCATAAGCCCTCATAAATCTGTCCTAAAATATGATGGGTAGAATCTTCATTCACTGTACCGATGTTGTGTGCTGGTTGTGGGGAAAATAATGCAACATTTGGAATTTTTTCCTTACAATATACTTTCATTTTTTTCCCCTTGGAACCTTATTTACTGTAACTTTTCTTTTTAATTTATTGACAAGAAAATGTTTACAATCAATTCATTTCTTTTTTTGCCTTCTGTACGTTGAAGGTGAAGAAGAGATAAAATGATGAGAGAAAGGAAATAGTCTATTTACTTTAGAACTGGGGTGAAACATGAACCACACCAAAAAGATGGTGGGAGAAGGGGCTACTTCTACAGGTTTGTACTTGTTTACTATAAGTATGAAGAACCTCTCTCATAATTTGCCGTAGTCTTGTTTCATTGAAACAGCAAAGGTACCTTCATGCTCTTTGTTATGAAACAATGGAGAGCATCTGGATAAAGGTTTTTTGGTTTATCCAGTCAATAATGATGAGCACAGTTCTGCCCTTATATCACATCAAATAACTTTTGGAATACCTTTAGCCTGTAGCTTGCATCCTATCTCGCTCCAGACCAAATCCAAGCCTAGTAGCGTACGATGTCTGTAACTTTAAATCTAAGTTGTCAATCTTGTCTCTTTAGATAAGGAGTTGAGTTGCCAAGGATACAATGGGTACATGATGTAAAGTCCATGCTGAAAGTACTGGAATGAGGCATACTTTCTGAAATAATATTAACACTTTCTGTCTCATGATTTCTTTCCTCAAGCATACAATGCATATCTGGAGTTGGTAGCCTAACCTGAACTGAAAGTGTCCTAAATTTATTAGGGTATTTCATAAAGGTGCTGATTCTCATGAAACCCTTCCAAGTAACTGGAATCTGACAAGGCACAATCTTTGTGTGTGTAGCAATAAGAAAACTTTATATAGTTAGTATTCTCAGATAATCTTTCAGGAGGCAAAGAACAAACACTAGTCCCAGCCTGCTTCCCCTTTGCAAATCCTAAAACAGGGCACTCAGATATCTACTCTGTGATTATCCCCAAAAGAAGTCCTGAAGTGCAAAATAATTGAGCCTTTTTTTATACACACGTGCACGAGAGCACACATACATATAAATGTATAAAAACCACTTTTTTTCCCTCTTCAGAACGAGGTAAGCTGAGATATTTGTATGTTAGTATCAAAAGTATTCTGCTGTCTCAAGCCTGGAGATGAAGATAAACTTCAATAAAGCAGCATGTTAAAGTTTATGGGATGATAGCGATCATGACATCTTGGTGTGCAACCTGAGTCTTAAGATAAGACGATTGGTGTTAAGAATGCAAACTCTGAAGACGAAGCTGGTTAAAATTTTCAACCTTGAACATAGCAAAAGAATAATTGTATTTTTAGCATGGTGTTCTGACAATCTTTTCTGTTTGGTCAAGCTAGAACAGGAATAAGCTATATATATAAGCTGCTTAACTAAAGGGGATAAATAGTATCTCCAGTGGAGAATGTTGCTGGTATGTCTGAAGTAGCAAAAGGTTCAAGCATGCACAGCTATAAGCTCTGTAGGGCCTATAGTCTGTCTTGTGACTGGATCTCTACTATGGGACAGTCAGCGATCTAGTATGTGATTAATTCTTGCAGAGTTGGTTATTTTGCATTCACAGAATGGTGTGAAGAGGGAGGGATTCTGCATCCATAAATAACATCAGTTGACATGAAGTTCTCATACCTCTAAACCAGAAATAAGGAATCACAGGGGACTGGCTACATCCCTCTGCTTCATTTAATTTGGTTCACAGACATGATGTTTTCCGCATTATCTTCTGATAACAGAAAAGTTAATTTGTAGTGAGGAAAAAGTCCTGTACTTCTTGGACAGAATTCTGTTTCAGTTCCCTCTGTTTTTTGAGTGGTGTTATGCATGTACACGTTATAGCCCAAAACCTCAAAATAACTACTATGTAGCTTTGGTTAATAATGTATTGAAACTGCACCTGAAAATCAGATCTAGGGTGAATAATGCACTTTTACCTGTTTTAAGAAGATTGCTTTTTAAAAGTTGCATAAGAAGTGAGCACAGAAATCAGCTTTCTTTAAAAATGTTTTACATTTTAAGTGCGTGAGCATTCGAGGTGAAAGCTCACTGAAATTTCATTGCAGTCTCAGTGAGATTTGATATTTACAGTATCAAAGCTGATAGCTTTGCAAATAGTATTAAACCATGTACTACTGTCTGTGTTAGTCCATTCATGATTAATAATTATGGATTCTTCAAGTCTAAAAGGCCAGGTGTTGCCCCTACTGTATGAAAGTAATTTATCAAATATATTGGGAAAAACATTTTTTCTAATAAAACCGAGTGATCAGTAAAGCCGTATCTCAATGAAGGGTTTCTACAAATTATAAATCTGTGTGGTAACCACTAATGTTAGTACTGCAAATAAATTTGAAAAAAATTAAAAGAAGACATAGTGTTACAGAACACTTCTAAGCATTTTCCTTTTTGAGAATTTTATCAAGTATTTATCATTTATCTAACAGCTATGCACATGGAAATCCCATTTTTACCTTTTTTCTCAATGTTGTCATTCAACTTTTATAGATCTGTATGATTACCTGTTTCAAGCGAGTGGATAACTGTAGTGGTTGCTTTTCAGAGAAAAGCGGTGTATTTATCAGAATTTTTAAATTGCTGAAGAGCTAATGTTCTGAAGAAAATGTCATCATTATTGCCACTTCTTTTGTTGCCTGCAAGTAGTTCTTGCTTTTGTGAACAAAATTATTTTCCTACTTACTCTTCAGCCTTACTCTTTTTCACTTTTTTTTTTGGGGGGGAGAGGGTTTTGTTATGACCTCATATCAATAATTATTCGTTATTGCAGATTAAATAATTCTGTTTTGCCAGTGGAATATGTGATTATCTTCCAGCTAAATTAAATTCATCTGCAAAACTGTAATTTTCAGTGATCAATATAGAATACATTGTATGTTTCTTAAAAAAAAAAAAGTCTGTATAAATGAAAACAGTCTTCAAAATTTTAAAATTTTGCAATCAATCAGATAATTAACACTGAATAATTTTTGTTATTATTCTTAAACTTAAAAACATGATAACCTGAATCTTAAAATTATTTTGAATTTAACAGGAATATCTGCTAGCTCTCAGTGAAAATAGATACTTTCTTGTTTCTTAAAATGAGACTTAAATTCCTCATAAAATGGGTCTTCCCTGTAGTCTGAAAACTGGTTTAGAACAACAAACTCAAAAGAGAAATGGATTGAGATAGCTTAGAAGAAAAGGAGTTTTTGTTACCTAGGAAATGAGTAGTGTAAGTACTTAGCGCAACTCTTATCATGGCAGACATCTGAGGGCTTTTGTGTTTCCTAGATTTTAGTTATGGTAGTCTAGACTTGAGACAAAGTGGCTGTAATAGGAAATCCTTTGAGAAGAAAGACAAATCATGTGTTTTCCACGTTTCTAGTGGAAGTGTTGCTAGTAGATGTATTTGGACAGAATGCTTTAAAAAAAAAGTATAATAATAATGATTTAACATTCTTTCTAGGACCATTGGTTGCTACTAACATTTTGTTGGAAATTTTATTCAGTGAAATTTTACTAGAATAATACTTGCAATTAAACTATAAAATGTTTTTTGTGAAAGGTAACTAGCATGCTGGCACAGATTTTAATTAATATGCTTCATAAATTATACTTTGTGCATTTTTGTGTATTCAAATGGGACTGCCTTGCTATGTTTTTTTTCCTGTTTTAATATTGGAAACACTCGAAGATTTCTGTTTTTGTCTAACACAGTATTAGGAAGGATAAGTAATGACTGTTTCACAAATACATGAGCTTCAATTATATTTTTAATCACGTTTTAATTAATGGATCAGTATTTGTGAATGTGCTGTCTGTTTGATTTAGTCAAATTACAGCAGGGTGCTGTTACTAAACTATGCAGATTGGTAACAAATTGTGAAGCTGTATCGAAGATTGAACAGTTCTGCATAATTGTGGTTTGTTAACTTGTGATATCTGATGAACATGTGCTCAGCAGATGCTGTCCAGATATCTTTCAATTGACTGTGTTTTTGTAGAATATTGATATGGGCATGCACCAGATGGATTATGACCTTGAATATAATTTGTCTGACATTTTACACTAATATGGAACCTCTCCTCTCTCACCTGTGTTAAAGGGAAGCTTTGCAGTTAAATTTTTTATTGTAAAGGTAAGGAGTGATAACGCTGTGACCACAAATTTTAGAAGAGTTTGTGGGGGGTGGTGTCAAAGACTTTTAAGTTTTGCTTATGCGCACTCTTCTTCTTTCTCTCCCAACTTGATCATTCTAGTTGCCATAACAACTTCATAATAGCAGTGCATTTGCTGCTGTAGTTAAGGTTGTGTCAGCACTTCCATTATAAGCTACTGTTTTCAGGAATTTGTAATTTATCCACAGGCTTAAAAATGACATACAGTAAGCCTATGTAATTGGTTTTAATGTACAGTACCAACTTTTTGAAAGCTGCTGTTGTCTGATCTCTGATGGCATGTATAAAATAGCATATTGTTTCAAGTGTTTTTTTCTTTTTACCGAGAAGTAGCAAAATATTTTTAGTCTAAAACTAATTTTGACTGGTTCCCATCTGCCAGAGGTATGAGAATCAACATGTTCTTTTGCTCTGCCACAATGCTCCGTCACGCCTGTATCCAGTTAGACCCATCTGTTCCTGTTAGTTAAAAGGTTAGTGTGCACGTGGTGCTTTTCTGGGAAGTAAGAAAAATATAACCTTTTTAATAAGAGAATTTAATATCTCATTAAGAAATAAGTGTTTGACATCTTCAATACTTTTATAATTAATTTTATGTTAAATAAAGACTAGTTATATTATCTGGTGATGATTTTTGAAATGCAAGTAGAGGGGGAGTCTATGAACAAAAGCTAGTATTGAAAAAAGCCAGTTATTCATTGTAGATACAGTTCCTGTTGTAGAGTTTTAGCGAGGAATCGTGCATAACTTTAATGCAGCTTTCTGAAATCTGGGGATTGTTTAACCTGGAAAACCCATCTAAGCAGTTAGATAATTTGCCAAAAATCTGCTCTATGCTCTCTACCAAGTGATTCCACTAGGAGCTTGATAAAGAGATTGTTCCAGGACTTTCCTCCACCCAAATGGATTTTAGTTTTTTTAAAACACATTAGTTTAAAGCAAACTTACAAGGCACAACGCAAACTTGCTGCCCTGAATAATTTGAATTGTACACTTCTGAGGATTCATGGGGGTTTTGTTTGACATTTTTTTTTTAACCTATCTTATTGCCAAATGTACTGCAAGACACTTGCCCCTAAAACATTCATCTATGTAACTTCTTCACTGTAATAACATCTAATTGCAGGTATTTAGACATTTGTTTGTATCACTTCAGTTGATTGATGTTTGAAAAACTTCAGCAACAACATGTAACTTTAAAAGAAAGACTCCTTTGATTTGATTTTAATGGTCTGTAGTAAGTGTAGCTATTAATTTCAAAGGCCAATTTATTTGATTTTATTTTTACAGGAAAACCTAGTTTAAACTTTGAGTATGTCAAATCTGATTTAATAATCCTATTTAGAAAGTATTTGTTTAAAAATATCCTACACTGAAGAAAGATTGTGGGTACTTCTCAACTGAAAAATAGAAATAGTTTTTTAAAAGCTCATTGACATCTTTGCACAGACTTTCTGTTTGATTCTAGACAGGTGAAATATTCAACCTGGATTTCCTATGTCCAAATACTTTACTGTCCTTTTATTGCTTTGCTTTTTAATGTATTTTCCCCTTCCCTCCCAGAATCTGATTAATTTTTAGCCATTTTATATTATATTTTTGCAATCATATTCACAAAATTGATTTTGGAGTGCTTTGTTTCCAACTGTTAGATTTTTACAGCCAAAACCCTATACATGTTGCAAGAAAAACCACTTAACTCCTAAATAAAGTAATTACTTTTAAAAAGCTACACCATGATGGTAGCTGCAAATTGCATCTCTTTTTCTAGGTTTTACAGAAGTCTGCATTTGTTCTCCTGTCATCGTCTGTTAGTTTCTACTTTCACTCCGTCCACACCCCACCCCACCCCGTGAATTTATGGAGCTTTGAATTTCAAGAGATGGCTTTTACCCAGAGGATTAATTTTAAACCTTAGCATGAGTGGTTTATTCGCCTTAGTTTTTTTTCTAGGTTCTGTGTTCTGTTTTGATTTTCATTTTAAAAGATTTTGGCCTCTCTCTGATAAGTAAAAATTCATGGAAACATTTACATCCTTTGCAGATTTCGTAGCTATCAGAATTGATAGTGTCTCATCTCTGTGACTTCCTTCTTTTGAATAGCTATCCAAAGAGAATCCTAGCTTAATATTAGCTTGGTACTTTTCTTCATAGGACACTTCAGATGAGAGGGAATGTTGAAAAGAATAGTTTAATGTTGCAGGGTGTGGGTAAACTATAGTCTGTCTGTTTTGAAATTTGTAATGCAACTCTGTGGAGCTATTAAACTTACATTAGTTAAAAAGGTTTGCTAGAAATTCTCTGTACCAAAGATCTCTCTCTTCTGTCAATGAAAATGGATGGATCTAATAGAACTAATAAAGTCTGGGTTGTTGGGCTAAGTTGCTCCAAAAGCTCTTAAATTTTTTTTCAAAGATTTGTGCTATGTTGATCTTTAATGTATTAAAGAATAGGTAGTGGAAGTATCGTATATTTATGAAGGGAAGAATTAAATGGAATTACAGAAATCAGGGTTGGTTTTCTTTTTTTTCTTTTTTAAAGCCCATGTTTTGCAAATTGTAAAAACAATTATCCATAAATACCTAGGTGCAGCTTGTTTCCAGAAAGCAATCAGCTATACATCCCTTCTCTTCTTACTTCATGTCTTATATAATTTTGAAAACAGTTCCTTTCAAAAATACTACTTGGTTGCAAAATTACTGAGATTAAAAGAACTTTTTGGACATTTACTAATGTAAAATTTTATGTCTTTGCTTTCTAATAGATAAACATTCATTTCACTGAAATGATATTGTTCAGCCTTCGGTTGAGCTTAGGTTCAAATTTTGTTAAGTTTCAGCCTTATATGAAAGGTTATTAGTTTCCTGTATTTTTTTTCTAGTGTAAAGGATGTTCTCTGTGAGCCATGTGTGTAGGTCTGACCCAGAGGATAGTCACACATCTGAAAAACGCATGCCCATAATTCAGGTGGTTTTATAGTGATGTTGTGTGGTCCTCATTTTCTGTCTTGTGATGCAACAAATGAGCTAGACATTTATATTCTGCAAATGAGCAGGGCTATCCTGCAAAGGACACAAACAAAATTTCCCAATTTCCTGCTGAATGAGGAATGATTTCTTGAAGTCTTCCAGGAGAGGTAGAAAAACAAGTCTTGTTCAAGAACATCTATAGTCTTCCTGCTGTATGTCTGCTTTTGTACTCGGCACTGGTGAGGCCGCACCTCGAATACTGTGTTCAGTTTTGGGCCCCTCACTACAAGAGAGACATTGAGGTGCTGGAGCATGTCCAGAGAAGGGCAACGAAGCTGGTGAAGGGTCTGGAGCACAAGTCTTGTGAGGAGCGGCTGAGGGATCTGGGGTTGTTTAGCCTGGAGAAAAGGAGGCTGAGGGGAGACCTTATGGCTCTCTTCAACTACCTGAAAGGAGGTTGTAGAGAGGTGGGGGTCGGTCTCTTCTCCCAGGTAACAAGGGATAGGACGAGAGGAAATGGCCTCAAGTTGCGCCAGGGGAGGTTTAGACTGGATATTAGGAAATTTTACTTCACTGAAAGGGTTATCAAGCATTGGAACAGGCTGCCCAGGGAAGTGGTTGAGTCGCCATCCCTGGGGGTATTTAAAAGACGTTTGGATGAGGTGCTTAGGGACATGGTGTAGTGATGGTCTTGGTAGTGTTAGGTTTACGGTTGGACGTGATGATCTTAAAGGTCTTTTCCAACCTATAGGATTCTGTATATGTATTGTGTGGGAAAATAAATCCTTTTTTCCTGCTTTCAGACTGTATGCAGGATTTTCTAAAGACTCATTTTATAAGCTTGACAATTTTGAAGTGAAATCAGTACACAAAAAATATAATTTGGGCTGCCTGATAATTAGGACAGAAACAATTAAGGACTACTGCAGTAGTACAGTTTAAGATCTAGCTCATTATGCAATGAATTAATAAGTTAATATTCAAAAATACTGGAATTTTAGTTTACTCTTGCTAATTATGTATGTTACTGTCCAGTCTATTACGTAACATTTTCTGGTTTATACATTTTAATCCTATAATTTTTCCAGTTTAAAAACATCTACCGGAGCCTTTGCAAGAAATAAGAAAATGCGTGAAGTAATGAATTTGCTTTCACAGGCTAGTTAAAAACCAGTTCTAGCCATAAATCAATAAAGTCTAAAGGAGAAAGAAATCCAGAACTGCTCTCATTTGGAAGGGGAATATCAATGAATAAGGCACAACTGAGAGTGCATATTGAAAGGCCAAAAAATTGGAAAAGATGAGAAACTTTCATATGTCCCTGCATCATGACATACCTTGTCTTGCAGTTTTATATGGATGAAGGGATGTTCTTTGTTGATAGCTTGGTTCTTTTGCATTTTAGTCAACACTTTAGTATTTGATTAATGAATCCTGGGAGTTGAGCTTTATCATCTTTGCCCACTTGTGGAGGAGGAACCAGGATTCTTTCTCAGGAGGAGGAGAAAAAAAAACACATAAAGAGATGCCTCTTCTAAGGTAGTCTATGAAACTAGTTTTTGTAGGGGTGGGTTTGTTTGTTTGTTTTCTCCTGGGGATTTATTGCTGCAGATTTGGGAACTGGAAAAAAAACAGTAGAACACCTTTATAATTATTTATGACAGATTCCACATTGTAACTCTCAATTCATGAACTGTTTTTAAATTATTTTAGAATTTTGAGAAAGATTGTATTTTGGTACCAGATGTATCTTTATGATTTTAAGGATGCTATATTTGCGGGAACTAAGGGAAGGAGGGAAAAACAGATGATAACAGATATTGTTTGCAACATAGTCCATGAAGTAACTGTCTACACTTCGATATTTGAGTAAGCAAAAGGAGGACAGACTAACCTATATATAATGCATTACTTACCTGTTTACATGCTGGGTGTTTTACTTATGCTCAGTTACAATTTTTTTGAATTGCATCTTTAAAAGTTTGTCAATAAAGATGTCCTAGAAGAGAATTAGCCTCTTGGTGAGTAGTGCTGGGGTAACACAAATAGCATCTTCAAACATTTATTGGGGCATGCAACTCTGGTTTTGTCACTGAAACTACCGGTGAGAAAGTGTTCCTTATACCTTTAGCTGTTGATTAGTGGCCAGTGGTCCTTTCTACACCTGCACTGGAAATGTACAGTAGGAAAGACTCAATAACTTTTAATAATTATCTAGTTATTTACATGGTACTTGAGTGTAATTCTCTTCCATTTCCGTTCAGCTGGGGAATTATGAAAATATTAGACTTTGTTTTTTCATTATGTGCTTTTTGAATGACTCAATATATGAATGCATTTGTCAGTTGGATTATGAATATCATGCTTTATGCCTTATCTCAGCCTTATTTTTAAGGAGTCTTTGTGTTTTTTTTCAATTACACAAGTGTCAAGTCTCAGAGGGGAGCACAAGACTCATGCTTCTGTTATTCATCAAATGATCTCCTGCCACACTGCAAGCATCCTGCATACTGGCAGCAAAAGACTGCTATCTCAATACCCTTCTGTCAGCCCACGTGTAAAGCATACTTGGGTAGAAAAGGAAAGATTTGCAGACTGAAGAGGCATGGGCCCCAAGAGCTGGGTGAGAGGCAATAGGGCTGTGCAGAAGCACAGAGAAAGCCTCAGGCCATATATTGCAGTTGCGGTACCTGTAGGGCAGGAACATGCGACTTACGTGAGCTGATACGGATGTATGCCTGCATTATCACTGAACTGGATTGCCCATTCCCATCGTTTTGCCTAATGCATGCACCTTCTACATTTGATTCTAGTATGCTTCAGAGAACTGCTTTTTGGGAAAGCCTGTCTTGTTGATTGCCACTTTAAAATAGAGCCGAACATTAAGATTCAACTCTTGCAAAATAATACATCTATTCAGTTAAAATGTCTCTGATGGAGACATGACCAATTGTGTGATGAGAAGAAACAGGAAGTTAAGCTGTGATTCTGTTCATCCTGAGCCTTTGAGTACCTTCGGAATTGTCAGGCTTTGCTTCCTGCTGGGTATCTGAATGGAGAAGGGTTCCATGAAGCTCTACCCTCAGATGGAATGGGCTGTGTATGCAGGTGGAAGTTTTGTTGTTCTGTCCTTTGTCTCTCTAGGTTGTTTCTTTGACCTGCCTTTTCAGGATGGTTAATCTTCTCAGTCAGCTGTTTTTTACAATTTGAATTAATTTTTTTGGGGTAGCTAGCCAAGGGCTTCCCACCCCCGCCTTGGGGGTGGGGGAATGGGAAGGGTATTACAGTATTGTGAAGCACAGTTTAACAGAGAGATGTAAAAATAAGAAATTAAACCTTAGAATATAAAAGTTGAATGTTATCTGTGTGCTTCAGCTTTTATTTGGCTGGTCCAGGAAATGTAAAAGAATCACCTTCTAGAAGCAAATGGGACCTATGAAACAGCTGCATGCTCTTTCAGTACCTTTAGGAACAAGAGCAATTTCATACACTTTATCAATCAGTGAGATACTAAGAATATTTTGGGACTATTTTGTGTATTAGTTGAGACAGTTAAAGACATTTGAGTGCCTTCTTTTTTTTAATATCATTCATTGGATCTATGGAGAGATATTCATGCTTCAGAGACCTCCTTCTCCATCATCCTCTATCCTGTTATCTCAGTAACAAAACCTGCAAAAATGCATTCAAAAATATCTTAAATATATTTATGGCTGACAGTGTTTTCTGCCTAGGAGAAAAGAAGTGCTGTTTGTTAACTAATTAAAGATGACATTTACCTCCAACAGCCTAAGAGATGCTGCTATCTGTAGAAACACCTTGGTGAACAATCTCGGCTTTGAAGCTAGTCCAAATGAGGATGGCTGAGTACAAAATGTACCTTCTGTTATAAAGCATGGTTTCTTTTGATCAGGTGATCTACTTCTGAAATTAAAAGATATTATGAATGTTCTGTTGGTATAACAGAATATAGTTGTCTACTTGGAATGAGAGTAATTAAAAATGTATGTTGAGCATGTTGATTTAGACGTTTGATTTCCTGTGTGTGTTCCAAATGCAGACCATGCTGGTAGGACAACTTCAACATTTATTGTAGTATTTTGAGATAATCCATAGGATATACATTCAAAAATGTTAAATTAAACCTCAATTAAAGAGTGGAAACAAAGTATCATGGCCATTTGGAAGTCTTTTATCAGATGTTCTTGGAGTAAGCAAGCACCTTCTCTGGTGAGAACGATGTTCAGAAAAATGACATTGGAGTAATCAAACATAGAAGGCTTGTCTCAGGTAAGCCTTAATTTTATGTTACTGATAGTGACTTTGAAATAATAATTTTTGATCTGAAATAGGAATTTCTCATAAATTTTATATTTTATACTTGAATTTATACTTGTATAAGAACTATAACCTTATAGTGGATGTGAGGGCTGCAGCTTTAGTGAATAATGATGAGTGATGTTATGTTTTTAATGGAATATAAAGAAGAAATGTCTTGAAAGCTGAAACTAAATGCTAGCATTTAGTTCTTTTCTTGAAGCTGTTGGGGTTTTTTGGGGGGGGTTTTTTTGTTTTTTTTGTTTTTTTTTTTTCAAAATTAAGATTTTGATCAAGCTTTGTTTTATGGCACTCAGTAAGAAAAGCTTTAGACAGAGGCAGAGGTTCAGGTGGCTTGCTGCTGGGAACTCTGTGAACGTGACTGTTGCCCAGATAGCGATTTATTTATTTATTTTTATGATCATGTTCTTAAATAGAATAGAAACTAAGGAAATAATATTTTTAAAAATGAAGTTAATTTTTCCTTTTGTTAATAAAAATAAGAAATTAAATAATAGGAAGCTGTAATATTAAACACTTCTTCTGTAAGTATGACAGACCCAATTCTTTTCTGGTGTAACTGGTTGCATTTTAACAGCAGTAATGCCCATCTGCTTCTCAGGGTTTCTTGGCAACTTCAGTGCACTAAAAGTTATAAATGCTTCAAATGATACTGCAAGTTGTATAATTTTGGTTTACTGAAGCCCATATTGGAACACTCTGTTCTAACAAACTGTAACTAGATATAATATGTATTTATTTTTTTTTTTGTGAGTTTGGCTCTGAGTTTTCTCAACATTTATGATTAAATAATAAATCTCTTACTTAGAAACTTTGGCACTCAACACAGAAAAGCAGGCTATTGTAGAATGCATGTATTAAATTGTAAAATATTATTTCATTGGGGTTGTGTTTTTAAAAATGTATTTTTATGTATGATGTATTAATGGATGTATTAATTTATTGTCCAGGTAGACACTTATTGTAATTCTGTTTATCATGATGAAAAATCAGATGATAGGAGAGTTTTTGCCATACTTCTGTTGATCTTCCCATTTTGGCACTACTGATCCATAAATGTTATTTTGGTGGAAAACCCAGGAAAATAATTTGAGAGTGAAGACTGGAAAAAATAGAAAAAGAAAATGGACACTTTTTACAAACCAAAAAAACATTCAGAAACTCTGAATTTGGCCTGGTAAAAAGAGATTACTCAGCAGTTTGTAAACCATGTACATATGTTTTTGATACTTTTGATAGGGTAGAAGTAAGGAGGTGATCCTGGTGTCAACAAGGAACAGAGCAAGAGTCTGCTGTGGCAAAAAAGCAGAGTGGAAGCATGCAAAGGCTCTAGCATAAGAGTAATGAAAGATCCCATTCTTTTCTAATTATTTCTGCTACTAGTTGTGCTGTAGGGTTTTGAACAAATATGAGCAAAGAAAATAAAGAAGGAGTTGTCCTGCTGCTGAGCAGAGGGGAAAGTTGTCAACAGGTGAAATCAGGAAAATGGAAGCTTTGAATGTCTTTTTTTTGCATAAATCCACGCTAACTAGATCCCCTCTGACTGGATAACTAACATATTTGACAACACTTGGAAGCGGGGTCTATTAGAGAATTCTGGAAATGTTGTCAGGTTCAAAAGTCCACTTAGTTGAAGTATTAGGGAGGAGAGAGTATCCTTCTTCTGTTGTTTTACTTTGCCCTAGGCAACTACTTGTGACCACTCATGGAGGTGAGATACTGTGTGATGGACTGTCTGAATATGTACAACCATTCTTATGTTGTAAAGGAAAACAAGGTGAAATGGGGGATTTAGCCTTTACATGTTTGACGATGGAAGCTGTATGGATATTATAAGATCACAGGATAATTCAGGCTGGCAGAGTCCTCGGGAGGTTTCTAGTCCAGCCTCTTGAACAAAGCAAGGTCAGCTGTGGTCAGATGCAGTTCCTCAGGGCTTTATCCAGTAGGAATCTCAAAGGTTGGCAATGGCACAACCTGCTCCACTGCCTGACTCATGATGAAAAGGTTTTTCCTTATATCCAGTCTGAACCTCTCATTTTAATTTATCCCTGTTGTTTCTTGTCCTCCCCCCATGCACATTGGACAGCCTGGCTCCATGATCTTGATAAACTCCCTGTAGGTACTGGCAGGCTGCTGCTAGGTCCCCCCCAAAGCCATCTCTTGTGCAGGCTGAACAAGCCTGGTTCCCTCAGCGTCTCCTCACACGGCAAGTGCTCCAGCCCCCAACCATCCTGGTGGCTTTCTGCTGAACTCGCTCCAGTTTATCGGCATCTGTGCCGGGGGCCTAAGCCAGAGTGCAGCACGCTCGGTGCGATCCCGCAAGCTCTGAGGGAGCACTGCTGGCTCCTGTGCAGCTTGCTGCCTGGCAAGGGCCCAGTTGCAGCCAGTCAGTTGCAGCCTGGACACATCTTCATGGTGTAGACCAAAAGTAATGTAGCAAGTATATTGCAGTGAGATAGGTTTTAGGTTAAACATGGAAAAAAAATTGTCACGTGAGAACAGCAAAACGTTTTGAGTAAACGCCCTAAAGACACTGGGGCGTATCTGTCACTGAAGATCTTCTACAACAAGTTAGAAAAACATCTTCCAGGAATGATGTAGGCGTACGTGAGCCTGCTTGGGAAGGAAAAAGGTCTAGATGATCACATGAAGCCTGTTCAAGTCCTGTGATTTCACAATAGTCTGAACAGGAACACAACCCCCCCACATTTTCTTTCTAAATATTAGTAGCTGTTTAAGCTAACATTGCATGAAATAGTTATGTTTATATGAATGAACATAGCCGTACATACCATAAGCTGTGGAAATGAAAACAGAGGAAAATATATGAGCATATGCGTCACCATTTCTCTTCTGCATTCCATTTCAATCTGTGTATCTTAAACTGATGAAGTAGTAAAGTTCAGTTCTCATGCAAGGCTTGTTTAGCAGTACCCTTTTATATTTCTCACAGTTAATGATATTGTTTCAGTCTTTTCTTCGATTATTGTTATATTGTTCTTCTATATTGTTCTTTGATTATGGTATATAAAGTGTTACCGTATCACTGACAGTTGAAAGAAAAAACGGCTGATGCCACTGGCAGTCCTAGAAATTACCACTTGTACTTCTTCGCTGTTTCTCTTCATGATCTGCCTTTTAAAGATTTATTTCAGAATCAGATTGGTTATATTGTCATCTTATTAAATCTTCTTTGAGTTAATAACCTGTAATGCAGTGAGCATGATTTAAATTGTACACATGATTATAATAAAGAGTACAAGTATCATGGTGATCAAATAAAATTAAATTATATACTGGGCTTCTAGATGACTGTGTAATTACTGTATTTTTAAATTTTGATTACAAAGCAATAAATAAACTTTATTAGAAATCTTTATTAGAAATTAGGAGCAATCCCTCTTGTCATTTGTGCCCATTTAAGTGATAGACTTTAGACTATTTAGCACCAGTATTTGTATCAAAAATAGAAATTATGTATGCTATGTAGGAGTGATACTTCAACATGGTGTTTGTCTCTGAGGAAGCAGAGGTCTGCCTTGGAAAGACTTCTCTTCTTCCCCCCGCCCCCGTAGCTCCAATCAAAATCCGAAGCAAAAGACATCTGTCCCATGTGTGTATGGCAAGTATGTGTTAGGTGTCGTGAGGACCAGGCTCGCTACTGCTTTCACTATGCTTAATCAACATACGTGCATTAATGGTTGTGTTTAGGTAAACATTAGATAGCAATATCAAAATAATAAAAATGGAACATACTAATAAAAATGTTTTTAACACCTCATTCCTTCCTCTGCTCCCCAAATAAATAATTCAAGTTAATAAATGCAAGACTTTTTTTTCAAAGTCTTGAGAATCCTTTAGTTTGAAGAAACATTGATAGACATTGCTTCTGCTATACTTGTGTTCTCAGAAATACTTTAATATGAATATGTTTGAAAGCCTTCCTATTTGCCATTTGTATGTTTAAAAGGGACAAATAAATTAAATATTATTTCTGCTTTTGGGGATTTAATAAACTTCTGAACTTTGCACTAAATCTTAACTTAAAGGCTAAAGGTATAACTCTATAAGTATGCTAACATATGTGTATAATTGTCTTTGCATGAATAACCCTGCTGAATATATATACTATATGTTTAATATTATATATGTATTTACCTGAGTGTTCTGTTGATGTTACAGAAAAAATGAATAATTCACATCCAATACTAATACAAAATCTTATTAAAATACAAAACCAAACAAGTAGGAAATAAGTTCAGGATGCATTCCATATTCGTGCAGAATTTGGGCATATTACTTACTTTATTAGGATAAAATGTGGAATTAAGGCAACTATTGTGATGTGAGATTAATCTGATTAAAACCAGAGAGTATCTGTAGTAAAGCAAAATGGAAAAAAAAAAAAAAAAGGTGCAATGACTGCTTTCTGCTGCTTTCTGATCCTCTCCTCTTGCAACTGGTATCTATAGCTGTGTATAAATGAGAGGCTGTTAGCACTGTAAATATGCTTTTTCTCTCTGACATGTTTCCTGCTGGTTGCTTGGTTACCAGTACTTTGCCACGCATACATGCAAGGTACTAGCTTATTCTTCTGGCTTCACACTTGGAGCTTTAATGAGAAGATCCATGATCAAAATTCATGTGTTTATTTCTCTGCATCTAGCTATTAAGGGTTAAATGGCTTATTGTCCTAGAAGATTTAAAAGTAATTATGCATAATTTATTGGCTTCATATGGAAGAATAGGATGTTCCACTGTATATGTATAAGTCTTTCAGGTTGGTTTTGGGTTTTGTGTTTTTTGGGGTTTTTTTGTTGTTGTTTGTTTGGTTTTTTTAATAAATCAGACAAAACCGTAGAGATGAGGGCTTTTGCATATTATTACTTCTAGCATTTCAGGTTTTTAATGGTTCATAAAAATAATAAAAGACATTGGGGATGGTGAAGAGTAAAACTAGAAGAAAGTCTTAAAATTACCAATATTTTTCTTTTTCCACACTTGGACAGTCAAAAGAAAATTCTGTTCTTTCTGATTTTAATCTTACCCAATATTATAATTTCAGGATAGTTGCTTTTCTATTTGTAGATTCCTCCTGACTTAGATGCAAAAAATACTCTTGCATATCATTTCATGAAGTTGCTATGGTTTTTATTGACAAAGGTATAGCTGTTTAGTTTTATCAATTTGGCAATGTGTCCATTCTTTAAAATGTTTTCTTTCCCTTTTAAAATATGTGTGTGTTAATTTGTGTTCAGACCTACACACTAACCAGAACAGACAAATAAATTCCTCCCTCCATGTTGTTATATCACGCCCGCCCTCCCTCCGTCCCCCCCTTTTTGTTTGGTGCGTGTCTTGTTCTGGATGTGGTTAAACAGATGAAGGAAACTGGTGCTATCCTCCAAAATATGAATCGTTTATTCATGTTTCTTACTTCTGTGCTTGTTTGAAAAGATATTTTCATGTTCAGTTGAATCCATACAAGATGACTAGACGCTGCATTACTTTCCTAGTTAGGAATTTTTGTTTGTGTGATGGGTCACACCTAGAAGGTGTGCATCCATATTGGACTAATTTCCCATGTGCTAGAGCCTTCAAAAGCTATGCTGAGAACTACGTGGAGATTTTCTGCTTTTGGGAATTCTATCGTTTGTAAAGATTTCACTATGTTTCTTGTAACTGTCCTTATGCAGCCTATGCACCCCTCTTCTTTCATTTCGCCTGTAGCCATTGTTTACTAGTTGCAATGAAAGAACTGGATGACTTACTGTAAACTGTCATCATCACCTTTCCCAATGATGGTGGTCTTTGCCATTTCTCCTCTAACTTACCCACAGTATATTGTTAGTGTCAGGATCACTACAGAATGAGATGTAGTATTTTAGGTATTTCTATCATATCCGCCACCATGGTACCTAGAACCTTTCTAGCTTTTAAGTAAGTGGAGGAAGGGGTTAAAGAATGCAGGTTAATATATGTTGTTATATTTATTTATTTAACTGCCTGTTTTTAATTTTTTTCCCCATATTTTCTATGGATAGCCATGGAAGTAGGAAACTGAATTAATGGATCATCATTGAATAGATGAACACAAGCATGGTCATGTTCCCCCATGTCCATCCCCCCACCCCCCCCCACCCCCCCCCCCCCAAAAAAAAAAAAAAAGATTATGATTAATATTTGATTTGTAAATAGTGTACCTGAGTCAAAAAGGCAAAGGTGTAAACAAGTTGAGAAAATTCTTTCATGTCAATTGAAGGCGTGTTAATAGAATGATTATAACTTGAGAAGTCCAGACTTTTTAAATCAGTCTTCAATGCATTGAATTGTGCTTTCTTAAAATATTTTTTTCTCTACATCTTAATAGAGGTAGCCATTTTATAATTTCATGAATGTTAACGGATACATGTTACAAATGTGCCATTTTACAGTAATTTTTGTAGTGAGTATGGCTTGGGGTGCCAGATGTTGGAAGAGTAATGCCATAGTGATGTTTGCTGAAATAGGTGTTCACTAATGAAAAATATATTCAGATAAGATTGCATATTTAACTCTTTAGAGTACAAACTTCCTAAAGTAATTTAAAAAAGGCAATGTCAAAGTGTATTTTGGTACAAAGTAGTAGATCTTAATATTCCAACCTATTTTTGACAAGTCCTTGAGTATTAGTACATCTCTTATAGAAGTGTATAGAAATCTGTAAATGTTTTATCTGCCTTATATGGTTAAATTATGTACATGCACATGGGTGTATGTAAAAAATATTTGAAAGTTGAACTATGCTTTACTTGCCAATAGTTAAACCTGTGATTTTTCCAAATTACAAACTTTAAGAGCTCCCTTATTTCATAGTTATCTTCTTTTGAAGGTTTTAATGCAGATGTGTTTATGACACTGCTTTCAAAAATCAGTCCCATCTTGAGACTTTAAAAAAAACCCCAGTAACTTACTGTTCTTTTCCAAATTCCATTTTGAAAGTTGTGCTCCCCCTCATCTTTCATCCCCTAAATACTTAGATATACTGAATTAATGGCAGTAGAGAAGTGAATGCAGGAAAAACAACTTTTCAGACTCTCAAAATACCTTCTTAAAAGGTACACTTCATGCTAAATCTGCCAGATGCTTTAATATATACTACACAGTAAAAAATCTGTATTTGTAAAGTGCTTGAAAAAATGTATGCAAAAGGTCACTAATCGTCTTAGGAGAAACAGAATATAATAAATTTCTAGTAAGTGCATTTTCTTCTGTTTTCCTTAATTTTTCTCCTTCTTTCTCTCTCTCTCTTTTTTTAAAAAAATGTTTCTTCAACAGTTAAAACAATTTGAACTTTTCTTAGCTTTAACCTTATACTGTTACTGTTCTACTTTTCTTATGGTTACATGTATTAGCCTGGGACCATAAAAAAGAATCCCTACTTAGGGCTTCCAGAGTGGAAGACAATTTATCACAAGTATGAAGCAATACTTGCACAGTGGGCAAACTTATTTTCTTGGGTTTTCTACTTATCTTTAGTGAAAAATGGTGTGTATTCAAGAACCCAAAGCGTTGCAGAATGGACAAATGGATTAAGATTATGAAGTTTCATTGCCATGCAACAGAAAAGGTTACCTTTTCTCCTTAAAGTGGGCCAGGAAAGTTAGGAAATTCTCTGAAATAAAATGAAATAATGCTTAAACTCCCTTCTAGATTCTTTCTAAGATAAAGTAATGTAGGATGGTTTTTGGAGAAAAGGAAAGATGGCTTCTGCAAAAGTGTGAAAAATACCAGTCATATTGTGAATTCCTGCTGCATCATGTCGAAACTTTAAATTGAATAAAAAATACTCTTCCCATTACTTATGAGGCAACAGTAAAATTCATTGTATTACTACATCTTTGACATTTTTAGATTTAGATAATATTTTCAGAAAAAGAGAATAAATACAATAAGTGAGTTTAGGTATTCCGTGCGGGTCAAGTCTGATTCTGGTTCCTTCTACTTTTTTTTTCCCCCATATTTTAGGCATCTGCTTTAATGTTAGCACTGAAAATGTTAGCACTGAAAAATCTAATGTAGATAAATTTATAGGTTAAAGTTTAAAATGCTTCTTTGTAAGGTAGTTACCTATTTTACAAAGTGACCTCCCTTCTTCCTTTCTGGAAGATTATGTGTATAATAGATGAACTGTGCCAGTAATCTTTAGGAGCTACCAGCATCATTCTGATTTTTTGGACTATCGTAATTAACTGCCTTAATAAATGGAGAAAAAAAATTCTTAAATTGAACTACACAAATATCAGTCTTTACTTTTTAAATGAAATTCAATTATCTCTCTGTTTCAGTAAATCCAGTTTAAACTCTTTACATTCTAAAGATAACACCAGTAGTAAAACTCTGAAATTATTTAATTCACATAGTAGACTTCTTATATATCATGCTAACTAAACTGTATACAAACACACATGGAATGTGTCTACTTACTGTTTCTTAAGCAGCTGTCCATAGTGTCACATAGTGTGAGTGGTTTTATGATGTGTGAAAATAAAGGGCACAGAAGAAAAATCTGTTGCTTTCTTTTTGTAGTATATAAAACCAAAGATAGATAACTGTCCAGTGGAAGAAAGTAACTTGCAATAAAATGAAACGGTATTAAATGAAGTGTATTGAAAATTGGGAGGGTATATAATAGTACTATTTATTAGGTTATTCAGCCCCTTCCTAACACTCTTCAGTTTGGGTAAGCTTCTTTGCTCAGTGTCTGTGTCAGTCAAGACTATGACAGCAACTGCTTGGTGGTTTGTATGTTGGACTTATTTGTCTTTTTGTGAATTGGACTGAGACCTTCTGGTTTATTTAAGTATGTGTTCTTATACAAATTAGGTAGTGACAGTTGTGAGATGTCTGGTCTTGCATATAGAGTCATAAGAAATCTGGAGGTGAAACCTTTGCTTTCAAGTTTTAATCCTCTCATCTGCCTGGTCTCTACACACCAGAGGGTTCCAGCATTATTACTAGTTTCTGATGTTTTCTCTGGTAGTCTAAATAAGAAGTTTCCAGACCATGACGTGTGTTTGTATGCATGTCAGATGACATGGAAACTGCTTCAAGATGATGTCTGAAAAACAGAAAATATCTAACTTGCATGTTTTTCCAGAGGAGATTGGAAGCAGTTCAGGTCGTATGTGCCCCATCCCCAGTTCTGTGCAGGCCTGAAGAGAAGCCATGGGCTACCACTGCTTGTCACCCCAATGGGAGAAGCCGTTAGGGAATGGGAATGTGTCTTTGCTAATGGAGCTTGGAGGCAGGTATTGATTTGGAGCTTTGTGACTATCTATATATGTATTGACATCTGCTGTTCTTTAATTGCTGGTTTTTATTCAATTACAAACAAAATCATTGCTTACGATTAATCCTATCCCAATATACTCTTGGTATTGTATTAAATTTTGAGGGGAATTTGCTCAAGAAAATGGTGCAGATTTTCTAAATGAACTAAGTTAAGCCTATTTAATAAGAGCAATAAGATAAAAACCCCTCAGAAATAGTAGCTTGAGATGAATTAGGCTTTTATTTGGAGTTCCTTACTTTGCAGTTCTTAGAGGTCTCAAAATGCTGTCTCCAGTGGTTTTCAACAGTGAAAGGCAGAATGTTGCTTTAAAAAATGCCAACTCAGCAGAGTGAAGAGCAGTTAGCCTGGAGGCAAGGGAGAGGCTGAAGTGAACATAAAGGCTTCTTTCTTTCCTCCAGTTCCTCAGTTTAGTTTCAGTGTTGTCATCTGTGTTCCGGTAAACAGTTGACTGAAATTTTGATCTTAATGAAATTGGAGAAATAGGAAATTCTCATTGTAGTTCTGGTATTAATTTTTAATGCTAGCTTTATCTTGAGGTTTTTGAACATGTTTGCATGGCTGATCATGCTTATGAGTGACTGTATCCTAAAGATACACATAGGAACAAGCCTTGTCTATGCTACTGTGTTATCTTTAAAATGTTTCCTGGTGCGTCTAAGTTTGTATTACCTGCACTTGATATTTTGTACGTGTCTAACAGGGTATCCGTGAAATTCCCCTGGTATAGATTTAGTATTCTATTTCTAAGATGGCTTATATATCAGATGCTCCTTTTAAAGACTGAAGTACAGAGATTTAAAATTAAATGCTCCCTTCTGCAGCCCTTAATTTCAATGTTAATGATGGTAATAGCGGAAATAATCAGTGCTGTTTCCTCTGTTCCCTTTATAAGCTTAAGAAAAATCTATGTCACTAATTTGTTTATATAATGCATTTTGCAAACTAATTTACTAGATGCAGTAGTACAAATAATCCTTTAAATAGCATTATAGATTAAAGGACAGATTCTGCCACCTTCATTCAGATTAAGTTATGCCCTATTTTGCAGGCAATTCTTTTGGTTTTAATAGGACCACCATATGGGTAGAATTCCATTGAAGTAGAACCTGTTTGTTTCCCTTGGGATTTAATTATATAGTTTTAAATTCATTGTACTATTTTATGCTCTCTCATATAAGTAGCTGTGTATAATTAATGGAAGTGTGAGTTTTTTAGAAAATATAATAATCTCATTTTCTGAGACTGCCTTTCAGCTTGCTTCCGTCCTCTGTCTTTCTCCCCAATAGATACTCTGTTTCTTCATTTATATGTAGAGGAATAGAATATGTGTGTCAAAAAGCCTTGACAGTAAAAGAATCTGAAAGAGGTAAAAGAGGGTTATTAAACAGTCAGCTATGAACTGTGAATCAGTCAAGTAAGGCAATAATAGCACATTTTCTACCCCTCCTCCCCATATTTTATTCATTATTTGTTTTATAATAACATCTATATGCTTCACAGTAAGATTCACTGGAAGATAAATTCCTTTCTCTGAAGATCTTATAAACTTGGTATTCAGAAATGTAATATGTTAAAGTTCCAACCAAACTCAGCTAGTAACCAGGAAACAGAATGTATAACAATTAAATTGGAAGGTAAATGGGCATTAAAGTGTCAGAAAAATTAAGTTGTTTTTCCGTGATTTAAATGAAAATTTTTGTGAAGGTTATGGCCTTCTGTCTATCATATCTTAATGATTTCATTTTGGAAACTCATTAACATGAATCAGAGTAAGCGGAAGACTGTAGTCAGCCCAAGATTTGACAATGACAAGGAAATTTTTTAATAATGCTATGAGATAATACCCTGATAAGAAAAAGGGTCTCTTCTGAAAGCTGCTCTTAAACACAGGTTTTCCCATGGGCAAAAGAACTAAGAAGTTGGCAAAAGAACTAATAAGTTTATTTTCTTTATAGTTTGTTTCTACATGCTCTTTTCTCTGTTCCTAGCTTTTTTGTCTGGACAATTGTCAGTCCATGCTGTTAGTGGTTTAGACTTAGAGATTTGCTGGTTGCCCTGCTGATTGCTGCACTTTTTTGAATGAATAAGAGGATGAGTTTTAATTGTCATTTCTTTGATAAACGCATTCAAGGGCTCCTCTTTACCTGGTGAGTGTTGGTCACAAAACTTGGACCTTCATATGTTAAAAAACTTCACCTGCTGTTATATTTAATTGAAATTTGCCAAAGAGATCAGAAGTTATGGGTAGGTAGACAAATGGTATATTTCATAAACCATGTTTCCTTAAGAATTATTTTTTTAAGTAAATAAATATGTCCCAAAAGGAACTTACTCATTGTATGTTCTTTTATGCATTTGGTGGGTTTTTTTATTGTTACATTTTTGTGTGGTCATTAAACATGTTGCATGTATATTTTAAATATGATATTTGTCATATTCCTTTAAAATAATTTCTTGCTGAAAGATCAATATCCTCTGAAAATAAGTCTTTGTATAAATTGGTTATTGCTTATTGAAAGTAGTGTAAATTGTTTTCGTTACTTAAACTATCCCAAGGGTTGTAAGGAAGAAAACACTCACAAATATTTTAGGAATAGCATGGAGTATGGTCCTAATCATATCATTAGTACAGCAAGCTATTCCAGCCATGGATGCAGTTAATTACAGCAAAAGATACTTTCATTTTATCTGAGATTGGTAGAAAATACTCCCCCTCTCTTTCACATCTCACTTCAGTCCTGTAATAATTTCAACTCTACTGTTTGTTTATAAATTCCAAGTTGTTTTCATTCTTTTGTATGAGGATAAACTTAGGAGAATGTCAGTCATATTTCTGGACATGTGTTTTTCAGACTCATTAGCTAATGTTATCCTAGAAATAATACACAGGCTTGTGAGTCTGAGAGAAAAGAACCCATCCATCGTAATTTCTCTGCAAAGATTTAGATACTGAGATGGCCACGTTATATGAGGCAGCTGCACGCCATAGCCTTGTTCTGTCCAAATGCAGAACTAACATCAACAAAATGTTATTAAATATATTTTGTAGTACTTTTGTCCTCCAGGTGCTTAGTTAGATGTTTTTATGTTTGACTACTCTTGATTCATCCAATGAAGACATGTGGGGCTTAGGGGTAGGAAGGGAAGAAAACAAAACTTTAAAAAAGGCCCAAAAAGAATGGCTGTGTTGGAATTTTCCTGTCTGAATTAGAATGTCATTAGAATGAAGAGTCACCTTTTTATGATTTAATAGAATAGCATTTATAAATTGCTGAAACCTTTTGTTGTTTTGTTACCAGAGAAGGATGAGGATACAGCAGTGAGGGATGCCTTAATTATTTTCTTTGCTAGCACCAGCAACTGAAAATACTAGATTCTTGCCAGCTTTTAATAAACCACTTAATAGGACTTGAATTTTGGGAGAGCATAGGCATGACACAATATGCTGGTGGAGTAAAATGAAAAATAGATCACTCAATTCAATAAATTTCTATTTAAAAGTGCAAACATTATTTCCAGCTCTAATCCTGTATTACTGTAAAACAATGGAAAAAATATTGTTATATATTGATAAATACTGGAATACTTAATTCTAGATTTTTAATACTCTGTTTTGAGGTTGTTGTGAAGTACGACAGAAACTAAGGCGTAAGAAGGTTTACGTTTTCCTTAACATTCTCCTCTGCCAGCAGTTAGTAAACTAGATCATTGGTACTTTGTATAAAGATACAGAATGCTGGTAACTAATAAGGATAGCACAACAGTGCAAATGAAAACTGTAAACATCATGATCCTGATTTTTTTTTTTCAATACAGAACGATCTTCTTGTCATGTTCAATTATAATTTGCTGTTTAACTGTCCTTCCGAGTCAGCCATTATATCACTTATGAATACAGAAGCACTTAGTTACTTTCACTAATTGCTGTCCTCTTTTTTTGATAGAATTGCTGTTGAGCTCAATTTCTGATTAGCAGTGCAAGAAATAGGAAGGCTGAGGGCTCTTCAATTCAGATATAGAAAACTATCACATTTGCCACTATATACGAAAAATCCCAAGGGCTTGTTTTGTTTTGGGTTTTTTGTTTGTTTGTTAGGCATAGAATTTTAATCCTTTTCTCTTACCCAGGTTTTGTAGGATTTTGTGGTGTTTTTTAAAAAATCTTGATGTGTTTATATATATATTGATGCATTGACTCTTAGTGGGTGGGGCATTTTTTGAGTAGATTTATATTAGAGAGGAGCATAGACTGCTGCCTGCCTTTCAAATTCCATTGATATTGGACTTTGTATCCAATATCATATTGACAAACAGACACACACGTGTGTATTCCTACTGTAAGCTTCATTTCTTTGGGAGACCAGGCGGTCGATGGGAGACCACCTATGTCAGTGCAGAATAAAATACAAAATTATTCCTGTGGTTGAAAATGAAGAGATAATCCAGGTGGAGCACAGTCTTGGCAATTTGTGTTTGAGAATGCAATTAGAAGAACAGGGAGCGGCAAGGGAATTGCACAAGAAGTTCGTGTTACTGTAGTGAAAGTGAGATGTTCCATCTAGGATTTTTAAAGAGACAGAAATCTAAAAAGCTGAAATAAAAAGTTTGTTTAGAAGTGGACAGCACATCTTTCACTCTCTTTTTTTAGTGATGAAACAGGATTGTTTGTGATATCTATCCATCACTGGAGGAAATGAGCTTCACATCCTTGTTTTGCATGTTTTGACAAATTTGACTTCAGAGATGATCGCTCACCTCCAACCTTTGTTTTGTATGGATTAGAACTTAAAATTAATCCAATGCTATGTAGCCAGTTATGACTGATTCCCTTGCTACTGAGGTTGAAGAGAGATGCTCAGTCTCTCCAGAGGTTCTGTTTTGGATGTCAGTCAGTGAACACCTGTTTAGTTAATGAAATAATGTCTTTGAAGTCCTGGCTATGGTCAATGAGGCAACTGGACCTTTAGACATGGAACAAGCTAGAAAAAGGATACAATTCCATATAACTGTCTTAAAACTGTACAAACTATCTTAAAACTGTACATGTGTATGCACGTCTCATGTATTTTGTGGAGAGGAATAACAGACAGTGCGGAGAACGAAAACCACAAAATACTAAAATTCAGGGTAAAAGTTAATTTTAAGGGAGAGTCCTGCCACAGTTAAATAAAGACTGCTGTCCTTAGCAAGTATTTTATAGAGCTTCTGCTATTTTAAGAGTTGGTAGGCTTTGTAATATAGGCGTTATTAGGAAGGCTTTGTAAGTATTAGGGCGAGACTACTGTGTGACAGCAAAAGCACTTTACAGTACTTTCAGGTATAAATAGTTTTATCCATGCATAGCCACGTAACTTCTGCAGCACCAAGCTGATATTATGCAATTTAATTTACCTACTAAAGAACATAATATTTTAATAGGGCCTTTGATTTTCACAGTGTGGAGTATTTGTACTATAGAAGTGGAAGACTTCAGGGTAAAGTGTTTTTGGAATGTGTCTTCCTTTTAGAACAAGTATCTGTGCCAGCCTACACACAGATACTTAGAGCTGTTTAATAATTGCTTTCTCCCATGAGGCTCCTTGGCACTGAAATAAGAACCAGAATGGTTAACCCTCATTAAAACAAATAGATTAATTTCTTGCTAAAATGAAAGAACTCTTTTTAATCAGTCAGCTTCATGCTATTTAGAAAAATGTTCAATTATTAAAAGGCTGCTGTAATTTAATGGACTAGAAAGACTCTGCATTTCATTAAATTGTATGAAATGCCATGTTTTTTCTTGATACACAAATTCTTCACCTTATATTTCTCAAACTATCTAAGCCATCATCTTATTGTTGGATGTCAATTTAAATCTTAAATTTGACCCATAAACTTTGAAAAATAAAATACTTTCTCTGTAAAGTACTTAAAAATAATGGTGAGTACCTTCATGAGTCTAAGTCTTGTAAGTTCATGAGCAATGCTTCTTGTGAAGTAGAAGTGCAGCCTACTTCCCTATTTATACAAAGCAGGAAACATGTAAACTGTAGGCATCTCAATAAAGCAACAAGAACAAAAGGCAGGTGTTGGAGATGGTTACATCTATGCATGTGGTTGCCCATGGACAGGCTCCAAGTGGTCCAGGTGTGAGCCAGCTGCACTCCAGAAGCCATGTGAGCAAATGAAATATGTTGGCCCCGTGTTCGGTGGGAGTGTTGTTACTGCTTTGTTGTCAACTTTTTTGTCAGCTGTCTGCTTCATCTGAATTTTGACTTTAAATAACACTGAATCTAATTGATTGTTTATTTAATCTGAGGCTTAAATCAGAGGAATACTAGAGAAATAAAAAATACTTAATAGTAAACAAAGCCAAATTAAATGAATGTTTGGTGATGAGTTTTACTTACGTGGTTTCAGTTTACAGGATAAACCTGCTTTTTCGTTCTGTGGACAGGGTCCATATGATCACACTATGCTTACTGCAGGTATGTATAGAAAAAGATCTCTGGGCTGTCTTATTTGCATGCTCTGGATGCATCTGTGCTGGTGTTTTAGTTGGGTAAAGAAATGCAGTTTTGAAGTGAATCTCAGTCCTCCAGCCTTACTGTGGTTTGGTTCATACCACACATGATCATTTGGTTAGTACAGATTTTTTTCCCTTTAGAAATATTCCCTTATTCATAGAGCACCCTTCACTGTAGACTTCTGAAGAAGTTGTTTTGAAAGTTATCAAGCTTTTACTTCCTGTGTGTTTAGCTTAACAGATAGAAACTATTTGTGAGTAAAATTGGTGTAGGCACACTGTTCCCAAATCTGATGTACTTGCTTTTCACTTTCAGGATATACTAATTTCAACAGGTTTACTGTATTGTTTACATATCTCAGAAAGTTTGTGCTTTGTTTTGGTTTTGTATGAGACTTATCTGTAGAGTTATGCAACTTTTGTTAGTTATCCAGTGGTGTCTTATACAGAGATAAGATGTTTACTTTCTTCAGCTGCATTTTTTTGAAACCAAAGCTGCTTGTCTCTTCCACATGTAGACAGTTGGCTTAAATCTATTCTTTTTCTAGGAGTGGACTTTGACCTTAGTTGCCATCTCAAGCTGTCTTTTTAAAAAAGATGATTCTCTTTAAAAATAAGACTCTCTTGACTATGATAGGATGCCTGCCTATATATTTTTATTTTTTATAATTTTATTTATTATTTAATTTCAGGGTGACTGACCGATAGTTTAGTAGTGTATTTTATGATGGAAAATTCTTATAAATAAAAGGAAATAAAAATTAAGCAGTTTGGCATCACAGAAATATGTGAGGCATCATAAGGATAATTGCAAGAATATAGATGGAATGATGGAGGATATCTTAAATGATTTTTACTTGCTATTTATCATAAGGTTTCAAGCTTCTTAGTAAACGGTGTTTTTATGTTGTTTTCTCTTTCATTTCAGCTCTAAACCGTGTACTAGTGACTTTGCTGACTTTCTGTGCAAGTTCCAGTCATTTTGATATGATGATCTTGCCTTTACTGTAGTTTGAAGTGAAAAGATAAGGAATACTGCAACAATGTTGATTTTTAATAGGATAATAATATTATTAATAAAGTGAGGGTATTCTAGGTTAATTTAGAAAAAGTATGAGAGTTGTGTTTTAATAATTCATTGTTTTGGTTGAGCCATGGAGCTTCTTAAGTTAGTTGTGGGGACAGAAAGCTGTTGAGAAACAAGTTTAATTGAAAAGGGAAAAACAGTTTTTGCAGAATGGAGGATTAACAAGCAAAACAAGTTAGATAGCATTCCAGACATTAACTCCATTTACATATCAGTTGTGCATGTGCTGAAAACAAGTTTTATGTGCACTCATCTGAAATTTTCCAGAACAGCACTTACGTGCAAAGTAATTTTTGCACGGATTAAAGTGTTTTATTCTTTAAATTGAAAATTAGCTTCAGTGAGACCAAGATAGAGATTTTTTTTTTTTCCTTTCTACAGGATAAATCTCTCTAGTACATACATACACATCTGATACACAGATGTGTATCAGATGTGTATGTATGTGTATATCTTTTTAAATACTGTGACTATATAGTCCTAGTTTGCAAAGAAATTCAATGGCACTACCCAGGAGGACATTTCCTGAGAGTTCTGTTAGTAAAGACATGCAACATTTTCATGCTAAAACGTGTGAGTGTCCTTTAAACAAAATGCATGTCATCTGAAAACTTCACATTGCTTAACTTTCCTGTAACTAAAGCCAGGTAAGTTGTTTTTGTTAAAATTACTGGGCTTGATTTTTCATTTAATTGTCTTTAGTATCTTTAAAATTAATGTGGTCACCCATCTGATATTTTTGTTCTGATTACAGAAGGAAAAAAAAAAATCATTATTTATAGTTTGAATGTAGTAAAAAATGGTTTGTATAATGCTTTGCTGATGAAAATTGTGCATTTTCTGTAAGCTTAGTAGCTATTCTTGTTAAAGCTCTTTGTAACAGTTACTGTGTTCTCCTTGCAATGTTTTTTGTTTCCTTCTTCCTCCCCTTCATCCCTTAACATACATCAAGAAATTTTATTTAACGGTTCAAATTCCAGTCCATGGCTACTCTGCCCCAATTTTGTCAGAAGAATATGTTCTGAAATATTTATATCTTTTTCACTGAGGATTCAGAAAGAAATGCTTTTCTCTAAGGCTGAGGAAAAAGTGTTAGAAAAGAGAGAAGTGATTTCAATAGTTCTGCTGTTGTGTTATGCTGACTTCATCCCATGCAGGATACACGCAAGCCCATTTCTTACTTGTGCTTTTATATTACATCTTCAGCTTTGTAAACATTGTACATAGTTTCTTGGGAAGATATTTTCATTCTGAATAATTTGCTCAGTTTCAAAGCAAACGGATTCTTTAATATTAGCAAATAATGTTATTTTCAGACATTCATTTCTAAGTGAGCGAGCTTGTTGCAATTTTATTTCTTCAATTTTAGGCACACAATTGTAGGGACTCATGTAATGCTCTGATCTTGAATGGAGTTAGAGAGTCCTGCTTTACCCTCGTTTATCACTGCTCTTCACCGCTCCTGACAGCATGTTTCCATTTTTTCTGCTGTGCTAGCTCTGATGCTTCTTGGAATCTGCTTGCTAAAATGGCAGAAAGTTTAATTGACAAACATAAAAGCAATACTTTTCAGCAAGGTGAGTCAGCTCAGTAAGGGTTCAGCACGAGGGAGGATGTGCAGCTACACAGCTAGGACCTGAGCAAGAGGAGGTGTGAGTGGAAGAGCCCTCAGAGCCAGCGGAAGGGAGAAGGTATATGATTATATAGCCAGGCTGGGGCTGGAGGGAGGGGTGCGTGGGACAGTCTTCTTTCTGACATGACTGAGCGGCAGATTCTGTGCCAGAAGCCCAGTGCTTACAAGTACTACCTGTATGTTAGCCACTGCTATGCTGAACACTGCAATTTATATACTTATGCTAGGTGTTAAGAATGACAGCAGAGATTAGCAGAAAAAGCCCTCTACCATAAACTTCACACAGTAAATATTTGTGATATGGGAAGTTACCCGGTATTTTTTAGAACGGAAATGTAGGATCATAGATATGACTGTGTACTTCCTAGAATGGTGTGATTTTTTTGCTGGTAGCTTGAAGTAAAAATTGCCTAAATATTTTGTATTGTCTGATTGCTTCCTTCATATTTTGCTAAAAAAAAAAAAAAAAAAAAAAAAGTTATTTCCATTTTATGTGCCTAAGAATGTTATCTAAAGATAATGGAGCTGAGGGGTAGAGGTTGGTCAGAGTACAGACTGCTGGGGATTTGCTTAGTTGTGGAAATGAAACTTCTGGACTGATTGAACACTTTTTAGTGGAAGTAGATCCTTGTACATTTTTGTGCACTTCTAAATGCAGCTGTCTTGCAGAAGCATCTCACTCGTTTTAAAATAAGATTTTTTTATTTTTTGATATTGTTCCTTAATTGCAGTTTCTGAAACAGTCTGTTTTCACTTTTAACTAGTGTGTTTATTTGGAGTGTGACTCTTTTAATTCCAGATTTTCTTTTGTGTCTGTTTCACGTATGTTTGGCTGTCTGGTTTTGTTTGTTTTTTAACCTTTATTGAAACTTTCGTTGTATTTTTGCAGCTAAGTAGGTGTTTCAAAAGATATAAAAAATTATTAGTAAAAGTTTTCATTTTTATATTAAATTGAGCCAAGTATTGCAAAATATTGCAAAATATGCAGCCTAATATTGAAAAAATAGGGGGGAGAAATGACAAAAGATTCTGGAACGTAATTGACAGTTTTAATCCTGTCCTTAAGTTCTGACTACGGGAAATATTTTTGCTTTGTCAGTACTTCATAAGTCTTCAGTAATAACCAAATCTTGTTTTAAGGGATTGTTTTAAAGGAACTTCTTATTGGAGCTGAAGCTTAAAACTTGTGATTTTATTTCATACATGTACCATGTAATGACAATTACTTTCCTTTTCTCTGAAAACTTGCAAGCGAAAGTATGTACTTTTCTGAGAGTAAACATCAGAGCACAACAGCTTCTGCTTCAGGATCTTCAAGTTTTTCATTAAGACTAGTTAATGTAGTCTTTCATCATTAGTCTATTCATAAATTAAAGGATACTTTTTTTTTTAATATCTGCTGAGCAGTGTTGTAGGTTACAGCAGAAAAATGCAAAGAAGAAACATATTGCCAAGTAGGGTAACGCATACATATTTGATGGTAGATTTATGTACGAGGTATTATAAAATGAGAATGCAGTAATACAGCAATTTTTTTTTCAGGGTTTAAAAAAATTGTATTTGCATTTTGTCTTGGATTATTTTCAAAAAATCTTGTAAGAAAGAACTAGAATATCATATGATGTTTTCCATACATAAAAAAACGTTTAGAGCTGCTTGGAGGGTCTGACCTTAGGAGCTAAGAACTACTGGTCCACAGGGAGAAGAGATCACGTGTCACCGTAAGGTTAGTTGTCATATTCTCAGACCATGAAGTTCAGATTTCTATTCTGAAAATTAACTTCTCTTTGGTTGTCACTTCAGTGACAACAGCACGTGAACTAAATTCTCTGATCGCTCATTCATTTTTCATGTTCCTCTCTGAGGGCATAGTACCCTGAGATCAAAACTCCCATTTTACCAGATACACTAGTTCTCTATGTTATGGCTAGATTTTAGATGAAAATTACAGCTTATACTTAGATGTCATATGCTTCAGAAATAGAAATAGATGCTATTAAAACCTTTGATTACACCAGAATCTATTTAACAACCAGAAATATTTTTTCAGTAAAACAGAGCCACTACTATTGTTTTTTCAGTAAAACAGAAACCACTAATATTGCACTCAGCG
This sequence comes from Mycteria americana, assembly GCF_035582795.1. NCBI lineage: Eukaryota > Metazoa > Chordata > Aves > Ciconiiformes > Ciconiidae > Mycteria > Mycteria americana. Next base: position 38,241,077 of record NC_134369.1, read on the forward strand.
ACTGATGGAATGAAAAATACCTTGAGAATTTTTACATAACCCACTGTTCTTTCTATTTCTGGGTAGCTATAACATCTGTACATGTAGCAGCCTTATTTGGGCTGCTGATGGAATAAAACATTAGCTACTTTAATACAAGTCTTAAACATCAAATTCGTAGGAACTTTTATAAAACAGTGGTGTTTATTGCTCTCGCATAACTCCAAAATTTAACGGTACCTGTCCAGAGAAACAGATTTAAAATGTATCATAAAATTATCTGATGAACCTTTACTACAGGGGTATTTATTATCAGATTTTTGGGACTACGTTCTGTCAGAGTTTAAAACCTCCAAAGAAACCCAGCAAGATGACAGCAGATCAGTTGACACAGTGTTCACCAAGTAAGCATACTTTCTGACGGGATGTTTGATCTTGACCAAATTTGTTCTTTATAATCCTCTACTCATAAGAAAAGTGCCTCTATTAATTTTTCATATCATAGAGAACACCGATGAAGATCAAAGAGGTAAACAATCCACAAAATGCACATGCTGTCTGTTTCCAGCTCTCCTTTTTCTACTCTCATGAATGCGTCTCACTGAAAAACTATTCAAAGAGACAGTAAGCCCTTATCATTGCTGGAGGCATGGGATTTGTATCTTCTTATCTCAGAGGAGGAGACTTTATTACTTCCTGCTTCCGAAGAAAAAAGGAGGTGAATTCAGTTGAGGGAATTGAATGATTTCAGCTGCTGTGTTGTATTCACGTTGGTCACTTTTTTTATTTCCATTAACAGATTAAAAGCAATAGCAAAGGTGCCTACTTTCATAAGTATACATCCAGCCAACATAAGGCTTCTGAGATCCTCACTTGGAATATGTTATATTCCTGTATTAAGCACTTGTACAGGGTGCTGCTTTGACCTTTCAGTAGCTGTGAGAACATTTAGGAAAACACTGCAGCGGTGATGGCCTATGTATGCTGCCAGGCTGTGCAGTTCATATATGAAGATGTCTGGCTTACGAAAGACATTTCCTGTGAACAAATTCAAAGACTACCAAATGCAGTCATCAGTCTGGTACAAGAATATAAAAGGTATCAAAGGAAGCCTGCAAACAATATGTAGCTAAAGAAGAGGGCTTCTTTTTTTCTTTTGAGTAGCCTCTTATGAAGGGTACTCCTGAAAAAATACATAGGAGACCTTTTTACTATGTCTACCCTGTAAAATTTATGGCCACAGTTCTGGGCTCACAGAAGCATGACTAAATGCACGATTAATGGATGCCAGCCTGCACTGTGAAATCAAGTTTGGAATTTCCAGTATGAGCTTGGTCACCTTTTAGGTCATGTGACCTCTTACAGACATGTAGCACCTCATTCGATGGCTTTTTTCATTATTTATTTATAGACATGGAAGAAGTGAAATGAATCTACCGTCCAGGTCACTGCGTTTAGAGAAACTGTGTAGAGGTGTTTTTTGAGAGAGCAAAACTTTCTGGAATTTTGGAAGATAGGCTTAGTATGGAGTCATGTTTTTATGATGGAATCAGCTGATACATGCTATTCTACCTTGAGCTATGACTGTCAAGTAACCTAGAATTACTTATAACTCAAAGTAGGCCCAGGATTTTGTCTTTCCTAATTATTCGAAACATGTACAATCTATATGCTTGACTCTCAGGACACACTTGATGACGAAAGCTGGAGGAAGTAATTTGATTTACTATTCCCAACAAAATGTTAATGACTGTCTGAATTAGATTTTATTACACCTTTTAAATTAATCTTCTTTAATTGTAGAAAGAAACCATACAAGAAGACACGTTTTCAAGTGAAAAGATTTAAATGATAATGTAATCAGTGTTACATTTCTCTTTGTACTTAACATTATCAAATACATTGGATTATACTTTCTCCATGTAGCCAGTGAACCTCTTCCACAGTTTGTCTGCGTCTAGCATGGATGTATAGTACTCTCCAGTTGACAGTCTCCGGACATTTTCATGTTCACTTACAGCAGCGTTGTATAGAGGATATCACTTTGGTATATTGAGAAATGTTATACGAGTCATGAATCTGGCTCTTCTCTAATGACATCTCATTCATCTGGTAGCCATGTTCACTTCTACACCCTTTTCATGAAGGATGCTTTCCTTACAGCCATGAGGAAAAAAGTCTTTCTCAACCACAGTGAACTCATCTACTGAAAGAAAGTGGTGTTAATTGAATTATTGAGCTATAGCTTTAGCTTTCTTCCATACATTCTGTGATGATTACAAAGAGGTTTGCCATTTTTATTCAGAACAAAAATTTTAGAACAAGTTCCTTGATTGTTTTTTTGTTAAGGGGCGTTCTAAGCAGCCACCATCTCCAGCAGCTCCTGGGGATTCCTTCTGCTCAGCCCAGAGACCCTGGGGTCTCTCCAGCTCAGGCCAATGGATGTGGCTGCTGCTTTCCCATTTGCAGGTTCAACCAATAGTGATGCTACGTCTGGCTTTACAGTAGGCTGATGACTTCTATCTCCTTTTTATTAACCTGCTTGGAAAGGCTCACAGTGAAATGCAGACACGATAAACAGAAAGATTGCTCGTGAATTCAGAAGGTGGCATTTTCCAAAATTTCCTGGTGTGCATTTTGACAGTCATAGAAAAAGAGCTTGTTTCTAAGATTATCAGTTGCCAAACTGTTTTTTTATTCTTCTGAACTTAAGAAATTCAACTGAGGCTGACAATATTTTTTTGTAAGTATATTTTAAATGTGAGTCACTTTCAGCTGTTGTGTCTTTATTTTTGTAGAACCAGAGAGATGCATGGCTTTTCGGTGTTTAAGGGTGTTTATGTTTGCATTTATTTACCTTTTTTTTTTTTTAGGTGCAGTACTGATAAATTACTAATCTTGGATGTTGTGCTATTGTACAATGTAATAAAAAACATTTCTAAAAGCTCAGCAATCTATTTTTTGATCACTAAGTACAATAGGATGACAACCCGTTGTACCTTATTTCCTTCTAACATTAATCCAGGCGTCCTCCGATATGTTCCCCACCACCACCTTTGAGGGTACAGGGATAGTTAAGTTTTAGTTTGAAATGTGTATTTGACTAGAAGTATGTGATCTTCCCAAATTCTCCTTGGTTTTGCTTTTCCCTACAATGGTTACTAATTCCTAGTTCTGAGTCATTCATCAAAACTGGCCTTGCACTACGTTTAGCTTCTGCAGTGACTCATCATGGATTTGATGTAGGTAAGGAAACTGCAGCTGGCAGGTTAGAGCAGTTCATGTCTCAAAACTGTGTATGAATAAAGTGCAAGTGAGCTTTGACAGTTCAAGTATATTTTTAATTCTACTTTCAGAGAACCCTAGATGCCCGCATATGTAATATAAAATGGAATTATTCCAGTAGTTAAACTGACCTGAATAGACTTTAATATTTTTTTTACTTGCAGAACTTTAGTGTTTTTTTTTTTTTTCAGTGGGGTGTAGAATCCTGTGGTGAGAGTATCACAGTCTTGTGTTGCTTTGGTCGCCTTTTACAGGTTCCCTGAGGGGTAGTCGATAGGACCTATGGTTGAAAACCACTGATACGGAGTTCTCTGAGTAAAGAAATTAGGAAAGGATAAAAATGTCTTTAGCTGAATTGAAACACAACATTGAAATGTCATTTTTGTTTTCTTAAGCTTAAATCTTATTTTTTTTTATATCTATATAGTTTGATTGATATATCATTTAACCTTTGTTCTGTCACTTTTTGTTAATGAATTGAACTTCTGCTGTATTCTGAGTATTTTCTAGTCAGTGTGACGAAGTACTCTCTCCTGAGAAGGCTCAGATACCTAACTCTGCAGTTTCCTGTGTGTGCTGTTTTGTATTCTCAAACTGAAGTATCTGTAGAAGTTTGTATGGGAAGTACTTATTTCACTATCACTTTTGTGACTTTGAAAACACATACCAAAAATGTGTTGTGGAATGAAATACACATCAGGGGACTGGTTCCTCCTGTAAACCTCTGCATGGTATTACTGGACAGTTATATTGAACCTCTGAATACTTTGAAGCCTGTCCCTTGAAAACTGAAAGGTACTCAATGGGTATCACAGAATCACAGAATTATGCAATACTCTGGAATAATTTGTGGTTTGTCATTTATCTGAAGATATACTCAATCTCTTAATTCACTTCTGAAAGATTTAAAAGCCTAGCTTTGCTGTTCAAACTCAATTTTGGAAAAATTGGGAACCATTAGTAGAACGCCTGCATTGTGTATTTGCACTTAGCAAAAGCAAGCCGCGTGATGTGAAAGACACAAGCAAAACTGACTTCCTCCTGTTGAGAGCTGTGCATTGTAGTAAAGCAGAGATGTTTTTAAATTTGAGCTCAGTTGCTTGATTTGTTAGAATTTGGGTAATTCATTAACCAGACTGTCATTTCATCCAAGCATTTTATCTCTTTTTCCTTCTGCAGTAGCCATAATCTTTATTTTTAAGTGATTTTGAAATGATTACTTAAGTATAATTACTTAAGTATCATTCCTGGCTTCAGCAGGAAGATGCTTTTTTGGTGGTAGTAGGACTGGCAACAAATACCGGTGTTAGATCTTAGCACTTGTGTGGAGACCTTAAGGTACTTTACAAAGAAGGGCTTAAGTCTGTAAATGGGCTGTGTTTTACAAATGTGAGAACTGGCACTGTAGTACCATGGATTGTTTTCTTGGTAACGATGGAGAGAGGTTTTTTCCGCTCCCATCCTCTCCCAGTACATTCCTTCGCAGTTGAAAAGATTGTTCCCATTTTTGGGTTGACCTTCAGATGTGCAAGAAAACTCTTTGCTAACTGAAGCCTGTGGAAAAAATCCTCTGGCCCAGAAAAAGAGATGATATCTCTGAGGTTGTATATTAGGCTATCAGTAGAGACATGAGTGACCTTCCTGTCATCCTAAAACTGTTGGTAAATTCTGATTCTTTTCTAGTCTCTGAAGCTTAAAAACAAAACAAAGAAGAGTACTTTTACAAATGTTAATTAAAAAAAAAAAAAAAAGTGCTGACCAAATCCAGAAGAGGCATTTAAAAAAACCCAAATGTGTGTTTAGAGAAAAGGTAATTCATTTTTCATCTGTAGGGAAACACATTGCACAAGAGCAGCATCTTGGTGAAAGCTTTTTTCTTTTATGCTATGAAGACTATTATTTTTTCTTTTTACATATATATATATGGCTAAGATTTATAACTGTTAAGCATCTTTTACTTGTTCTAAGCACATTTTCATTATCTGCTAATCCTTGTTCTCGGATTACTGAATGAGCTTTGGCTCTGTGTTATTGCAGGTTTGTGTTGATTCAGTGGGAAGGATGTGTTGTGAAACTATTCCCCATGTGATTGCTGAAGAAAAGTGAGAGTTAATTGATTAGTTTGTGGAAGAAAGTAATGATAATCCAAAAGCTTGCTACAAATCTAAGTGTCCCAGATACTGCTTTTTAAAATAAATTTTGATTAGATTAAGAAGTAGACAATTTGAGCTGCTCAGGAAAATTCTACCCAAATTATTTTTTCCGATGAAGAATGCAGTTTCTGAAAAATTGAATTTTTTCACTGAGTGCTGTGCCTTCATTGCTTAAACGCTAAACCTTATTCAAGTTCTATACTGACTTGGTATATACTACACAGTGATTTCACTGTTGACATGCTAAATGAAATTCAAAATGAATATACCCAACAAGACAAGGCTGACTGAAAGCATTTCCTTAAGATGGTTAAATCAAATAAAAATATTTCTGCTCGATAGTAGAAGTGTATACTCAGTACTGATCTTTTCCTAAAAGAAAAAAAGAAACATTTTGAAATTCCTGTATACAAAAGAAAAATGTCTAACTTTTTGTTTTGAAATACTATTTTCTCACCACATTCACAATGAAAATAAGCAATGAGAATAATGTTTGATAGATGCCTTCCATATTTCTGTGCACAGTGAAATGTTTACCACAAAGCAATGCAATTTGAAAAGGCAGAGCAGAGAGAGTACTTAGTACTTTCTACATGATTCACAGGTCATTTCCTGCTAAAGTAAAGAATTCATTGATCAGCACCTGCTTATTATGTTCCAAGTAGTCTAGAGGGACTTAAAGTACCATAATAATGGTTAGAAATCTGAAAGAATTTCTTTAAACAAGGTAAAAAGCTAAAATAAACCTAATAAACAGGGCTAGAACAAGCAGGGTGATGGATGAATTAATGGGTAGGGAAGGCTTTAGCACAACATTAAAATACATCATGAAGTAATGTCCTCGCGGGACGAAGCTGCGTGAGCCATTTTTTTTGGACTGTATAGAACTAGATCATAGAAAAATCTACAAGTAAACAACAACAGAAAGTAAATATGTCTAGTGAATAGCTATGATACAGATGATTTTTCATTTTAGCCTTATTATTATTAGCAGAGATGTCACTGTCTTCAATATCTTAAAACCTGAATTTTGATACTGCTATGATGCTATTTAATAGTACGCCAATACTGTGATGGAAAATAAATTCTCCAAATGAATATTTAAAAATGAACACTAGAGTGCGCATTTCAATTCTGTGCTGTTTGAATACAGAAGATAATTAAATAAAAATCAATACTTTTGCATTATTGAGACCTGCAGAACACTGTGTATCAGTGGTAAATACGTAGCCCAGATGGTGTTATCCAAAAAACTGTAATTCTCCATTCTGTATCATCTCTTCATGTTTTTTAATTTGTGGGAGAGCTGTAGTTCTTGTCACTACCATACAAGGAGAACTTGGGTAAGAAGGCTACAGGATGTGTTGCTAAGAGGTATTGTAAGCTATACGGTGTGGAATGCTGTAGTGTGTTCAGTGCAAAGGGGCAAGCACAGGGGTCAACACGGGGGATACTGGTGTTTGCACTTGAGCTAACCCCAGCTTTATTTACTTACAATAAATTTGTTAGAAGAACCCTCAATGTACCTGATACAAACTTCTGCTCATCTTTTGTATGTAGCAACAACTTGCTTTTTAACATTACGCAAAGAATCGTAGATAGTAAGTAATTATTTTTCTCCTTTTCACTTTACAGAAGAACTCTTACTTTCTATTAATACGGGTTTTGAAACTTTGCATTGACCAATTCATCTGGAGCAATGGGAAAATTCCGCTGTAGATAATCGTAACTTTTTAAAAAGCACATTTCTTGAAAAATAATCCATGAGCTAGAAGCTCATGGATTATTTTTTCTTACAAATGTAAGTTGGACCAAGAATGCAGTGTCTTTCTAAGCCTTTGGTAAGACAAATCCAGTATGCTTCTTGCTTGTATTTTTGATCTGAAGCGAATGCTTACCAATCTGCTGTTAATTTTAAGCTGATGTTCAGAACTCTCTGATAAGCCATTACACTACTATCTTTGGAGAGTTATGAGTAACTTGCATATGCAAAGAAATACTTTCCAAGCTTTGCTTTATAGAACTGGAGCTTTACTAGATTTACTCTTTGCTAATTGTAATCCTTGTCATTTTATTAACATATCAGAAGAAAATCTTCCTGTCTTGTTTTCTGAATCTACTTCTCTTTCCTTGTTTCATTAAACAAAAAAATCTTGCAAGCTTGTGTTAGGACTATGATTTGTCGTATCTTGCAGAACCCTTCATAAATGCAAGAAAGCCAAGCCTCGTACTCACTATATCAAACTGCTTGAATATTTTTAGGCCTGCACCTTTATGTATAATTTATGAATACTTTTGAAAGATAGTCCCATAGACACGGCATGCTGTACCAATTGCATGAATAGTGAATTCTGCTTTAGGGAAGAATGGTACTAATTTGGATGTGATGATATTAAAAATATCCAGCACAGCAGCATAAAGAATATTTATTGATTATATAATTGTATTATTTGCTGTAAGTGTTCTATCAAATACAGAGTAAGGAATGAAACTGTAGCACTAAAATTTAGAATAGTTTTTTTTAGGTTATGAAATTCTAATAATGCAACGTCTGTCAAATAATGTGTGTACAAATCATGAAAAATTAAGACTGCCTTTAAATGCTTAAAATGGAAGCTTGAATAGTCAACTGTCAAAACTGTTGTAAACTTTCATGACTTGTCTGCTATAAAAATTGGAGGGAAGGAGGAGAGAGAAAGGGAAGTTTTCCAGTGTTTGTGTGGCATGTAAGACCTACAGATAGCAGACTTTTTTCTCTAATTGTGTCAAGTTAGTAGCTATTATTGAAATAAAAATAGCAAGCTGCTTAAAATAAAATATTTTGTAAGTTTGCTCATTTGTTTGCTCTAAGATTAGTCTTTTTGTTTTTTTTTTTTTTTTTTAAAGTAGGAATTTTTTGAATGGAGGTACAATGTGGAATAAAGGAGGCTTATTTTGTATACTCCTGCTGCTTGTGGATAAGAAAGAGATTTCATGAATTTTGAAGTTTTCAGACCAAATATTCTGACAGCCTACTAAAAAAACAGTGGTTATCCTAGTGTAAATGTATGCAATGCAACTGCTCTTTGTTAAGCATGCCAGTTAGATATAAAGTTCTAATAGATGGAAAGGTGTACGAATAAATCTGATCTAATGAATTGTGTGACATTCTCACCTCCCCGATACAATACAGCAATATACCTGCACGCACTGTTTACACAGGAGGTAGAATGAAGAATAATCCAGATAAAGAATAATTAGGAGGAACTTTGCTTAAATAGGACAAGGTAAAGAACCTAGGCCAGTGAGTATCTTAGTTCCACGACTTACCAAAATATGTTAATGTGCTGTTTCTGATGTTGTTCTTTCTTGTAGCTGGCATGATGTGAAGTATCTAAACAACAGTGGAAGTTTTATTGCATTTTTGAAATGCATATGTTTTACTTAAACTTTAATTGGGAAGAACTTTCAGGTTCCTACCAGAATTGAGAAAGAGCCATCTACAAAAAATGTGTTAGTTTAGTGGGTAGAGCACTCTGTCAACTTTAGACCAGCAGTTGGGTTTTGAATCTGAGCTTTCTAATAACGAGTGATCTAGCTAGCATTTGGTGAAGTTTGACATCTTGTTTGGTTTTATACAGTAGGACATTCACTATATTTGGATTTGGAAACATTGTAAAAGTTGGTCTTTGTGTAATTTAGAAAAAATCAAAACTTCCTGAATAAACTGCAGAAGTTATATAATCCATTATGGATTTTTTTTTTTTAACTTCTCACAATATCAGAGCTCAGAAGTGTAGGATGTTGAATTACTTACAAGCTGTACTGTCTAAGGTATGAATGAAGGGTGCTGCTTTCAGCTTTAACCTCAGAGCTATTTGTCTCTTTTCTGTATAAAACTAAACTGTCCATCAAAGCTCTCATTTCCTCTTCAAAGTGGTTGTGTGAGCTTAGAGGTACCGTCTGCCCCAAGGTCTCAAGGTAGTATTTTTTCTTAATAGAATCCATAGAAATGCATCCTTCTCCCCTCTCCCTCATCCTCTGATGCCCATTCACTGTGGCTGCCGCACAGCGGTTCCTGTCAATAGGAAAGGCAAATCAGGGATCTTCTTGGATGATCGGCTCCCATTCTGCTTGAACCTTGTTCTTCTTGTTTCGTATTCTCTTCTTTTCATTCTGCCTCTTCGTTCCTCACTGACAAGCCAGAATCTGACAACAGTACCTTGTGCCAGCACATGCAAATGGATTCCTCTGTCGAGTCCTGCAGTTTGACTTTATGCACATCTTCCTTTGTGGGTGGGAACCTTGCCATTTCTTCATTTATTCCAGTGTTGAATTTCAGCTGTGCTTCCTGCTATGGACACATGCAGGACTGATATTAGCCGCTTATATAGTCTTGGAGGAAACAAGGTCTTCATGAAGGGCCAGGTCATTAGGTTCCTTTACCTGTTGGTCTGCAGGGATCAAAAACTCTACTATTAAACTACTTTTTCCTCTGTTGGGTCCAGGCTTATGAAAATACATGAGTCCTCTGCCTTTCACCCACAGGAGAGTTGTCTGCCGCTGTCCCTAGGAAGAATCACAAATTCACAAATTTCACTTCCTGCTATGTTATACTGATGTTACAAAAAGCAAAAAAAAAAAAAAGGCAAAAAGAAAAAAAAAAAGAAAAAAAAAAAAGGCTTTGGTCTTGAGTATTTATGCATTAAGTTATGCAACGATCTTTGCCTTTTTTTTCAGCCTTTCTCTTGAATGATATTGCTCAAAACCCAGTATGCTCTACAGATTTTTATACTTTGTCTAATCTAGCAAGCTGGTTGCAGTGACATTTAAAAATCACTAAGTATGTTATAAATTAGTGACCTGAAAAAAATGACACTAGAAAATGTCATAAAGCATCAGGAAAAATGTAAATATTTAAGGTGACTAGCTTAAACTTAATGAAAGGTTTAAGCTTAACCCATGGGGAAATCAGTAACTTCACCCTTAAATATCATTTTATTGTTTATTCAGTAAAAAAGTGAATAATGGAGAAGATGGGATTGGTACTTATGAATAACAACATCAGGCTACTGTATTTGGGTGAAATTTTAAATACAGTTTTTTGTTCAATGCATTTTGTTTTAATATTTTGCATTTTTGCTGCACGCTAAGAGCTATAATAATTTAAGAAAAATTACGTGTGAAAAATAGTGATACATTTAAGACAATGTGGAAAAGTGAATTAGAAAGCAGAGAGAGTCTGCTTGGTGCTGTTTATACAATTTCCTGTATGGTAGCGTTGTCTGTTGCCTCCTTATACACCCTGCAGATGTAAAATGTGCATTGGCTTGAAAGAACTCTTACCTACAGATTAAAAGTAAATTTGTGGATTACCTACTTTTCCTTCCTATTTTTCCTGCAGAAAGATAACTAATTAAGAGAAAGGTAGAGCTCTACAAGGGGGAAAAAAAAAAAAAACCACACACACAAAAAACCCCAAAAAACAACAAAAAACCCAAAATAGCTATTTGCTTTAATTTAAGGTTGGTTCTATTGAATTAGACTCAAGGTGCATCTGGAGACACCTGAGGTAAGGTGCTATATGATATGCTACTTTCCCAAATATTTTCTTGACCTGCAACAATTTATGTCCCAGGGACTTCCTGAGACAGATGTGGAATCTTTGTATCTAAAAATAGTTATCTTACATCCCTCCTTGCATCTGTGGAAACTTGTGGCATGTCCACCATCTGATGGCATTGGAGTCCCACAACCTAGCTTTGACTTATGAAGATTTGCCACTTTTAATTTGTTTTGAGTGCATTCCCTGCTGGCTTCGTTTGATGCCTCTAGGTCTTCTGTGAGGAGAGACAATGGGCAGTGAGTCCCTATCTGCCCTTTTAATGCCCTTCATAGTTTTTAGATCTCTGTCATGTTCCCTTGGTTCCCCTCTCTTGGCTTAAGTTACTAAATTGTTTCTCATACAGGAACTGTTCCATGCCTTTTCTAATGCTATTATATTTTTTTAGATTGGGCTTGGGAAACCAAGACTGTGCAGAGTATTCAAGATAATACATGATAGGGGTGTAACGATGTTCTCCGTGTTGTTCGCTGTTGCTTTTTTAATAATTCCAAAGAGTTTGTTTCTTTGAGCACTGCGGAGCACTGAGATTCTGATTCTGAATGGTGTTGGTCAGCTCTGAACTTACGTTGTATGTGAAGTTAGAATTGCAGCATTTTGTATTTTTGGCATTGAGTTTCATCTGCCATTTTAAAACCTACTTTCTCAATCTTGTGAAGATCTTATGTCATTCTCCACAGCCTACTTTCATCTGCACTACCATGAGAAGCTTAGTATCATCAGCAAACTATGTTACTTCATTTTTCTCATCTTTTTTTCTCTTCTGTTTTAATTGAGTGAAGAGGTTAAACAGATAACGACCCCAGAGAACTGTACTGGTGGTTTCTTTTAATGTGAAAATTGACAATTTACTCTCTTTCTTCCTACTTTAGCAATTTTTTATTCATACAAAGCCTCCTCTTCTTTTTGCTGCTCTGAAGTCTTGGGTGGGAAAGGGAGTGGGACGTCAGTGAGAGCTTTTGGAAACACATGTAAATTATATGAACTAGATCCTGCTTATGTGCGTGATTTTTTTGCTTCTTTCAAGAAATTGTCTTAGCTCATGCAGCAGAACTTTCCTTTTCAAATGCTGTGTTGACTCTTCCAAATACTATGTTTATCCACATATCCATTAAATTTGTTATAGTTTCTACTAATTTGTCCATCAAACACATTGAGGTGGTATTGCACTGTCCTCCTCAGTCTTCCTTTCACTGCTCCCAGTATTTCTGTGTTGTCATTTAGCTTTTTGAAGCTTTAAAGGCTATAAGGCATTCCAGTTTCTTCTGTGTTATTTCTTAGTCACCTGGTGTTCATGCAGACGCATGTGTACTACTGTTTGTTTTTCTGAACCTCTTTGAATATCATTTTATTTGTTCTGTTTTCCTGTTTTGACTCTTGTTAACCTCTGCTTTAGCTTTTAATAAAAAAAGAATTTTTATTTTTTTTTTTTAAAACCATTGTGCTCTTTGGCACTTGTTGGCTTCACCCTGTTCCTCATTTGAAAAACTGGCATCTGACCTTGATTTCAATGGGCTGCAGTTCCTGTATATGTTAAATTACTACTGTTCTTCCTGAATAGACACCCTCTGTTCCAGAAGCAGCACTAGTTTCTGAAAATCCTTCCTTCTTACTCCTTTATCTGCGACACATTTTGAATTTTGAGGCCATCGTGTAATCTTGATCAGATGATCCTGCTGTTTTGTCAAATTCACCTATTTATTTTTTAAATTGTGAGCAGTAGTACTATGTGGTTGTGTCAGGGAATTAATTTAGAATATTGTTCTTTTTGAATCTGGTTACAAACATGCTTTATAGTTTGCAGTGCAGGCTACAAATATCCTTGACATCAGTATGTTTGCACAGAGCTCAAGAACTTCTGCTTGTAACAGTAGAAGAATGTTATTTAAAATACTTTCTTTGAGATATGTATTCTGCTGGTAGTTAGAATTTTTATGCTGAGCTGTTGCATAAGCCTTCTGGAGTTTGTAATACACGGCTGTGCAACCTACTGGTGAGCAGCAGAACGAGGGAAAATGTAGGTTGTGCTAAAGTATTTGTGGTGAAGGCACGTTGTTTGGAAATACCTGTCGTGTTCTTGATAAAAGACAGACTTTACAGTGACTTGCAATATTAGTGATCCTAATAGTATCTGAAGAAATTTAATAGATGTTGAGTTCTTACAGGGTCTTTATCTGTTGTTTTTGTATTCTCACATTCTGAAAATTGCTATTACTCAATCTATGCTCGTGGCAAATTGCATAAGTAGCACATTGCAGCCTTAGTCATAGTAAAAGATAATAGTTACAGTGTGTACTCTACCGAAGCAGAGAAATTAAAAAAGCAGAGATAGAAATTAGTGATGTTGTTAGAACTGCCATGAAGAGTCTTTGGAAGCTTTGTGTCTTCCAGAGGTCTGTTTCACAGTATTATATGCTACCTCATTGTGGGAAAATTATTGTATCTGGATGATTATCTGTTTCTGATGTGTATAAAATTATTCATATAAAACCTTTGCAGAACATACATTTCCTAGTGCTGGAAGAATATTTATTATGAATTTGTATATATGCAAGTCTCCTTTTGTAGAAGAAAAAAAGGAAAACCATTAGGTGTGCTATAAAAAGAAATTTTCAGTAGTATTTATCCAAAGAGATTTTTATATAAAATGAGCATTAATTGTAGATAGACAATGTATATATATATTTTATACATATATATATATATATATAAAATATCTATATATATCTATAATATATATATATAAATTGCACTATGTGGAAAGACTGTGTAAGGAGAAAAGACATCTTTTCATTCCGATGATGTTCCAAAGCACCCAGTCTGTGGTTCTTGCTGTTTCCGTGCCATTTTCAAAATCTTCTAGATATAGCAAGCCATGGCACGGATGGATACGAGTTCTTCCTCATGCTTTTTCCTCCAGTTTGAGAAAGATTCACTCACACCTAATTCATCCCAAAGGACTGGTGTAAGCTTTAGTTTTCTCTTTGTGCTCGTAAGTTAGCTCAAAATTCATGACTTAGTAGTTGCCCACCTTTTCTTTGATCTCTAGATTTCTGTCTTCTCGTGGACGTTCTACGTGAAGTCTTGCACTATTAAAAGGGAAAGAATATGTTGCTTATCTTCCCCCTGCCTCCTCAAGAGAGTTGGTCAGTCTTATATGAACCATTGATGTTGGATAAGATTTCAAGCATCATTCATGCCTAAACTCTGCAATTCAGATTGTTTTTCCCTGCAGAAAAGTGTTAGATTGGAGAATCTGGTTCGTTTTTCACCTTAAAAATAACATCTGTTTCCTCCTGCAATACTGCAACCCATGAAGAAGACTGGTGGAACAGGCAGGTAGCTGTTTTGATATTATATCCTTCATAAATAGTGATGAACTGCGGAGCCATATAGAGAGAAAGGGATCTCTTGCAAGTTAAACTTGCAAAATTGCTTAAGATCTATTCTAAAGATGGACTTTCTGGGGAAAGAATCTTCTCGATTTAGTAACTCAGGAAAAACTTTGACTAGTGTAGTAGATAGAGGGTTCTTTTTGAGATATTTTAGGTCTCATTGTTAATTTCCCAAATGTAGGTAAGCTGTAGTTTTCTGTTGTGGTTTGTTTGGTTCAGCTGCATACTGCCGTCATACATTTATTGCATATTATTTAGCTGACTAAGACTTGTAGACAGAGGCTTGAATTCCCAAAATAAAATAAATGGAAGATGAACAAAGGTTGGAAAACCCCAAATAAGTTTATCAAAATCATTGGTGCTTATTTAGGAGAAGGTGAATTCTGATTAAACAAATGGGTTTAGAGTCTTATATTTGCCCTTGCAGTGCTTCTTCACAGTCACGGCAGTCTTAGAAGGATCCTCTTACATTGTTTGTTTGTTCTCCCCCTCCAATTTTAAAATCTCTGTGATGATAGAATATTTTTCCTCTGTCTTCAGTCATGTTTTATGTTGTTTGCTTTTAATGAATTAGAGAGTTAAAATGAACAAAATCATTCCAGTCAGTTTTCCTACTGAAAACCATTTTTTTCTTCAAATTTTTCAACTTTTGGACTCATAATTTCACGGATTGGAAAATATTTATTACAGCTTACGGGTAAGATTTGTTTGATTCTCCTGTTCAATGAATATTTGTATGAAGAGATAATTGGGCTAATGAGACTCTGAAATGTGTTCTATTTAAATCAATTGATTTACCTTTAAAATATATTCAAGTGGTAGGAAAGCATGGTGGTTTAGACCTGCTGTTCTTTCATAATAAATTTACATTTTATACAATAAAGAATATTAAGGCTTATTATGAATGTTACCAAAGACAGTGTGTGAGGATTACTTGAATGCATTATTTTTAGCAACTCTGTATTTGAAGGCCAAGTGATATTTGTAAGTAACATAAAAACTATTCACATGAAGAAAAGTATTTTTTTATGTTGGAAGGAACTTGGAGTCATTGCAAGACATTTGATTAGTATTCATGGCATAAAAGAAAGTTATTTTCAGGGTAAAGGAATTTGTGAAAAGATAATTGGTTAGACCAACATTCTCATTAACCTAATTTGCATTAAATGTGCTACTGTGAATTGTAGTTATTGCTTTTCCATTTGAAAGGCATGCTTTGTTAACTTATTTAAAGAGCCTAGTTAAACTACAGTTTAAGTCATACCCTTTAATTCAGCAATACAATATTAAACTGAGGATCTGTTATTACCAACTTTGTGAGTGTGGAGAATCATGGACCAGTTCTTGATCCCAGTGGATTTTCCTGATGAAGTAGGTTTGTTTAGCTGCTTTACATCTGGTCATCTCAGATACTAAAAGTATTCGACTAATCCTTTAGTTTAATTTTACTCCTTTATAAGAGCAGAGGAAACTCTTTATTTCCTCTGTGACACAGCATGAGAAATAACCGAAGGAGTCTTGGGGATATTGGAAGAAAATACTTATGCCTTTGTTCTAATAGTAGGAAGACTCTGAGGATCACTTGGCTTAATTATTTTTCAATAAAACTTCTTTACATATGTAACTAAATTGAGCCTTTAAAATATGAGCTGTTAAAACATGAATTAATTTGCACATTTTTGTATCCATTTGAAAATCATGAGACTGCAGAATGAATTTGGATTGCTTTAATTCTCATCATTAGTTATTACTTATTAGCAGTATCCTCGATATTTTGAAACAGAGGGATTTACTTACTGTTGTGCTGTGTGCAATGAAGAGGAAGGCACCTTTGTCAGCAGTGAGCCTACTGTGAGAGCTCAGGTTAAGTATTTGCATCTGCAGATAGATACATAAAGACAAGATCTTATTTTTCCATACTGCTGAGCATACTTAGCTGTCATGGAACCTGGTGTTTGTGAATTATATGAACTAAATATTTATAAAATTAGGTAGCTTCTTAGATATCGAAATGTTAATTTCAGTGCTTAATTTTAGTTATTTGCACTTGTACTGTTTGACACTGGTTATTTTCAAAATAGTGATATCTGGAGGCATTCAATGTAAACCAAAGCCTAGCTGATCAGGCAAGGTTGTATCTCAGCCCAGTAATGCTGAACAAAGTTGGATAAACCTAATGAAAACAGGGAGATGCAAATTCAAGCTGGACATGGTAATGGTCATAAATATCTATATAAATACTCAGCTGAGAAGGTCACTTTCTTGCTGGAACGGTTCTGAAGATGATGATGATGGCCATGCCAGGTACAGAGTGTGATTAGTATGTGAGTGCATTGCCTACCCAATGAGCATACATGAAATGCAATGAATTAGAAATGCACTTTAGATATAACAAAAAAAAGCCATGGCCAATAAATTTTACATTCCAGCTGGGAGATGGTTAGGTCTCCCTTTTTTTATTGTTTGGCAAAGAAATATGCCGATTATTATGCCATTTTGCTGCTTATTCATTCTGTTTGCAAAACAGAAGCTGGCTGATGGTTGCACTATTGAGTAAAATTGCTGAAAGGCTGAACTCCCCTACGTTTTGGCACAGGGAGACAATGGAAAAGAAGGCAGTTTTAGGGACAACACATTATCTGTTCAGATTTTGTATGTAGGATTAAGGGCACGATTCAGGAATTGTCAAAGGTGTGAATGGCAGTTAGGATATTGAGAGCTAAATGGAAGTTAGATGCTCAGTTGTTGGTAATGCCATTGAAAACTTCCTCTAGTGCATCCATTCTCTATTCGAGCTTGGGAAAGAATGAGCTGTTGCTTCTCAACTCACTGCTGGACTAAATCCTAGTGACTTATAGGTGATCTGCAATTTGGGATCAACTTTCATCTCCTTTACACAATAATTTGACAGTTTGGGGTTTTTTCCAATAGAGCTCCTGAAACCGCTGTTTGTTCTCAAACTACGTGGTCTAAGGCGGCGTATGTCCCATGCTCTGCATCAGCAGCATCCTTGCTTTCTGTTACTCGAGACCTTTGGCCATCATCTTGCAACCCTAATCTTTCATGTTTCCTCTGTCACAGACCTTACTACTTTCTTTGAGTTCCTGGAATTCTTGTGTGTTTTTTCAGTGAATAAATTTATAGGACTGTCTTTTGCAACCCAGCATGGTACTGCAATAGAAACGTTGTATCTAAACAAAATAATAACACAAGCCCCCCTATAGTAACAGGGAGTTCCTACTGTCTTGGAGGAATGTGGTAGGAGGTTAGAAGATCCTATCACTAAGGTTACATATGCAGCTTAATTAGCACTATTTAAGGTTTCTTTGAATTCAGTCCCTTATGCACATGAATTGGAGCTTGGGGTTCAGTGCCTTTTTTTGATGACATGCTGGAGTAGGGACTAGTTCAAGGAAGAGAGAGTCTGGAGAATTTAGCTACCAGGCAACAAGAAGCCTTTACTTGGCCTGTACAAACTGATTTTTAGGACATTTATAATCCATTTTAAGAGAGATTTGCATGTTGATAAGAGAAGGTCTATCTACAGAACATTCAAAGCTGTTCATAAAAAATGCACTTTGTGAACACTGTAGGTATTCCTAGTATGTCGTTCAAATCGGACTTTTCAGTGACAATCTGGCTTGTTGACGTGGCACCTAGCACCTCCTCATTCGGTTTTGAATTTGTTGTACCTTCCTCAGTACTGTTTTGCAAATAAGAGATTAAAAGACCTTTCTATAGAACTTTGGCTTAAAGAAGTTTAATATTGTGAATGTAAGCAGCATTAAAATTAAATGCAAATTTGTTGAAGACGTGACGTTTATTGATTGAATTTACTTCTGTAGGGTTGGGAACTTTGGAGAGAGCTTGTTATTTTTTTGAAAAATAAATATCTTTTGTATTTCTTTTCTGTAGGAGATTCCTTTACACAGTTCCGATTTGCTGACGAGAAAGAATGGGATAGAGAAAGCATATGCCTTAAGCAGGTAACAGAATTATCATTCAAATGAGTTTGTATGGATAATCGCCTGGCACAGAATACCTAGGCAGTTGTGCTTTCAGCAACAAATTGTTTAATACAATAATAGCACTCTTTATTCTGTATATTTTTATTAATTTGTCTCTGGTGCTGGAGGCTCTTCTTGGGTCTTGTCCTATTTTTTTTTTTCTATTGAAGACTAATCAAAGCAGCAGGCTAGGTTTTTAAGTAATGTTGGAAGAAAAGAACAAGCAAATCCATCCAGTGAAGGGAAAATAAGGGACTGTCACTTTGCTTTACTGACATATTAAGTCAGCCTTCCTTTTTCAGCTGTATTCAAGAGAAAATAGTTTAGTACAATGACTATAACAAAATCTATATGAGTATATTCATATATTTGACTATGAAGCTTGTTCTAGTTCTTTCGAATTAACAGTTTATATCCTCTGGTTGAAAATTCACCTCCAAAATTACTGTGGGACCAACCAGGTTTTAGATTATTTGTACGTGGATTCTTTATGCTGGAATAAAAAGGGGCAAAGCAATAGGAGTCTGCTGTTTTCTATATCAGGATACTGGAAAGTGTCTTAATCTCTGCAGCTGTCTTCCTCACATAAGTCACCTAAATTATTGCAACATAAACGCTTTTTGTTTTCCAAGCTTTTCTTAAAGTTGCTGAGAAACTGTGCTTGAGTGTTTCTTGAAACATACCTATATATTCAAATTTTAAAAGTTTGCTATTTATTTCCTAAAATATTGACAGTAATTATTCCCTGGGAAGTGATATTTAAAGGTACATTAAAGTCGCAAAGTCAAATTAAAATGAGGAAATAAACCCAAGTGCAGCATTTGTTCAAACCATCATATGTTTGTTCAGTGGGATACAGTCTTTCAATGACTCTGCATTTTTTTCTCATCGGTTCCTCCTGCTCCTAGTGTGCAGGTTGTCAGTATCCATAATATTAATTTCTTTATAATTTCCTTATAGGCTTGTCATTATAGCATTTAGGTGATTTGAACACATTAATTAATTTCTGAATGGCTAAAGCCATTGTGAGCGGAGTGAAGTTGCACGTTGCCAGTGGATTTCACAAATACTTGTCTGGCTGCCAGTGATGAAGCTGCACAGTTCTGGAGCTGGTCCCACGCTCTCACTCGTTGCGAAGTGTGCTGTGGCGGGCACGTTCTTCTGCCTCTGTCCCTACAAAACTGTAGTCATTCGTCCTGCCCCATCCAAATTCGTAGCTTCCAACTGTTGCCTGTCTTTCGCTGTTCTTATGTCAGTTTGAAATAGTTTACTGCACTGGTCACCATTACCCTTTGATTTCTTATTTTAGTCCAGAATCCTGGCCCAGATGGTTTCATAGCATTATCTAATTTTTCGCATTGTCTCTGGTCTTCAGCCTATCATCTCCTTTTTGTTTCTGGCTCATCTTTCTTTTCCCTGAAAGCTGGATCCAGGTCTAATCTTCATCCTAGATCCACTTTGCCAAATTCCTTGCCTTTGCCTCTTAGCGCACCTGTTTCTAGTTCTTTGCCTATCTATACATTATGTACAGGATCAGAGAATTGTAAACTGAAGTTAAGTGATTTCAATGGAACAAAATAAAGCAGAAAAGGAATAAAAATAGTTGCAGAATGACTAGATATTTCCCATTCCCTATTATTTGTCAAAAGCAATGGCAAAGCATCAGTTTCAAATGTGGAATGGAAATGTAACAGTGACATCAACAATAACGAATTTTCAGTTTATTAAGAATATTATCATTGATTGCTACAAAAAGTAGATCTGGATTTGCTTTATTGTATATTGATAAAATGCAATAAAAATGTTTCAGTACACAGTCTGCAATTTAAAAATCAAACAGGTAATAGTCCTTTTGATTTTTCAGTAAAAAATGGCAATTCCAGCAACAAAGTATGCCTCTAGTCATTTTCTTGAACAAATAACGACGTGTGCCATGAAGTGTTTATAATTTATTAGATACTGCTTCGATCTCTTTGTCATTTATTCAAACACCACTTTTAGTGAAATCTCTACTTGGATATTGAATTCCTTCTTGCATTATGTTATTTCTCCAAATTCCTCTTTTCCTTCATCCTCAGCCTTTCCTCCTCTTCCCTGTCTCCATTTTCACCTTCATTCACAATGTTAATTTACATTAATCTTTTTGCAAGTGTACTTAGCGCTTCCCAAATGCACTTAAATGTTATTCAATGGTACTTGACTTTTTACAATTTTTTATGTTACTGGATTCGTACGATTTCCTTGTCCTTTGCAAATGTGCAGAAGCCATCTTTGATCTTCAGTATCTGTCAAAAAACCTGGGTTTTCTGGAGTTCTCGGGCATTGCTGGGCAACAAGAATTGCTTGTTGAAGACTTTGTGAGGTTACTTGTACCAGTGAATCATCTTTGATGGTGATCAGTAATCCATTGTAAAATCAAGTTGTTAGTAAAGAAGAAAAATTCCAACCATCAGATATTTAAGTTGTTTGGTCCTTTTACTCTCATTACTGCATAGCAGAACCAGAATTCGGATACAAGAAACTGTTAAACCAACTGCATTGTTTCTTTTTAAAATTTATTTTAATTTTGTAAATATGCTATCAGAACACACCATGTCTTTGATGTTCATTCTTGCTGTGTGTGCAGGTGTCAAAAGCCATCCTGTTGACTGGCTTTTGGGAGCAGTGTGAATTCCTTTGACAAATCTCTTATGATACGGTACAAAACACTCTCCTAATTTATGAGTATTTGGATTTCTAAATGTCTGTGTTAGTCTACACCATATTGAGAGGTGTACAAAATTTTTGTCTCTTTAAGCTAGATTTAGAAGCAGCTTCTCTGCTTCCGTGAAAATGAGAGTATAGACTGAACTTAAGCATTTTGTTGTCAGATTTTAAAATGTGATGGATATCAAATTATCTTTTTCATCGATGGTGAATGTGCTCAGAATGTTCTGCTGTACTGTGAGCTCGAAACCTGTTTAAGTCTACCAAAGTCCAGGGTGTTCTGTAAAAACATCAAATATTGCTGGTCCGTTTTGTGTAAATTTGTTCCTAATAGTTTATATGCAAAAAAAAAAAAGGGGGTCAAGAGAAAAGGAAATTTCAATACCTGCCACATTAATAAGTGACAATTCCACCTTTTAAGCAACTAGGCAGCAGTAGAGTATCTTTCTTGAGTATCATCTTAGACGTGTATGTAACTATAGTTTGTTGCTTTTGTAAGCATCGAAACAACATTTTAAAAGATGGGGAAGTATAAAAAGGGCCATGTTGTTTAGGCACTAAAACCAGGAGAGCTACACACAAGCTACATGGTTTGGTTGCGTAGAAAATAGTAGCAACTCATTAAAGAATGGCG
The DNA here is from genome assembly GCF_035582795.1 of Mycteria americana. Classification (NCBI taxonomy): domain Eukaryota; kingdom Metazoa; phylum Chordata; class Aves; order Ciconiiformes; family Ciconiidae; genus Mycteria; species Mycteria americana. Next base: position 38,262,838 of record NC_134369.1, read on the forward strand.
ATTCCCACTGCCTAGAAGGCTTCACAGATTAAAAGATGTTTGAGTTGGAAAAGCCTCTTACGACATTGTCAACTTGCAGAACTATTATTTCCTACTTTGGATTTTCAAGGCGTTGCCTAAGGAGCGTTCCATTTATACCTCGTTTTTAAACCTTTAAGCGATTATTTGCATTGTAGGTGTTTATATGGTAATTTAGCCAAACTGCTTTGTACATGTGTAACATAAAACTATGAATTCGTGTATTTCATTCGATCGTTCTTCACATTCCTTGAATATGTGGAACAGGGGAATGTAATACATTAAAGTCATTATTAGTTTTTTTTTTTTTTTTTTTAATACAAGCGTATTGTGTGTTGAATTATATTTCAGTTATCTGCACTTTCTGTTGACTGCCAGTCTTTGGTCCAGGCCCTTCAGGAATTGCCTCTACATCTGAGGTTGAATGTAGCTGCTGAACTTGTGCAGGTAATGCTGTGAATTTTCACAAGAAAATGCAAATATTTCAAGTGAAACAGTTTATGCAAGAATGATTATTTTAAACTTGGTATTCAAGCATAAGCAGAATATATTTTATGAGAGTGGCCATTCTTGACAGGCAGGTCAAATGGCATGTAATGCAGGATACTCCTCTATTTGCACTTTTTATGCTTTATTGGCTTTAAACAAAATGCTTTGATGTGCAGCACATTAGATTTGAAGGCAGGTATCAGAGTGTTTGACATGGAATGATTGCACTGTTTTTGTATTTGCTTCTCTTTTTAGCAGCTGTTAAAAGCTTGCACCAAAATTTTGAAAGTGCTTTCACATTCTTTCCTCTTAATTATTTTAACTGTGATTTACATAGCTAATACGAACATACATGTTTATTCCATGAATCAAACTTACATCTGTGTTAGAACAGGTAGAACTGTCAATCAAACAGGTGAAGAAAATGTCATTTAGGCTCTGGTGGAAAAAAAAAAAGGCAACAGAATATTAGGAAAAAAGTGTTTCTTCAGACTGTGAAAAAGCAAATATTCATGTAAGGGCAAAAGAAGCAACGAGCCTTAAATATAAATACAAAATTCTTAAAAAAAAAAAATAAAAAAATCCATCTGCTCAAACAAGGAAAAAGAAACACGACCCTTAGGGAAGAAATTTTACTTGTGTTTGGAGTTGCATGAAGTGCTTCTGTGACTGACACAACTATGCTTTTTCTTAAGGGAGCTCAAATATGTCTGCAGATGTGATGTCTAAGGGAATCTGCAAATAAATGTTACTTTCAAATACAATTTTCTTCTTAAGAGTTCTAGCCATGGTCTTTAACTTTTATTAGGGTTATAAAGTGTGCGTTATGACATTAATCTTTGTCTTGTCATTCTGACCAGTGATGTAGTCATCGGAGATGCTGTAGTGTTATCAATGCCAAGGCATCCTGATAAAAACGGAATCAGTGTTCCATGGTTAAATAATGAGTTGCCATTTCTTGTTTCACTATTTGATAATGTTTGGAATTTGGTTTCATTTTTTAAAAGCTACAGCTATATACTGCGACTTTTGCTAAATGATTTTCAGTGACCTGTAGTATGGTTTGCTTTCAAGACTGGAATTTTGGAGGGAAGGCCTAACCATGGGATAATGTTTCTAGGCAAATCCTGACTTCAGTCATTTCAAAATTCAGAGTATTGATGGGATTTCATTACAGAAGAATTAAAGAAAAGTAACTCTCCAGGAAGTATTTGTGAAACACGGGAACTTGCTGATTTAGCATACAATCTCATATTCTATAATAAGGGATAAAAGGAGTTTGTATTTTGTAGTTGCTTTTGTAAAAGTATCATTAAGATAACTTTACTTTTACTTCTGAATTCAATTCTGCTGAAATTCATTGTACCTTCTTAAGTGATCAAATGTAGGAAGCATGAATTACCATCCAAATTAGACAGAATAGTAAAAATAGAGTTGATCATTAGAAAGACTCAAGTCCTTTCTTGCACTCTTGCACTCTTAGGCATCAACACCTGTAGAGCTCCCACAGATGAAATCTAAAATTATTGAAGACAGCAAGAGGAGAGAGCTTCCGTTCCGACAGTCTCTGGCTCAAAGTCAAACGGTGTTGGTCTCCCATCCCGTTGGTGATTCTGTTGTTCCATCAGAGCCTGGAAGTAAAAATGGTCCTAGGGCAAGGGCAGCAGAACCATTTGAGAGAGCCCATCCACTATCAAAGCAAGAGACTGACGATTTGGATCAAGAACTAGATCTTCTCCTAAGTCTAGATGCTCCCATTGATACAGAAAACAGACCTGTGTCAGGTGCATTATCCTACACCATATCAACTGAGAAAGATTTGAAAATGGCTTGTAAGGAAAACGGTAAGATTTCTCTTTTCCCCAGCATGCCCTTATTTATTTAATTTCCATTGCTCTGTGTTTTTGTGATGTTTCTGAACTCTTGATTAGCCAGTCAACAGTACTGCTCTCATCTCTGTCATACTGCATTTCATTTATCTGGGGCTGTGTTCTGACCCATTTGTTCCTTTTCAATTTTAACTCCACAGTGAACTAAAGTTTCACCATTGTCAGTTCATTTTAAGCATTAAGAAAAATTCTTCTGCAGAACAGCATGGGTCTTATGATTCAGCAAAATTTTAAATTAAAAAAAAATTCATGTACTGCGTATTCATGTACTGAGAATTCATGTACTGAGAATTTTAGTGAGAGGAAGTTAAAGTTTTTATGTAACATTATCAGCCTTTAGTTCACTGTGCTAATAGTATACAGAAGAGTTGACAGCTATTTCTGATGGCTTGTTATAAATGCTATTTGCAAACTTCACTAGCATTGATTTTACAGAATTTAGTATGGAAACAAATATATATATACAAATGTTCATATTTCAGAAAAATGGGCAAACGCTTCCTTTTGTTTGCATTCCTAGAAGTTATACTACTGTTTGTTAGTTTTGATGGAGATGATAGTTTGCTACTCCTCCCCAGTCCACAATGCTGTAAAAGAATTTATAGCATCTCTGATTTTTTGTGTGTGATTTTCTTGCTATCTTAAAAATTAAGTCCAAGATGGTTGAAAATGTAAGACGTAACCACAAGCAATACAGCAAGCCTTGGTTACTGAAGACAGTCTTGAAATGCTCTTTCACTTCAGTGGTATGTCATGCTTTCCACCCCAAAGCACAGCTTAAATCCCTTAAGAAAACAATGCCATCGGAATATGGAATCATATCATGCAGGGCGATCAGCTGTTGTGGCCTCCTGCTCCTCTCCTACTGTAAAGTAAAGTAAACTCTGCATCGGACAGGACTGTGAACAGATCGCAGTAAGGGGCATCACTGCTGCAGACCAGGCCCTGCCCCCCTTGAATGAGATAGAAGCCACATTGCTCTGGTTGAGCTTATTAAGCTGCCTCTTTTTTTTTTTTTTTTTTTCTTGTTGCTACTATTTTTGGAATATGACTTGCTATTCTTCAAGAAAGAGAGATTGTGTTTAAATAGAGTCAGTTGTGCATTAAAAAGCAAAATGATCAGGGACAAAGAGCTGGTATGGAATTGTTTCCAGATTTTCAAGTCTGTTCTTTTCACTTTTTAGACCCTTTAAAATTAGATACGCCTGAAGAGAAGAGTACAGCATCACAGCAACAGCAAAGTACATCTAAAAATGTTACTGAGGAAGATCTTGAAGAGTGGCTGGACAGCATGATTTCCTGAGGCTCAAATTTTCTTATGTGAATAACTGAATATAGCAAACATTAAGTAGAAAGTTGAATCTTCCTTTATCTCCTCGTTATTTCCTTTATCTGTTTCACTTTGTTCAGTATGCCAAATGCCTGGTTTTCTTTGCTGGCACCCAAAATTCTGTGCAACCAAAATTTGTTTAGATGTGATTGAAAATTGTCTAAGACTAATATTCTTAGGTCTAAAATTTGTGATGCAATTAGGATTTTCTTTGCTAAAGATGCAGGCTACAGCACACTAAGAGAATGGTTATTTCAGCTTGTACTTGCTCTATGTAGTCCTTAAAATAAAGCTATGAATGAACAATGAATAATGTGTTTTTAGTCACCATCCTCACACCACATCTCCATAATGTAGAAAAATGAGAAAGTAGACAGCAAGGGTAATATTTGGTTTATAGTACTTTATTGCAGTGGGCACTTTTTATTAGAAGGAAAAAAAAAAAAGCATAATCCTAGCAGCTTCTACTTGCGGGTGACCATAGAGCATTGTTTTATTTTGGCCTAAGATTTAAATTGTATTCATTTTGATACAGTGTATGTCTTTTAACAGCAGCATCTAATAAGCTGTTATTGAAGGTAGTATATAAACAAACTTCAAGTGCAATTTCATACAGAAAGACAGAAGAGCAATACAGTTAATGGATCTGTTAATCTAGAACACTAACATAAATAAAAAGTTGCATAGCTGTGTCTACAGAGGTTTTAAGGCACTTAATCTTTCAAGGTCGACGAAGTGTTTGAAAATGTTTTCTTTTTAACTGCTTAAAGCTTTTCAAGCTGTATCTTAATACGTTCACTTAGCAAATACTGGGGGGAAAAAACTGGACAGCAGTTAGTTAAAATATTTTTTCTGAGGCATGGCCTCTGCTGTTCAAGTTCTTAAATGTCAAATGTTGTGCAATTAAGACACCTTTTAGCCCTTTCAACTGTACTGCCAAACACTAGGTTAATGATGTGGTTAAAAAGTTATCATTTCAGACCATGTTTGAACTGGAAGGCTTAAGTTAATCTGGCATAGTTTTCTCTTTTCTGATTAAAATTCCAACAAGACTTGTTTCATATGTGGTAGGTACAAAAAGCCTATGAAATAGTGTCAAATTTTATGTATGTCTTGAAATTTAAAGACATTTAAAGCAAATACAAGCTGTGAAGTTACACCATGAAAAGAAAATGTTTTTTTGTATACTGGATCTTAACAGTTCATGAATAATTTCTTCTGTGATATTAGCCAAGTTGATCCTCATACTGTTTCCGGAAGCAGTCCCCTGCTGGGAAAAAATCCCAACATCTTTCTTGGTACATCTTCCACACAAATGACTCCTGAAAATGATAAAGAGTATTTATTTTAACAGACACCTCGCAGTTAGTGCTCTACATAAACTTCTAACAATAAGCAGATACTGTGCCTATTACCATGGAGTAGAACTGTGAAGACATTGAAACTCAAAGGTGGTAACTCAAGAACCTTTGTGAAAGTATTGTTCTGCGCTTTTCTTGATTCAGTACTACTGAAATTTAAGCCCTATTAGAAAAGCTGTGTAAGTGTAAATTAATCAGTCTAGTTATAGCAGAGCAAACCTGTACACAATCTGTATATATAAAATGTGGTTTAGTTTGCTTGGAAAACATTGACATGTAAGGTACTTTTGTAGTGTTTGCGTAACATCTTCTTATTTGAGATAAGATATAATTAAATCCTATTTATTTTCTTATTTATTTACATTTAGGGCCTAACAACACTAAACATACATACACACATGCATATAACTATCCATATATATATGGATTTAGACTATAAATATAGTAGCGTAACTACTTAATCTTTTGGGAATAAACCACAACTGGTCTATTTCAGGGTTTCATTTCAGAGATAAGATGACAGTAAGATTACTAGTAAGTGACTTCTCACAGAGTTCAGTGCTGGGTAGACGAGTACAGTGCTGCAGCCCACCCCTTCCCTTTTTTTTAACCCTTCCTTTTCTTTCACTTGCAGAAGACTGTCAGGGAGGGCGGCGTCATCTCCAGTCCCTGGTGGTACATCAGTTCCACCTGGTGGTACACAGCTACAAGGCTGGAGAAGATAAAAATGTTGAAAGATAATCTTAAGGAAAAAAAAAAAGTTTTCTACTCACCTGGCCAGTATGCTCAGTTTCATCCTTGTTAATGAGATACATTAAAAAGAACCTGAAACAAGCACATGAAACAGGTATTAATGCAGAAAATGTAACACCTCTGCCTAAGCTTTTCTAGACTGGGGTATGCAAGGGAGATCATGCCAACCAGCAAAGTAATGATAGTGCTTATGTTAAAGGAGAAAATTCTATCCTGTGGAAGTGTTAACAGATGTAAAATCTGTAGAAATGGGAAAACATGGTTTAGCATTTTCTTCATTTCAGGGCTAGGAGCAATACCTGAATTAGGCATATGCCGACTCCTATACACATATGCTCCAACATCGCACCTTGGAAGAAGTTACTATGGCTACTATGCAAGAAGTTAGAAGTGTGGCAAATACCTGCCCCAGGATTTCCAAACACTCATGCCATACAGCTCATAAGCTGAGCCTATCTATCTCAGATACCTGTGCTTACTCAAATGCAGAGAGCTTGAACTAATTAGGAAGGCTGTAGAATAGTAACAGTGTTTCTATGTAACACAACTCTTGGTTAGCCACTTCTGATGCAGTGCATTTGGAATTTAACTTGGTGTGTGCTTTCATTGTAAAGAAAGGAATGTATACTGACTTTACCATTTGTCTAATTAAAGGGCAACCTGGTTAGAAAGATTGTTCACTATGTATTCTAATATTAAGGAAATGGCCGTTTTTAATTTACTGTGAATTACAGGTTCCCATATACCAGTTAAGCAATTCAATATAGTAAGAAAAGCTTGGAGGTTGTAGATTGGCAAAAACTATGGATGTTAATGGAAATTTGCCTCACACAAGTAATATGCATTAATTTCTCAGTGTCAGTTGCTATGCAAGGAATAATGGCAGCCTCCACTCCAAGAGGCACACCTTTTTCTTTTTTTTTTTTTTTTTAATTCAAGAAGTTCAGATGCAGTATTCTAAAGCATTCTGTAAGATACCACCAGTTCAGCTCCTTTGGTTCTTCTGGCACAATGATCATATAATTATCATTATTGTATGAGTAACTAATGCCACCAAATTAACTGTTTAAATATCCTCTTTGATCTGCTTGTATGTACTAATGAAAGTAGATCACCACTATCCTGGGAGTCTGGGCAATAGCCTAAACACATACAGCTCCTGATCACTTCGAGGTTTCGGAAAGCTGCACTATAGGATCAGACTTGTACATTATTGTTTGTAGCTTATCTTTCAGGAATCTTCCAGAAATGTGCTTTTGTTTGTTTGTTTGTTTGGATGTTTGGGTTTTCTTTTTGTCAAATTGAGGCTAATTTTCAGTGGTCTCATGAACATTACCAAGGCCCCAGAAGTCACAATCAAAACTTCCAAACTAAAGCAACTTATTAAACTGTTGTTCCCTATCATTCCACATATGTGGCTTTCCTTCCAGAGGAATAAGGAGTTGGTGTGCCTTCAGGTCTCATTCCACTACGGCAGCTCATGTGTAAGGTGAGCACTTTAAAGACAACCAGCAGTGTGGAGCAGAGGAGGGGAGACTAGAAAGGAATGGAGGTATTCCTCAGTTCTACAGAATTCTGTCTTAAGATTGTTAGCAGTGTGTCCACCTAAATTACTCTGGAGCTGAAAGGTCTCTTCATCATAATTCCAGTAGTAAAATATACTTACAGATAGTTTGCCAAGTTGTGTTCTTGCAAAGTATGTGTTTCAAAGCCATGTGGGGTTGTGTCAAAATAGTCATTGCCGATTCCACAAATAAAACATTTGGTCTGGAAACACAAGTTGTGGTTACAAATGAATTTTAACTCAAGGACACTATTTTAACTGGTAACAACCTAGATGAATAAGAGTAATGAAAAATGTAGTGTGCCTACTCATACCTCCATATCTTCTCTCACTTGTTCTTGCTGGTCTCTTAATTCACCAAAAGCATCAATAATCAGACCTATTTCAAACAGAAAAGTAGCAACGCTTCAGTACTTAGCAATATTCATATTTCAAGTAATGTCCGTCAGACATCCTCCACTGTCTTTGGACTTTGGCGTACTTATGTCTAGGTTGAACAATTAAAGTTACAATCTATCAATTTCCAGACATCTACCATTTGTTTACACTGCCCTCCTAGCAGTAAGAACTCTTATATAGAATTACACTTTTGAGAGTGGAAAGACTTTTCTGTACTTATATTTTGGTCAATTTAAGCTTCCACAATCTCATCTCTTTTGTTCCCATGTAAGAATTTAATTTTCATTCTCCTTCTCATGGAACTCTTGTATCCCAACTTTTGTTCAACAAAGACGACTCTGCTCCCACAGGCCCCCTGGCCAGTTCATGATGCTGTTTCACATTTGAAGCATTATTCCTGCACTTCCAACGTATTAAGAATAGAGTTGGATCATTTTGGGGACTGTGACATAAATTTTTCTCAGTATAGACATATTACATTTTTTCTTTGCCACCAGCCTGCCATAAAACGGTGTTTTTTCCTAACAGCCTTAGGTCAGTTTACACAATGAATGTTGAATACTGACAGTCATTGAAGAGAGGTCTTGTTCTCTGTAAACCACAACTGCAAACCAATTAAAACTGCAAATCCTCCTCTAAAGAAAGGAGGAAATGGGTATGTGGCCATGGTGACTTTCTCCATGTCATTTACCCTTTTCAAGGGGAAAGTCTCCATTCCCCAGCCAGCTGTGGTGGTTCCAAACTAAAGGTGTGAAGTGTCTACAGCAAGGCTCTCCAAGTTTAAATGGTTATTACAGGAAGAACAGTGATCTTGCACAAGCTGCGTCATCGCTGGATAGTTGTCAAAGTGTTCCTAGACACTGTAACCCAGGTAAGTTATGTTTCTTGTGCTTTGTCTTTGTGTAGTACTTGGGACAATGCATTATTTGTGAATTAAGTATGAAATTATTACTTTCAGAATTGATGATTTTATCAACTCAGAAATAAGTTTTCATGGCAATAGTGCTAAATTTACCTCAAACACAAATATGGTTTAAATACATTGCAGAACTTAAGTAAACTAAATTCTAACAGTCTCTAGTAAGGTAAGTGACGGTACCTTGAATAATGGCCAGTAGGATAACAATGACAAAGAAGAAAAATGTGATGTCAAAGACAATTCTGTACATTTCATAAGGGTCTCCAGCAGGATCCTCAATTTCATCTCCAATGCCACCACCAGCTCTTACACCCACATACATGTGGAACAGGTAACACTAAAAAGGAGAGAGGAAAATTAGAGATCTATTCACCATGAACGATTCTGTTTGGGTTTTTTTCTTTTTTTTTTTTTTAATTATTCTGCCCTGCTAATTCTCTTCACAAGTTATAGTAACAACACATAATATCACTCCTCATATATCACACGCATTGCACCAAAAATCTGTTATTGTCTTAACTAATGTGATTACATCTTCAAGTACGCTTACTAAGCAGGGGAGTCAGCATCAGCTGTTACCCTCTCCTCACTCCCTAGGTCTCACAGACCAAGACCATTTGGGGGGCATTTTTCTGGTATTTGTTACAGTATTCAACTGTATTCTACCCCTTATATGAATTCCTAAGGTTCTAGCTTGCTCTGAGTAAGCAGAGGACACCTTTTAAAGTCTTGTAATGGAGTTTAGAAATGTTGGCAAATATTGCCATAAAATAAATAGTGACATATTCACAACAGGTAGATTTATCTGTGTTTAGGTGGTTTCTGGATAACTTCATTTTGCAGTACTAGACAGATGTCTAGTTTAGTACATTGTAAATTATTTATGATCTGGGAAACAGCCTGTGTTCAGTTCAATGCAGAAGAAATCACTTTACAAAAATGTGGCTGTGTGTCATTTCTTGAACGTATAAGTCTTCATGGAAAAATCTTTAAAAATCTGGATATTTAAGCTATGTAAGTATATTAGAAGGGAATCTTCTGCTGGAGCGATATACTACTGATGGTCCTGTATGAATCAGCTACAGAATCTTGTAAACTACCTTCAGTCACAATGTGGGTTAAAAACAATGGAAATCTCTAAGCCCAGCCAGTGTTCTGAAGGCACATTAGGCAGCAATACTGGTGTTAAATAATCAGCATAAAACCTGACAAATCTGGGGTCTTTCATAAGCAAACACTAAACAGAACTATACATCCATTTTTCTAATGCAACTTTACTGTTGACCTAGGATGCCGGTACTAGTTTAATCATACTTAAAAATGTAACTTGAGGTAAATGTAACTGATCTACCTTACTTGGAAGAGTGGTTTAAAATGTAATATAGTTTCATTCCAGTTACTCCTATTTTATGACCAGACCATTGTATCCAGCTCGCAGAGGGACCAGTTAAATAATACTGCTTGGGCAGTTTTCATAATTTCTACCATTTGCACATCTGACTTGCACTGAGGGTTTGAAAGAAAGTTCAAGAATAGGGAAGATCAAGTCTATGACACACCTCTGTTCTGAGGCATTTTATTCTATGTTTGGCATATAACACAGGGCAGAGAGTGACTATTCCATGGAAGAAATGAGCTGGCCACAAACTCGGAGTATTACATTTTTAATGCCTGAATTTGTGCTATTTTCTGTATAGAGCAAGAAAACCAAATCCTCTTCATACCATAATATATATCTATAGAGTATCTTTTAATCCAACATAAATAACATTCTGTGGCAACAGGTGGAAATCAGAAGGGAAATTAGTAGCATTAGCTTATCACCTGCAGTAAGTTTCAATTTCCCCCTTCTCTACTCACCCTTGACTTCTTACTTCATGACTAATTTACCAATTGTAAGCACTTTGGAGCAGGCTTTTATAAATAGTACTAATAACATCGTATACTTCATATAACCTAAATAAGGATAGGAAGAGCTTGCATGCTTGCAGACATTTGGTTTATTTGTGCTGCGACAACACAGCTTCTTTTTGCAGGGGTAACCAGTTTGTCATGAAATTTCTTCCATATACTTTAAGGGTTTGCCATCTTCCCATGTAAAGGAGTTGCAGCAAATCATATACCACGCTATTTAGGAGAAAAATCCAGAATATCTTCCTATACTGGTGAGTGTCATCTATCTACTGTTGAGTTTAGATCACTGGAGAATGCAGAGGGAATTTCAAGACCATTCACATTTTCAAAATGACATATAGCAAGAAGAGGTTAAATCCATGGATTTAACAACAAAAACATCTCTCCTTGCTTATCATTTTATCTTACGTATCCATTTGAAAATTCAGGATGAAATCTGAAGCATGCTAGTGATGTTTTAGTTACCGTCATCATGTCATCACACTTCATGTCTGGTTCGTCTTCATCTTCACTTTTGTTGTAGAATTTGCGGAAGAAGTTGAACGCCACAACAGTGTAAAGATACACTACTACAGCGAGGAGTCCTACAGTAAGCACAAGCTGTGTATGGAGACATGACATGAAAGTAGGTTTCAATTTCATTCTGTCAGAAGAGATATGCTAGCTCAGTGTATTGCCTTAAGTATTGAAAATGTATCATATTGTACCTTTCCCAATAAGGAAACTAAAGATAGCAGTTATGCTAGCTTTGAGGTCTCCCTATTGCTTGGATCACCGTAGAGGTGTTACTTTACCCTGCCCTCAGGTGAAAATCAAAGGGAAAAACAGTATCAAGAAACTGAAGTCGTTTCCGTCTTTCTAAGCTATGTGCATACAAACTATATCTCACTGAAGCAATGTTTCCACTATTTAATTTAAAAGTTAAATTCTAGTAACTTGAAAAAGTGGATATGCAGTGAAAATCAAATGATCAAAAATAAACACCTTTAGTTAATTTGATAAATAATTTCAGCTGGGACTTATTGTGACTTATCATAGTCTATTTTCTGTTCCAAAGCTGGTTAGCAAAGCCATTGATAAAGTGGATAGAAAATTTTGTAGATAACCAAAGAATAAGTAATTTCCAGGTCCTGCTTTTAAGCAAATAAAATCCTTAGGTGAAAAAGTTTAGCAGTTAATGAGACTAGATTATATTGTTTGTTGGAGTTGGCATTAGAAGATGCAACTCTGGAGAGGAGTTACTGAAGGCTACATATTTTAAGAAGTGCAACAATTGGTATTACTCTCTCAAAAGAAATGTAAGAGTATTGAACAACGAGCTGATCATCAGTTTATCACTTTCTGCAGATCTGTAAGTATGCTCCCAAAGTGAACATTTCAATTAAAAAATTTGCAACTGTTTTTCAGTGTTCATATCTACTAGCAAGGAAAGCAACAGGATTAGAAAAGCTGATCTTTGCTTGTTAAGAATGTATACTAAAAACTGTGGTCTTGATTTTAAACGGTTTTGTCAATTATGCTCAGTTTTGAGTACTACATTTAGAAAAATCTCTTAATATATCAATCATTACATTAAAAGTAATATGACTCTGGTCATCTTGGAGGAAAATGAAGGGGATAAAACCAGAGATTTCATTTGTTTGTGTGATGATACTGAAAACATTCTCATATCTACTATGGTAGAAACTTCCTTTCCTGATAAGGGAAGAAACTTCCATTGGTCGATTTCTCCTGAAAGAAAGGATTAAACAAACACAAAGGGTGTATCACAGTTAAGCTACGGAGATATTCTCATGCCTCTCCTAAAACGTGATGTGGTTTAAAATGTTTTGACAAGTCTAACAGTGCATAAGAGTGGGCTTAGAATGTATGTTACTGCATTTGAGAAGGAATGGAATGTATGTTTGAAATTAAATTTTGGGGAAGTTCTGTTAGATTTCTTAAAAAGTCTGTTACTGAAAAGCTTGGTTTTGTTGCTATGCTAGCTAGGAACGTAGAGCCTTTAAGAGATCAGAGAATGATTCCCTGCATAAGTTTCAACAGTTAGTTTTGGAAGTAGATTTTATTAATCTGATTTTTGCATGACAAAGTGACATATAAATATATTTCACAGTGCAGAACGCTCACAACTGTAAGCACATTCTTGCTAGATAAGTATTGAAATCTCAGTGTCCAGATCATTATTACTGCTATAGCTAAGGAGAGATTGTGAATTCTTATTAGTTATCACCAATCAGTTCATCGCTGAGCATACAGAAGGAGCTAGTTAGGTCATAATTCATATTCTCGTATCTTTCTAAAATGATGCATTTTTCTATTGTGTACCAAACTTCTTTCGCTATCAGCACTCTGTGGGTATAAATTATTATAATTGCACAGGATTGAACATGTATTAAATGTACTGCAGAAGACACAATGGGATCTATTCTTTAATCCAATCATGATAAAAATGGATTGCATTCCAATATTTCCTAGGTACCACAAGATTTTTTTTCCAGTACTGTTAACAAAACGCATTCATTTTCAAACCTCTGCATGTAGCACTAACCTGTTTGCCATTGTGAGTGACTGAAGACAAAATGGTTCGCAATGTCTTGAAACCCATAGCAATATCCAGCAGGTGCGCAGCGAAGAAGAAGTTGTTGTAGTGCCCAAGGATAGACATAGTTGTGTACCAGGCTAAGTATAAAAACGACTGCAGAGGAAGTGAAAAGTGGCAGAATGTTAGCAAGTGCTAATGTGCATTATTGGATCCAGAACACAGCTTTCTCTTAGTCACTCGAGTTATGAAATAAAGTAATACTATCACGATCTGATTTGAATCACAGTCTGAATGTAATACCTCTATTTTACATGTTCAAAAAGACTGTCTTACTCTGTCTTTTATCATCTCCACTGTTCATTTAAGGAGTGTTTATTGCTTAGTTATGCTAATAAGACTTCTATCTTTACATATTTAAATGCAGTCTTCAGCGTATATGCTATTAACATCAAAATCCCCTACCTTAAAATTTTTTTTGTTGGGGAGCTTGTTACACAGTACTTTAAATTTTAATACTGATTCTGGAGGAGAGAAAATGCATTGTATTACTCTTGAGACACTTTACTCTGTTTAAGTCTCAGACCACGTCAACCAGGACACCGAGAAAACCTAAGGCATATAATATAGCTTATTCTTTTAACAAGCAGTGAACCTGAAGCCACTTTGACATGAAACATTGAAGAACAATGGCTCAGCGTGCTTTTAGTGCACAATGAATTTATACATCTTCACTTGATTCACCTTGGCCTCCTTGTTTGTTTGGGAATGCTCAAGAGGATGCAAAAAGAAGATTCGCAAAACAAGGAATTTTCATATAAGTGTGGTCCTTTCAAAGGAGAAGGTATGAAAGAAAAGAATTAACCAACCTTGTCAAACAGATGATTCAAAAATAAAAAAGGATAACTTTCTGTAGATTGTGCTTGATTTTAGAAAAGACACCTGTGAGTGCTAGATTGATTTCTACAAAATTAAATTAATGTACCATTAACTTCCAAAATGCTGACACTGTATTAATGGTGAGGAGGTGCATATTGCCCTTTAGAATCAACAAGAAAATTCTAACATAAATTAAAGCAATTTGCTACAACAGAAGACAGAAAAAACTATTTTAAAATGGCTCTGTAATGCAGTATTATTTGTGTATGTTTGTTTAAAATAAAAGCAGATGGTGGAAGACATACAATTATGTTTAGAGTAAATCAAAGCATATTCTTCTAGGCTAACATACTCACATTATCAGTGAAAACAACGCCGAGCTTCCAAATGTGGTACTTTGTATCAATGGAGCTTAACCTAGGAAAGACAAAATTTTTGAAATGCATTAATGTCAAAATTAAGTATTGAATTCTGTAAATATAATCAACAAACTAGGTTTGGCACTTTGCAGTTGTTTGCTGAAGGTGGTGATATACATTAGCTGTTTATTTTTTGAGTGATGTAGGTGCTTCATTTTTCAAGAGAGTATTCATTAACTCTAAGCACCCATTCACAGTTTCTAAACCATTGAAACTGGTGGAACAATTTCAGCAGGAGTGATACTGCTGTATTCCAGACTTAGAAAAATTAAAATGTGTGTTAGAAGTAGTGAAACGTGGAACCTGAATTGCTTGAATTCAAGAGCTAAGTGTTCTGTCTAGTGTAAAATGTTGCCAAAATTACCAAGAGAAAAGGTAATGCCTTCTGCAAGATTCTAAATATTTTATTAGATGACATGTGAACGGAAATCCTTCTTCTTCTTGTGTGCCTTAAGTATCAAGGAAACTAAACTCTTGTAGGAGCCTAAATCATTTGGGACTTGGATATTTTCAAACTCTCATCTTCACTGATGGATTAAGTCAGGAAAACATCTGAATTTTTTCTAGATAGCTGGCATCTAGATATTTGTCATTAATACTTTTTCTGTCCTTTGATTTATAAACTAACTCTTGTAACACCTAAAGTACGTTTCAATGCTGCATTGATTATTGTTTAAAATAACAGAGTGCCCAACTATATCAGTCAGCATCAACTCGTGTGATTTTTTTTCTTACTTTTATAACACAAGTATAAGTGTGTTTTAGAACAAACAAAAAGCTTTTTTATTTTACTTTCACACTAGGAAGACTTCTCCATTTGAATTTTCCATGCCGAGAAAAACATCAATACAGTTTCAATATAAAATCTGGTTTTATCTTTGACGGTGTAGTTATGCCAACACATAATTTGTCTGTGAAGTTCGGAAGTCATACCATGATACAAGAGATGCCTCTTCTGGTTTGCTCTCTTCCACTGGACTAAAATCAAGGGCACTTTTGTCCAAACCCAAAAGTTCTGCTATGCGCTCTGCTCCATATAAGTCTCCGTACTTGTTAATAACCTAAAAATGGGAGAAGAGAAGCTTTTGCTCAGAGAAAGACCTTGGTGACATTCACCCTACTTTAAGTCAGTAGTTATCAGAAATTAAAAAAAAAAAGTCTTTCACAATTAACACTACTAGAACAGTCAGAACTCCCAGGAAGCGGGGGGGAGGGGGGGGGCATAAAAAAGAAAAACAGAAGTATTAAAGGCTATTATCTGAAAGCTTATGTATAATTTGCCATCATTTAAGCTGGCATGTTTTTCTTTTTTTAGGGGGATGAGGGGGCTTTGTATCCTAAAGATGACAATGACTGTAAATTAGACCTGCATGGCTGATTGACAGCACAAAGTTATTTTGAATGCCTGAGTCTAGGAAGGAAACGACAGGCTTCTGTCTTCCTCCCTCCTCCCACCTACGCTGCAGCTGCCTGTTCACCGAGACATTTACCACAACAATGACTTCCATAAAACAAATTTCAGTTCTCAATTATTTGTATATTTATGTGTACAGAAGTATATTACACATAGATATCTGAATTAACTAAATAGTAGATTATTGCTATGATTAAGATAATAGAAATATAAAAAGCCTACCTTCCGTTTTACAAATTTGTCCCAGTAATTGTTAGGAAAGGACCTACATAGATAAAGCAAAGATATTTCAAGTTATTTAACTTGTTAGGGGAAAGAAAAAAACAATAAAGAAAAAGAAAATACCATATTCCTGATCACCGCAGATTCTGGTACAATTTAATTCACTCATACACTGCACTTCAAATTACGAGAACAATTTCTTTTCATGTGAACAACAGCTGTTATTAATCATTATTCGCTGCAATATTATTCCCCCCCCTCCCCCTTTTCTTTTTCACATCCACAAATATGATTGGCTACAAAAGGACAGCAGGCTAAATATTATCACCTAATGAGCCTAACAACTCAGTAATAGCAGGGAAGTCACTATAATATCATTCATCTCCTGAATAAATATGTTATTGCTCCTAGCCATAAAAATCAACACGGACAATGATTTTCAGAGAAAATAAGAGAGTCTTGTAGCATAAATAATTTTTAAGTTCACTGGATTACATTTCAAATAGAGGCTGAACACTTGGGAACCAGTGGACAGTTTGTCAACATAAAATTAAGATTCAAAAAATATTTTAAAAAAACCCAGAAAATTGCAAAGATCATTTGGCAGTGGTAATCTTGTTCTCGGGTGTATCACACTGTTGTTACGGGATCTGCAATCCCAGAACAAGACAAGGTAAAAAACATTTATAATTCTAAAGCTGCAAAACAGTTCAGCTAAAGAGCATTTTGCATCATCTGCCTCTGAGCAGCCATGCCCACACTGGTAATTAAAAGAAAAGCTATTGTGTATACAAAAGAGAAAAAAAATGAAGCAGTAAATCTTAAATATTGAAGAGGTGTCAGGGTATCTTTTATTGAAAATTCCCTGCTTTTTTTGAGAGTAGTGAGCAACCATGATGCTTCAATAAGCAACCAGGGGAGATCTTACAACAGACACTAGGAAATACATCAGCTTTGACCTGCAAGAAAAAAGGTAGTGTTCTTTCTTATCAGTGCTGTTTCCCTGATCTTTGACTTGATCATAAAAAATATTCTTCTTGAACTGTCTTATGAATAGCCGTGCCCAGGAATTCCTCATTCTGATGGTCTTACTGTATATTATGTCAGTTTTGAAGAATGCTAATTAGCAGGAAACACTACAAAATTTAAGGTTTTTCTCTCCCCATTTCCTGGATGTAACATGGAGTTGAGCAAATACGCAAGAAGGTAAAAAAGAAAAATAACTGCTTAAACTAAAGAACAGTATTGGTAAAATAAAGTAAGTGTTAACATCAGAAGAATGAGATTCCAGAACACGCTTCTGCTGGGATGCGAGGCAAACTTCCCAACTACTACTAAGTGCTTGATTTTTTATTTTTCTGAATTGAAGTTCTGAATGAAATTACTGCAGATAAAGGCAAATGCTTCCAGTGACTCAGATGGTATATTCTGGTCCAATGCTCTATATTATTTCTTTCCTTGACTTCTCAGAGTTTTAAGCAAAGTATGTCTCTAATGTAGCCAGCTTGTGTCTATCTCTTTTACCACAAACATCTAATGGTGCTGCATTTATCAGGATACCTCTTTTGCCTTTTTAATTACTTTTTTTTCACTTATAGAAGACACATTTCAGTATATACACAGCACTGGGTACCCTCCAGCAGTGGTTATCCTGATGGCACAATACCTGCACTAAACCTTGATAGTCAGTTCACATCAGAGGGAAGGATTAGTCTGCTTAAATTAGCCTTAATCTTTTATTCAACTTCAGTAGATAGTGCAACATGCTGAGAACAGGCTGTACAGCATGTTGTTTGGGATAAGCTGACAATTTATCTCATTAATTCATGCTTGTTTTTGCTGAGGATAAACTTACTGGATGTCTAGATAGCTTGCTATCAATAGTTAAAGAAACAGGTTGAAATTCAGCAAGCTCTCCAGTTTCCCAATTACCTTCTATTGCAACTTTAATAATATGTGCTAGTCCATATTTCTAACTGAAATTAAGGAAAAGTCTTAAAATTCAGGTATAGGAAAACAAAGCATTGAAGAATTTCCCATATTTTAGACATTCTAATTTTAATGAAAGTACTAGGGGCACTACTTATAAGGTACAAAACCTGAGTATGACTGATAAGATGGCTATTTGGCAGCATATTGTCACTCTGATGCATTTAGTTGGTTATTTTTGCTGGCCTTTTTTTTTTTTTTTATAAAATACTCACTTCTGCCTGCACATACTAGCCACAACTACTTTGTGACTTGTAAATAACTTTGTTCTTTTCCAGCATTCTGTTACTGTCCTTAAATTATGATGCTATTAGGGAAAGACAGGAACCTAAGTCTAAGTATACTAGTACCGAAACATGATTCTAGTTGTTTTGAAAGAGTAAATTCTGAAAAATAGCCTGTAGACAAGGCATTGTTTCAAGAGAAGAGAGTTGACTTGCTATATTTCTCTGCAGACTCCTACAGACTGCTGCAGCTTACTGATATTTTTCTTTTTCTTGCCTACACTTGCATTATTCACTCACAGAACAGCAGGTGAGTCTCCTAAAATCAGTGTATGACTACTACAGTATTTGCTAATGCATACAACCTGACAGTAATTCCTGTCAGACCTACTCAAATTCTGGGACTGCTATTGTACACTAGATTTGCTTCTCTTGTCATATACAAATTTTGTTAGCAAGAAGCGGGAAAGGAAGGCAGGAGAATACTGCTATACAATATGAATGTGAAACGCAGTCACTGAAAAGGATGGAAGTTATCTGTTTAAAACTTTCTCAATAGTGACTAATATGTGAAATGTCTTGGAGGGAGCTTGTGAGGTAAGACGCACAATCCTTGCAAACCTATAAAAATGAAAAGGAGGTGGAATATACATGTTCTGATACTACTTATTATATAAACAGATAATGCAGGATTTCACATTAGAATCTACTACTGTAGCATCCCATATAAGGTGAAAAATGCCTTTCTTGTAGATGAACTAGGTGGCAGGTGGACAGGGAAGGTTCTAGATCAGTGGCTTAAAGAGCTGTAATATTTATAAACAGTTTACATATAGCCATTTAATTTTACATACGGAGTATTTATAACCAGGCGATCCCATTGCCCTTTAATGTCATCTTCAGATGGCTGTTCAGTTATGTAGAGTCCGTCAAACTCCAGCTTTCTAGCTACCTCCTTTTCTCTCTTGAATACAACCAGAGGGACCTATGAAAATGAGAGTGGACATCTTTGTCATGGTTTATGTATTTTTATAAACCATGATATCTACCTACAGTAGTAAGTACTCTTTATAATACTATATAAGACCAAACATCACAGTAGCACCTCCCACAAGCAGATTGATGCCTAGCCAGTCTCTGAGCAATGGCCACCTTGGAAGTCAAGCCCCCCCACGCCCAGTTTTTATTGCTGAGCATGACATAGGAATGGAATGGGTACGGAATTCCATACATGGTATGGAACATCCCTTTGGTCCGTTCAGGTCCGCTGACCCAGCTGTGCCCCCTCCCAACGTACTTGCTGGGGGATGCACAGAGTGGGGAAAACAAAGAGAAAACCTTCACACTGTGCAAGCACTGTTCAGCAATAAACAAAAGGTGGGTGTGTTACCAATGCTGTTTTATAACACACACTGCTACAAAGAAAGTTAACTCCATCTCTGCCGGGCTGAGTACATAAGGAAAGCATCTACATATTGAATAGTGAGAATTTGTAAACAACTCGGTACAAATAGGTATTCCAGTATTAGCTCCAAAAATCACTTTGGGACATAGCCGATGTTCTTTAACAAATAATCAATTAGTAATAAGATTCAGAACTTGCCTTTAAGCAATAGTATCCAATCACACAGACAAAGGAGATGATAGTGTGAATAACTGCCAGTGCTCTGAGAGCAGGTGCCATGTAACCTGTACTTTCTTCTAAAACAAAAAACACCATGCCCTCCTCCTCTTCCTCTTCATCAAAAGAGTTCCAGAGATTAGAGTCTTCCTCTACTTCATCAAGTGGCTCTTCTGTCACCTGAGAAAAATTAAAGCACATTGAAAACACACAGTAAACTTAAAAAGCTTTTCTTTTACTATAATGACAAACGATGTTTGCAAAGCCTGCTCATGGGAAGATGATAGAGCATTAGCTTTGAACAGTAACGTCCTCCATTTTCACAGCAGAAGTCTCTACATCATCTCGTGTCACTGAAAAGAGAATCTAGAAAAAGCAAGTACAGGCATATGACAGTTCACAAATCTCTCCTTTAGCAGTGCCAAAGCAAACCCAAAACAAACAATGAAAAAGTTATGCAAAAAAGTTTTCTTGGAAGAACCAAGCAATAACAGGGTTACCTAATATGACTGAATTTAGGGTTTGTTTTGTAATCTATGTTGTTTCTGATTACTAGAGTCTAGAAAGAAACGAAGTTCTCATGTTATCAACTTGTACATTGTCCATAATTTTTTATTTCATGACTTAGTTTAGAACTTACAAATTAATATAGTATTTAATCATTATTTCGTAAATACCCCAAGCCATAAAGCTGACATACTGCCCTAAATTCTTTCAGCAACTTTAAAAACCTGGCCTTTAAAATAAAAGCCCTAAGTGCCCTTCTTTTCACAGCTTTATCTGAAAGCTGAAGTCCTATTCAGTCCTGTTTGGCTCCCACTGACCCTTTCCTATCTAAGACAGATGGACTTGTAATGATAAGCACAAACTTTTGTCCTCACTATACAATGTCCTCTGCAATACAATGGGTTGTTGGCTGACCCACAAGACCCAATGAAAAGCAGAAGAGAGTGGGGAGAAAAGGACTGGCATAGACAAAAGCAGACTTCTGCATATACCTTTGAAGTCCATCTTCTCTAACCATATGAGATGGAAAGATAGAGGCTAGGAGGGAGCCTTCAATAGCCCTGATGGTCTTTCTTCTGGAATGGTGCACGTACATTCTACCCAGTTTTCAAGAACCTTTTGCATCTTTACCTGCCCTGTCTCCGAGACTCTAACTGTGTTGTAGGAGTTGCTTTTCAAGATATTTGAGATCAGGATTCAGTTACATCTAGACTGACTGTTCAGCCAGCTGCTTTTGTCTTCTCTGAAGTTTTTGGTTGTAAACAACAGAACTAGAAGTGTAATATTGGAAAATAAGGTTCATCAGCTTATTGCAACTTGCACCCTTTATCTAGAAGGGGAAAATCAAAAGGGCTGGATTCCAGGATAAAGATAAATGAGGACTTTTCTTACGGACTTCAAATCTGTAAGGAAAGGAAAAAAAAGAGGCTTTTATGGATGGGAGTTCTCTGTAGTGAATTCTACTCCTTTTCCTGGATAGAGGTTGTGAAGATTCAGGAATAAAATTAGTGATGGCTGCTAAAGATGTTCTACTTTGTATCATTGGGTTATACACCAGAACCTGAAACAACTCATTAGATTCAGGTAAAACCCTACGATTAAGTTTAAAGTATGGATCTTCATCAGTGATACAAAAAAAGAATTGTAGCCTACTATGAAAAGGCTTCTCTTGCTTTATATTTCTTCTGCCTCCTCATACCAATCAATTAAAGTCCCAATCTCAGTATAGAAATATCTTCATCACAACAGTCACTAACCATCATATTGGTAATAACAACAAAGAAAATGGAGCAAATAAGTATGAAAACTGAATTATACTCTCACATGGAAACACAGAATGGGAAAAAATATACATTTGATGTTCATTAGAGATTACTAAATTCATGACAAAATATGAAAAAAGAAATTAAATAAAGCAAGCACTCCTCCCAAAATGTCAAACCCCAGGCCTGAAAGGCATGAAAAAAAAATTATGAACAAATTAAGTGTAACTAAAACATAATGAGCTCATCTAGTTGAATTGAGACATTAATCTGATTCTGAAATTATGTATAAACTATCTCCCCGTCAAAAATTAATGTAGTCAGTAGGGTTCTTTAGAAAAAGCAGAAATAGTCATTGAGAATAATCAGGTGAACTGAAGTCTCTCAGTATCTTTAAAACAAATGAGAGAAAAAAAATGCAACAGTTTTGACATTTTAGTTATTTTAGTTGGATTTCAAATTTCCCACAACAAGATTAACAATCCAAACAATAACAGATTTATGTGAGTAAATGAAAAAATGCCTAGAAACACAAGCTCAACTATAAAGGATGAATGAAATAGATCTGTTTTCATTCAGCCTGAGTAAAATAAAAACAGAATAGGTTTAATATCACAAATTTTAGTTACAAAATTTAAAATATTATTTTAACTACTTCATATCTAAATGCTTTAGTTTGTGTTTGAAGGGCTTGTAATAATGGCTTTATTAAACAAGCCTTGAAACCATCATTAAATATTCCTCTGGAAGTAACCAAAAATATTTAAAGAACAATGCTAAATCTTACCTTGTAAAATAGAAGAATAAAGTTGATGGCAAATGCAACAAATAAAGCAAGAAACCTTAAGTTATAAAAATTTCTTGCCAAGTAGTGCTGAAAGTAAAAAAAAAAAAAAAAAAAAAAATTAGAGGTGGCCTGTAGCTAATATCAAGATAAGAAAAGAAGGCAGCAAGGTTTCTAAGAAAGTAAATACATAATTATGTTGCCTTCATACACCAGTTATAATGAGCAAGGGCATTTCTTGGCAGCCTATTCTCCCATTTCATGGTAAGCAGGATTAAAAATAATGGGCTTAAAATTGCAACAGGGAAGACTGAAATAGAATATTAAGGAAAACTTTCTAGAAGGAAGTCTGGAAAAGAAATGCTAGAATACTGGAATAAACTACTTGAGAAGGTTTCAGAGAGTTCATCATTTGATGTTTTTAAAAACAAAGAAAAATCTTATAGAAAATAGAATTACACATTCTAGAAGTTAGATTATGGAAAATAGGGAGCTCCTAACAAGGAGCTCAAGAGGTTAATCTGTCTTGTTAGACCAAGATAGGAGAAATTACACACACAAACACTTTATTCATATAACTCTATGAAGTATTACAAAAATCACAAAAGATTGAATACAGCCAGTCATTTGAAAACTCATGCCAATGTTCCTTTTATAATGACATTTCTCCCTTCAATATCAAACAAGTGTTCTATATTACATAAATAACAATTCAATGACTAAAAGAATTTAAGAAAAACTTACAAGCATTTTTGTTTGATAAATTTCCAAAGCTTTGAAGAAGTTAGCCATAACAGCCTCTGGTTTCTCAATTTTTTGTCCATGCCTTCGCTTCTTTTTCTGCATTTTTCCCTCTTCTAGCTGCTCAGATTGTACTTCCTTTGCTTTATCTTGTTTCTCACCATCTTCCATGCTAGAAGAAAGGTTACCTAAACAAAAATACCTAGCCAAGCTTCTATTGTAAATGCATTCATTTAGAAGGAATTCTAATTCAGAAAGTTTGGCTTTGAAAGTTAGTTTTGACACTGGGAGAAAAACAATTGTAAGTAAAAGACTTGAGGTAGACAGTAAACCCAGAGTAAAAAATGTTTCAAAGTTAGTTTCAAATGATATACAAGAATAGAGTTGTTGAGGGGAGACCAAAAGGGTAAAAAGCCAAAAGCCAGGCAGAAGTTACTGTGCCAAGTGTGAAGTGGATAATGTTTGCCAAAACCAATGATGTATATATATACTCAATACAAGCAACATAAAAAAATTGAAGAGTTCACGTGTACTTTCTTGAGCCTGGGGCTGAAGAAGATAAATAAAGCTTTGGGGATTTTGTACACAGTATCATAATGGAATCGCAGTATCATAAAATGAATTCATTTCAGTCAAGGCAATCACTGTTGTTACAGAGATGAATGAGTAATAACAAGGAATTTTGCTTCAGAGGGTCACAGCTTACAAAGTATGTAGAAGATGACAGTCATTCCTCCTGCACCACTGAACTGCCTTTATGAAAATTAAGGATCAAGACTGTATGTAGTAATAGGGGAATTTAGTTACTAAACTAAAAAAAGAAGCTGAATTTGCATATATGTAAAACAATGTTGAGGCATTGAGGTGTTGAAAGTTTTAGGCATGAGGATGAAGAAATGCAGTATGTGGTTCACTTTATCACACTACTACTGCAGTAGGAATCATATGATGGGTGTCTAAGAACGCGTTTATCTGCTATCAAAAAGAGTCCCTGTTGCAGCCTCAGAAATGTAAGCCATTTAAAGTCTAATTTGTAAGCTGAAGGCAATTTGAATATGCTGTGAAAGTACTTGAGAGGAGAATTAAGCATGGCAGACAAGAGAAGACAACAGGGAATAGGGAAAATAAGTCCAATAAAATAATAGACATAGAAACAGATAATGCTTATGGAAAATAAGAGGTGAAAAAGCCCAAAATAAGAAAATGAGTGGCACAGGATATTTTGGGCAAATTCCTAGATACTTATAAATTGCTTCACTGAAGCACTGGTGAATATGCTACCAGTGTCTAAATCAGGAGACCAAAATCAGTCAACAAAGAAAAAAGCCCAGCAGTGATATGATTTAACAAAACTTTTAAAAGGGGTCAATTGACCAATTTCAATATTAACCAACTTAATAGTACATTGTAACATGGTCTAGATAAAGCAACAGTTTCTGAAACTGCTTATTTTGAAGTTACTGTCTTCATACTGAGTAACACTCATCAACAGGTTATTTGGATACATGGTACCAAAAAAATCATAGAAGAGTTTAAGTGCTCTAAACAATGAAAATAATATGCTTAACATTCCTGCAGGGATTAAAGAGAGAGACAAATCATATCAAAACAATTCTGTGACAATAAAATGCAAGAAGAGGACTTTTTAATTGAAGAATTACGTTAGACGCAGCCTGAAAGGTAACAGATAGGAAATGAAAATATACTGAACCATCATAGATAGTGTTGATGGCATACTTTAATGAGGTAACAGAAAAAAATCAAAACCCCCCATTTAAATGCACATGTGTGAGCATACATATATGTGTGCACATTCTTGTCCATGTAAGACATACATATATGTATATACACATTCATGTATGCATACATACACACATATAAACATATATACACAGAGGGAAAAAAAAAAGGATACTTTTCAGACAAGCTATACAAAGTGTATCCAGTCCTAAAATATTGACCCCAATGGCACACTTAAAAAAAATTAACTTTGGCAGGTAAGAGGAGAAAGATAAATGAGGCTGAAGTAAACATTTTAAACATGAAGCAAAATAGAAAACAAAGGAAAAAAAAGATGTATGGCTTTTGAATATGTAAGAATCTCTAGGAGATCTTTTGCATGTGTCTACAAATATTTTAAGGGCATTCATCAGGCTGCAAGCATACAATGTGGCTGCAGGTCCAAAGAGACAGCATGCCCCTTAAAAGTAGGATGCTTCTAAAGCAAGGTAAGCATTTTAAAAGTTGTTTATAAGGCAGTCATATGTAGGATGACTGGACAAAGGAATGTATCTGCTGTCAAGTTCACAACTTCAGATCAGATAAAACAGCAATAATAAAAATTGCTGGGTTAGTCAAATCTTGTGTTTCAATGATCGACTATTGTTGCCTGAAAATTATAGTGGGTAGTAGGGAAAGTGTAAATAGCAGTAATGACACGTTGCAGAGGCTTTTTCAAGACTGGTGCTCATTTTTAAAGGTAGTTATGGAAATTTTTACAAGGACAATGTTCACAGATTTATATACGCAGAATTGTCAAGGGCCACAAAAATCCACAAGATTACCATTTTGTTGCCCACTCAGATGGTCTGTCACCTCTTAGGGACTGTGCTGCTTTTCAAAATACTGATGAGACAAAGTATACATAAAGTGCTTTGAATACTGAGCATTGCTTGGATTCTTTCTGGCCAAATTATCTAGCATTAGGAAGTAGCAAGGAATTAAACAGGAATTGTGTAAAAATAACTCACTCAGCCTTCTCAGCTTCTGCTTTTCTTTCTGTTTCAGCTTCTTTTGCAATTTCAGATATCTGCAAAAAGTATTTTAACTGTCAAAATGAATAAAATTTTGGTAACTTTAGTTACTGTTTTCTAAGAAACAAATAAAATAATTACCACGCTATATTTTTTATACCACTTTGCACTTTTAAAGTGTTAGATTTTTAAAAACCGACAACTCAGACTAGAGTTTAACAGTGAAAACTGCAGAAATTCTTCTGATAACCTTTTTCAGTATAGTGTTATCAATACTGTAACTAGCCCCATTGACTGAATAACTTGAAGTAATTATACATGGTTATCAGACAGATTATGTGAGCAGTTGAGGATGAAGGTAACTACATCCAGATCATACCCTAATACAAGTCACTCACAAAGACTCAGTGCAGTTACTGATTATGTGGAAAATGAGCATCAGTTTGCCTCATTCCAAATATGAAACGAGGAATAATATATCAATGATAGCATAAAAAATCTGAAAAAGATCTGTGTAATTATCAGATATTACAAAACCCAATTACTTTGTCAAGATCAATGGATGCAATTGAAAACAGACAAATATTTAAACAACTTTTACTTACGCAATGTTTTCTTCAAACTATTTATCTTAGGTGGGTTGATGGTTCATTAAACCTTTACTGGCACACCTCACAACCATCTAAGTATGTGTTTACAACATTCCCTTGAGATAAGGAAAAACCAATATACAATTTTACAGATGGCTAACTGCAGCAAAGAAGCTGGGGCCTGGATTTCAAACACCTTTAGGCTCAGTGTTGCAAGACCAAAGTAAACTCATTTCAAATGCTGTTTGAGTATCTAAGCTTCACTGGAAATCAAAGAGATGCAGGCTCTGAAGTCCTAGATTCACAAAGGAATCTAAAGTGCCTAAATTTGTTACCATTCACTTTTGCAAAAACCTATCTTACCTCTTTACCCTCTTCTGTATTCTCTCAAAGTGCTCAGACACCAATTGTCTACCGGTGTATTCGCCTACATTTCTGGTTAATACATAAATACAGTCATCTACTACTCACCTGGATGCCTCTCTCTTGCACATAAGCAGTGAAAGAATTTACAAAAGAATTGACTAAATCGATCTTGCCTTGCTTATCTCACCTCTTATCTGTGGAACCTCATCTAGTACACGTGATGGAAGGAACCTCACCTAGTACACATGATGGAAGCACGTGTAACTCTTCCACAAAGAGTTTCCCCTAAGATCTCAAGCCGGTGGAGGGTAATTCAGAGATCATTTGATGATGCCTAGTTCTTCTAAGCAGTAGGGTGGGGGAAGAATGAATAAATCCCTATCCATCCTCTCCATCCCTCTATCATATGTTCTCTCAGTTTTCTCCTTCCCAGGCTGAAAAGCCTTAACCTACTTAATTCCATACACAAGATTTGTTCCATATCAAGTTTTGCTAACTTTTTGACCTTCACTGAACCTTTTTCAGTTTTATCACATTCTTTTTGAAATGGGGGAACCTGGTCTTCAAAATACAGACATACTTTGGGTTCATGGAACATAGTAATATTCTGTGATTTTCCTCTCTCTATTCCTTTCTCAACAATTCAAAATTTCAGTTTGCTTTTTTGATCTGTGTTGATCGACATTTTCATTGAACTGATACTTTTGTACAACTCTATTATATTCCCAAGATTTCATGCCCAAGCAGTAACAATGAGCTCAAAATCCAACATTTTACATGTAAAATTATAACTTTTCCTCCGATATACATCACTTCACTGATTTTCACCTGCTATTTTAAGGCAACTTTGCAGTTAGCTCTTGATTTTACTGCTATGAATAACTTAGATTTATCAGCAAACTCTGTTAGCTCACTACTCATTTCTTTTCTTATTTGTGAACGCGCATGGCTCTCAGCACAGATTCCTGTGGAACTTCAGAGTAGAAAGTAAGTCCTAACAATCTTCATCATATACAATTCCACAGGTTATTTTGCAGTTTCTCTGCCTATATGGTAATGTCATTGACCTTATAATTACATAATTGCTTTTCCAGTACATAGAGGTGAATTTCTGTTTCTATCCATTTGTGTAAGTTTTATTATTGTAAATGCTTAAGAAAGACATAGTGACTTCCTGAAGGGAATTTTTGATTCTTACATTGCTGTTTCTTCTTTGAGCTCTACTTAATAGTTATATTCAGTGCTCTAACTGGGTTACTTGAGCCGTTCATATACACAATGTGAATAGCAATTTCTGTAATACAGAATTAGTATAAACATTATTTTGCTAAGTTTCACTAGATAACATATGAAAGGTAAAAGCTGGATAAATTGCATAGCTGACTTCACATTAATGACTCAAAGTATCTGCATAAATTACTGAGCATTTTTATCAATAGTTACAAACAAATCTGAGAGAAACGTATAAATCAAAGTAAAGCAAAGAAAATTCTAAAATATTTACTCAGACCTGCTAAGATCCTTAAGTTAAAATAGCATTTTTAATACCAACCACATTACATTTATGCTAAATGAGACAGGATTTTAAGACTGTCATTTTTAAGTACACACATAAAAATGAATAAATAAATAAGAAAAATAAATGGAAAAATATAGTTTGATCTAGGCAATAAACAAATCTTGGAGAAAAACATATGAATGAAGTGGAATAATGAACTAAGAAGTTGTACAACGGAGGTTTATCTTGAAAATATCTGGAAAGTGTACCATAAAGAGGTATTAATGATGAGAGGAAACATATATTTGAATAACAAGTAGAAACAGATCTGAAGTGTAGAGTGAAACATAATGCCTTCCAAATATGACAAATGCATTTGGGTTTTGACATTTAGTCCAATCTATTTTTAAACAGGATGATAAATTATATTTAGCTCAGCTGAGTGGAACAAATTATATTGTTCATAAACCAGAATAAAAGTAAAGAATAATTATATGATAAACATTAAAGTAACAAATTCAGGCAAAATTATTTCAAATAATAGGAAAACAGGATATTTTATTGTATGCGATCAGTAAAGCATGTAGAAGAAAGACGATAATGATAAGGCATTATTATGGAGAAAGTAGATTGTAAAAGTAATTGACATATACTGTGAAAAAATGGGATACACAGAATAAACAAGACTGTAAACCATTCAAAGCAAAAACTGTGCCTAGAAAGCAGCTAGCAATTTTCGTTTTGAATAAAGTCCAAATGAGCAATAACAACAATTTACTGCAGTGAAATCTAAACACACTGGGCTGAATTTTTCTGCCACGTAAACTCTCCTGTTTGTTTTTAAAAGAGTACAGATTATAAAGTATGTTCTCATTGAGAACATTTATAAATAAGTTAACTGGCAAATAATTCAGTTACTAATAGAAAATTCAGTAATATATCTGTATTATTATTATTTTCTGCAAAGAAATACAAAATCTTTTTAACTTACCTGTAATCCTTTTTTCTTATGAACTGTGTTTTCCAAAGATGCCTGGATATCAGTACCAAGGATTTCTGCAATATCTCCAAGTCCAGCATCATGACCATGTTTTGAGCCACCTTCTTTCTTTGTATGAATGCCAAAAATGTCTGAGATGATGTCAGTTTCTCCCTTTTCACCCTTCACAAACTGCACAAGTTCAGCTCTGATGCCATGCTCAGCGCCTTCAGCTTTTTCTGCTTCCATAACATCATCATGGATTCCGAACTGTGTTGGGTCAGGCATGTCCCCTAATATTTTAGTAACTTTAATGTTTTTGGCTCCTTCTACGAGGCCACCCCCAAATACAGTGCTCCAAAGAATCTGGAAAATTCCCCACACTATAGTAAAGAACAGTTGGAACATCCCTACAAATAGGATCCAGAAAAAGGAGAAAAACACTTTCACCATCTCTTTTACTGTCATCTTTCTAACTTTCCTGTATTGTTTCCTTAGGTTCTTCACGGTGACCATTTTAAAAAAGTTGGCAACATTCTTTTTCACTGCAACACAGGCCATTGCAAAAGCTGAAGCAGATTCCAGGGACTTTTCTTCTTCCTCATCATCTCCAATATCCACTACATAACAAGGCTCTGCCTCTTCCTCTTCCTCAGGCCTCTCGGATGAATCCGTTTCAGAGATCTGGGATGCTAACTGCATTTCAAAGATCGTGTCTTCACAGAAATTCACAAAGAGTTCCATTTTTTCTTGCTCTCCACCTTCATTTACAACATCAAATATGAACTGCCTTTTGGATTCCTTCACCTGTGGCTTCTCCCACTGCATTCTACTGGATTCACTGATTTCAAAGTAAACTCTTTCTATTTTCTTGGCTCCACCAATTATTTCAATACGGCCAAGGTAGGGTTCAAAGTAATTAAGAACACTTTCTGCAGGTTCAAGTAAGCTCTGAAGGCGTGAATCATTAGGCATGTGCTCTGAAAGGTTTGTTAGCAATACTGCTACATTAAATCCAATGTCTTTGGCTGGTTCATGGAATCTTTCCACAAAATCAACATAGTTAAACATATCATTTTCATCAGCTTCTGCACAGGACAGCAGGAATTCAATCTCTGATGGTATGTATTGTTTTTGAGCCTCCATTGATTTCTGGAATTCCTTCTTTGAAATGATGCCTTTACCATCCGGGTCATGCTCTTTGAAAGCATCTGAGTTAGTCAGATCTTTTAACTTGAGGAACATGTCAAAGAACTTCAAAATCATTTCTACATTGCTAGATGATTCTACAAGCGTGTCTACCATTTGTTTTCCAATAGTTCCATTTACAACGTTACCTAAGTAGTGTGTTAAAACAGGAAGTTATTTGGCATCGCTACATTTGAAGCAAATAAATTTCATAATCATGCTGAGAACAGAACAAAAATGTTCTTAAATCTTTGTAATTTTTCTTTCAACATGCTTTTCTGTAGCAGCCCTCTTTTTCATGACTATGTGTATTCCAGAATAATTGTTAAATAAACATGAAATAGTTCTTTTCCTGGCATTACATAAAGGCAATTAAAAAACAGTTTAGAAAGATTAACATAATTATCGTACATTACATTATGAAGCTGAGATAATCATATTTGTCTATAAAGAAAAACAGGTCCAACCTTCAAGCAGTGACAAGAGCATCACTACCATATCCTTTAGCAGATCTAGCAGTTCTTTAAGCAATTCAATCTGAGCAGAGTCCTGTAAAAAAAAAAAAGAAAAAAACCAAAAACAGAGTGTAAGATTTTCTTTGTATTTATCTGGAAAACTAGATACAATTGGAAAAAAACAGTATGCAGGATGGTCATCTAAATGTAGTTCACACTCTTCGGCGACATATCATTGTCATTTTATTATGATTACTATCAGATGTCTTATACAATATAAGGGTAACACTACAGCAGAGGTATTAATACCATAAAGATAAGCTTTAATAAAGCATTAAGGAGTACCAAAGTGCAGATAAGGGACAGCATAAACTCACAAAATTGGTTACTCCACAGATCTGGCAGTATTAATCTCAGAAAGAATCCATCATTTCTCACTTTACAGGGAATATTTAATGGCATAATGCATTACCACTCAAACGGAACCAGAACTGTTTAGTTTAACTACAGAACATGGTAAGTCTAACATGGATTTGCGACTAACATTAAGGACCTAAAAACTGTTAAGTATCCTCAAAACTCTGATATACTTCTGTAGGGTGGGAAGAAATCTTATTATTAAGTCAGAGGGTAGCAAAGACACGAATAAGAGTGAGGAAATGACTCTCTGCACTGTTCCGTTCAGTGCCTAGTGGCTTGAGTGTATGGGTACATTAAGCAGAAGTTGCAAAAGAACATATAAGCCTCAAACTGTGAAGAGGGGTGGGACTCCACAATGCCCTGCACAGTGAACATAACACTGCCTGTTGCCCTCCTGCTCAGTGCCTGTGTTGAATTAACTGGGAAAGTCAACTGACATTCCCTCCCTCTTTGAATCTTTCCCAGCTTTCCTCTTGCCCTACTTAGCTGTAGCACAGGAACCATGCTTTTAATGGTGCTTCTGCTCTGACAGATCATCAGGTTTTGGCAACAGGGAGGAAGGGACCAAATTGCCACCTTCGTTATCAGAAAGGTATAATTGAGTTGGAAGCAGTGAGTTTGATATTAGAAAAGGTGAGTGCACACTGATGATTAATGCTGAAAGGAGTGATATGAAGATGCTAGTCCTGAAATTCAGTCTTGGACCTCTACATTACAATAGTAATATAATTAAATAATATTAATAAATTAATTAATAAATATTAATAATAATATAAGCATTACAATAACACAACCAATGAGTATCAGCACATTAACTGCTTTACAGCTTTCAACATTCACTTGACTATAATTTATAAACATATGCAAAGAAGGATTACTTGACTACTGAAAATACCTGTGAAAGTTTCATCTGCATATTGGCAAAGACATGAAGAAAGCCAACAACTGCATCCCACAGCCTACTATGAGCCAGACTCTGTTGATTACCTATGCAAGGGCCCTAAAAAAATTAAGAAAAACACAATTTTTATTTATATAAAATAGAATAAAACAAAACAAACAAAACAATTTGCTTTCCTAAGATTTCTCCCTGAAAAAATAAAAAAAAGAAACTTCAGGCTTCCATGAAGCTACATGAGAAAGCTTCCTGAGGTCTCTTCAGCATCTAGTGTATAAATAATAGATCGTATCATGTTAAATATGCAGCCATTCACATGTTTTAGTATTAACTTTACACTGGGTCAGTGATTCCACGTAACTTCATCAAAATTAAGAAAAATAAAACCAGAGTACTTGCAAATTTATGAGAGGACATCATCAGGCCATGTAATCATAGAACTTCACTGTTACTACCTTGAGCAAAATATTTTGTTTACCTGGATATATTCTGTAAGGGAATTGAATATTTGTTTGGTGACAGCCAAAGCTTTAGAGAAGTTACGTTGTCCTGATTCATCAATGACATCCTTTCCTGAATAGTACCAATAGAAGTCACTGATTGATTCCTAAGAAAAAAAACCCAATGTTATAAATGTTATACAACATTTGTTTAACAATGTTAAACAATGTTATAAAAACCAACGTTTTCTAATTTTGGATTCTGTATGCAGTATTTACTGCCTGCATTTGTATCACCAAAAGTTGAATCATCAGCAGATGAAATTTAGTATTTCTGTGTAAATCTATTTCTCGTGACAATAACTTTTTGCATTTTTATCTATGCTCCCTGCAGAAGTGAACAATGAACGAAAATCTGGTTTCACACAGAAGTCTGAAAGGTCATCTATTTTAAAAAGAAAGAAGAGATGAAATAAATTAAATCAGAATTCGTTATTTTAGATAACCTTGAAGAGAGGATTTTCACATTTGGTTCCAGTAAAATGTGAATTTATAAAAATGAAGGAAAGGCAAATATCTTATACTCCATTTTCTTCTGTTTTTTCCTCACCTGAAGACGCAAGAGATAGTCAACTGTACTAATGATAATATTCACTGTTGTGGTGTTGCCCATCTGAGTACGTAGGTAATTTTGAAAATCTGAAACAAGAAGTGATTTGTGCTTGGTTAGTGTATATAGAAATAAAAAATACAAGGTTATTTGTACATGGAGACATGGAGGATACATTCTTTTTAAGTACCTTGTTGGGTACAGATGCTTCTGTGGTGGAAACTGAACTACAGTAGAGCACCATGTAAATACAACTGAAGAATTGTTATCCACATGACTTGCAATAGGCTTTACTATTAACGATTGGCATAAAAACTGAAATTACATTAAGACTTAAAAATTCAAATTGAACTCTGCAATTCAAATTGTTGGCATGCCAGTTTCCCCTCAGAAAACTAAATGAATGAGAGGAAAAAACCCATTAGAATTGGTTCTGTTCAACTCTGTTTAAGAACAAACTCATCACACATTTTCCCGAAAATTAATTCAGTTCACTTACCATTGTTATGCCCCTCACAGAGCAGTTGTAAAAATCTAAATAGATCTCGAGTAAATTCATCATGCTGCAACACTTTTTCACCTTTAAAATATATAAATACAATGATTATGTGACAACTGTTATGATTAAGTATGCAGAACACATAATCTTACAGCAACCTTTAAAACTGGAATTCTAATAAAAAACAGTATTATAAAAGCATTAAAACGATTTAAAAGAAACAGACTGATAACAATGAAAAGAAAAACTGAGACAGAAAAAGCAAAGCCAAAATATTTAGCGCTCCAATGCATCCATGGTTAAAAAAAAAAAAGCGCAACAGGATATATATCTAATAAGTAAATGGTTAGTCATAACTGAAATCATGCCTTAAATATGAATGACACTTCTTTAATAAGCATCAAACCGTTTATCCAAGCTGAACACACAACCTGCTGCAGACCACAAAGCTAAACCTAAAGATATCTGGGAAGATGCAATGAAAGATTTCTCTCTATATTTGCAACACAATTTTGCAACAATAGTATCGAAAACTGTAAACCCAAACATACCACGCTCACGAACGATGACTGTGGATCAAAGAAAAATAACAAGAATACAAGATAAGAATATTGGAAGTTACAGTGTTTTTCTTCAAAATTATTGCTAAAGATTTTGTAAATATAAAGCATATTCAGAACTCAAAGCCTAGAATTACTTATAGTAAGTTTCTCAACAGAAACTCCAAGCCACAGTAAATAACAGTTCTAGTTAAAGAAGGAAGCACAAATAATGTTTTAAGTATTACTGGAATCAATTTCATTCTACTTACGAGTTCCTTCTTCAGTAACCATTCCCAGTCCTTCTGCTTTATTTTGTCTCTCAAATGCATTCAAGTCAAGAACACTTATATTGAAAAAAAAAACAAACAAACAAACAGGAAAAAGTACTATAGTCTATAGTACACAATGGAAAATTATTTTCTTCTAGGAAATCTGGAGGCCTTCAACAACTAGTCTTGACCCACTGTGACATGCATTGCCTCATATTCAGCTTAATATGAATATTAAATAAAAGAGCTTGGGATGAAAATAAGGGTCAAGTGTCCATTTCTGAAAATAAGTGAGTCTCAGGTCAGGTCTCACCACTTACCTAACTTCACTTCCAGTAACGTCGTTCATGGTTTCATGTATAAATGAAAAGTGGAAAAGGAACCTGAAATATTACTCTTTATATTGACTTAAACCTGGCTGCCAAAAGGACATTACTGCAGTTATTTCTCAGTCACCCTGTTTTCCACTAAGTTATCACTATTATTTCTATTACATTGTTATGGTATATATTGTGCATTATTATGTTATTCAGAAGATATATGGAATGTCTGATTCCATATTTGGAAGACATATATGGAATCAGAGATTCCATGTCTTCCAAGGTCAAAATACACTGATATCTGAGTCTTCTTTTGCTAACTTGGCATAGTCCAGCACATGCAACAGGAGATGATTCTTCTCACCACCCAGGCAGAATACTTTCATTCAAACAGTCCAAATATAATTCTATGATTAGCTAATTTTTTTTCAGTTAAACAGCAATGCAGTCACATATTCTACTATCTAGTGACATCATTAAAACCAAAAGCATTTTTTAAAGCATCATTTTCATTCTCTTGTCAGTGTTCAAGTCATTTTATCAAAACCGTTTTTAATGAAGTCCTGAACGATATGCATAGACAATTGGTAATATCATCACTGCAGGTCCTGTTTGAGCAAGTCCTTGCTAAATTGTTCTACATAAATAGATGTTATTTAATTAGGCTGCAACTACTCAGCGATAACTTCTGGAGTGCAGGTCACCATTCTTTCCACATTTTTTCCTGTCTTCATACAGCTTCTCCACTTCTAATTCCCAATCTGCTCCTTCAGAACCCTTCTGTTGCTTTAAAAGGCTGAGAAAAGGAGGTTGTCTACAGTAAGAGTAATCAGAAACACCAACAGTTTTCCACCTTCTTTATGGGAGTCCTTTACCTTAACTAATTTGAACTTCTGGTTTATCAAGGGAATGGACTACTATAATCTCACCGGCCACATGCCATCTCTAA
Organism: Mycteria americana; assembly: GCF_035582795.1. Taxonomy (NCBI): domain Eukaryota; kingdom Metazoa; phylum Chordata; class Aves; order Ciconiiformes; family Ciconiidae; genus Mycteria; species Mycteria americana. The sequence goes on from NC_134369.1 coordinate 38,298,851, forward strand.
CAAACCTGATACATATGCAGAGGATTCAGATGAAGAGACAGAGCTTATGTAACTTGTCAGAGATGTGCAGAAACTGAAAGCTTAGTAAAGCTCCACTGGCCTGTCTCTCCTTCAGTGATTGCTTTTCTCCTTCCTTAGAACCACTCAGACAGAAAACTTGAGGGATCTGGGACCAGTGAAGGAGCCATTACACTTTAGTTTTCTGTCTTTCCAAACTAAGCCTTCAAAGACATACACAGTCTTTGCTTTATTTTCTCCTTTGGAAGAATACTCTAAAAGAGTAACATGCTATTCCTCTGATTCACAAAAATTTCCCACAAGAGTTCTACAGTCTGTGACTCCTGTAATTTAAATCTAACAAATCCACCTGCACTGAGCAATAAGCCACCAACCTGAATAAAACTGAAACTATAATAATACAATTTATGCTTTTACCTGCAGGACTGCATCAAGCCAGAGAGACTTTGAAAAAATCCAGCATCCTTTTTCTCCTTCAGGTAGTCTAGCATTTTCTAGAGGATATACATTTTGGGGAAAAAAAAAAAATCTATATTAAAATTATATGAATTAACAACTCTGTGAATTACCATTCGAAAAGCAAATCACTGGCAAGCAATAATATCATTGTTATTGTACCAAAAATACCCTGATATTTCTTCACTGTTTACCTTAAAATTAAATGCACTAAAATAAAAACACGACAGAACACTAAAATTCTCAAAATTACTTGCCTCCTTTATACAAGCAAGACTCACAGTAGTTAGAAAAGAATTACCTGTTGAACAATGGTATTCCCACCATTTAGAATAGCAATACCAAGTTTTAGTGTTTCAACAACCGTCGGTCCTGTATGACCTGTCAAAACAATGGTACAGTCATTAAAACTTGCAATTATGAACTATTCAATCAGAAAAGCAGTCTGGAAATTTTACTAGTATAGTTGTAACTGACATTTATTTTGCCTCATTATATACCATATGCAAGTTGTATATGATATACATATCATAGATATAATGACATAATACACTATATGTATGTATAGCATTATACATATGACATGTATATCATTTATACTTTCAATACTTCACAGAACATTACCTTTGCTTGCACTAATCATCTGAAGGACCATCTCAGCAGCTCCACGATCATGTAAGCGAGCTTGCTGATAGAGAGTTCTCTGTTTTTCCATTTCTTTCTCCTGGGTTTGGGAACAAAAATGAGAACAGAATACAGACTGGAATTGACTCAGGAAAAATAGGAAGATGAGAAAACTGAAGTTGTTGAAGGCCATCTGCTGCCATAATCCATGGATTGTTTGATTCCAAAACTTCAGAACACACTGTCTTTCTTTTAAATGAATAACCTAGTAAACCAGCTCGATACACACTGTGTTATTCTTGCATTTATTCTAGCAGACATATTTAAAATACTTGTACATTAGGCGATGAGAAAGAAATATTTAAACTCTCACCTCAAATGTCTTTTCTTTTTCTTCTTCTTCCTCTTCTTCTTCTTCCTGACAGCTCTTTTTATGTTAGAAAGGGAAATCACAAGATTTTGCTTATTATGAAACATAACGCCTATTTTTACTATAGTATTTCTACAAAAATGACCGCAGAAATTTTTTCAAGTAATCATTAAAGGCATTAAGAAGATTTGTATCCCTGTAATCGTAAATATTTTTGCTCATCCACACTGAGAAGCTGATATTCCCTAATGTATGAGTACTTCGGGGTATTCATCCAACTACATACATACCCTGTAACTGCAGGCTATGTGTTCTTGTGTCATATCTCCATTTACATCCATAATATTTATCTTTACAGTCAAACTCTCCACACATGTGCCAGCTGTAATCAGTATGTTGCAAAAACTGATTGTCAACTTATTTTTGGCAGACTTCAGATATTAACTCCAAAATAATTACCCAAAGAATAAAGATAACTAACATGTTAAGACTGCTCATGAGTTAATCCTGTACAAAACAAAGTGCCAAGTAATACCAACAGGATTGCACCTACTGGAATTTTATAATATTATTTTAATGCAGGAAATTTCTCATTGTGTGTATATATATCTCTGAACAGCATTTGCTTCATTAAAAAGACAGAAATCACTAGTATTGAGCAGTCCATGTAAGCAACAGAAGCAAAAGGTTTAAAAAGCATCTAAAATTAATGGGAAGTACCTGAGGGATGGAGCTTGAAATGATATATTTACCTTTGCCATCATGGCAGAATACGCAATATATAAAGGATCATCTTCTAGTTTGCTATAAAAAGTAAAAAATATTTAAAATTATTTTAGGATGTAGTAATAAAAAGATGTCATACTCCTACTAATATTTAAATACCATTTTTATTAAAAGGTATTTTATTAAAGTAGATACACATATCTACTTGAAAATCGTATTATAAATGTATTTTCTTATCTCAAACCAAGTCTCTGTAACTTTTTAATTAAACAATTTAGAGGTATATTTGGACATCCAACTTAGTCATGTTGGATAAGTAAGGATCACTGTTGCAGGTGCAGAAACGTATTATGGAGATATAAGAATAATTATAACTGTCAGATGGCAAGATTACGTTAGTCATACAGAAAAAGTATATGAAGCATTGGAGTACTCTACTCACACAGAATACATATTCTAATCAACAGTCTAAATTCAAAACAGAAACTGGCACTGAAAGAGATTCATGCTAATCATCAGTGAAACATTTTCTGACATACCGAAAAAAATGTAACGAATACCAACAACAAGAACACACATCTATTACCAGCAGAGGCCAGGGGAGGGTACTCTGAATGAACCAGCAGTTCCTGTAGACTTTACATTTCTATGAGAATTCATACTCAGTTATTTCTGTATTGGGTGTTTACCGAGCTTTTAAAATGTCAAAAATAGTCAATATTTGTCTCAATATAAAGGTTATACCAAGTTGAAATACATGAAAACTGTAATGAAACTGAGAGGCAAAAAAGTATTCACCATGCACAATAATGAACTGCAGTTGTGTTAAATCACTTCCTTAATGTTATTAGAAATTCAATTACTGTGTGCTTTTACTCAATGTGCTTTTCAACACAGCTCTTTTTACCTTCTCTCTGTGAGAGCACTGCGACTAAAATAGAGGATAATCTGATGAAGTGGATCAGGCTGTTTTTTCTCGGTCTCTTCCTCTTCCTCTTCATCTTTTTTTGGAGGTGTCTGTCTCAAGATTTATATCAGAATATACAAATTAAGCTTCACGAGTAAGAAAAAAAATTAGTAATTAAGCTTAGGAAAGGATTTCAGTAATTTTATTCTGTCCAATTTGTATTAACTTCCAGTATTCATCTTATTCAGCAGCTTACAGCATAACCTGCAACATTATGTGCCTGTATGACTCAGAAGGAGTTAGAGTATCTGATTGTTATTCATATTTGATAGTAAGATTAGAAGTTTCTCATTTGCAAGGTATTGAGAATGAAACAGCGAAAATCTTAGGAAAGCCTTATTCAGCAGAAATTACGTGTTTCCAGTGGGCCAGAATTGAAAGAAAGTCCCAGCTCAATTATTTAGCAGGAGAATTATTGGTAAATGGGACTATTTTTAATGACATTATCAGATACATCTTATTCAGACTACTGTTTGCTACAATACTTTCATATATCATTTCTAGGTAACCTTGATTCAACAAATGTAAGGACTGCTTTTATTGTCAACTTCAAACATTTTTTGGCAGTTTGAAATATAACACAGCCAGCACTGGCAAAAGAGCAGCATGCCACCTTTACCTTACTTGTGTTATCACCCCTCTGTAGGGTTTGTAATTGTAGAATTATTGTAATTATAGTAATAATTGTAATTATGGAAGTTCAATTCACTTCTCTAGTAAATCTGAAAGAATTGTAATCACTGTTTTGATTAATGGCCTCATTCCTTCCTTTAGAAAGAAGCGACAAAGTCAAACAAAGACTGTGACCATACAATTGTCCAGAGTATGAGAAGAATATATTAGCTGTAATTTTGAAAAATCATACAACCTTCTATACCAGTGGGTCTTTAAAAAGCACAACATGACTGCTTTTGCTAATACTGAAGCATCTCCTGATACATCTTCATGTGATCCATGAAGCTATATATTCATTTTCATGGTGTTTAGACACTATGGAGATATGCCCCTTGGAAGTATTTTGGACGAACTAACTACAGAGAGGGAAGAGAAAAAGCAGTAGTCTTTCTGAATCAATATTCAGTGACAAAATACTGAAGTTTACCAAACACTTTTATCGAGTACACATGTAAACTAAATTTTTGCTGAATATGGCTGCATATATTTACTTCTCCTTATGATGTATCAACAAGAAAACAGCAAAATTAATTTGTATCAAAGCTGAAAATGTTAAAATTAAATATTATGCATCAACAAAAATTTTAAAAAGGGGAAAAGGATCAATTGTGTCAAGCTTTAACAAAACAGTAAATAAAATATAGGAACATAGGAATTACCATAATGACAAAAATAGTCTGACAGTTTATCTAATCCATTTCTCTTCCCAAGAATTAGTATCACATAGTTCGTCTGAAGGCATAACCACCTTAATGCACTTCAGTGTGCATCACAGGACGAATCTCTTTTTGACCACAGCAGAAAATGACCTTATGCCCTGAAGCATAAGGATTAATATTTTATAAGTTTATGCATACGCATACAGTACACAAAAATTAAATATAGGTTATAATAGATAAATAAAATATACACTAAAGTGGGCACTGAAAAATACGCCCAATTATGTCAGTACTTACAGCCAAATCCTGAACTAGTTTCTCCTCAAATGAATATTCCTCTGTTTCTATCCAATAGTTCTGATAGCCATGGAGGAAGAGGTTAATAGAACGGTGCCTGGGGGGGTTGTGAAAGTGAGATCAAGAGGGGTAACGGAACATAGTATTACAGCTCAGGTGGTTAATGATTAGTAAGGATACGTATTTGTACAATTCTGATCCTCTGATTGGTCAGTGAAACAAAATGCAAAACATAACTAACATTCAGTGACAAATCTGCATGTACTTTTGAACATTCTTACTATTTTTTTTTTTTTTACACACATATGTATACATTACTTTTTGTTTTGAAGGCTTTGGCAGTGCTAATACACATATGTGAAACTGCAGGACTGGAACCTTAATGGAAGCATGGGAAAAATACACACTTGAACAGACTGAGAATGAGTGGGTGGGATTTACACCTATGAGATGTAAATCTAGTTTCCTAGATTTAGGACATTGAGACAAGCAGAAGTTGGCCATCAACACCAAAACAATTGTCAAGTGCTTTCCAGTATGTTATCTGCAGACAATCATTGCCATCTTCCACACAGAGAAGCCTAACCTCAGCTTCTTTTCTTTCAGTTCCAAATCAGGGCAGTATTAATGTGTCCCCAAAGAAGCTGGATTAGAAATACACAAAACCTGCTCTAGAAAATGACCAATTTTAGAAAACTCTTAGGCATATTAATTACTACTATAGAGTATTCATTAATTTAAGTTTCCACAGAAAATACAACTCATGGCAATAAGACTACACATAATAATGGCCAAACCATTCCATCTTTACATTACATTTGGGGGAAAAATTTGTTTTGAGGTGCACTACATGAGGTTCATTTTCATTTACTTTTATCCTGCACCACTAACAAAAGCTATACAAATTGGCTGTGTATACTATGACTTGTATAAATACACCGTGCACATGTTTTCTAATGGAGTAGCTATTAAGCCAACCTTCTAGGCTCTCCTGTTGGCACCGGTGCCATTTTATTACCAAATTTCAAAAACTGACCAATCAGAATCCCCTCTGAAAATTGTACAAATTCATGTTTTATGATAACATCAAATCATGGCTGGGAAGGAATAAGTGTGTGCATAAGGAAGAGGCTCTCCACAAGTTACATTACCGTTAACTTGAGTATAAGCCTGTCATACTGAGTTTTTTCATGTACTTTTTCCAGCCAAACACGTTGAAAGGTGCTCAGGAAGAAATTGCTAATTTTGTGTCTGAAGAAAAGCATATAGGTTTTCATTGAAGAAAGGCACAAGTTAAATTCAATAACGTAGTCAGAAAGAATGTATTTGTAAACTGTGTATGAAGAATTGCCATGTACAATTTTGCTGTATCTATGTGCATATACAGGTGACAGACAATAAGACATATTTTTTTACAAATAAATTTTCTTAAAACATCAAATACACACATCTCAGAGAAAACATTTATCACATAAGACACTTTTTCAAAGCCATGTACATTCATTAAACACAGAACATGAAGAATTAGTATTTCCTAACTTAACTGCTTTTTTTTTCCTTTAAAAATAAAAATATTTTAAAATACAACTATTTCTTTTGTATCTCCAGGCACTTCTCAGAAAAGGGAGTACTTGGAATATTTACAGTAGAAATTAAGTAATTTTTCTGTGATTTAACAAACACCTGCACATCAATAGACATTTCAATTTCTGAAATATCTTACTGGAATTTCTAAAAACTGATATATATATATAAGAATGTATTTTGAAGAAAGTTAGATTAAAGCATGAGATTAACATTAAATTATATTGAAAGCCACCTAAATCTCCAGAAAATTTTCAAAAGGAAGAGCTCATTATTCACTGAAGATATTAATCTTTTCTAGGATAAATGAAAGGGTACCACCATAATGTTTGCTTACTGCCCTTTAAATTAATTGATTCTAACATCAAATTTAAAACTAACACTCCCAAGATAAAGCTGCAACTAAAATGAGGAAATATACAAGATAAGGAGAGCTGCATTTGAAACTCTGGTTCAAAGGGATTTACACAGCTCCTAGAACTAATCATACCCCACTTGAAATAATCTCCCTAGGGTCAGAGATGTCTTAACAACACAAGCAATTTAAATGACGGAGATAGTTACAGGTGCATAATAGTGTGATAGCCTTATTTTCCTGTCAGAATCCTATGATTTATCTAGAAAAAACATGTGTCTATAAACTAATGAATTTTAAAACTTTGTTCTGCACCTATCAATTGAGCAATATACCTAGAAGTCCCTGCTCATTGCAGGGGGATTGGACCAGACGACCTTTAAAGGTCCCTTCCAACCCAAACCCTGCTATGATTTTATGATTCTAAGTCCAAAGTGTTTTTTCAGTCTTGCCTGTTTTGAAGTGCAGACACCACAATTAATTGGCTAAAATAGTTTTATGACAGTTCATTTTTAGAATCTACAAGATGAAACAACTGGACAGATTTGCCTCACATTCAAATTTAAATTAGGAGTAAACTCCACCACAAAATCTACCATAAAGTTTGAGAAGAACCAACCTCAATCTTTTTAACACAGAAAAGTTTTTAACGAAAATTACAGATAATGTAAGTGTTCTACTTCAATGAGTATTACTCCATATTTTCTTGAAAATGAAAATACAGATTCATAACCCATTTTGCCCCTTGGCAAGTGTTCCATCAACCTCAAAAATAATAAATAAAAGTGTTTTTTTTAAAGGTAAAAATAAGATGAACAATTTTTATCATTTGGGTACTCATATATATTCCAAACATTTAAAGAATTTATAAATCCAGAATATAGTTGTAAAAAAACCAAACCATGCTCACAAAAATGTTATACTGAAATAGGTGATCTTCATACCACTTCCTCTTGTTTTTCCAAACACAATTCTTGAAGATGAAATGGTTGACACTAGCCAGTTTGTTCTTACGTTGTACTTAAACCTTTTCATTTCTCTGGTTCTTTAAAGATTGCCTGGTGGTAGCGTGACAACTTAGAGACGTTATTATAGTCTAGAACTACTGCTTTTTGTAAAGGAAAGATGTGTGCTTTTTACAGTATAACTGGCTTTTTATTTGTCTTGTGCAAATCTAATATTCTTCCAATATGTTAATGGCACAGCTACAGACCTTTAGCCAACATCAAGCATGTAGATTGGCTTTAATAAAGCCACTTAAAAACGGAATGCAACTCTTCTGTTAAATACTTTGCAAACAATCTTTGAACAAAAATATTAAACATGAAAGGTGAAAAAGTGCAGAAGAAGGTGAGAAGCAAACTTAATTAAAGATGTGCTTAGGCTGTATCTGAATAAAAAGCAGACTTGTTGAGAAGGAACAGGGTAAAGGAAATTACCCCAATGCCGCATGGTCTTAATATTCTGTTTAAAGCAGTAGATGGATCCAGGCACAGGATGCACTTTATCTTGGACTTTGTGGTATCTACATTCAACTGGAGTAAGAAGCAGAGCAACAAAGTCCAAAATATCATTCTGCACTGCTCTGCCCCAATAGCCACTTTAATGCATATAACATTCTCATGTAGTAGCTAAAGATTGCCTCAGACAAGCTAAAGAGCATGAAGCGTTCATGCAATAGGAGAGGAACAGCCATACAAAGTTAAAAAAGAGAAAAGAATACAAACACAGGAGAATAAAGAGTGAAAAGAGCAACCAATCAGAGGCAAAAAAGGGACAGAAACAGCAACATCTTCACAATTTTCACAGATAAATTGAGGCACTATACAGAGTAACAGCTGACAAAAATGAAGCATTTTGGTTTTGAAGCAGTGTAATTCCTATGGTCTTTTCCCCCTCTGGTTATTTGTCATGAGACAAGTATTTTGCTACTGTGAGGAATTAGCTGATAACTAACCGACTCTTTTGTCTCTTAAACAAAATTACATAGGCCTTAGAATCAACAAACTTGTAGGTATACACACAAGCAGTATTTGCAGTCAGAAATGTAAACAAAAGTTACAAAAAAATAAACCTTTAAACCATTTACCTCGGCAGGTTGTATAATGGTGCCATTCTGAAACACGCAACAACAGCCCTTTTGCGTTGTTTTGACAGGAGTTTGTGCCAAACAGCTTTCTTTGATCTCAGTGGTTGTTCAACCTATGGGAAAATATCTTCTAGTACATACAATGGAAACTCTTCAACTTTTATTCAAAATTTTCTTTTTAGCTAGTGGTTAATGTAGTTAGCAAATCAGAAAATGTTACAAACTCTCCCCATCATCTGAAAAAAAATGTTCTTTTGGCATTTTATTTTGGTTTTTTTGTTTTTAAATTAATAAGAAAAAAATACTGGAGGCCTTATATATAGTACCTCTCAGTTTATACCGAAAAGCTCAAGATGCCAGAGTATCTCATGTGTGGGACTCTTTGGTAAAATTCCAAAATGGTTATTTTGTCTGTTTCTAGCTATTCATATTCAATTGTTCATGTGAACAAATTTCTGTGCTATATCACTTGTGAATGAAATGGATTAACTTCATGTGGGAAGAGTACAAATGCCTTTTTGTATTTAAATTGTACCATTTGAATGAACAGGCAACCAATTCGAAAGTTGCTACAGCATCCTCAGGTGCAGAAATAGGAGACGGACTAAAACCAGTATTAAAAATAAGTGTACATGCAAACATCTCTTCCTAAAATTACAGAGTTTTCAGCTACTGAAAGGTGATGATTTGTACACTATACTTCTTGCGACTGGTCACAAAGTTTTGCAGCGGCAAATACATCCCGAGTTTTCCCTGAAGCTAAATTGAGGCACTTCAACAGATTACATTAAAAACTTTGCATATATACACATCTGTATGTGCATGTGTGTGCTCATGCGCAAAAATAATTTTTATCTGGAAACTTTAATAAGGACACTCACTGAAGTTGAACTAATCTCTACAAGGAAAAAACTTCATGCTACTTTAAAACAAACACAGTATAGACATTTAACTTTTTACCTGTTCCAGATGATATAGAGCAGCTGATATCCTCTGTACACGTTCCACATTTCTTTCAGGGTCAGTAGGTTCATCACTCTTCAAAATGTCTTTGTACAGATTTAACTGCCATTTCACAGCTGGGTCATCAGACTAAAAACATATTTCATACAAAAGATGCTGAATGAAGATACTGAATCTGACTACCACCACTCTTATTCTCATAGTATAATAAAAAATGTTATAGATACTCCCACTTCATCTGTCCCCTTTTAGTCAAAATTAACGTCTGCTAGCTGCCTAGAAAAATGGCATTAGATTCTGTATACTGTTGGGTAACTGAACTCAATTCTTAAGCAAGGTTTTGTATTTTTATTTCATTAAACCAAATAAAGCACCCTGGGACTTCTGTATCCCATTTAACTGCATTAAAAATAAGGAAGCACATTTAGTACTGGGATTGAGTTTAACTCCTTGCAGGACTTCTGTACCGACAGTGGAAAGCTGTTTTATGGCATCTATAAAAGACAGATGGAATTTCAGTAGGTGAAGAGTTACAGCCAAAAGTTTTGGGTTTTTTTGCAAGACAGAAATAGAAAAAACGCATTAGAATTACTTAGTGTGTCCAATTTAAATTTATGTAACCACAAATTTATAGCAACCAGACAGTCATCTGCTATGACAGATAAATGAGTTACTCCTATTATATTCAAAGACTGTAGGCAATGATCTCAATTATTTATTTATAAATTATTAGATCTATATTATGTATTATATATAATATAGATTATTATAGCCTTAAAACTACAAATATCTTAATTCTTTACACTTGTCCCATTCTATAGGACTTCCTGAAACTTGAAAATACCAGCCAAAGCTACAAATAAACTAATTATTGTCATGAAAAAATTATGAAGAAAAATGTTAAAATGGCAATTTTTCTAATAGCTTTCACATTCTCTTTTTTTGGTTTTTTTTTTATGTATCATGATAAACAAAACAGTTGTGACTTCTGTGTTTTAAAAGTGCACATCAGTGTTTTTAAGACAGATTTTTTCATATTACCTTTTCCTGCAAATGTAAGTTGTTACGTAAATGTTCTTTGACTTCATCATCAGTGTCCCTCTGTAGAAAGGTAGAAGTATTTTTCAATTCAGATTATGATTCATCTCATAAGAACATGTACAACACAGAACAGCTATTATTTTAACATTGAAACTTAGCCTCTTGTTTTCGAAGCACATAAGTTACCAGAAGGGGATAGGACAAAGGCTTTCTTTAATTTTGACCATGAAACAACAATTAAACTTTGAAGAGAATTAAAGCTAACTAATGGTATTTCAGTATTTGGTCCAAATGAATATGCTTATGTAAAAATGTACACTGTATAGAAATGGAAAATGACATGGAAACAATGGGAGCTGTCTATACACACCACTTTTTCTTGTGAAAGCACAATTAGCAGCTATAATTGTTTACAGTACATTGATATATTTAATTATATTGACTGCTTAGATATCTATGCCTCCAAGTTCAGTTTATAAAGTCCTGCTTATTTTGCATTAAAAACTATTACGAAGTCTACACTTACATGGCTGTATCTAGTCTTAGCCAAAGAGATGAGCTCTTGATCTCCAGGAGTGCACATATTCAAACCAATAGGAAGCATCTTTTTAAGTGCAGCTACAATCAAGGATGTTTGTATGGAGTACAAATCCCCTCTACGTTTTGATTTCTTTCTCTCTTGATCTTGTCCTCCAGACTATAATTAAAAAAATAGAAAAGTAAATGACTGTAATTCTCTGATCACATGCTTTTCCAACACGCTCTTCCCCTAATGGTCCAAGGAAACTATGTTCCTGATGTAGTACAATTAATTAGAAATGCTGCATTAGAGGAAGGGTGTACAGTCTTGAGCGGGAAATGTAAAGGAATACTTTTGGTGTGCGCCAATGCAGAAATTGCAATAACAGTAATATTTTAATAGCAGTAACATACTTTTGCGTGCATTCATACATATGAATCTAACTATCTTTTCTGGATCTTACCTCTCAAATCAGAAACAACCCTAAAATCAAAAGCTGAGTCAGTCTCAGGGGACACTATTAGTTCTCAATGTTACAGAGACAAATTCAGGATGTTTACATTTTTGTTAGAAACTTACATATAGTTATCCAGGGTTTGAATGAATGAATATTGTCTGATTTGTCTCAACTGAAAAATACCAGTATCAAAAAAGGCTTTGATTCAACACAACAAAATGCCAATGAATTAGTGCCTCTGGGAAAAGCACTGCCCTTTGGCTTTGGCTAATATAAGTAACTCTGGGATGAAAAATTAAGTCTTTTGCATCTTTGGAGACCATGAGAAAAAGGAAAACAAAAGAGACAGAGAAGTAAACAGCACAACAGAATAACATCTGCCCTATCTTCTTACAACAGACACTGTACAAAAATATTTCACACACAACTTTTCATTTATGAGACAGCAAACCAAAATCTTTAGAACACGCCCATATATTTAATGAACATATGGTAAACAACAACAACATAAAAATAGCCCAGTTCTGAATTCTGTACCCAGATTAAACTCCTACTACACTCAAGGGAGTTTTGCCTAAGATAAGATTTCAGGACTAGGCCTCCAGGCTTATACAACACTACAAAATGGCAAATGCTTGCATTTAACCCTCCACATCCTTTTCCCTCTGTCAATTAAGTTTTACTGACTACTGTTTTTATAATACTTTGTGTAGTTCCACATAAGGATACAGCAGAATCCATTGCAATTCATTATTTACCAATTATTACCACACTATCATCACAGTAATCACTGGAAGAAGAAAAGGCAGCCATACATATTCTACTCAGTGGTAAATTTTGGCAAATTCTGTCTTCTATCTGGTGAATCTCTGTGTACGTAGCTGGTGTTGAGCATTTTGCAGGTCAGAGGGAACACACAATGGATGTGGCTTCCTTTCTTAAGGAACTAACAATTGCAAGGGAGTACTTTGCCTCAAAGCTTTGCTTTTGGAAGTGCCTTAGAAATAGCAGTGATGTAATGGCTATAATAATGACATTATTTGTACTCTACATTTGACAGCAGACAAACAAATCCCACAATGTATTACTGTATTCCAGTGGCGTCACTATGCATCTTAAATAAGGAATAACAAAATATATAATAGATATATTTAAAAAAAAAGGAAAAGGAGAGATACTGGTTTACTTTTCTGCATCTTTATGTTTGAGGACATTTTACACATCCAATTTTTTTAATTTTCATTTGAGATTAATAACTAGGTAAGAACAAGATAGGTGAACCTTAAAACCTGAACATTTTTAAAACATTAAAAGAAGATCCATTCTGCCTTTGCCATCAAATTCTGCTCTCTGTGAATTCACAACTCCTGCTGATAAATGTATAAGTAGAGTCACAGACAGAAACCTAAATGACAATAAAATTATGACTCTTTCAGTTCTAATATGCACCTATATGAGTAAACACAACACTTTGATTTCGTACGTAAAGAGCATTAAAATTGGATATATTTTGCCTAAATAATTAACTGTGCTAAAAGGACCTCAACAAGAAGAATTATATAACCTGGTTACTTAACAGCACGTAATGATCTTATTTGTCTGAGGATTTAAACAGACAAATGGACATTTCTTCAACAAATATATACAGAAAAAGAATTACAGATTCTCCAGTAGATTCATAATAATTAAATATACAATCAAAAAGAAGAAAGAATTCATTTATACTAAAAAAAAAAATCAGGGAAAACTGGTTAAGATAATGGAATTAATATTTTTAGTATTTCCAGCCCTCCTTAAACCTTCAATTCTCTGAGATTATCATGAGAGCATTCATTAAATCCTACTCTATATACCTGGGGAAGTTTGACAATAGCAAAGCGTGAAATGAGGTCTATTAGTTTAACACAACTGCTCACTTTTTAACTTATGCTTCCAATTTAATTGATTAAAAACTCTTCACAGCATTATGTGTGCTTCTCAGCACACAGGGTGAAGGGAAAGATGAAAGGGTTTTATGCTCCATTTTGCTGTTCATTCTGCTTCACCAGTGAAGAACACATCATAGGTCGAAAAGTACTCATCTATGTTAGAAATTCATATTTAAAAAGATAATATGAATGACGCAAAGGAAGGTGAACTATGGTTCACTGGAGACAAAGAAAGCTTTGAATACATTAAATACATAAAAGAAACAAGGATTATTCAAAAGCTTTGCCCACCTCACATCTTTAGTAAAGATCATTTTAATTTTGGAAAAAGGTAGGATTTGAACTCTATATCTTATTTAAACTTATTAGTTCTAATACAATCTTCTATTCATCCTCAGACAGGATATAGGTTATAGCACATTTCTCCCATATATTTTTCTTGAATATCATAAGCCAAACACCTGTTTCTGATGACTCTACTTAGGCATTGCTTTTACAATGTCTGCTCCAATATATTAGTAAAAAAATCAGAATGCAGAAAGACAGCAGAGGCGGAATGTACATCTAAAATAATTACAAAAGGTAACTTTACTACATTTTCACATTAAGCAACATGTGGGAGTGCCAAAGGGAATTTCAGCGGCTCTGGTCAAATACTGCCACTTGAACTCGCAGAAAATTTATAGTAGGTGGAACCTGGGCCTTCACTTTGTGACGCCACTGCTATGATCAATGGAAAGAATGCTTGGAGCCTGATCATCTCTAAATCTAAAACAAAGACACATCATGCACTTTAACCTGTACCTTTACTTGCATGGCCTGTATGAAAGAAAAATAAAGGGAAAAAACCATAAGTAAAAGAGATGAAAAGATGATAATTTTACAAGTTAGTAATAAACTTACTCAGCTTTATTAGGACAATAAAAATATTACAAGTTTGTAGCTAAAACAATAGACTGTAAGTGTATAATCAAATGAGATCTTAGTGAAATAATTTTTATTCAGCTTAATCCTTATTAAATGATTGAACTTCTGAATTTATCTGTTGCTATTCAGTGCTACCATTTCTTGCTTCAGCACATAAGGAAGTACATCTAGTAAGTAAGCACATCAATATACTAATTACTGCATCTTTTCCCAATATTGTTAAAAGCAGAAGGTGTCTGGAACTCTGGACAATCCAATAATGAAAAGTATTCACATTTTCAGCAAAATAGCTCTTTCTACCTCTTTTCCCCACCAAAATATGATTGAGAAAAGTTATATTTAGAAAAGGAAATCAACCTAACACTGCGAGGATGTAGCATTTCATTTATAGATGTATTTTCCCATTGCATAGCTCATTACTGTTTTGAAGACAGCCTGAGAGAAAACTTGACTTAAGCTCATATCTCTCAGCAGTACCCATTTTGAGAACACTATTATAAACTCAACTGTAACTGTCATACGTACACAGGTTTTTTTCCTGTTTATTAACTTAATACCATAAATACACTTAAATAAACATGCATTCCATAGTCAACACTATATTATCATTGTGTCAGGCAATCTTAAGAAGATAAGAACAAAACCGTGTAGTTATGGTAAAATAGCAAAAAATTTCAACTGTTACTCAAAAGAAAGACCAGGCATGGGAAAATACTACAGAAAACTGTTGGTTAAAAACAAACAGAAAAAAACAAACACAAACAAGCCTCCCCTTCTGTGATAGCTCTAATAGTAACCTTGTTTTCTTGTGATACTTGAATTAGCCTCAAAATGTTGAAGCCAAGCTATTATTAAAATCTCTTTTTATATCCTATATTTATATCACATAGTGAAGAAAACCAGCTACAACTCAAGAAAGACTGAAAGATTAATCATCAAATATAAGTGTTAAGCGTCTTAGAATCTTCAATACCTTGATCAGACAAATAGCAAATTTTAATTGAAAATTTCAATTGCCTGAAATATGTAGATGCTGCACAGACATGGCTCAGCAGATATACACTGAAGGCAAGTAAAGACAAGACGTTAATTATATTTCATTTATTAGAGATGACCATAAAAGTAATCCACTCATGATTTACTGTAGTATATCTAAAGGAAACGTATTCTATGCAATTGAAATAGTCTCAAAGAAAGGATCTAAAATTCTCGCAGAAAATACTAACATGAAATCCTATAATTATTGTAAATTTGCCAATAATATGTATTACATATTACAAATGGGCACAAACCACAATGTTTTTTTTAATACAAACTTAGATTTTATGACTGCCTCAAAATTCTATAATAGGTCTACCCAAATGCTGTTTAAAAACATACACAAAAAAAATTAATAATGAGGGCCAGTCAAATAAAACTTCAGTAGGATATGCAAGTGTTTAGCAACTGAGGTTGTATATCCAGCCACACATTCATTTAGATTCCAAAACTTCCACAGAAAAATTGCCCACATATGTATTACACATTTATTATGTACATGTGAATGTATATGCTTAGTCTTTTATACCAATTAACTGTAAAACACAATAGGACATCATTGCATCTTAATCAAAATGCTATTTTATCAACAAGCCTATGAACGGTTCAAAAATAACAGATTAGCGGAGTTGAATGTGTTTAAATTCTCCATTTCAACCCTTCTATCACAAATCTGTTATTTCAATGCAATCTAAGTTACCAGTCTCTGCTCAGACTGAAAGTTCTCTAACTTACCATTCCCCTCCGAGCAATCTGCTGCCATTTTTTTAGAAAAGAAAAATTAAAAAACTTGCTCAGCTGTTAATACATTTATTTGAGAAAATATTAACAAAGTTAATATTGTATAATCAAAATACAATGGGTACTTAATTAATTTATTGATTGTAATGATGAATCATTTGTTACCACTGCCATTAGCTACCGATGAATAATGTAATCCCAATCCTTCATCCTCTGCATATTTTTTCCTGCATATAGCATGTAAAGATATAGAACCTTCCATACATGATATATCACACCTTATACACTAGTACTATCACAGTATCTTGTATCTTAGGAAAAATAATAAGTCTCTGTTGTAAGACAGACAGTTGTCTAAAGCAGCCCGAGATCAGCATGGGGCCTTACTTCTTGAAGAGACCCCAAACCGTTCTGCCTTGGGCCAACTGTTAATAGCCAATGTTCATATTCACAGTTGTCTATACATTCTTATGCTTGACAAATACTGGATATGATTGCTTCCACTAAAAATAATGTGAATAAAGAGGAACTGGTGATAAAGAGGAAAGTGCTAATTATTCTGTTAGCATACTACTTCCTAAGCTGAACATTAGTATTAAAGCAAGAAATTATAAAAATAATGTTCCCTAATGTAATGTCCTCTACTGATTATTCTCTGGGGATATAAATATCAAAACTTGTAAGACACCCTGAAATTCAGTTATTTAGAGAATTTCTTGTTTATTCTAAACTATGCAGGCTTAAAAAAAATTATTCAGATCTAAATATATGCTTTAATGAATGTGCTGGGTTTAGAGCACTTACATTATATATTACGGAATGTTATCAATTTCCTGCTTAGAAACCATATATAGAAAACCAATACAACACTTCTAAAAGATGCCTCATGTATTGTATTATGGTATTTAAGTCATCATGAAATAAATGCCTATCTAAATGATCAGCTGTTCTGAAATTACTCCTGCAGATATGGTACCATATTAATAAAATATTCAGTCATGACCAATTCAATCTTTTATTTCTTCCTATATTAGCAGTAACCACACACAGTGTCCCTGAATGCTATAATTCATATTAATATGCTTACAAAAAATTGTAGGCCTATAAAAAAAATGTATAAACTCCCTGTACTGTATATACATATGAAGAAAAGCGCATTTACGTATGCATCTACGACCCTGTTATGTATAAATATATTTATACAATTATTTATACATATTATATGTGTATATTTAAATATACACAACAAGCATTTGAAAATGTAATCTCAAAACCAAACTCTTTCAAATTTGGGTCATACAGATTCTTGATGTTAAATTCCTGTGATTTTATCCAAATCAGAGGAGTATGAGGGATACCTATTCTTTATTTTGTAAAGATTTGTCTTGTCAGTCTGCCATGACAGACTAAAATATGACACTAACAGTTTATATCATATTATCCTATTATCAATACTGCAGTGAGACACAATTTAGATTAAATATGAATCACCTGATTTTAACCTATCATGTTTTTTTAAAAAGTACACCTAATTCTTGGCTCCTCAGGCCAATTCTAACATATAAATGTTGAAGTATACGTATTAAATGAATGTGTAGTGATTGCCATATGATAAAAGTACAGAGCTACGTGTTAGACTGTTAATTATGCAATTGATTGTCAAATAGCCTAGACTGTGCTCATTACTCATCTCGCTAATGAGGATAATACAAATATTTCAATTCTATCACACAATTTCAAGGAGCTGCATCTTGAAAACAAGAAAACACATTAAAAATTTCCTTTTCTCCAAATATGGAATTCTCTATGTAGTTTGAATTGTTGTTCAGTGCCAGTCATGTACTAATGACAAGCAGAAAATCTGTTATTTTTGCTTGTAAACTTTCCAATAACAGGGTTTGGCTTAACCAAGTTTCAGAACTTAAAAAAATATAATAGAAAAGAAGCAAGCGTTTTTTAAGAGAATTAAGAAATTCAATGGCACATTTTATCTGACTCTCTATTGTCTAAAGTTGGACTTACAGTAGCTAAGTTACAGACAATCAAAATATAGTGAAATACAAAACAATAAACCCCACCACTTCTCTGGAACACTTTCAAAATAGCATTACTCCAAACACTTTACAAATATGAATAAAACAGAGGGTTCTTTGCTTCATTTGCCAACAGTAATTTGGAATTAGACTTCAACTGGCTTTAGTTGAGTAAGGCAATCTTCCTAATGTCAAAGTGGCATTTTTTACCTTGACAACATGCATTTTCTCTATTATACAGGTAACAAATGTACTTTCCAGCCATCATGTCGGCATCTTGTCATATTGAAAATGAGCAAAAAAGAAATGAATGTGGTCATTAACAAGAAACAAGAAGAACAGCATGGATGTGGCACGCTATATGTATGCATAAAGATGTATATGCAAAGACAGCATTCCTCCGTCAAAGTTGATAGAACAATACTGATTGACGTTCACAAGAAAAAGATCAGGCAACCAATGTTTCTTCACTTGCTTTTATAAAATAGTCTACCTTTTTTTTTTCTGAAAGATCAACCACCCATATTATGTGTTACAACCCATATTCTTTTATATGTGTAACTTTTTCAAATCAAGACCTTTATTTTAATCTCGTGTCTTTGACTACTTAGCAGACATTTTATAAGCAACTCTAAGGTACATAGCCTATATTTTGCATAGTAGTTGTCATGTCTATCATCAAGAAGCAAAACTATATTTTGTGTCTTCTACCAGCACAGCAGCTGCAACCTGAGTAGATTTTCAAAGCCTTCTTACAACATACTAAACACATGCTGAAGATTTAACTGATCCACAAATTTTTATTAACTTACTTTAGACATTTTGCTCTTGGTGTCTCCTGTTAAAAATGCCAAATTGTTGATTTCATTCTGAATCACAAAATTTTGTTCTTCTCTTTTGAAATTCTAAAGATGAAAAAAAAAAATCACCAGAAGTTTAATTCATCCACGTGTACCACATTTATATTTAAAGATAGAATAAAATGGAAGAAAAAGTATACATCTTCTCTTACATGTGATTTACACCACAGGATAAAAACTTCAGCTACCATTCGAAAGAGTTCATCAGAATCTGCATCTGGTTTCTTTAGCCAATTGGCTCTAATTACAAAAACAAGAGAAATTTAAAATAAGACATTTAAAATAAGACAACTGAATATAACAATCTCTATTTAATAGATCAGGTTACATTTGTATAGTTAATCTTGGAATTTAATGAGAATCACTTCAATTTTCCATGACTGTGGTTAGATACCATTTTTCATGGCAGTTTAACTAGTCTCCAACAAAACTCCTAATTCTTGGCTACTTATTTCTGCTTGCTCCTCCCCCCCATGGTGCCAACACATATTTTTGTGCCTATTCTCTGAACCAGACTAGAAAATAGACCTGGCTGAAAAGCAAAACTCTTTCTCCGAGTATTTCTCTATTTCTGTTTTTTTTTTTCCCCATAATAAAACTTTGTTATCAAAACTTTGTGTTGATCCAAAAGAGAACACTATTAAATGCGATTAAATTATTTCTAAAATTAAATTAAATTAAATGCATTAAATTAAAATGCATTAATATGACCATATGTAAAGCGGGCATCTGACAGCAGACATGAAAGGAATTATTACATTATAACTTATGCTCATTAACTCTATCTTTCTAGTTGGATTTATCCATAGCCCAGTTAAATCTGTGTTTTTTAAAAATTTGAAGTGTTTCCTTGCCAACAAGGTCTTACATAGTACAGCCTTGAGTTCATCTAGAAGCAGCAAATAATCCTCAGTGTAAATCTGTTCACAGCATAAGGGATCGTGCATGCAATGAAAATGCTCTTAACTAGCCCAGTATGTACTAACACCTAAAAAATATAAGTGGACAATGACTGCGTACAGAACAATGTTGTTAAGGATAGGATTAAGATACTGTAGATACTAGAGATACTTCAGATACTCTTCTGAAGAGCATCTTGGGGTCATGTTCTGTGATAAAGGAAAAGGAAAGTGTAGGCACAGAATAATCCTTCAGTAAATGGTTGAGGAGAAAAACTTCTGGTAATTCCAAAGGCAATACAATGTTGTCCAAACAGTTTTTATTTCTGTCTTAAAAAAAACAACACAAAAGATTAACATCTTTGTGGTACTATCTACAAATAGAATGATTCAATTGAGGCAAAACAGTTTTTCACCCCTTCATTAACAGTTCAGGGTTTTAGACTTTTTTTTAATTTTTGAAAGACATATTCATTTCTAATGTCATTGGGCTGCAGTAGCATATATAACAAGTCCAGTCAGGATATGTGTTCTCGATAATAGGACAGTTACAATACAATCAAATAAGCCAAATGCATGTGAGAAAAAGGTGTGAATTCAAGGTACATCATTCTTTAAGTTAAGATTCTTAAGATACTCAGGATCTGATTCTCAGCATAACATTAAATGCATTGTGATCTTTCTGATTAACTTATCATGTACTCCAGTACATTAACTAATGAATATGAGTTTAATTATTAGTTTTTATTTACCTGTTGTTGTCTACATAACGTATCAACATTGGATAGAAGGCGTAAAGGTCTCTACACAGAACAGCAAACTCATCGAGAATGAGTAGCTCAGCTTCTTGGGTGTCAGTTTTACTATCTGCTCTCAGTTGCTCCTCTTCCATCACAATCTTTATAGCTTTCTTCTTCAATTTCTCCAGTGTTGGAATAAAGTGAGTTTTGAGCAGATCAGGCCTGGCTTTGCTGATGATGGGTTGAGCATAAACTATACATAAAAATATAGATAATCCTATGATTAATGCACAATTGATGTTTTTCATCATATTAATATGAACTCTGCAGTTCTAGAAAACACAAAGGTCATAGTGCTTCACATATTTCTGGAGCATCTTAAAATTACTAGTAAAGCTACGAAGATAGCTTTGTAATAATTGTGTTTATTGAGAGATTAAAAGCCACTTACTGGGAATTCAGATTATAAGTATCTCAGTTTTATGTCAATTAAACTACCATGGTTTTGGCAAGTCACATATGTCTAACTTAGAACCTAAACAATGTAGGGACTGAGACACACAGTCCTCACAGAAATACTGTTGGGGGGTTTTTTTTGTGTGTGGTTTTTTTTGTATACAATGTCAGAAAATAGAAGACAGTGTTCTGGAAGAATTCCTTTACCTCTTTTGCCTTAGGAAAGCTAAAATGCAGAGAATGAATGACTAACTCAAGATCACAGATCTATTTTGTACAAGCATTAGTAGTAAAATGCAGACAACCTGAGTCAAAAATCCTTGCAAAAACCACAGTAGTATATTATCTCCTTATGTAGATAAACAGCCACTACAAAACTGCAAGCAGTGGTCTCTACAATTAAGCAGCAAACTTCTTACTAAATTTTAATAGAATCTTTATTATTATTAAAGAACTTCCAGTATTTAAAATAATACTGAAAACCCAGTACCAATGGGGCATTAAAATTTAGCAGGAAATTATTACCTTTACATAGATTTTCTTGAACTACCTTATTGCATATTATACTCTTACACTGTTAAGATGAATGATAAAATTTGGATACAGCAAATTTCTTTAGCTAGCTAGATACTAAATGTTACAGGACATTTTGAGAAATCTTTCTGCTCATTTAATAGCTGGCACAGTTACTCAGGCAAAGCAACTAATTCTGAAGTTGGGTTACTCCTGGGATTAGTTCACCATATACACTTTCTTTCCTTTTTGTCCTGATATTTCATTAACAGAATTCACAGGACTTACACTCTCTACTGCAATACTCAGTTCTTAGGTGTCTTGAAAATCAGTGGAATTCACAACTCCAAATTAAATGCTAAGGCTCTTACACAGTGCTTAGAGAAGGTAAGATTTTCAAAATCCATTATGTTATATAGAAAGCTCTCTGCTTAAAGTGATGCTACAATGCTTGCATAAAAATAATAATTAAAAAAATTAAAAAATTAAAAAAATCTTTCTCCTATTGTCACTTATGTACTCTTTGTTTCCTGCTGGTTTTAATTACAATTTATTATTATTATATCATTGGGTAATATGGTAAAGTGTAGCATAGTAATTAAATATTAGGTACAATTACTTTTTAAAAATATTTACAGTACCTGCAATTCTTTTCATCCAAGTTGCTTCATCTATTCCCAGATTGTTGTTAATGATTTTCAGAATGTTTCCAAGAATGATGCTCAGATGCTCAGATGTTACCATTGTACAGCAAGGCCCAGCACTTTGAGGAACACTCTCAGACCCTCTTTCCCACCAGTAGGACAAATAGTTGCATAGCATGGGTAAGATAACCTCAATTACATGAGGCATTTCAGTATACCTTGCTCCAGACTCTGCTAAATCATTAATTTCCTTTATTAGTCCATCCAACTGAGGGATCTCTGGACACATCTCTTCTACTGTATCAGGCATACCTAAAACTGCAAGTAAGGGTAGAAAGGCAAAAGATTAAGTAACAAAACAAGAGAACATCTACGTTCATCTATGGTTAAACCCTAAATACAAGTAACATCATCACTCAGGTTTTTCTCTGTCACCATCTTGGGCAGACATAACTCTAATAAGACTTTGGGGTATACAGATCTCTCATCTCATAAATTATGTCTTTCTGATGATGTGCATATAGCACTGACATAGACAATAGCTATCAAAAAGCTATGGCTTTACCATAAGGTGTCCTGCAATTATCTGGTGAGCAGTCCAGCTATGTAAAAGGGCAGAACTGAGAGCTTATATCAATATTGGATAAACTCTGACTGTTGTTTCTATAATCATTCACAACTTTCACATTAATTTGTAACAGATTAAATCCACCTCAGGGAAAAGGAAACAAACAGCTCAAAATTATGGGTGAGATTAAAATTAAACTGTATCTAGTTCATGAACTCTGCACATCTATCTCCCAACAAAAATGCCAGGAAAGAATTCCAGTTGTCAGATGCTTGTATTTGAAACTGAAGGTGCTTATTCAGCAATTAACAACCCATCATAATCTAATGCCAGTCTCTCTAGCAAAATTCTTCCACCAGTGCTGCTTCTATAAAGTACAGCTGACAGGAAGGAAGGGCTAGCACAAGCTTTTCCATAACTGCTTTTATATGGAAAACTTATGAAGCATATGGAATTGATCTACCTACTTTTTTGTTTTGTTTTGTTTAAAGGAACAATGATTTTGGCAGGTAATGACTCTTACACAGATCAATGAGGAAAATACTGAAATACTTTAAGATATGAGAGTCCATCAAGTGTAAGTCAGGAGAGAAGCAAGCAAAGAAAATCTGTGTAGAAGGACTCATGCTCCTTTGATTAAGGTTTCATGGAATCAAAGTCATATTCTGTCAGGAGTTCCCTATACCAAACTGCATTGGAGTACTGGTAAGAGAACAAAAAAATATAGATAATTTTCCTGTTCACATAAATAAGATATTACACCTCTTGCATGTTACTAGTAAGAACAGAAATGTACGATCTGCTAAAAATTTTTGTAATGCAGATATGATCTTTGATTAAGCTTCAAATATTACAGTACGCAGCTTCAGAAAATAATTCAAACACCATGTTCAGAAAAATATCCAAATATGCTAGGAGAAAGGGAACAATGTTAACACAATCTCAACAAAGCAGAGCAAGGCTAAAATGACAAGTAATGAAAGAGCAATAGCAGGAGTTCTCTACTGTGGCATACATTTGGGTTTTTTTCATTATTACAATTTCTTTCTATTAGTTGGAGAGGAGCAAACACTTTTTTTTTTTGCATGAGGAACAGTACTTACTCGCTCTTTCTCTTGCACTTTTTGTGTTGAAGACAGACAATGGGTTGTAATGGTTGAGGGAAGGTTCAAGGAATGCTACTGGAATGGCTGCTGCAAGAGATGCTAAGCACTCACCAAGTGCAGGACGCTGCCTGTATATGGGAGACACGAAAAGTTACCCGAGAGGAAAAGTTTTTCACTAGGCTTTCAATGTCTAGCATGCATTATAAAGCAGCATTAACATTTATTGCTGATTTAGTTTATCTTTTCAATACATTAGGAACTATTTGACAACTTTGAAAAATTGTATTTCTCACATGAATGAAATTACTGGAAATTACATTGGTAAAAGAAACATTTTTTTTTAAAAAAAAAACAACCTCCACCAAGTATTGCATATTAAAGGTAAACTGCTCCACAGTGCAACTGTGCAACTGCAAACTATAGAAAACATGTCTAGAATATGCACAAAGAATAGATTAGTAATTGCATATTCTTATTATACGTTCAGTTTGCTTAAACAAGGAGCAAATGCATATAATCAACAGCAATTTGTTTTGGCAGTCATACCCTTTTTCAAGATTTCACTTCTCTTCTGTATGTATACACACACACACACACACACACACACACACTTCTTTTGCTTCAGACATTATACCATTTACATAGTCAAATGATGAGGGACGCTACTGCTACTTATTGAAGACTGATTTCATGACTTTATGACATTCTGTGTGGTGTGTTCTGAAAGGGACAATTCTGCATTCCCCCACACAACCTTCCCATTTTCCTATTTTTCTGTTCTGTGTTAGCACTAAAACTCAGATAGCATCTTGATAAGCTGGATGAAGGAACTAGTCCAGCTAAAAATAAACCTCACCATAAAACCAAACTAACCAAGCTAAACCAACAGCAACAAAACATGCTTATCATCTGGCTGCATAAACACTATTTACCAGAAAAAAAGAAAGGGGTGGAAATGTACAGATGAAGGTGGAAGAGATGCCGAGACAGTCCTTTTCAGAATAAGACCAGACTCACATTGGCTTAAAACTAAAGCTAAGATAGTCTTTTGAAGTTCTGAAGCACTCTTTATACAAGATTTTGTTATGCTTGACATACAGATTGGATAAGGATAGCACACACCTTTCATCCTTTAAAGCTCCATGGATTTTTGGAATAGACATGGACCTGTTGGAGCAGGTCCAGAGGAGGGTCACAATAATGATCAGAGGGATGGAACACCTCTCCTGTGAGGAAAGGCTGAGAGAGTTAGGGTTGTTCAGCCTGGAGAAGAGAAGGCTGCAGGATACCTTCTTGCAGCCTTTCAGTACTTAAAGGGGGCTTATAAGAAAGATGGTGTGCTGGTTTTGGCTGGGATAGAGTTAATTTTCTTTATAGTAGCTAGTATGGGGTTATGTTTTGGATTTGTGCTGAAAACAGTGCTGATAATAGAGGGATGTTTTAGTTGTTGCTAAGTAGTGCTTATACTAAATCAAGGACTTTTCAGCTTCCCATGTTCTGCCAGGTGCACAAGAAGTTGGGAGGGGACACAGCTGGGACAGCTGACCCCAACTGGCCAAAGGGCTATTCCATACTATATGACGTCATGCTCAGTATATAAAGCTGGGGAAAGAAGAAGGAAGGGGGGGACATTCAGAGTGATGGCGTTTGTCTTCCCAAGTAATCGTTATGCATGATGGAGCCCTGCTTTCCTGGAGGTGGCTGAACACCTGCCTGCCCATGGGAACTAGTGAATGAATTCCTTGCTTTGCTTTGCTTGTGTGCGCGGCTTTTGCTTTCCCTATTAAACTGTCCTTATCTCAGCCCACCAGTTTTCTCACTTTTACTCTTCCGATTCTCTTCCCTATCCCACTGCAGGGGAGTGAGCGAGCAGCGGTGTGGTGCTTAGTTGCTGGCTGGGGTTAAACCACAACAGATGGGGACAAACTTTTTAGCAGGGCCTGTTGCAATAGGACAAGGGGTAATGGTTTTAAACTAAAAGAGGGTAGATTTAGATTAGATACAAGGAAACAATTTTTTACAATGAGGGTGGTTAAACACTGGCAGAGGGTGCCCAGAGAGGTGGTAGATGCCCCATCCCTGGAAACAAGGTCAGGTTGGATGGGGCTCTGAGCAGCCTGATCTAGTTGAAGATGTCCCTGCTCATTGCAGGGGGGTTGGACTAGATGATTTTAAAGGTCCCTTCCAACCCAAACTATTCTATGAGTCTATGATTGTTCAACTTCCAGGAATAACAACAATCTTTTTAAGATTCCTTCCTGTCAACAAAGCCTTCCTCATTGTATGACCTACAGTCAAAGATCATGACTCATCTACTACCTCATCTTCAACAGCCTATGTCAATTTTTATTTCACAACCATGCTGGAATGTGAAGAGGTATGCAACTATATACCCTCCAACTTTTTTTGTTGCAAGAGAAACAAAAGAAATTGGCAAAAGCAATGGCCTTACAGAATTGAAAAACATTATAAAAAAGGATTTTTGTTCACTTGGGTATTTCGTGTAACATGATTCACATAGTATTACTCTATTTCAAGGGTGAATGCTCATTTGTTCTCTGTACAGAATTACTACAGTCTACTGTTGTTTTACTGCCAAAGAAATGGAAAATGGAGAAATCAGTTACTACAAAATTAAAAAGAAACTATGTGCTCCACCTATATATATCTATGTCTTTTTCCTTACATTCTGACCATCCATATAGTGTACATTTTGCAACAGAATACATGATGCATTAGTATCACAGATAGCAACCATGAACATTTCATTAAAAAACAAATTTTTTATAATGTTAGAATTCCTACTATATTTTAGAGCACAGCAACATTCTCTTCCAATTTAAATTGTAATGAAAGATGCAATATTATATATATAGATTTCATAAATTTTCCTTAAAAGGAAACTTTATTACAACTTTGCCTTCTGTTGGATCAAGAAGGAAAAACTTAGTGTGTGTGTATATATATATATGTACACAAACACATATTAAAAAGTAATTTGAAAAGACTAACATCAAATGCACTGAGGCTACTTAATCACATGCATGACAATGTCATAATGCATACCCATCTTTCTATATGAAAGGAGGATACCAAGAAGCTGAGAGAAGAGAAGGTGAACAACTATACAACAAGGCTAAGAAAATTACTCTAAGTACACAGATATTTTCTGTCATATGGAAGTCCTAAACATGAAAAACCAAGGGAAAGACTATAATTTTGCAGGACAGAAATTAGAAAAGATAAAAAGAATTTCAGAGCAGACAGTCACTGACATAAAAAGCAAATAATGTAAAATAAATCATTCCGGGAACTGAATGGTTCAATAGAATTAATGGAGTAAAAGGTACTTAAAGAAAAGACAAATTAACCCTTTAGACAAAATATGTTGGGAAGCCAACTAACTGGAAACATTTGCTCCAAAGAATGAGGAAGAACTGTCAGAGGTTGATGTGCAAGTCTTAGAGGAAGTGGAAAACACTTGAAATGTATTCAAATCAATCTAGACTTTGAAAAACCAAAGCAAGATAAAAGACCACCAACTGACTGTAGTCATGAAGAAGCATTTCCTATTATACCATTGTTATAACAGACTTTCTTGCATCTTTGGCAGTCTTCATTTTGAGAAGCCTCTAATAGGTCAAATCAAAGTCTTAACCTGAACAACCTGGATATGTATGTATGGCTGAATACAGCAGCTAATTTTGTCATATTTAACTACATACATTAAAAAAAGCGCTATAATTTCTTAATTTACGCAGAAGTTTGTATTTCTCATTATTGACACTTCATAATATTCATCATTTTTATCATTTGTGCTAAAAATCCTTTGGAAATGTATTTCTACAAACTAACCAGGAAAAGACCAAGACACCATAAGGGGACATACAACTTTTGGGTACTGGGTTTTCAACCCCAAATTTAGGACCTAAATTTCTGATGCAGTGAATGAAAAGAAATGGGTACCTGGGTATAGAATTAATAGTCAGAATGCCTGTAGCAATAATACCACACTTGCCAGTAGAGCATTAGGGCTCAAAGTAGCCAAGGACTACTGCATTTTGTATCCAGTCCTCAACATTTATGAACCACAGAGACATTTAGAGAAGAAAGGTCCACAGAGAAAACAGAAACATCTCCAACATCCTAAACAAGCTAAACACTCTTTGTACAAAGGATAAACCCCTTGACAATGGAAGTCTGTCACAACAAGGCAGCAGCAGCAATCCAACTTAGTATTAGTCCTGAGCCCCAGCAGCCAGGAGTCTTGTAGAATCATCTGAACTATTTCAGCCATGAAAAATTATATTCACCTACGAAAAGTCAATATGACTTTCACCTATGACTCATCCTGCAATGGAAGGTAAAACTTCTTAATGTCCCTGCCAAACTTCACTAGGAGAAAAACTGCACTTTGATCCTAAATCTGAGCATTGTTTAACTTGAATAACTGTTCATGTCAGCTCAATCATTCACTTCTAAGTTTTGCTGAAATATCGAGCAGTGTGTTTGAAATCCTACCTCCCACCTAGACACTGATGTCTGCCTACAGCCTTAATTTAAGAGCCTGAGTGAGTCTAGTGAAAACCAAACTAAATGAAATCCACAGTTGGAAACCTCTCACACAGCCTTAGGAGACTAATTCATTTCCTCGGATATGTCTGATCACTCTTCCCTTCTAAGAAGACAACTGCAGTAGGAAAAGGTGATGCTGCTAACATCAGCGTTTAAGGTAACTGTCCAGTGCTTATAGCTCTTGCCAGTCAGGTGGAGGCCTGTGCTGTGAGCTCTTCTCATCGTAAGGCAACTCAGACACAATCACCTTTTATTTCCTGTGCGAAGGCCCTGACCGCTAGTTAGAGTAGGGGTAAGACACTTCCTATTTTGCCTATCAGATCTGTGTCAAAGAGTATTCAAGATTTTCAAGCCCAGAAAGAGAAGAAAGAAAGAGTATAGCTTTGTAATTTAGCGATGGATGTATAAATGACTGAATGTGGACATGCACAAGAATGAGCTTGTGCACACACGTACATGGCATGCAGAGCAGGAGGAAAGAGACAGTCTGTCCACCAGACTGCTCTTGCATTTTGCATGAAAGAATTACAGAATAAACTCTGGAAGGAAGGAAGTGGAGACCAGCATTCCTCATGCTAGGCAAAACCTCTCCTAACCAGGTTACAGAGTTGGATTTCCTCCAGTTTAGTCTCTCTCTTAAGCCCTGTGGATCTTAAACTTTTCAGTATAAGAAAGATGATAAAAATCGCCTAACCTAAAGCCTTTAGAAGCATAAGGAAGTGTTATGATTACCTCAGCTTCTGTCTTGTGATAGACAGACCAACAATTAGGGTTCTCTTTTCTGAAGTAGCAGAGATGGATTTGAGACTTTTTTAATGGAAGAGGATCTAAAATCCAGGGCTTGGAACATATAGCAACTAGATGCTTAAAGGAACTGGAGACTCTACTCTTTAAAATGCAAGTAACTGGTAAAGTGGTTTCCTTTGTAGAGTTAAAGGCTGTCAGAATGCTCTACATATGCTCAGGACAACTATTTTGAGAACTCTGGATAGACTTAGCTGTGAGACAGACACAGGCTATTTAGTACTCAGCCTACTTACCACACCAACATGCAGTAGCCAAACTTTGGGAACTTTGATGGCAATCCATGGAAAAATTTAGCTTTCCCTATGGGAAAAAAAACCTCCCTGAAGATACACTGCCATATGCAGGATGAGTCGTTTGCTTTTATTTAGTTTTGGGTTGGGTTTTTTTTGTGTGGAATTGAACTCTAAGATATAGGCAACTACATTCCAGTTAAAGTGTATTTTAAACATGCTCACACTGTTTCAGATTCACCTTTCATTCAAACTGCTTTATCACCTAAACAACACACTCCTAAAGAAGAGAAAATTTTACATGCTGAGTTTTTCACTCAATACCTTTCAACATAGATGTTCTTCCCAGTCCCAAGGGAATAGAGGCTACAAAGAATTCTGTAACATGAAACTTGTACATCACCCACTAGAGGAAAATAAGAAGTAGATTTTCAGTATTTATTCAGCTAAAGACTACTTTCCAAATATTAAACATCTGTTTTATGCAGTCTGATAAACAGTGTCTAAAACTTTTAGCATATGTATCACTGAACATTCTAGGCTGTCAATACTCCACACGTGTTATTTATCTTCAATTTCTCTGATACCTGGTCTGTCATCCACATTCATTCCAAAACCTAACAGGTCATCAGACATTTCAAGAGGCCAGCAGATACTTGCTAATAAGATATTGCAGGTTATCACACTTGCAGAGTACAATTTTAAGCTAAACCACACCAATCTGTGTGTCTAACCTCTAGGAACATGATCTAAAGGCTCCCCACCTTTTTAAAGAAAGTCTTTTCATGGCTATCAATGTTTTAATTATCTTCTGCTTTGGAATTGTGATCACCCAAATATATACAAAATTTTGGAACAGCATATTGATGAATCTCAAGGAGGCATTTCAGTAATTTTAAACCAAATGATGCTAAATATAAGGAAAATTTAAATTAAGAGAACTAAAGTGGTTTTCAAATGTAAGGAAAAAATCACAAGGAATTAATAATGACTTGTGTCCTTTAATGAAATAAAAATATGTAACAAAAATAAGCATAATTTAATTTTCTATAGGAAACTAGACTCATCCACACAGTTGGTAAGAGAGTACTTAAAGGGAAATTCTAATTGCTCTCTCTCAGTGTTTGGAGAAATATTGTACATAATTAACTTGAAACTTACTGAGTATTATTTTTAAATATGCAATAGAAATAAGGTACTATGCAGCTAATTTCAGATTTAATGCTGGAAATATGTGTGTTACTGAAAACAGAATTTCATCCTTTGAATTCATGCAATCATTACTAAAAAGCATTTGTATTATTATAACACAATAAACTTGAAAAATAAAATAAAAGACTTACAAAGTAAATCAATTCCAAACTGATATTGTGAAATATGTTCAAAAATTGATGTCAAGATCGGTAACAACGCTACCGTAGTGTAATTGATATTCTGTGAAACACCCTTGATTTGTGTTCGTGAATGGGTAAATTTTCCAAGTTTAAGATTTTCTGAAGTTTTTTCCAGGTCTTCAGCTGCATTTTCAAAAAAGGCACGCAATCCAGCTTTAACAAGCTCAGATCCTGATTTCATAACAGTTCTGAAAAATAATAAGGGAAAAATATTAACTTTGCATTGATCTTTAGTAGTTGCATAGATATATATGTACAGGTTAGTTGCCTTCTATCAGTCTTTGAAGATACACACATGTATCAGTGAACTTTACCTTATGAACTGAAAAGGACAGTTACATCTACATAGCAGTATAAGCAACAATTAGCTTGGAGTATTTCATAAAAATAATAACAACAAAGAACTTGCTTCCTCAGTCTTGTCTTTTCAGTTTTTGTGATCTGCTTTCAAATAAGATAATGCCTTCCCAGCAAATCTCATAGGTGGCAAGAAAGCTCCTCCATATAATACGCTCAAGAAAAGTAACTCTTAATCCCCAAATTTTTATGGGAGTCACAGTAACTAGGTATGCAAGTCAGGATACATGCTTACGTATCTTCAAAGCACACTAAATCTAGAAAATGCAACCACAATACCAGCATCACAGTCCCATTCCTTAATTGTTTTGCACTCTTCTCCAACCCCTTAATGAAGCTTTCCAGTGTTGTTATTCACAATGAGTTCATCGTCAGGCTGCTATATAACACAACCAGGCCAGAAACCAGCTCAAATTAGAAAACTATCCTGGCCTGTGTTTTAATCTACATAAGCATTTCAATGGTAAACAGTAAAAAGTTAGCAAATGTAACTATGCCCATATATTAATACATTTTGCATACTTCTAATGACAAATTTTCCAATAGGCACTTAAACTGTCTCAATATCTACAGGTATTAATACTTGCAGTGCCAAAGTTTGTGTCATTTACATCTCCCAAGAAAGTCTTCAAATACCCTTGGAAAGGGTGACGAGTTTTCAATGCTTTAATGACAGGCATTGATCAGAAAAATGTAGATTAAAGCCTTTAGACGAAATCTGCTCATATGGAAGTCAATATCTGAATTATTGATACTGCTAATATCATTAATTAAAAATAAGGAATAAAAAGTACAGAAACAATCCAACTGCTCCTGAGAAGCTCTGTGACAACCTATGTAGTTCATAGTTGGTACAAATGTTGCAAACTTACCGTGTGTCAAGAGACTGAGCTAAGATGTGCAGGCAGTTCACCATTGTAGCAGAATCACTACCTGGTTAGAAAGAGATTTATGAGAGCACAATAGTATAGAAAATGTAGGATAATCTAATGATCCAAAACGTCATTACTGGAGACGCACAGGTTAAACAAGGCATGATGTAAGTCTCCCACCTTAGGTCACTGCAGGGAGTTCTGGTTCTAAAACTTTCAATTTCTTAAGTCCATTTTCATACAAGAACTAAAAAGAGTAACTAGTGTCTACTTATAGCTCATTTTCATCACTTGACCCTGCAACATTCTGAACTTTGTATCTCGAAGTATGTACATTTCTTTTGTAATTTTCTTACCAATACCTTGGAAAAATATATGTTATTTTTCCCTACAACCCCCTAGCCTATTGAGAAATTAATCTATTGGATTCAACAGTTGGATAACAGAAATCAAAACAGTTAGTGTAAGATGACTTTTGAAAAGCTAAAAGTAACTGCAAAGGCATGAGAATTTTTTTAAAGGAGTCTGAAAATCCTAGAAGCTGCTATTTCTTCCTGCTCCAACACTTTACATATTCTATTAGCTGTTAGCTTCAGAGCCATGTTCAATGCACTCACTAATTGTACTGGAAGTTTATGCATAATTTTATAGAATTTTGCCTATAGCTTGTGAAAAGCTTCGGGTAAGACAGAAGCAATGGTTATACATTCTTTATATTTTTAACTCCATCAAGATCTTTCTTAACAACTTACCAAAAAGGGAGATCCTATGCCTAACAAGAGCAGCTAGTTTGCAGAACAGGCTAAAGTAGAAAAGAACAGAAAGAGCAAGACAAGACAAGACAAAGATTAAAGATTTATTTAGAATATGAGGTAAACAGTAGTAGGAATATGAAAGAGAAAACACAACATAGTTCCTGGAAAGTGTATTTTGAATCATACATAATTATAACAGTCAGTCAAATAACTGCATTAAACAGAATAACTTTTTAAAGCTTCTGAATTCTCTCATTTTCTAAGCTTCACTACTTCAGAGATGACTTGAAACGTGAAACTTTCTTTTGATTACAGTGTTTTCTAACAATTGCATATTATATGGTTGCATCATCCTTTATGGCTATTTATTTCTGAATAGGAAATTTTTTTTTGTAAGAACAAGAAAAAATTAGTAACATTTTAGGGTTTTACTTGGCATTCTGCAGGAAACAAACATTACAAATCTTCATACATTTTAAAACAATTTGCAAAGATATCCTTTGTAAATAAATAAATTTGTGTTTAGCCACTGCTGATAAGATGAATCCTGAAATGTATACAGTCTAGAAGAACTTCTGACAAGTATGTCAGAACCTTGCATATCTAACCTATCTGTCAAAATAATAGGATAATTAAGAGAAAGGAAAAATCACCAACGCTCTGAAGATTAAAGGGCCTACTTTAACTTCTAAAAACAAAGACAGCTAGGCAGGCTTGTTTATCATCTGTGCTATACTTTACAAATGGAATTAGGACGTAACAAAATGAAGCAAATATACCTTAGGAATTGGTATGGTCTCTTACTAACAACAGATTGTCATTTTTAATCTTCACAATAGCAAGGAGATACTATACTTTGTATAAGATGAAAATAACGGAAGTCACTTTTCTCATTGAAGAATGGACAAAGAATTATAAGATATTTCTGAATTTATAATAGCAGATACGCAGGCCAGACATCTAACTTCCTTCATGTGCCTTTGTAAAGGTGTTTTGTACAACCCTAGTAAGAACCTTTCTAGCTCTATTAAGCTGACCTGACTGACTTTAGGGAAGTAATCGTAGTATTCAGAGAGGAAGCATGAAATTGAAATGAAGTGAAACGAAACTTCCATGCTCCTGAACCTGAGCTGACTTCCCCAGCTACTGGAGGACTATCTTGCACATTTGTATATAATATATCTGCAAGCTCAGTAAAGCAGAATCTTAGGGACTTAACACTCACTCTTACGGCCAACTGCTATATAAGGACTACCACCCACCTAGAAGATGGAAACAAAAGGGTGATAATAATTTAGAGAAAAGCAAAAATACGCTGGAAGATAAACTGAAGAATGGAAGCTAGGAAGTTCAGTGCCAGGCCTGATCTCATGTAACAACGAGTAAATAACCTTTATTTTCAAATTTTATATCTACTCTTCCGTTGGAAAAAGTAGTCAACTCTGGTCAACATAGTGAAGGAAAGCAAAAGAAATTTGAGAAACTCACAGTTAAAGTAAGAAAGCATGACAGTAAAATACAGTTTGAAAGATTATGATACAAAATATCCCAAATAAAATAACTGGCAGCACACCTTTAAGGGGGAGAAAAAAATTGGCAAAAAAATATTAATGACAGTCATAGTTAAAAACAAACTAAATATTACTTTTTAAATGTTAATTGCAGAAAAATGAAATTCATAATTTTGTAAAGGCAACACATTATAAATTAAAAGGCAACTGTCTCTTTTTAATTGAGTTTTCTAGAATAACTTTGAGTCAAGTGGCTGATTCCAACCAAATATGAAAGAGCACAGACATCTAAAAACTATTAAATTCCAGCAATTTTGGGGGGGGCAGAAGTAATTTTGTAGAGAAGGGAGAATCCATAAATACCCCTAAAAAGCTGCATCATGGTATTTTCACATTTTTTGACATCTGAAAATTTAAATGTGAGACCATTTAAATGACCCAACAGTGGGATAAGCTTCAACCAGAAACTGCCATCAACAATGAAACACAAACCCATCAGAAACTAAGTTTTATTAGTTCCATTGCTCACAGAATCATTTATTAATGTTTTTGATGTTATCATCCACACTTATATATTGTAATATGTATATATAATTAGTATATATACTTAATTCTTTAATTATGTATTAAATAATACTAAAATGAGGAATTCTATACACTCACTGCCATTCTGATATAGAATAAACTATTCACTTTCCATCTGAGGAAACTAAGCTTTTGAGCTATCTTTCTTTTTAATCTAAGAAGAGACCTTTAATTATCTATATAGAACCCTCCTGTGTATATCTTAATTTTCTACTTACCTTGCTACCATTTCCTTTTCCTTATTTGATGCATATCCACTGCTACTGAGTGTTTTTGTTGGAGAAGACAGGAAGTAGAGGCAGTGATTTGTAAAGTACTGATCAACTAATGGTAAAAGAACCTAAGAAATACAGATACAAAACGTATTTTTCACAGAGCACAATGGTAAACGTAGCAACAATGCTCTGATTGGTCAAAGTTCATTCAAAGAATTTTAGGAGTTCTGTAACAGTTGTATTTTCTCATTTCAGACACAAAGTCATATAAATTAAAACCTTAAGTCTTAACAATTTTACTTAAAAGTTACGTAAATAATAAACAGAGTTACACAGATCTATCTATTTTGGATCTAATATTGCAGGCTTACTCTTCTCAGATTCAACAGTGATAAATATCACTGAACTAAGAGGACCGTTCCTCTCCACTATTTACATAACTGTCCAATACAGATATAAAGGGAGAGGGCTTTTTTTTTTTTTTTAAGATCCTAAATTAAATCCTAAATGTTCCTTACTTCAAATCTGATTATTGACAACATATTTTTGTTAGGTACACAAATGTGTATGACATTACTATGCATAGGAATACTTCTTCCTATTATTAAATGATACTATGCACTTCAGTGATATACTGAGGCAAAAATTTTCAGAAATAATTTATATGTTCAGTGAGAATATTTAATTTAATGTAATAAATAAGCTGCCTTTTAATTTCTATGTTCCTTCTCATGTAGAAGCATATATATTAAAATATTTTGAAATATTTGAACCCAGCAAATATATTGAAATATTTTTTAGATATTTTGAAATATTTGTTAACAACATTTAATTGATTACTTACCATGAAAAAAATGGGAAAGTTACATTTCTATTACCTGAAAAGCACTCTAACATTACAAATTTTCATGTTCTGTATAATGGAATGTATATGCACATTACTTGAAATACTAAATCACTCACTTTGGCAAAGAATTTTATTTCTTGGTCATGTGGAGATTTTTCAGTTTTTCCACTGGTTACAATGGCTTCTGCAAGGATACAATCAAGGCAGACACGAATAAGAAGTTGTCTAATAATAAATAACACAATAGCTCTTTGATATAGCCTTGTAAACTTAGTTTTGCTGAAATACAAATAAAACAGCAGAAACAGTTTAGCTAGTTACAGATGTCCAAGAATTCAATCTGCAAATTAAAAGACAGAATTTAAGTTTCTTAAATGCAATTAAAAGTGACTACTACAAATTTAAACATATCAATCTAAATATTTAAATATCAACAATTTTAATTATTTTCAAAATAAAATCTGCAGCTTACCCAAATGCGCAATAAATTCTTGAGCAGAATCAACATATTTTAAAATTTTCTTCAGAAACTTAAAGGCAAACCTCTTTTCCATGGATGAAGCATCCAACTCCATGTCATTCAGACCCCTGTTTTAGAAAGCATTAAGATGAACAGTATTGATGATGACAGTAGTACAAATGATGACAGTACTATGAAGCATTCCATTCCTTTTTATCTTTTAATTATGGTAAATTTTCATAAGAAGGAGAAAATGACCTTCCACAGCAACTCTTAGTTATCAACTACATAGCAAGAAGTGTTAAAATCAGTTCATGTTTCTCTAAGAGGTATAATAGCTTTGGATTAAAGTATCCAAAATATACGTATTTTAAGATAAGAACTTCAGAGAGCTCTCTTATTGCGCAAATGAAGCCATGGTACATTTGAATCTAACAAAGCAATGCATTGGCCACTCAATTTCAACTGCTGGCAGATTAAAGTGCCAAATGTTTAGGAAGTCAGCTATTGTAGCTTTACAAAATCAGTCTACATACTACACTTCATTTCATTATTCACTATTAAACTTCATTTTTGTCCTTGAATTTTATGAAAGACTGAAGTCAAAATGACTTAAGCTACTAAATGAAAACCTAAATGCATGTAACAAACTACTATACTATTCAAAGATTTTTCAAAAATTTCAACAGTATGCGATACTTGCTAAAGAGGCATGTATTATTTATTCTTTGAGATAAATTCATGACCTAAATCATGACTGGTGCATGCACGATATTAAAGAGGAATAAAAACATGGGTGGTTGGCTGTGCCTAGATTTAAAATATTAGATTTTATTTTAGCTACAAATGAAACCTATCTCACTGAAATTCTAAAATTCTTTAGGATCACAGAAAAATTTAGGTTGGAAGGAACCTCTGAAAGTCATCTGATCCAAGTTCCATCTCAAAGCAAAGCCAAATGCAAAGTTAGATCAGGTTGCTCAGAACCTTGTCCAATAATGTACTGAGTATCTTCAAGGACTGAAATGTCATAATGACTCTGGAGAGCCTACTAGAATGTTTGACCACCCTCACTGTGAAAAAATAAGGGTGAAATATTTTCATATATCTAACTGGAATTTCCCTTGTAACGACTTGTTACTTTTGAGGAGATAGTAATAGTGATTGGCATTGGATAGTCATGCCAATCCCTGAAGCATCTTGGTGGCCCTCCACTTGATTAACTCTTTTGTCAATGTCTTCCTTAGCACTAGTGAACCAAAACCTGTTCTGCAACATACTCCTGATACAGTCTCATGATCGCAAAATGGAAGGGGAAAAAACCACCTTCATCAACCTGCAGACTACACTTACTAATACAGCCTCATATGCAGTCAGCCTTCATCATCACAAGGACACACTCCTGATTCACGTTCAACTTGCAGAATTCGAAGTGCTTTTCTGCATAGATGTTGTCAGGCTCAATTTCCCTATTCCTGGGGTTCTTCCATCCCAGGTATAGGACTTTGCATGAACCTTTGCTCAACCTCACAAGAGTTCTGTCAGCCCATTTCTCCAGTCCATTAAAGTTCCTCTCAAAAGCAGCCAAATTCTCCAATTTATTGCTATGGGTTCACTCCACAAAATTGGTAAGGATGCATTCTGTCTCATCATCCTGGACGTGAACAGGGATTTTTTTTCTTTTTATTTTTGAAGTCACATAACTCTATAGATTTTTAATTTATTCTGTTTTCAAACATACTTGTTTTTACAAGTCATCACTTCTTTCTTCTTCATTTCCTTGAGGTTTTCTCATACATTTGTTTAGTTTGCAACATCTTCATAGTCTCTTTATTCCAACATTAAGAGGATTAAACTATACTTGAGATTTTCAGTTGATAGATGGTGGCCTACACCCAGGACATCTAACTGGCTTGCCAAGTGAGGAAGTAACTGAGTAACATTAAGGGAAACCTCTGGTTACCTGTAATGGCTACTTCATTTGCTTCTGTACAGACTCTTCAAATAGTAGTAGATAGGAAGACTCTCCCTTAATCAATCAGAGAAAATGACCTGGCTAAAGGAGATGCAGGGACTACAGAGGGGTTGAACAGTGTGTCAGAAACAGGGAAGAAGTGAGGAAGTGGTAGTTTGTGGTACTCAGGCAAAAGCAAGAAAGGAACAAGAAGGCAGGAAAGTTGGTGGACTCACTGTTGTGATATGGAGGAAATGATCATTTGTCCTGAGATTCCTTAGCACTGGTGTAAGAGTAAATTAGGGAGAATACACAAAAGATTAGACTAAGAGTTGAAAAATAGCTATGAGGTGAATCCAAGGGAAAAAGTAATTCTGTGGGAGAAGGCTAATGCTGCAGAAATTTTAAGAACAAAATCATCTAACACTAAAGTCTATGTTCTTGACCATGTCAGAACATGGGTTAGAGGAGAGGAATGGTTATAGTCTGGGGGAACTGAACCAGGGAACGAAGGAATAATGTTCCAATCCCATTTTACACACAAACATAAAAGGACTCTAACCTCCCACCTTACAGTTTCATTTGGGGGAAAAAAAAAAAAAAATCTATTTGAAGAGTGCTAATTTATATACCTTTATGACCTCCTGTTAATTGATATATCATGTGCAATCAAATGATTTGGTATGTAGTAACAGCTATGTATGGTTGACAGGCATCTCCTGCTGCCTCACTCTCACAGAGGATAATGCAATTAAATATTTATCTGTATTTTCAGTGAGATCACTGTAAATATTCTCTTTTTGTGTTTATAGTAAGTCATGGTTGCTAAGAGATTACATGTACTTTCCTAAATATTGAAAGACATTGGTACTCTTAAATAACAAAGGCGACATCAAAAGAACTTGTAGAGGTTTAAAGATGCTTAACAAAATACCACGTTGTTTCTAACATATACTTGAGTAAGGCCTGAGAGATTTATGTGCGTCATAAACACCCAAAAGTGCTTCAAAAGTGTTCTCAACAAAGAAAGAGGAGCAAAAATCAAAACAGAGGCAGATGGTATATGTAAAGTACACACACTGTGCCACCTCTATGTTTCCAATTATAAAGAATTCCCATGTTTTAATGATTAGTCCAACATTTTTTAAGAATGACATTCTGCAAATGCGATAATTGCAATCCGTACTTCCAAAGATCTTATATATACTTAAAATATGCACTTATTCACCTGAAGAAAACACTAAGAGGATAATCTTGGTTCACCCTGATATAGACAGTACTGTAAACTCTTTGCCCATACCCCATAAAGAGTTTGAACAGGCTTTTTTCAAGTTGACTTGTCCCATTAGCTAACACTGAAAACATTGTCTTCCTAACCCAAACAGATACGGCTGCAAAGAGATATTAAAACTAATATTTGAGCAATTCCATTGGTGTTTCAAAGGACCATTCATTTGCAGGAACTAAACCTGCTTTTCTTATTCAATGGCTCTACAGCAATTACGGAGGATATAAAAATATTTGGTGGCATACCTATATTCTGGTTTCAGGCTGAGAGCCTACACATGTGGCAAACGGGAATTTTTCTCTGTAGTGATGCAGAAATGTATATTTAGAGCTGTCTTCTAATATCTTAAGAAATGTTATTAATTGTTGAAGCCAACAAAGTTACCTTTTGCAGATCCTAATAATCAATTTGTATAAATTTCTGAGTGTATACTTTCACTAGAGACACAGACTTGAAAAGCAGAAATAAATGAAAACAAGTAAGATCTGACTCTATGCACGTACAGAAAAATTTGTTCATGAATACCGTTTAGTTTACAAAAATGCTTAATGCCAGCGAAATTGCAGTTTCCTATATGCTTAGGTGTTTCACATACAATAAAAGATTATACTTATAGTATAGTAATTCACAATTCCATCATATTATACTGTATTTTTTGCTTTATAAGTTATTTTAATTTTATTGACAGTGTAAGTCCCCACAGGCCAG
Organism: Mycteria americana; assembly: GCF_035582795.1. NCBI lineage: Eukaryota > Metazoa > Chordata > Aves > Ciconiiformes > Ciconiidae > Mycteria > Mycteria americana. Next base: position 38,339,663 of record NC_134369.1, read on the forward strand.
CTTACTTCCAGATTCAGCAATTCAAGTTAGAGTACAACTAATGAAGTCTGTGCTTCTGCTTGAGCAGAAGTTAAGGATGAAACGCCCACAAAATAGCCACTTTGTCTTACAGCTTCACAGAACTCAAACCAACATTTTTTCATAAAAACTGGATTAAAAAGCACTTTTACATAGATGTGTTTCAGTATCAGACCTCAGATTTATTTTCCCATGTCCTTACTGACACTGCTGGCTGCTAATTTAGAAGTTTTGAATCATTTGCTTGTTTAATTACACTCCTGTTGCATTTTGTACTTACTATGATCACATACTTATTAAAAATGTTACCTGTCTACACTATTTCAGAAAGGTCTTTCTGAACATAAAAATAACAAGGACTCTGATTTACAGAGGATATGCCAAATGGTAATTATGTTAATAACTAACAGACTGCAGTGAGATAAGGACAATGATCATGGTTTGTGCACTGAATGTAAGCAAAAAAATGTGCAACTTACCGAGATATGATTATACCATTGACTTGAAGGAATTTAAACAGCTCTTGTGCCTTTTCACGGTCCCGTGATTTCTCCTTGGCTGTCAATGTGTCATAAGGTACCAACAAAGGATGACTACCTCCACCTTTAGTAAGTTGAAAGAACTGTAAGTTTTTCTACTGTAAGATTTATTTTGCTTCAAGTACAAAAAGGAACTATTCAATTTTGATTGTCTTACACTGTCTTCTTTCAGACTGTTTCTTCTCCCTCATTTTCCTTGTCTTTTTTGTGTGTTTCAGAGGATTCTGGCTTACCTTTGCTTTCTAACTCCATTTTCTTCTTTTTGGCCCATATATTATGGTAGTTTTCTGCCATTACCTCAACCATTCCCTACATTGCCGTCAGAAAAAACAAGATGCAAAATTAAAAGGTGACAATTAAAAAAAATCCATAATTCTACATAATTTTACAGTCTTGAGTAAAGTCTACACTCTTGTGGTAATGAAACATCACAGTTAAGTGTCATTTCTACATTCAGCTGTTATTTGAAGTCAGCACAGGCACAGGATACGCATGTATCACGTGCTGTTTACAGCCCCTTCCTTAGCTTCATAACTTTTTCTAGGAACTCAGGAGGTACTAATGGGATAAACACTAGAAATCTCTTCAAATATGTGAATAGTATGGTATGCACCTTTCTACATCCACATGTATATCACAACCACAGTCACAAATACACTCATAAAACCTGACAAAATTCAAGTCATTAATAATAAAAACTGAATCTATTAATTATTTTCAGCACAACATATGCAAAACACAAATACAAACCTGAAGCTCCCTAGAAAGCACCACATTAGAGAGATCAAGTGGAGCCGGGCTATACCCATTTCCCTACGGGAAAAAAAGAGAATTATTTTCCGATGAAAGTATTTCAGATCAAAGAATCAAATATTCAACTACATCATCTCTGTTGTTGACCTGATTAGAGTAACACCATTCATGTTTTTAAACTTTCTTGTGGAAACTGTGTTCACCTTTTGTTTTGCAATGTGCTTTTGCAATGTGCAAAAGCAAAGGATGATTAACAGAATACATCTGCTGATGTAGAAATAAGAAGGTTGCTGCAGATACTTAGATCTCTCTATTGGCAACAGATGGCAAGCTGCTAAGAACTATGATTTTCAGCCTAAGAGAGGAGACCAATCATGAGGCATACAAGACGTGCCTTCAAAACACGACAGAACAGCGTGGCAGCAGCCTGAATTAACCATATACTAAAGACAAGACATCACAACAAAAAGTTAAAATAGGTTATTGTCTCGTGGAATTTACAGACTAAGAAAAAGAGGAGCGCGATATATTTATGCAGTCTTTAAATGTTTAAAGTGTGAAAGCTCCAGTGCAACAAACCTATTAGGTACATGTTAAATGTGAACGGTCATATATGATGGTCAGTGATTTCAATCATGTACTGAAGTTAAACATGTGCTGAAATCCTCTACTAAATCATGCCTTTATCATGCATCTTCTTGGGCAAGAAGGCCCAACTGCAGAACCGGTTCAACTGGCTGGAAGCAGAGATGCCAAAGACAGAAGCATTCCCTGTAAGGGAGTGGTTTGCTGAAGAGATAAGAAATGCTGAAGTATTGTCTTGTAACAGAGGGCTAAGGGGCCATTTTTGGTAAGCAAAACTGGTGCTGGGGAATGAACCCAACACAGGCTTAAGGTGCCTGATGCTCACAGGATCAGTGCTGGTGCAAGCGTATAAAGGAATCAGCTTGTGACACATCTTTGCACACTCCTTGCAGTACTGCTTATGGCAGTAGGACTCTGCCCAATGCATTGCTCAGTAAATCTAACTATATTTAAGCACGACTGTGTGTTTAATTCACCTCAAGGGGTAAAATAAAAATTCCCCAACACTTGTCACAGTTTTAAACAGCTTTCCCCCCTCCAAGACACACCAATATTGAGCAGCAGTCTCAACATGCTATTACAAAAAACTACAAATGAAAAAATAGTCTATATCACATCAAAATGCTAGGTACTATATAATTACTTGCAAATTTTGCCTGTAGATTTAACCAAAAGTATTAAATGTGCAATCTTATTTGTCAATCATAATTATAATCTTGACAAAAGCCCGTTTCAGGCTGTTCTGTTTGACCAAAAGAGAAAATTACTATATTTACTTATTATAAAATAAAAGACTAAATACTCTGTCATGTATTCTTTGAATGACTATATGAAAACTCTTCAGGTTTTCCTGAAAAAATGAATAGATATGGTCTCTGACAGCCTTATCGTCTTAAAAGTTGTTGTCTTTTTGCAGTCCCCTCTCTACTGTTACTGCACAGTTTTTACTATAGTGACATGACTTCTAATCTCAGAACTCTAACGTTAAAAGCTTCTCTTCATTAACAAGAATATAAAATTAACATAATTTGGTATAATTTCTTAGTAAATTAACAAACAAGCCTTTTGCTTTGTAAATTTAAGTAATTCCACCTTACCTGGCTAGACTGAGATATGCTGCGGAGCTTTTCGTTTTCACGCTGATGTATTATTGCTTCTCCTCCTTCCTTGGTCCTTTCTAGGCTCCATCCCATGGCCAACATGGTTTTCAGTGATTCTCTGGCAGGCCAACGATAAATTTCCTTTTCCTTTGAAGAAAATAATGTAAAATATCTCTGTATTTAGCAAGTAGCAAAACCTCAATAAAAATATTCTGTCCTTCTTTATAAATTGTCACATGCTACAAAAGTAAACAAATTTTGTATATCTGAAGACACGATATAGTTGTTTTTACATGAGAAAGAAGCTTTAAAATACTTACAATTTTTTTGGTTTTGTTCTTAGTGGCATTTATTGCTGGGATATGTGTTACAAACTAACAGCACTCATGTGAGCTCTGGAGCAATAGTGTAGTTTGCATCTGGAAACTTATTCATTGATTCCTCCAGCCCAAAATAATAAAAAAAATCGATGGCACGACAAGGGCTATGAAATTAGTTAGGCCAGTATGTACTTTTGAATGCATCAGCACACAAGGCTTTTTTTTAGTCTTCCTATATTTATATCCATTCACGGATACAGAACATTACTGATCTATACACCTCTTTATATAAATACAGCCATCAATAAAAAATTAGGGAACAGCCTGTGTTCCAACACTCCTTTGAAAAGTAAAGGTGTTATAGAAAATCTGAAAAGTTGTGGCAAAGCAAATTCTGAGTATGTCATATTAAGACTTCTCAAATCAACCTAATAAAAGTATTTCAGTTCTTACCATAAATAAGAATTTTTATGACAGTTACTTCACATGACAGTTTTTATGGAACAATCTGATTTTTAGGTTCAAAAGTTCTAATCTGAGAAAATTAAAAAAATTCTCTTTGAACTGCTCTAATAACAACCCAACCAACAATTCTTCAGCTCCTCTCCAAAGATTTCAAAGCAATTTACAAACCTTGGGAAATTAAACCTTTTGAATCCCTCTTGATTTTTGTCATCTCCATTTTCTGAACAGGAAAAGTGTGGTAAAGAGGGACAAATGTAATTGACTTACTGAGCCACCCAATGAATCATTGCAAAAACATGTAACAGAATTCAAATTCAATTCACTGTTCTGACTACTAGAAGACATTCATGCCTAGCCAAGAAATTCAAATAAAAATGCATTCAAAATAGTTTAAACATTTTTTTCCCATTTTCAACTGAAGCATCTCCTACGCTTTCTTAAAATTTTTCTACCATCCTTCGTGAAGACAAAATTGCCTTCAAATATGTTAAATTACACTTTCATCTGAAACCCAGGAGCTGCTGCCAGTCATTCCTCATCCATGAAGGCCTGAAAACCCTGTGCTATTGATACTTTGAATACAAATTGGCCCAGGCCTATGAAGGCTGCCTAACGGAAGCAAATTATACAAGACTCTGTGTAAGATTAACTACACAACCACTTTAGCATATAGATGTTGCTATTCTTAACTGTAAGGATTCTAGTTTGTCTCTCTTCCTTTTATAGCATATATTTGAAATGGATTTTTAAAAGTACGCAAATCAATCTACTTTGTATTAATACAGCTGAAATTTCCTCTATTACCTTTTCAGTTAAAGTTTTGAATGGTCTTATTAATGGGTGAGTCTTCATATTTTCATCCAGTGAAACACCGTATTTCCATCCACTATTAGTCTGAAAAAAATAAATATACTGAAATGAGAACAACATAGATGAGTAACAGCAAATTGGCCAGTTTAGTTTGTCATATTGAACTGCTAATCTACTCCAATAGCTACCCAGTGCCACAGAAATTTCTGTTAAAGAGCATGCATCCATCTGTGGATACACTGGAACAAAACATGGCCCAGACAGATTAGATGCCATCTATGAGTAGCAGGTCTCATGCAACCAGTTCTGAGCCTAATATACGTTGGCCCCTTTCAAATGGACCCATGCATTAAGACAGTACTGGCTAAGGTAAAAAAAGTGTCTCTATTTTCTGGCAGGCTAAAGTCAGTAACACACAGAAGAAAATGTAACGTTAACAGATCAAGCACTAAAGGGCATCACTTTAATGAATCCTTTACCTTAAACAATATTAACTGAAATTTATGGTTTGAGATTAATGTGTGTATATTTACATACCCATATATATGTATACCTTTCTCTACAAATTTGCATACATAGCCCCACACAACAGAATTGTTATTTCTATATAACTGTTCTATAAAATTGCTATTAATTTGTTATGAATTGTTATCATAAATTACTTAACCCCACTTCTATTTTTTTCCTTGAATGAAAGAAGTTTAAAATTCATACTTGGGTTGAATGAGTTACTCATACCCAAACACTTCCAACATAGCTATCAAACTGCAACAACTCCATCAGACTTCATTTTGCTCACATTTAACTCTAAAAGTTGTATTTATTAACATTAAAATCTGTTTTCAAAATGTAACACTAAAAAGGCCTTTATTAAATGTTTCAGTGTAACATTTAAAAAATATAAAAAATCACTTAGTATATATTGTCTTATAGCTATTTTGAAATAGTGAAACAAACACAACAGAGTGACAGAGCACTTGGAAAATTATAGAGGAAATCAATACATAACAGCCTTCTTAAAGCTAAAAAGAAAGAAAAGCTATAACTACATTTTCTGCAATAAAAAAAGGATATTAGACTTCCCAGGTACTCTCTTAAATCACAGAGCTGCTGAAGTAAAACTGAATCTCTGACTCCCAGTCGAAAAACATCATTACCAGGCAAAATGAAGGTAAGGTCTACATATTCTTACTTAAAAAAAAAACCAAACCCAAACCAAACCAAGTGTCCTTTTTTCATTCGCCTCAAGTCTTTGTCCTAATAAATTCTGCCCACTTTAAAAAAGTGACAAATTTCAATGCATTTTATTGAGTAAAAGGTTTCTTCCACATCCCTAAAGAAATATGCAGACATTAATGCACTCCAAACAAGGGCTTATCAGTTAAACTGTCCAGTTTTTCTTTCAATATTCACCCCAGGTATTATTTACCAGTCCTTTCCTGACAGTTGCCCGTCTTAAAAGAATTCCTACCTTATCAAAGGCCCATTTATCATGGGAATGTTCAGCATACTTGCTGACAATATACTCCAGCTTTTCAGGAAGTACAAGGCTGTAAACAAAGGGGGGTATGGTCATTCAATCATAAGTTACTGCAGTCTGATTTATGAAAAAAATGTCAGTATAATATAGCACTAATCAAAATGCTTCACCTCCAGATGAAGGGAAGACATTTGGCTTTGCAATTCCATTTTCTTTAGAAGAAATGACACAAAACAAAGCAGAGCTATAATGGCATTTACAGGGAATCTTCAAATACATAACAGTTGCACTTATTAGCAATGGAAATCACAAGGAAAAAAACGTGCTTCACCATAACGTACAAGTATTTTTCTTGCTAATTCTTAATACAGGACAATATTAGTATGGATGTTTCACATTGCACAATAATGGAGGGGTAAGACTTTAATAGCAAGAATCAACTAGTGATCCTCAGTTCTTGAATATAAAAGTATTAGAAATCTGTATTTTAAAAGCACAAGATTACTAGGAAGGCCAAGTCTGTATTAAATCATTACACATGATCTGCTTATTTTGCCGTATCAGGTTGCTACAGGACAATTCTCAAAACTAAGTGAAGATTTTATAAAAATCAGGCAATAGGCCAATTGAATCACTTACCCAATTTTGATGATCTTGTACCATTTGTTATAAGCACACTCTAAATAATGACAGTATCAAACATATTACAGGTGTATATATCACAAACATTTGAACTATTAGGTAATAGGGTACATAATAAGTATAGAATTTACTATGTACTCGCAGATATAATGTGGAAATATTTAACATCTGTACAGTGCTGAGAAGTGCTGTTTTATATCTGGTAAACAGGATACGTTGCAGAGAAGTATTTGGAGGGAGGAAGCAAAAACCCTTACACTACTTCTGAAAGGTACTTAATATCATTAAAAAGTCAGTCACCAGCCAACTCTCCCTACAGAGGAGAAAAAATGTTAATAAGGACTAGTATAAAAATATTTAAGGAAAGGAAATCACTGTGATTTATATGACTCACTTTGCTGTGCTGACAGGTTTGGGATCAAAATTTCCTTCTGGATCCACTGAAGTCTGCTTTTCCAAAGTTGACCTAATTCGTGTATCTAAATAATCAGGGGGCAAGGCACCAGCTATAGCACTTAGACAAGGCAAAGCCATTCGAAAGAGCTCTGGATCATACTTCTGCAGGAGAGATAGGAACTGGTTGGAAAATCCAATAGAAAAACATGCAAAATGTTAGTGAAAATCAAGCAGCCATATGTACAAATATTAGAAGATGCAAACAAACAGTAAAGCACATTTAAAAATTAAGCATAGAGCAAAATTATTGCTGTATGACATCTATTTTTCTTGATATCAACTTGATACATTTTTAAGACTACTCAACATAAGAGTATGCTGACACTTGTATAAGTATATACAATACAAGTATGACTCAAGCTTTCTTTGGGCCATTAAGGCCTATATAGGAAGGGTCAAGGGTTGTTTGCCTAGTTATAGAAGATCATCTATAAAATACTTTCTTAGTTCTAAAATGACTAATTCCTATCTTAACTGCAGAAGCCATTGTCATTTCTCCCTCTTTTCCCCTAATCTATTTCAGTTTAAATCATGCTGGTTAAAGGAAATTGTGTTTTACTGTAGCAAACTCAGTTCATTATTTTTCAAAATTGTCCTGCTAAGAGGTGAACTAGCACATTTGCTCTTCTAAATAGTCATTTTAGCTCTGGAGAGAACACAGAAGTACTTGATATATAAAAACATAAGGTGGAATTACATTTGAAGAATCTATCCTTAGTAACTTGCCAGGAAACATATTCAAGGTCAACTGTTACACAGTAGATTATAAAAAAACATGTGCTAGAGGAAGTAGCAGGTCACTGTAGGCCAAGGTTCTCCTTCCAGCCCTCAAACAACATTCTTAGTGTGCTTAGGGAAAAAAAAAAAAAAAAAAAAATCATCACCTCTATCTTTCAGATTCCCCACCTGTAAAATGGGCATAATGATATAGCTTGAAAAGGCTTTAAGATCTACTGATGAACACTACGGTGCAAGAGTTTGATGCTATTATAATTATTTAATAAAACTGTACTCGGATAGCACAGGCATCTTCTTGATGTTACGACACAGGCACCAATCAAGCATTTATAGGAAAAAAATTTTACACTGCAAAAATATTTCTCTTGCTTCATTTTTAGAAATAGAAAGACTATATGCTTCTATAAATCTGAATGACCACTTTGTGTCAAGAAAATGCTGAAGAACAATTTTGAAGTCCATTGAAAATACTTGCTGATAAAATTATGTTTATATCACAGCAAGCAGAATGCCTAAAATTTTGAGGCTTTAACTTCCTCTAGTTTTGTTGCAACATTCTTTAGTGCCTATGGCACAAACAAAAGAAGTGAGATCACAGGGTAAATTGCTCCCACTAAACAGCTAGAAGCCATGAAAATACCAAACCTGTAAATATCTCAGTACAAAACAGAACAATGGAGAATACTGTAGCTCAGCAGATTTACACAACTCTCCTTTCATTGGACTAACAACCATTTACAGAAAAATGAAAATGCTATTATAGAGGGCCACCAATATTGGCAGAAACATATCACCTTCATTTGTCTGTAAAAAGCTAAGATGCACTAATTGGAAACATTTCATTGTGTCAGGCCCTCCTGACACTCTTAGCACTTGTGACAGCAGTAAGAGAGAGGTAAAGGTCACTAAAATCAAATACAGATAAGGCTTAAAAAGCCATTTTAGAATAATGCAGAGACCATGTTCATTTCCATACTATAAATCAGAATGCCTAGAGAAGCAATCATCTAAATCTGTTGATTAGAACTGGAACACAAATTCAGTGAGATGCAATGAAAAAATTTGTTATTGTCCCACAGCGAGAACCTGATTTTTGAGCCCAATCAAGCACAAAAAGTATTTACTCAGTAAGGCATTCCTCCTATCAGAAATGTAACTTTTTCTTACTCGGAGAAAAAATGAGTAAGTGAAAAAATCCCAAGATCACACTTTGGAACAGGAAAATGGAAAAAAGTTTATTTCTAAGAATGTTGCATCGTATTCTTAAGCTGGGCAATAACCAGAAAACTAATATAATACAAGTGTATGTTTGAAAATAGACAAGGTAAATTTACTGTGCATACACCAACAATTTGACAAGCATATACATACATTTCTTAAAATGAATTTTATGTCAGTAAAAAGTATTTTAAAAGTTTAGTAGAGCTAAGATAGGAGAGGAGACAACAGTGGCTTGTTAGTGCAGCAAGCAATCTGCCTCATCTATATGGGTATATCAAGACAAAGATTTGACATTTCATTAGTTTGGAGAGAATCTTTCAAGATTCAGCATTCAACTTTTCATTAGAAAATTACTTCATTAAAAGCATTCATTGCTATATCTCCCGTATAAGGTGAAAGAATTGTTAAAATAGGAACGTTCTGCACTTGGCACAGCAAATTATCATTGTAATGCTTTTATAGTCATCCCATACTGTAATGTGAATTACAGTCATTACCTTATGAGACAAGGAATCAAATATGCCCCAGAAAAGTTTTTCAGTTAAATGTAATTCTTCTTCTGCTGCAATTCCATAGCTTCCCATTCCTGAAGGCAGACAATAATATTTCCAGCACTGCTCATAGTGATTTGTCAGAAGCTAGGTTTTCAAGAAAATAAAAATGCACGTAAAACATTGGTATTTAACAAAATAACATAGTGGTTAGTGAAGTCTGAATTGCCAGTATCTGTTTAAACAGTTACATGAGTATTATTATTTATTTATGTCTCTTCATTTCTACTGGCTCATAAAAATGGTCTTTTTTTCTTCTTTTTCTTTTTGGGAGAGCAGTAGAGCCCATGCTGTGAAAGTATAAAGCCTGTATTATCCCCAACCACTGCTGTGGGATTCTCAGTGATGACAGTGAGTAGCAAAATTACAAAATTTCAGGACTGTCACTGCTTGAGTATAGATTAGCTCACAGGATAAAAATAGAGACAATGAAATGGGTATAAAACAGGACACGATAGATTCTGGTAAAAAGTTTTACAAATTCAAATTGGTTTTACTTCTGTCATTTGTAGTTGATGGCCTCAGTATTACGCAAAACATTGCAAAAGATACCCGCAGTACACCCTTTTAGCCATGCCTGCTCATCTCTGGAAAAACCTATGGAAAGAACTATTGTACAGACAATCTGTAACATACCAGTTAAAGAGCTAGCGTATATGATTATTGGTACATTTTTCACATCATTTCAAATTTCTACTGATTTCTTCTTTAGAACTAAAAATTCCTATCCCATGGGAAATTCTTGACATTTTAATTTCTCCTGCAGTTTTGTTTAGGAAGGAAAAACAATAATAAATAACCCAAATCAAACCCTCTTCACCACAGTTTTGCTCCAAAATTACTGATGCTCCAGAATATGTCTGTGAATCTGGCAGCTCTGCTTTAGACTATGACAGAATTTCAATTCTGCCATAAAAAGACCTGCAGACCTAAGATCAGGCCCTTTTACCCCAACAGGAACAGGAGGCAAACGTGACAGAAAAATTCTAAATAAAAGTTATTTATCATCTCACAATTGCAATTCTCTATTTACAGAACAAGAAGATGGGTAAGACTTCAGTTAAAGATTGTTCAAAAATAAAATGTGAGTTCTGTTCCCTGTATCCTGTTCTCTGTAGACTTCACTCAAAATTTATTCCTGGACTATGCATCCTACCAAGACTTATTATCCTGCATATTGCAGAAGACGACATATCAAGATAATGCTAACATTTGATTTGATACTTTCAAATATTCCTTTGCTGAAGCAGTGAAAAAGTTAACAGTTCACTGAACAAAACTGCATAATCAACTTACTAGATACTGTTTGCATTAGGCAAGATTTCACAAAACCGTTAATCATTACATTCAATTCGAAAGACTTTATAAAACAATAACATTATTTTCAATTCAGAAGTCATTTCACGTTGCTTCACCCTGCCCCGTTCTGTTTTTAAAAACATGATGATGACAGATTATTGTGAAGTAAGTTTTATGCCGAATGCATGTACAGAAAGTAAAGCATTTACCTTGAGAGGCATTTTACAGTACTCATTGAGTAGGGGCACATCAAAAACTAGCCTTCTCAACAGCTGTTGTAGCATAGAGGGACGTAAGTGGCTGTAATATAAAAAAAATAGAAGTTCTTAGTAAAATTCACAGAGTCCAGTGAAAATGAAATAAAAATTGAAATAAATTTGCATATTGGAATTTGAATCAGTCATTAAAAGTATTTTGAAAAACCAATGGTAGGTGCTTAAGGAATCTCACTATGCCTCATCTACATACAGAAGGATATAGCACAGAAAGATGTGCTACTTCTGGACTCTCTTAAGTGAATAGACAACATGTATGATTGTGCCATATGACAACAGAGGGATTTTTTTCAGAATGCACAGGGGGGACAATCTAAGCAAAAGAAATAGAATATTATCCTAACAGAATGGTTTCTGATATGACACTAAAAAGCAACAAAACACTCCTAACTGAAACTGATCTGGGAGATACATTATGATTATTCTTATAAGAAATAAATCTCAACTGGAAGACTGAATAAATTACCCAGCATTTCTTTTCTAGCTATTTCATTTCAGTGATATATAGACTCAAAATCAATGTAAAAATGCTCCTTTCATCACTTTTTCAGGCTGAAGATTCCTGGTCTACTAAGCTGTTCCAAAGGAGCGAAATTATTTCTTATGTTGATCCCTCTTGTTAGGCCTTTCTGAATCTTTTCCATTTCTACTATATCCTCTTTTTGTAAGGGGTCCAGTGCTAACTGAAAATGCAAACTGAAAATGCTAACTGAAAGTGCAAACTGAAAATGCACGCCGCATAACTAATTTCACAGTCCACTGCACAGACAAGTAGCACTACAGTTTACGACAAAGATCAAGAATTATGATTCAGTTGGCATATCTACATTTCAATTCCTGATATAACTTCAGTGCTCAGTTCAGTTTTAGAATTTGGAGAGTGGGGGATAGTTTTTCTTCTTCTTCTTTTTAAACTACGGCCAAGGTTCTTCAAACCACAATAAGAAATACAAACATGTCCATCCCTTAAATCCCCAAAACATGCTCACTGTCAGACTTGCCAGACCTTTTTTGGTAATCAATGGGGTTTTGTTTTTACAACTAATCAGAATTTATCCTGTATCACCATAAAGATCATATTAACATGACAGCTTGTATAATACAGTACCTGTAACAGAAAAATCAAATCTCTTTTCTCTTAGGGAAAAAAAAAAATCCTATCGTACATACTCTGGTCATTTATTTCATGCAAGAATAGAAACATCTTAGTTCTACATTATACACAAAGAAAGAAATTATTAAAATACATATACTGCACGAAAGAAATCAATTTGTACACAGGTATCATACATACTGGCAAATAGCAAGCAGGCATTCTTCAATAGTGTCTCTTTGTGCTTTTGTAAGAGAACGTCCCTTGGATAACCTATATATTGTGTGAAGCATGGAGTCAACGAGAGAGGCGTGATGCTCTGTTCCAGAAAAGAGGGGAGCACATCTTTTGAGTAATGGAAACACAGCTGAGCAAATATATCTATTTAGTGCGAGAGCTGCCTCTGTGGTACTTAGAGAAACCTGTATGAAGTAGTAAATGATTGTTAGTATCATATGGAATAAAGGTTACTAAATATGAAGTCTATAAAACATAATAATGAAATACTCCTTAAGTCCCTTTAGTGGCTGGGTGCTAACATGAAATTCCCAGTATACACATGAGGACAAAAGACATTTTTTTTTTGAACCTGAGAAAATCCAAGCCATCTACTTATCTCCTATCTCTTGCCTCGCTGCACTCTGAACCAACAGGAGCAAAAAAGAATATGCAGCTTCTTTCTTTAAACAGGTTAGCAAAAGACACGAAGCATTAAGTAGCACTTTTCATCTCAATTTCTTCATGCCTACACATATATGAATTCTGAGTGTAATTCTTGAAAGCACACATGAAATAAAAGTAATTGTTAGGCCTATTACAGTATATCCAATGTACTTACTGTATAATTAATGTAAGCGTGTATTAAAAGTTTTTAAACTACATTAAACTGTTGCTTCATAAGGTGGTACTGAATGCTTATGATCAAACTTAAGCACTATAAATTAATCATAACTGAAGTATTACCGTTTGTGTTTATAGCAAGCCTATACTACCTTTTTTTTTTTAAAAGCTGTTTTCACTTGAAGTTCTGTTTCTTACACTTACAGAGCCACTGTATCTAGCCACTGCACCTAAATTCCACAGCGAAATACTTACTGTATCCAAAGAGGCAGAGGCTCTTAAATCTGGTAAAAATCCAACTTCCAGTAGGTGAAGGAGGAAGCTTTGGTCCTTAATACCATAGACACGGTCCAAGAAGAGTACCATGGGTGCTTTATGATCAGGACAGAAATTTGCAGACATGTCTGGCTCATTTACTGTGCCATCTACACAAATATATAATGCAATTTTTAATAGTAGATAACTGATAAAACAAGAAACACCCAGACAACGAAAGACACTATAATTACATTTGATGTGTAAAATCACGTTCAATGAAAATTATATTCTTGCTCAGTTTTCTTGTCTGCTCAAAAAGAATACTAAGTTTTTATTATTTCAAAAGCCCTATTATTTTGCAATTTATTAATCTTTCCCTCTTAAAGGAAATCTTAAGAATGAATGGTAAAGTACTCTACTTGTTTCATTACTATTATGGAGAATATTTATATGGTAAAATTAAAGATAAATATTACTGCAAATATTAAAAATATATAGTAACTGTGAAGTCAAAGAACATTAAGAATTTTAATTTTTGTCTCATGTAAACTAGACTAGAAAGAACATGGAGTCCAAGGGGAAGACAACAATAACATAGAAGTTAACTGTGTATCAGTTAAATCATCTGTGACTGTAAAGGGGAATAGATAATTCTTGTGAAACAGAAAGGACAACAGAAGGAGGGGAGGGAGGATAAAGCTATTTTGCCCTGGAAGAAAATGTCAGACTTGTAGTTTATAGGCCATAGAACATGGAGAAATTAATAGGAAACATGGAGATCATGCCATAAAAACCTCATCCTCTGTTGAGTTTATGCTTTATAGAAAATTTCAGTTTGTATGGTTAACTTGGAAGTTATTTTGTGGAAAGAAAACCACCCTGGATAACCACACTGACTGCTTCTAGGAAAGAATCAACAGTCGCATAACAAGAAAGAACACCATCATCAATACACCTCTGCACTCTGAACTCTGATTTTGAATTATTTTTGAGTTCCAGAGTGAAGAGGGTGAAAACTCAAGTCTTCACTGACTTCCCTTTTAACAGGTAGTGTTAAGAAGGCTGTTAGTTCCACTGACAAAAACTCAGTATCAGCCTCAATGACAGGTAAGGATCCAGATACAGATAAGGAGCTGCGCAGTTTGATGCAGAGAGAGCAGCAGGTCCATGTGATGCCCTGTATGGTTAAATCATTAACAAAACCAAGTGGGCAAAGTAGACACAGTTGCACTTCAATGCAGACAACTCTAAGCTAATGCGTCTGCAGAAAAATAAGACAAACCTACATGATACTGAGCTTGCAACTGACATTACAAAGAGATCCTAAGGTCATCACTGACATTCTGTGAAACCATCAGCTCAATGTGTAGCAGTGAACCAAATAAGTCAACAAGATGCTGGCACCATCAGAAAGGGGTATTCAGAAAGAGGGCATCATTTTGCTGCTATATAAAATAGAAAATCAATACATAAACCAAACTATTGTGTGCCCACATTATCAGTACAACCTGCTCACATCTTGTGTACCTCCCACAGCTGTTTTCTGTATCTCAGGACTGCAGAATAGAGATAGTGAAGGTACACAGAAGGGCAACTAAAATGATTCAGGCAATGAAGCAGTTATGATGAGAGACTAAGACAAGTTGAGATTCTTCAATTTGGCAAAATGAGGACTGAGAAAGGATATAACTACTTAAAACGCTTCTTCATATAGCAAATAGTGAAGTTCTGGAAC
Organism: Mycteria americana; assembly: GCF_035582795.1. Classification (NCBI taxonomy): domain Eukaryota; kingdom Metazoa; phylum Chordata; class Aves; order Ciconiiformes; family Ciconiidae; genus Mycteria; species Mycteria americana. The sequence goes on from NC_134369.1 coordinate 38,354,841, forward strand.
TTATTGCCACAGGAGTTTGTGGCTACAGACATTATTCCAAAGGGATTAGATACATTCTTGGACACCAGGTCCAAAAACACATACTAATGGGCAGGGAGGTACACTCTAATCTTTCTAAACAAATGACTGGATAATGTGGAAGTACAAAGGGACTGAGTCCAAGCTTACACATTCTACCTAAAGAGGTAGCACCTCAGTCACTGCTGGAGACAAAGTATTGGGATGCATGGCCCATTAATGTGACCCTGTATCGTATTTCTTAAGTTCTTACATTCTCTGCTCCACAGGAGTAAGTATCTGTTCTAGTGGAGCAGCTCTAATTGATACATATCTAATTAAAACCTGAAGAACAGTTCTCTGCTTGTACTCAACTCTAACAAAACTGCTCTATTTTACACCAGAAGGCTCATGTGCCAAAAGATTTTTATAAAAAGATGAACTGGTCTAATAAAAGTATTGAAGTTACCTTTGTTAACTGTTGACAGCTTTAGTGGTATACTTATAATCCCAACCAAATCTTCAGTTGGCACTAAAGAGCGAAGGATTGACCTGATTCGAATAGCTTCCCCTTTTCCACTTTGAATAAGCTGTTAGAAAAAGTTTATCAATTAAGAAATTTAGTACTGAGGGACATAAGAAAAATTTCCTCAAACTACTGATATTAATATGATTTTTTCAAACACTGGAAAAAAATGCACAGAAATTCAATTTATCCCAGCACTCTAATGGAGTTGCTGATTTTCAGATGATCCTACTTTTGAATCTGCCCTAATTTTGATATCATCTCAATAATTTCACAATATTATAAATTCTCAATAACACAACCCCCCCACATGGACAAGATTCCTAAATCAATCAGATAAAGTGATGAAACTGAAAATTTTTGAAAGACTCATGTTACTCACAGAACCTACAGTGCCAAGTTTTGAGCTTGCCTCTTTATACTATGAACAGATGCAAACCTGTCTGATGTGTCTATACATTCTTCTATGATTTCTATGCAGTAAAAATTTCAAAAGGCATTAACGACGAGGTGACCAATTAATTTCAACTTCTAGTAGAAATTAGGTATTCACAATCTGTGTCTCTGAAAATCTCTTCCAGGAATTTTCTTAATATGAAACTGCTATCTCTGGCAACAGACAGCTACATACAGCTTTACAGCTAGTAAAGTTAATAGCTTTGGTAATAGTAAATAGGAGGCTACAAGCCACATTTCTTGCTTCTTGTTGTACTGAGATACATATTGCATTTTCAGCTGGATTTATGCTACTAGAGAATTTTAAACACTGACAAGCAAAAGTCAGTCTAACTAAAACCAAGTCTTGCAAGTAGCTGTTACAGGCATTACAGTCAAAACAGTTATTTTGCATATTTTTCCACGCATTCATGTGGTGTAGATGCCATATTTCATCAGTACACACAAAAGCAGCCTGTATCACATTCTTACGAAAATTATTTTTATGGCTTTCTAGAGAACAGTAAAGGGTCAGTTTCAGAAATTTCATTGGTAGTATAAATGTGCAACACTAGTAGTTCATCTTTGCTTTGATACCATAGTTATATAAAAATTCTCAAAATTTTAGATAAACAAAAAAGCATAAGGAATCAAAAGACCATGATTCTTTATAAGCAGCTTGCAGGGAACACCTGTCTAGATACAGTGAGAAATGCAATAAAGTCCACCTTCTGAAGGGAAGAAGCCTTTGAATATAGAACAGTTTACTTAGACATATACAGTTCTGTTTACAAATCTCCTACATTTTCTGAGCAAGTGAGAAAATGAACTTACATGCATTTCTGGTGCACAGCGTCCAAGTAAATCTATGAGAGCTGAGTAAAATGACATGATTGCATTGCCCATGTGCACAATCTCCTCCTCCCCATCATCATCATCACTAAAAGGTAAACAATAGCAGTGAGCATTCTTGCTAATGTAAGTTTATAGCTCCTCTCTGGAGCTAGATCCATGATCCCGAGACTACTAATCAGACATACTAATTTCCTCTGGCTCCGTATTACAGGGGTTTTATCCCTAGAGTAATCATGCAATTGAACAGTAATAACTGACTTCACATGAGCCTTCTATCTTCCTCTTTCACTTTACCTTAGCTTCATTCCACAACAGCCTTCTCCTTTGCTTTGTCCTTCAGGCTTCTTCTCTTCTGTAACTCTTATTCCACTTCTATATAGCTCATGCTTTACGAATTCCATATGACAATTGCTTGTGACAATTGCAAATCTCTAATGCTCTATGTTTGTATAATGCCTTATACAACAGGGCCTATTACCCACATATTGCAAGCATGATTAAACCAGCTATTAAATAATCATTTGCCAAACAAGCATTCACATTTACTTACCCTTCTCTTTTATATGCCTGGGAGGGAAGGTCACGAGTAGGATTCTCTGAGATCCTGATAGCTTCCTGCATAGCTGCCAGCAAACCATTTCCTCCTTCTCCCCTAAGGTCTGGTCCAAAGCACTCTGGCCGTCGAATAAGGAGCTTGACAACAACACTTGCATTTTCCTCAACACTTTCACCTGAGGACCAAAAAGCACTATACATACTTTCTCCTGAAAGGTATCCTTAAGTCAGAAGACAACTGCATTTTCCCCCTAAATTTTACAAAATATAAAACAAATACTCATCCTTATTTTTGAAAACAAAAATGTATCAAGTTGGCAGCATTGGACGTGCTTTATCAAAAATATACTGAGGTTTAAAAGTGACTGTGTAGACTTGCCTTGCAAAAGTTTTACTACACTCAATCTAGAAAGGTTCACTTTGGAAGGTTAATTTGCTTTTTACGAAAAGGCTACTCTCTCTGGTATAAAGGCTAAGGGTCCCAGGAGACAAGAAGTCTGCTATTGGGGAGGGCGGGAAGGAAGTTTTGACTCCAACCAACCCCCCCTGCCTATCCCTTTCCCCCCTCTCCTGTGGGACAGGGAGAAAATAGCAGGAAGGCGTGACGACTCATGGATCGAGATAACTACTGTCTAGTACAGAAAGAGTGAGCTGTGCATGCAAGCAAAGCAAAAAGACAAACTCATTCACTGCTTCCCAGGCAGATGTTTAGCCAGTTCCTAGAAAGCAGGGCCTCAGCACTCATAATGGTTGTTTGGGAAGACAAGCACCATAACCACGAACATCCCCCTCTTCCTCCTCCTTTCCCTGAGCTTTCATTCCTGAGCACAACATCATGGTCTGGAATATCCCTTTAGTCAGCCTGGTTCAGCTGTCCCACCCGTGTCCCCTCCCAACCTCTTGCCCACCCTGAACCTACTTCACTGGGGCTGGGGAAGGAGGGGAAGGGGCAGAGTGGGAAAAAAAACCAAGAAAGCCTTCACACTGCACAAGCACTGCTCAGCAACAGTCAAAACATCGGTATGTTATCAACACTGTTTTAGCCATAAATGAAAAGCACAGCACTATACAGGTTGCTATGAAGAAAGTTAACTCCATCCCAGCCAGACCTACTACAGGGCATGAGAGTTATTTGATTTTTAATGGGCCCACTGAAGCAAGGAATGTTGCTTAACGTCATGTCCTTAGTACTTCATCAGTGGAAAACTCATCTCAGAGTTTCATCTTCTCAATATGACTAAAGAATAAAAAAATATATTTTAGGTTAAATATACCTAGAGTGAAATCTCCTGATTCTTTCTACTGCATTTTGAAATATTTGTTAAATCTTCTGCTTGCTATTTAAAGCCTGAAATTGAATACTTCATCTTTTCTATATACGAAAATCACATTAAAATCAGTTTTAAAGGCCATGGCTTGCCTGAAACAACCCCATTTATAACAGCTTTGTGTGAAAAACTGTATATTTGAAAAGGGAAAAGAGTGGGTTTAACTGTTGTATAAATTCAGTACAGGCAGACAGGTTGTGATCTAAATGCTTGCTGAATAAAAGTCATTAGGAAAAGGAACCTTCATATAAATGAACTCTTTTTATGTAACTAACTGCTTTGTGGACTCCAGTTAGTGGCACATGGAAGCGTGATAGGAATAATAATTGGGTCAAAAGCTCAGCTTATGGTTAAATGCAACTGTTTAGAAATTCACAGTGGCTACCTTATAAGAATACTGATAGTCTGTAGGAAGATATGAAATTAATGGGACATGTAGGAAGAAAACAAATTACAGGAAAAGAAACAGTTCACAGTCACTGAACTTGTGATGTCAGTAGCTTGGGTCATTAGTATCTACATTTTACATGCAAGCTACAATACTAAACCAGTACAGAAACACAAGTAGCAAGTTTATATTAAACTGAATGTTGCAGCTTTAGCAGCTATCAAAAAAGTAGGATTAGAAACTGTGGTTTAGCTAAAAGAGCAGCAGTGGTGCTACCAGGAAGCCAGAATCAACGGAAGGCAATGGTAGGTGAGATAACTGGGACAGACCGGCTCTAGAAGGAGCAGTTAAATACTTTAAACATGTCAGTCTTGTATTTTTCCCACTTAAAACACAGGTATGATCTTGATATGGAACACAGGACAAGAGGAAACGGCCTCACGTTGCGCCAGGGGAGGTTTAGATTGGATATTAGGAAAAATTTCTTCACCAAAAGGGTTATCAAGCACTGGAACAGGCTGCCTAGGGAAGTGGTTGAGTCACCATCCCTGGAGGTATTTAAAAGACGTGTAGATGTGGTGGTTAGGGACATGGTTTAGTGGTGGACTTGGCAGGGCTAGATTTCCAGTTGGACTTGATGATCTTAAGGGTCTTTTCCAACCTAAAGGATTCTATGATTCTATACCCTAACTACTGACTTTGCACAGATTCTGTCTTTTTTTGTTGTTTTTCTTTCTTTCTCCTTTTCATTCACATTATTTTCATGCTGCAGGGAAAAAGCAGGATTTTAAATCTTAAAGTCAACAATTTTAGTTTCATTTGGTTAAAAACCTTCTAAGTGAAGATTTTAAAAATAATGAGTTAAGTAAAATCTAATCTCAAAAAAATTCACTACATACCTCTCTATAGATATACAAATGATCATCAAAACACACACAACGTTCAGCTACAGCTACCAGATGCTCCTGAATCCTTGCACGTTTCATGTATTTTTTGAGGAGGCAAATACAAAACCCCCTTAAAAATTGTAAGGGGCTGTTTGAATCCATATTGCAGAATCAAATAGCAAATACAAATACAATTATAAAATGTAATTAATTTTTAGCCTAATAAAAGCACTACCAATATTGTTTTGAGTGGCTCATTTCCAATACAGTTTAGACCTAGATGTTAAAAATGTACCTTGATTCAGGCAGTTTTCGACACATCAGTGATAGCTTTGTGAGGAGCGCAATTTAGAGTAAAAGGAAGCACATATCAGCAAAAGCCCCTTGCAGGTAGTTTTAATTTAGAATGTGCAGGAAAGAAACTTACTTTAAGCACAGAGGTCAAATTAATCTTTAATGTTGCCATACTGAAGTCAATAAAAGTTTATCAAGAATTAATTAGTATACATTTTCAACTTACAATTTCTTGTACGCTGCATTTGCCACGAGAATCTTATTCTGACCTCTGTGTATATATTTCTTTTCCATATCCGTTCTGACAGGATAGCAAACTGCTGAAAATAGCTTTAATATCTTGCAGCCTGCTCTAATGTACCTCGCAGGCCAAGTTAATGAAGAATTTTAATTAAAGAAAGAAGTTTTGCTTATTCCAAGCATTCAATGACCAGAATCAAAATTCATTCATGTGTTTACAAGTGTGTGTTTGTTGCTTTTATCTCAACAATCCAAATATTTTACTAATTTACATTTGTAATTGTCCTCTCAAGCAGAGGACATAGAGAAATTAGTAATCTGATTTTCAAAAGTACTGTCTCCAAAACTGTCATAATGAGAAGGTTCAAAACCCCAACCGTAACTGTTTTTCAGAAAAAAAGCAGGTGAAACACTTGAAACTAAAACTTAATTCTACTGACTAGCAGTCCATCCAGCAAAGTTTACTCTTCATACTAAATAAACTATCACAAGCAAGAACAAAGTTACCTTCATCTAAATATACAGAGTACTGTTAACATTTCTTTATAAAATCAACAATAAAAAACACACACTTTATTAACTCAATGACTACTTGTTCTACATTTCTTATATCATAGTTTGTCAGTTTGTCAAGTTAGTTTAGCAGCTCACTCAATAGCTACAGGCTTATCAACTCGTGAACATACTTCAGGTATGTTTACTGAGCTGAACAGTAAATAAGTTTATTGTTTCTGTTTCAGGTATTATTTGCTAATTTCAGACCAATAGTATGTGAACAGAACAGCCAAAACCTAAAAATTAGACTCTTTAAAATTATTTCCCTTCTGGCTGCCCCTAGCTGTCATTTAAAACACTTTCCATATTGGCGACAAGCTAGGTGGTGAACAGACAAATCTTTTGATCTCATCTAATCTCTAATCTAAATTACTAGTTTGATGAAAAAAATCCACATGAACTGGAAGACGCTTTTTGTTTAGTGGCATTCAGATAATCTAAATTAGATTTTAGCATATTTGTTTCATAAATTTTAAAAGAAAATTGCCCACGGAAGCAAGTGTAAGATAGTTACCAAAGGAGAAGATTTTTTTCTTTTTTTAAGATATCAGATTTAAGGTACACAGTCAGGGTGCTTTACAAACACCGATCCCTCAAAACTATGTAAACATGTGACCTATTGGAAATTTGCTTTTTGTAATGCAAAATGGCTTAATTACAAATGTGTAAATCTCCCAGTGGTATAGTGGCCAAGAAAGGTCTAAAATCAGTGCTCACTGGTTATGTTTATAGCCAGCATATGTGGTATATGTAAATACCACAGTTTACTTAGTGAAAGAATTCCTAACATCATTTGCTACCTTAACAGGTTACTCTATTAAATTATGCAAGTTGCAAAAAGAGTAAGGAAAAAATGCAACGAACTATGAAGATTCAAAAAATTACGATAAGCACCATATACCAATAATCTTGTATTTGCAATGAGAACAGTATGCATTAACCTCTCTTCATCCATTAACATATTTTTACGGTTACAAAAGTGATTTTAAGGAAACCTTTTGATGGAATTTGGATGCCAAGAAATTACACTTACTGTTAACAAAAACTGCAAATCTTAAGAATGACAGGTAACGTTCACCCTCTATTGGATTCCATCCAATGTCTGGATATCCTTTAGCCAGCAATACTGGACAACTCTGCAGGCCACAACCCGCCAGGTAGGTAACAACCTACAATACAGAAGCAATCATTTATTCATGTGTTTAGAAATAAATTTCTAAAAGTAAGTATGAAACAAAATGAACATAGTCAATTTTTTTAATAACAAGGTTTTTATATACTAGGTGTTTCACCTGAGAAACTACCAACATAGCTCATTATTGCATCAGTCTTAGTTTCTAGCTCTTGCTTTTGATGATGATGAAAAAAGTACTCTCTCTTTCTGAAGTTACCTAATTATATGATGACACAACAGTACAACATCATGAACAAATGTGGAATATGAAAAGTAGAATAAAATATTGTGGAATTCGGATCTTTTTTTACAGTACATAAACAACAGTCAAAATACTATTTAACAACTTTAAAAATTGCATCAATAACCATGTATGGCTAATTTGCTACAATAGCAAAATAAATATTACATCAAAAGTTTATTTACTGTAATTCCGATTTTAACAGATAGAAAACAATTACATTTTTCAGAAGACCAATAAATATCAGTGAACAGTTTTAACAGTCTGAAACCAGAAAGATTAAAATTTTTGTTAATATGTAAATTCCAAACACAGCATTTCTTATCAAGAGGAATACGTTTAACTAAGAGAAATCTTTGAGAAATGATGACAAATTTCATTAATTATAGCAAACTGAATTTCTGAAACGTACCAGAATGATTTCTCTATCATTTAAAAGGAAATGTGCAGATAACTGCACAAACATGTGATTTTTGTTTTTATGTAAAATACACAAAGGACAACATATGAACATGATTATAGTACTTAAATATATTTTGAACTAGGTAATAATAATCAAGAATCTTTCATGAACCTGTAAAAAGAGATGCAAATTATCATTTCTTACAATGGAAGGCAGCCAAAAACAGGTGGCAAAAGGGAGATAGGTTTTTCTATTTGGAAAAGGGAGAAACATTATTCTGCTTAAGTGTCCTATAGCAATTCCATCATCCACGAGATCATATTTAGTCATTACCTAATGCCCTAAGAGAGAAACTAGTTCTGAATTCAGGAAGAAGAATTATACCTCTGCTGATACAGTATACAAGTTGCTTCCAAAAGGCTGCAACAGAGCAAAAATGGGCTGATGTGAAAAATTTGCTTGTTACAGTATGCAGTAAGGAAGTTACTCAGTGCACTTGGTGGAAAAAGTATGCAATTCCTAACAGGACTTGATAGTTTTCTAGTATCCATTCAGAAGATATGAGTGAACAGACACTTGTAGGAGTCTAGAGATGCAGCTTGTATAGAACATGAGAAAACTTGTAGAATAAATCTCTTCTCCCACCTCTTTTCAGATTTTATAATACTACCACCAAACCCCATAATTTTAATCTATTCAGTTTACTACAGTAAGTCGTCAGCCTGTGGGATACTTTTCTTGTGCAATCCCCTACCTTCCACACATTCACACATATGCAGTAAAAAGAGATCAAATATGCAATGGCAAAAGTTCAGAAGTTGTTGTCTATGTGTAATTTATTTGCTTTGAACACAGGCTTTATGGTACAAGCTTTAGTCACCCAGAAACGCTGTATCATTCTGTGAGTAGGGTATGTATGCCACATTCATCGAACTCATAGCTATACAGTATTTGTTCTTTCTTGTTATTCAGTATATAGATTTATTTACTGAATAACATCCACATACTGCACTAGATAAAGTTACTGACTCACCAAAGTTAATATATTGCAGCCAATACATAACCATTCTTACAGCTAAAATGACTGATGAATTTGGGAAGCCCAGTCTGAGACACACACAGCCTGATTTTTCAGCATAAAATACTGTGTATGTTACAGCTGATACCTATTAGTGTTTGAACATTCAGCACTTGTACGGTGCCAAGTATTCCAAGGTAAGCAATCAGCAAATGAGGAACATGCAGTTAATGGTCAACAATGAAATTCAGTTTAAGTGACTTGCCCTACAGTACTTTCCATGAAAATATGAGACAGTCACTAATGGCATATCCCAAGGGTTGATACTGGGGCCAATACTGTTTAATATCTTTATTAATGACAGGACAGGGTGCACTCTCAGCAATTTTGCAAGTGATACAGAATTGATAATTGTTCTCAACAATACCTTTATCTAATTAGTATATTCCCATGCTCTCTCACACCCTTCCCATTCATATTCTTGTCTCTTCTCCTAGCTATCCCCATCATACGTCCATTTATTTCCATTTCCCAACTTTTCCTCTCCCACAGCATATGCTGATCAACCCCCCCCCCCCCCCCCAACTGGTTCTAGTCTCATCACAGGATTCTCCCATACTGCACAGAGGCTTTCCCTGTGCTAAGCTATCATTTAGGTGCTTAACTGTTCTCCTCCATTTATATTAAACCCTGCCTTCTGTTTTCTGTTCCCCAATGCTGTGCTAGCACATATCACTTCCTTTCCCTGCTTTCCTCCTCTTCTGACTGTGCACCCATCTTCCATCTCTTAATCTGTTTTCCTTCCTGGATACACAAAGAACTTTCATGCCATTTTTCATATCCTTTTACCCACCATTTCTAGTTCATCCTGCCTCTCCTCACATTTCCCTTTATTCCTAACCATTGCCAATGACCTGAGTCCTGGATTCAGTTTCCTACTGCAACTACCCTTAAAATCCTGTTCCAACTTCCCTTCTTCAAATACCTGCCCTTCCATTCTCTTAGCTCTTACCTCCATCCCTATCAATCTCTATGATTTACTTAAGCCAAAAGACCTGCTTCCTTTCTTCACATTCTCCTCTTAATTCTCAAATTTGCTCCTCCCCAAACAATGTTTCTTCATATGCCTTTCTCCTGTTTCATGCCTTTTTTCTTGTCATCCTTTCTACCTGATAACAATAGTGAAAGGATGCCGAAGATAGAGATAAATCTCTTTTGCTGTGATTCCCACTAAGCATAAAGCAATACCAGGGAAAATACTGCTCAGTCAATCTTATCTTGAGACAGCACATACCTAGAGCAAGTATTTCTGAGGAGGTCATATCCAAAAATTACTATGATCAAACTTGCCCTTTTCCCTTCTAGCACAAGTAGACTATTTAATAAATAGGTAAACAGGTCAGAGTGATCACTTACCTTATCGAGATCCGGCTCCTCCAATGCTAGTGCAAGCTCATTGTTGTCCATTACAGAGGCTGCTGCAACATCTAGTGGTGTCGAACCTCTCATTGAGGGAAATGCTGCAGAAGAAAGTTAATACACAATAATTAAACTCAGTTTGCAGTAATCACAGTCATGCAGCAGAGGGCAGCAATCACACTGGAATCTAGAACATAAATGTATTAACAGTATGTTGTATGGCTGTTCTTCAATCAAGAACATGGTTAACTATTTTAAAGAATGTAGAAGAAATGCTTAAATTTTTTTCTGACTTGACATCCATACCTATAAGCATACTCAACCACACTGGTTTTAAATGCAGATGAAGAAATCAGTATTAACAACATGGCAAATCAGAGGATATTATATTATTTCTTTAGCAGAGGAACATGTTAACTATGTAATTCTGCACAACAATTCAAGAATTTAAAATATGCCTATATTCAGCTAAAAGAGACATTTTCAAGCTTCAGTGTTACCTGTTTTCTTTCTTTTAGTCTTATCCCATTTTCTGTGTTTAATATGGGCAAATGCAGGCATTGAAATGGTCACCATGAACAGCTAAAGCACTGTGAAATCACACGCTAACTTGCCTTGCTACACCTTATTAATATAACCACCTATCTAGCCAAGACAATTTTCCTTGTGTTACAAAATCTAATGCACACACATTAAAAAACATACATTCAGTGTTCCAATGGAAAAATATGAAATTCACATCAGTGGCTTAAACTTTAGAGGGAAGGGAAATGAAACCAGATGAAACAGGCAAGCACCATAAAGGGTTAATTTAATCTTAGATTTCCAATCACAACTATTTTGAATGGAAAAAATGTCAAACTGTATGGATTTAATCAAAATTTTTCAAGGTACTTAAAAACACAGATTTAGACTATTCTGTTCCTAGTACAATTAACAGGCACATAAGGATGAAAGGAAAATAGAAAAAAAAAAGAGTTAGAGGTGAAACCACAAAGTGGTTTAAGCTTCAGAGAGGCTTCATCACATGCTTCAACTTGCTATACAAATTAGATACTAGTCTTGTGATATCACAGTTCCTCCTGGTCTTGCTTTTAGCTGTTACAGCTACATGACGTACCCAGTCCAACACTGCTGTTTTCCAGTAAGTAACTAAGATGCTCAAACATGGCCTTTTGGTTTTGACGACTAATTCGACAGAAGTAGCACAGGAATCGACAACAGCTTGCCACCATCTTAGGAAAAACGATCTGCTGAAGAAGAAAGTTGACAAAGCAGTGAAATATGTTAATTACCAATCTGTTCCAATTCTTCTTCCTGCACTCCTAATAAGGAAAGTATAGTGAAGTTACCAAGGTGATAACCAGCTGACAGTTGCTTTGCTTCTAACTTAAGAAAGGACCTGCGTTTCCTTTTAACTTTTATATCCATTAGGTCATTAGGTTTGAAATGTTGAAAAATCATTTTGCAGAGGACTATAGGGGACATATAAGGGGAAAAAAATGGAGAAATAATTCCCATCAAAGCAATTTGCAGACTAGCAAATGCAGTTATACAAAAACTCTCTCTTAGCAGCATTACGATAACAAGTTCAACCCCCAATATTAAGTCATAGCAGAATAAAGAATATTCAAGAACCTTAGTTTATCCTCCCATATTACAATAAGAATATACAGTCTTCATATAAAACATTTCTACAAGACTCCTAACGTTGTTCAATGCATAGGCCTGATAAGATAAAACAAAACATTACATCGCATTAACTATCCAATGCTTTTAAAACCAAAAGCAAAAAAAAAAACCCCAACACTTTATTTACTGCACACTATGTACAAGGATTTCCCCTCTGAAAAGAAAATAATTTCATCTGTAGCACTTGTGAAAGAATGTTTCACAAGTTGCAATTAGTCATAACATCTTCCGAGATGAACAAGTTATGTCATTCTCATATTTTACTGAAAGGAGCTGAAAGAACAAGATCAAAAATCACGGGACAGATTTTTGATGCTTGTTTAAAGGTTTTTCTATCTGATTTATTAAATGTACCATTATACAGCACTTTTTAAAAAGTGTCAAGTTCACTTGCAGATCTATGTCCTAAAGATACTCGCAAAATTAATCAGAAAATTCACTACCATCAAGGAGAATTCTTTTTTAAATAATCTGACTAGCACCCTTTAGGAATGTATTCTATATTCTGTAATATCCAATGTGATATCCGAGCATTTTAATCACAATACCATGGGTTTTTTTCTTCCTATGACATACTACCTCCTTCACTTCGTACCTTTCAACTATAAATAATATTGCTTATACTTTATTATAACAAAGTCTAATAAATGTTGTCTTATTTACAACACAACTCTAATTCATTCTGAGAGGTGCAACCTTTACACTTAATGAGACATTATGTAATTAAAAGCTATATGATATGTATTGTCTTTTCAAGGCATCAGTTACACTTCCTAACTTCCGGAGACTTGATTAACTGCAGTTTTACTTCGGCATAGTTTTTTTGCTAATATATGCGGCTCATTTGTCTATTTCAGTCATGAAGGAGCTATTATGTACAAGCAGCATTATACATGATTTCTGTTCTTAAATGTAGGACAGACGAAAATGAATGAAAAACATTCATTCCTTCATGAAAACATTCAACTAAGCTTCCACTGTCCAAATTTACAGGGATTTTAACAGAATGTGTGCCATAATTTTGTTTAGAAAATTATAGTAACAACAATACTGTTAAAAACTGTAATTTTAGAAATTCCTCATTATTGACAGGAATACGTATGAATATGGAATTCTAAAATTTTCAATCAGTAAGAAACAATTTTGAAGTAAAACGATTCAATTCTGACAGCCAAAAAGGGTGTTGCTTAGGATTCTCTGAAAATGAATGAACAACCAACACCAGAAACCAACATGACAAAGATTCCACAATTATAAGATCTAAAGACATAGTCTTTAAAATAACTGTTTTAGGCATTAAGATACACACTAAAACCTAACTGTGATGGAAATGCTGAAAGCTTGCCCAAGTATTTTCTGGGATACACATTTCACCAATGAAGTACCCTTCCAGGGTTTTGTTAGCCAGTACTAGCAAAATACTTCTAAGGTACTGAGATACCTTCAGCCACACCATATTCCACAGATCTCCTCATCTGTTTCTGACTCATTTATTAATAGCGCAGCTGGAAAGAAGCCTGGCATAAATTTTCTTCAGTTTGAACTGACAAGGTTTTACCTTCTCACCGTTCCTTCAGAGAAGTGTGAGCTATAACACTCTCACTATATGTCTCAATACAGCCTCATGATAAAATCATTTAATCCAAGAAGCTGGAGATCTAGCTTAACCATCTGCTGCCACAACCTAGGAAAATGCCCAATCCCTAAACCAGAAACTACATTGCATGGTTGCTCATTCCATCTCTTGAAGCTATAACAGAAAGAAATGTCCATGAAGCTGGAAAGAGAAAACGAAAGGGAACATACTAACAATCTAGACGTGAGGAACTCGCTTGAGAGCAAGAAAAGCAGTGTTCTAGTGCCTGATGCCACCACTATACTTGAACTGTATATAAGTGACTCACTGGACAAACTCACAGAGAATCAAATGAGTATATAAAACCATAGCTGACCAAGGCATGCTCACTGTTTCTGGCCCTACTCCTTTTTATTCAGCAGAATACCTTACCTGGCAGAAAGATCTGCAGCATGCACAAACATGTGCCTTTTCCAGATTACAGCCTAGTGGTTCTACCTAGGGTCAACAACCTTTCAAGTGAGACTTCTCTGCCAGATCAGAAGTCAAGCATGCCAGCAGATGACAATCACTTTAAAAGCAGTATGTTCTCTCCCTGCAAGGTTGCAGTTCCTATGAAGGAAACTTCAGGCTTGGAACTCAGAAGCAACACTTCTCTGCCTGTACAGTTCCCTGCCCAATGGTTTGTTCTGCGAAATCTCCCCACTACAATATCTAAAATCTGTGCTAATGGTGTGCAAAACTCTTTGTTAATAAGCTTGCTGTGTTATTTCATAGCATGACTGTAGCCCTGTGACTCCGTAAGAAAATTATGGGTTCTGAATCATGAGTATCTCAAAGTTTCCACACTTAAAGGGAAAATGAGGCACTGGAGTCTGGAATAGATCAAATTCCAAACACACCCTATTTCTTGTCCATACTTCTTCATAAGATTTCTCCTCCTATGCCAGTTCCAGTTCAGTAGGTGAGGTTTTGGATTCCTTCTGAGGCACCTAACTCTACCCATTCATTTCATAAAGACAGAGACATGAAACAGGAGATTTTGGGCGGCCAGACACATTAAATGCTGCAACACCAGGTTACCAAGTAATTTTCTAGGTCTGCATTCCCTTTGAAGGATATAATGGTAAGTTCTGTAAAGTGTTTTTGTAGATCTGTGTTACTGCAATTTTCTATGAAAACATTTTTAATAGAATTAGAAGGCATTGTGGGGTTGTTGTTTTGGGGATTTTTCGTCACCTTTGACTATGTTTACATTGTAGCAAAAACAGAGGGTTGTGACATCTATAAATTAGGAAAGTAATAATCATCTTATAATTAATTGTAGCTTGCCTTGAACTCAAATATGAACATATTAAAACAGAATGACTAAAACCAGTATGTGAATACTTTGTAACACTGTGATGGTATAGCCAGACACACGTATAAGTGTTTTACAGAAGTATATTATCTACGTGGCCAAAGAGGCAAAGAAAGAGGGGTGTAGCTGCACATCGAAGGCATTCAAGCAATGAAAAGTTGCCAGACAGAGACAAGATAAGCACAAGGTAGTAAAATGCGCTGAAAATTGTTCCAAATACATAAGAATGAGTGGCCAGGCAAAAGAAAACAAGGCAAGCGGTATTGGGATCAGAGGAGACCCCTCTTTTTGGGAGGGAGGCAACAGGATAAAAACCATCAGGCATAAGCAAAGAGAAGAAAGAAGACCGCTTCACTTCTGACTTTCTTCAGTAGCCTAAATGTCCAGTGAAGCTTCTCAAAATTTATGCCACTCTGCCTTTAAACTAACACATATATATTCAAGCATAATGCAAAGAAATGGGAAAATACAACACTGCAAGAAAATTATTGCTCAATTCAAGTATTTGAATTTGACCATTCAAAATTAAGTTGGTGTTAGTCTCTGATTATAGTTTATTGCTAATAACACTTCATCTAAGATGAAGAGGTACATTTTCCCACCAGAGCTACACCTCCCATAAATGCAGCTAACATATATATTTAATTTAAAGTAAGAACAAAACCTTTTCAAGTCCTATTAAAAGACAAATGGAACACCTATAACCTCTCACTAACTTTTAAAAAAATCAAGTCCTAGAATGCTGGGCTTCTCCCTCTAGTACTATAAAAACCATACTATTTTTAACATTAATCAATATTTCAATTTGGACAAGCAAAAATCTTACATGAGAGAGATCTATTTTTCTTCAGCTACTTCTTCTTAATCATCCTAGTATACTTTTGGAAAGCTTCAAAATGCAAAACACACAATAAAATTATGGTGAAATTACCTGAGATCTATCTCCGCCAAGCACATTCACCATCACATCCATAACAGTCTCATGCATGCCCAAGACTCTCATTAAGTTAGGATGCTGATAAAACACCTTGTTGTTCATTATATCCCTATAATGGAAGAAAAGGCAACAATGTGTTTTTAAGAAACACCATTTTAATTTAAATCATGCATTATTAGAGATTTCAGAAACATGCATTCACTGTAGTAACGTAATTTCAAATTCTTAGATTTCAGCATAATACAAAAACACCTGACAACTAAATGCTTCACATTTCAATATGCTGTCATTCCTCTAATTTTCATGAATTCTATATAATAAGAATCTAAACTTTGAAATTATTTCAAAATGGCATTTCTTCATCTTTAAATTGCTCTTACCATCTGTTCTGTTTAAAGAAAAAATGTATTCTGTGATGATCTAAGTGGAAAATAATATATTCTGTTGTTTTAAGTAAAGAACAGGGATCAAGAAATCTAAATCTAATCTTGCCTCTGCAGTAACACCCCTTAATTAATTTTCTCAGTTCACAAAGTAGAAGACACTAAATAGACTTAATATTCAAGGTTGTCTGTTAAATGTGTTTCATCAATATTTCCAAAATTAAGACCATCTGTCAGAAGATGTAAAATGGCATACAGTCCCCTTAAATAGGAATATTTTAACATTTTCACTCTGCCCACCATCCTCTCAACATGTTCTAGAATTCGCTGTATTGGTTTCATAATCCAAAACACAATTTATGTGTTTCAATAGGGAATCCAGGGATTTCTAACATTTTAGGTCAACCTGTTAAAAACAAATGGCAAATAACAGACATCATGCCTGCTTGAAAGAAATACAGAAAACTGGGAATGGAAGATGACTCATAATACAGCACCTCCGGGAAGGGGGCTACACACATGCCAAGTTTAGACAAAACTTACCCTTTATCCCTCCTAGAATTCTCAGCAACTTTACAAACTCAGCATCAGGGACAAATTAGGTAATACTGTCACATACTAAGGAGTTGTTACCATGACTTGCTCAATTCAACTGAAAAGATTAGTCTTTGCAATTTTTACAAAAACACCACAATTTTTACAGTGAAATAGTAAGAATAACGGAAGTTCCTTACAAGTGTTGTAGACAAACTGTTCAATGTTCTTGATGAAGAACAAATACATACAGTTCTCAGGTAATCGTACTATCATTTTCTCTCTTTTTAAATACACCATTTTAATTGAAGTAATTAATTTTCTGTGAAATTTTTTTTCCTTCCAACATTAAATGGTCTAATCTGGCAATTATTCACAAAAAAGAAGTAACAGACATGCAGGCATGCACCACAATACCACTGCTTAACAGAGGTAATTTCAGCAAATTTTCAGAGCAAAGACGCAGAAAAAATATTCTCACATCAGCAGGCATTTTTCTCATAGTTTCTTATAATTTCTTATAAAGGCAATTTCTTATAATTCTGATGTTATAAAGATTAAAATAAGCAGTCTTCTGTGTTCAAATACTTTAAGTTGCCACTGATGGTGGCATAATAAATACTAACCAGTTTGAAATATTTCAGATCACAACAACAATTTGCTGGTTCTACCTAACTGCTTGCATAAACTTTCCAATTAAAAAGACACCAGCAAGTTTATTCACTCATGCACGAAATATAATGTGAGCTTTAAGTTTGGGAAAGATGCAGTATGGAAACCAATAAAGATTTAAGTTATCTGTTTTCTCCAGAGCTGCTAAAACATGTACTTTGAGGAAGCTTTAAGCATTAGGCTTAACTATAGTAAAAGGAGCCCATTTTCTTTAGATGAGAAAATACCTTAGTTCACAGAAACTTTGACACATTTGATACTGCTAGAGAGATCAATTAGAGCCATCTAGGAAATATCTGTGAAAATGAAAATTTCTGGTACATATCTGCATTTTAGTACAGCAGTAATTTTCATCCAGGATCTAAAATGAAAGGATTTACTTATATAACAAAAAGCTTTACACAAACTTAAAAATAAAATTATGTTAATTCCATACCCTAATCCATTAATCATTAGCAATTCCTCCTCTTTTCCCATCCTGACACTGAGAAGTGAGCGAATCTGGCCCAGTGCTGCAAGTAGATTAATGGTATCCTTCACAGAGGCAGCACTAATAGTGTATGCTTTCCTCAGAGCTTGCAGTAGCTCACCAATGCTGTCATATTGCCTACGAAGGAGGGTGTACATAATCCGAACTAATTCTGGATCTTGAATCTGATCTTCCTGGGACCAGCGCACCATGGTCTGGGATATGAGTTCTTTCAGTGTAGCTAAAAGAATAAAATACATAAAATGTTACTAGCTATTTCAACAAAAAAAAAAAGCCAAAAACATGTATTATAGTAAAATATTAGATAACAGCAGACAGCGAGGCAGTTGTCAGAGAACAAAAGAACACAAGCAGACTGAACAGGATTTTTCAACTGGAAAAATAATTTTTAGATCTTTCAAGGTAAGTGTGATGCCCTTGAGAGATGGAAAACAAGAAACATCATCTTAGCGTTCAAGTCAATACCAGCACTGTTGGCAATGAAAACTTCTTAGTTGATCACGATTCTAAGAATCATCCTTGTAAGTTAAATGCTATATTTAAAATTTTAATTTATCCTTCATTTCTACATCAAGATTTATAAAATAACATTAAGTGCAGCACAAACACCTTTTCATTAGGAATGACTGAAATCTAATTTTATAATGCCAAAGAAACATTGTATTTTTGATGATCATCAGCGTAGGTTTGGAATACAGAAATTGGTAATTAAGTTTTCAGTAAACAGTTTATTGGCTGACAAGTATGAGTACAATTACAGCAGAAATATTCATGAATGTGAGCTCTGCTTGCCAATCAATTTTGCCAGGGGGGAGGAGGAAATAAAATCTGTTCTAAACCTACAAAACTGCCAGAAAGGAGGATGAGATAGCCGCCTTTTTAAATCAAATACCCAGTTCAGGGCCTAGCCACGGTGGCTTGAGCAGCTTTTGCTGCTCATTCACTTGATGAATATTTAGCTATTTTGTTGTTCAAACAAAGGATCTACATTGTCTTCAAAAAGATGACCTACGAGGAAATTTCTCAGAATTGTATGATGATGCAAACACACTAAGGAGGAGATGCAAACTGACTTAGAATAGGGGAATTTAATCTGTATTTCCCATCTGTTTGGGGAAAGTCACTACCACTTAGGAATACACTTTCTAAAATAATTGTATTGTTTGGAACTACAAAATGCATATTGCTTGAAGCAGTTCTGTTGTATACATTACACGTTCAATGACCCTGAAAACAATTTTTCTGAGCCCAGAGTTTAGGAAATTTACCTGAAAACTGAAAACACACGTTCCAGTCCTTGTTCCAACAAATGTTCATTGTTGTTATCAGGCAGAACATGAATAATCACCTTCTCTCTTAAAACAATGCAAGTTTCTTTCCACTGTTTCCAGCAAAGCTACCTCTTGACTTTCCCAAAGTTCTTCCATTGGTAAGAACTGCCACCTCCCAATTTCCAGCACAAAAGTGTTTATAGCTAGTGTATTTCCATTTATTTTTGTGTCTACACTATCCTTTCACTTGCTAACTCTTTTCTCTTACAATTTACTTAATGATGGATTTATAGAAAACCATCATTAATTCTCAGATTTTGTTCAATAAACAGGCTCTTTTCTGTGGGGACAGATTCTGTATTTCATTAAGACAGCCCTGTTCTTAGGGGCATGTTATGAATGAAAACATTAAACAAGCCTTGTTCCAAAACACTGTATAACTTTCTTCAATCAAAACAATTTCTTCTTTCAGTGCAACAAGGCAATCTCCTCTTCTTTGATTCTTGCACTAAACTCTTCTTTCCTAGAATAACTAATAATTTCCCATAACTTCCCAACTCATTGAGTGTCACTGATTTCTGGTTACATAAAAATAACACACTTCTTCTGTCAGAAAGTCAATGATCTCATTAAAGAATATAATTACTTACTCTGGCTTTCTGATTGTGGCATAAGGGGGATAAACATGGGATAAAGAGCAACCTGAAGTGGTAAACTCAAGGAGGAGTTAAGGTTTCCTCCTGTGAAATTTTTAGGTCTTTGATAGGTCAGGTGATGGCCTCTCTCATGAGGCTAAAGGACAAAATGTGCACAAGTTCTTGTCTTTTTTTTTTTTACAAATCTAGTTCCTAATTTCCTTAGTACTGCCAGAAATACATAATTTTTGTTGGATTGAAAGGACTATTACTTTCAAAATAATGTGATGTTTTGGATTTTTTTTGTTTGATGAGGGAAAATACCATATGATTCACTCCAAATAGATATTTTCCACTTTGGCAACAAAAATATTATTTGCACTGACTCAATTATGAGGGTGATTTTATACACTTGAGTTAACCGTCAGATATTTATACATGTAACTAAAAGATTATTACAATTTTTAGTACAAACATCATATTCCACAAGAAACACACTCATGAAATGAACAAATGAAGAACAAATTGTTTCCTTGATATTGAATTGTCTACGCAGAGGTTCCATCTGTAAATGCAACACAACGGTCCTGTGTTTTTAGAGCTTCTCTCTGGAGTTAGGAAAATGTTCCTCCATAGCAAGTGTTAGTGTTTCTTAGGCTTTAGTACCTTTGAAGGTTTTGATGTTTTTCTTCTGATAAGCTTTTAAGTAGCATATTGCTATATGTAATTACTTTTAGGCAGTATGGCAAATAGCCTTGGAGAAATCAATTAGCCATATCCTTGCATGGATGAATTTTTGGTTGAAAGATAAGAAACAGAGGGTAGAACTAAATGGTAGTGGTCACAAAGAGGGAGAAACAGCAGTGAAGTTCTGCATATATCTGTGCTGTGTTCTCTGATGTTAAGCACCTTCCTTCCCTAAAAGACCTGAGAAGGGGATAAGCAGATGCAAACAAGTTTGATGATACAAAGTTATGAAGGATAGCAAATATGAATGTAATGGAAAAAAAGGCAGAACTTAAAAGGACAAAACTGAGCAATAAAATGATGAAAATTCACTTTAAATAAAGTCACCATAAATAAAATGAGGTCTGAAAATATAGTCCTCATTTATAAATAGAACAATGAGATGTTAACAGAGATAAGATCTGGCAGATAGATCCATGAAAATCACAGAATCGTTCTGGATGGGACCTCTGGAGGTCATCTGGTCCAATCCCGTGCTCAAGCAGGGCCACCTAGAATCAGTTGTCCAGGACCGTGTCTAGATGTTTTTTGAATACCTCTAAGAGGGAGACCTCCCTGATCAACTTATAAAAATATCAGCTCAATTATCAGTATCAACTCAAATCCTCTGGCAGTCAAAAAGATCAAATCAAAAGCCAGGATTTATTAAGAAAGGAATTATTAAAGCAGAGTACATTATGCCATTATGTTAACCCATAGTTCAGCCACACCTTTCCATCCAACACAAGAGGAGGCCATCAAATGAAGCCCATTCACAAGGCAGGAGCTAAGCCAAGAAGAAAGGTGTTTCTTCACCTAATGGATGATAGAACCCTGAAACTCCCTGTCAAAAATGTGGCAGATGCTAAAGTTCACATTTGCTCAAGTGGAGACTACACAAATATCTGTCAGAAAGATACAATGGGGATATAAAAAGATAAACCTCTTTAGACTCAAGAAATCTCCTGAGCTGAAGATAACTGGAGACTGGGACAGCATTAAAGTTGTAAATATCATATCTGATTGTTTTATTCTTACATGTCCCTAGATAACCATTTGCAGTCACTGTTTAAAACAAGGTATCGGGTTGGATGGATCTAAATCATTACAGCCTGTCTTACCCATCATATTATTCCAAAACTGTAGAGTCTGCTTAGTGCTTCTAGGTCCAAGTGTATAAGGCTCATTCCCAGGATTAATTTCTTATCTGAATATTCCTTAAAGATACAGAACTTTGCAGTCCAGTTTCTACTGCCTAAAACTAGAGACTTCTCAAGTCACCGCTCCCAGCCACTTACATATACTCGCCCACATCTAAGCACAGCAGTACACTCTCAGGACTTCTAGCTGAACTCCTGCAAAGAGGAAAGCCAGAAACACTTGCAAAATTTTACAAACACTTTATTAATAAACCTTTAAGAGGCATTAGAATTAAAACCCTCGGGAATTAAGAATATAGTTCTTTCCAGGCTGCTCTTACACCTTCTGTGTATCGTAGTTTAGGTTTAGCAGAGTCTGCTTAGAGTCTCTTTTTCTAATCAGATGTATTGTGACAGTGATCTGTTGTTTCCTCCCCTCTAATCCTTTCTAGTCTCTTTTGCCCTATACTGAAACAGAGAAGCTGCTGTGTTTGTTGCACTTGAGGAAAAAGATCTCCTTGCAACTCAGCCAAAAGATGAGAACGGATGAGAAACAATCAAACGTGATGACTCCAACATGATCTCAATAATAGTCAGCAATAGTCTGATATTCTTTTCGACTGCTAATAAATCACAAAAGGTACTGTACTGCAACCAAACGTTCTGTAACCAAAATTTAAAAAACAACCAACAAAAAAATGGAGCTAACAGCCAGTGGGAAGTCTATTGTAAGTAACAACTAACAAGTTAACAATCTGTGGTTTCAGTGTAAGTAGCACTCCAAGGAACAAAGTCTCAAAGGACACAATCTATGATTCTTCCACTTAATGCTACAATTGCATCTTTTTATTTTTTCTTGAACATGCAGTGGATATTATTCAACACAGACTTAAGCTTTTCACACAAACGTTCTCATATATCCACACTAAGATCACTTTGAAAGATCCATGGTTCATTGTTTTAACGTGGGAACTGAATTAGGGCATTTGTTCAAGCCAGTAAATTCTATTTCCTGATTTCTGTTCTAGGACCAGTAATCTAGTGTATACCTTCAAAATATATGGTCCTACATGAAAGATTCATATTATAATAGCAGATATCCTCCCTAAGTTAGAGGCACCTGAAGAGCCATAGTTAAGTGAGCCTGACAGCCATAGTTTCTATTCCCAAAATACATGAACAAGATCATTGATCTCCTTTAATTTCTACCTGCAGAAAAACTAAAGAGCAGACATATCACTCACTATCTTAAATAAAAAGTCTTTCTTTGCCATTTCTTGTGTGTGAGGGGTACTATCCCTTTTATCACTCCACAAGCCTCTAGTTTGGGAAAGGAGGTGAAGGGCAGGCCAGCAGATTAACCTGTAACAGAAGCTGGGAGCAATCTGAATAGTGGGCACGGTGACATCGATAACCAGCTAAAATAGTTGCTAATGTTTTTCCAATTTTTAAATTTGAACAAGAAATTGCAGTGCCTTAACGATCTTTCAAGGCTGCACAATGAGTGCCCCATATATATGCTTTATCTAAATTATGACTTGACAGTTACAAAAGTCCTATCATCATAATTAGCACTAATTTATTGCCTCAGTGTGTTTATTCTCCGACTTCTAGCTTGTTTTTAAAAACACATTTTACTAATTCATCATTAACACTAGTTTAAATTGCTGGCATTCCTCTCCTAAGATAAAAGTCCATTGCGAGGAGATATGAATGCATGCTTAGGGGAAAGGAAGATTTCTTTGTAGAAAATAGTTCCTTCCTATGAATATTCACACCCTGAACATGTACGAACAGACACTCAAGGCCAGAGACTTTTAGCTTTGGCAATAGGTACACGCCATGCACACCACCATGTGTGAATCACTTGTCCAACCGGTATTTCTTGCGACTCAAAGCTCCAGTATATGAAATATGTAAATGGCTCTGTTACAAGGACCAAACACCATGTGCCCTGAGGCTTCAGGAGTGAATGCTTCCTGATTCATGACAACAGAATCTGCATGAAGCCTGAAGAAGAGATGATACTTCCCAGATATTGAGTAGGTCCTACTACCATTAAAGAGAAAGCAGATGCTAACATCTGGAGAATAAAACCCATTTTCATGCAGCACATGAGATTATTATAAGATTTAAAGTATTTACAACCTAGTATCAAACTTCACAGACCAAAATACGCTTTCAGGGCAGGATAAACCCTCTCTGGTGCTTTACAGAACAAACAGATCATGTAAGAGGTGTCCCGAGTTATAAAATAGCATTGCTGTCTAATCTCACACAACTCTTGATGAAATGATTAAGTCTGAAATGAAATTAACTGTTCTGGGTCTGTACAAGGATCTACTGCCAAACCAAGCAAATTGGAAACAGAAGAGGAGCACTTACTGTCATTCCTGGTTGGAAGACTAACCTCAAGTCACTTGCACAATTCTGCACGATATTTGGGTGGTGTTATAGAAACTTAGAGCTGACAAAACCCAATCTTGATTTGCAAAGGCAATGAGAAATCTCAGCAAAAATTTATGTTCTAAAGAAAGACCTGGAGGAATTTGGCTTTTTGCCTTACTTATTCCTCACCATCCATAGTCACTACTAAGGACTGAAAACTCATAAACATATGACAGCAAAGACAAAATTTCTGAGATTCACACTACACATCAACCTCACTGGGGGTAATACATGGCAGTGAAAGCCAGGTGAGTTGCTCAGAGAGGCAACAAAATGCTCATGCAGATGGTAGAGGAATGGCAAGCACAGAACCCATCTCGCCTATTTAGACCATGAACACTCCTCCTGTGTTAGGGAATAGGGCATGAGAATGTACACGTACAGGAATACTACTCAGAATAAAAAGTCTGTGATTTCAAGTGTTTTGGGGTGTTTATGTGCGTGTATGTATGTTTGTGTGTCTATGTACCCTAAGAAGAGGTAGTATTAGGAAGGAATATGAACACTTTGTTTTGCTACTAGTCCTTCCCTGCCAGTAACAATCAGGTACAATAAATAATTTATTAGAGGAAGTAGAGCCAAAAGAACAATATACCTTCAAAATGCAACATGAAATATTGCAGAGATGAAATAATAATGACACATTGCTACTCAACTGAAGCAGACAGAACTTGAGATAACTTCAGGATATAGGACTTTCCTGTCTTCCGTTTACAAACAAGCTCTGTTTTGCTCTCAAGTAGCAAAGAGGTTGAACTAACCACTAACCTCTGTAACAAACATTACAGGAAGGTATCTGTAACATTTTTTATTTCAGTGCTTCCTTTAATTAAAAGTAGTGTATCTTTGAGACACAAGTAATACATGCAACAGTCTATTTTCAGCTTTCCATTATTAAAATGACTGCAAGCAGTTATCAATCACTTAATGCACATACATTATTTCTTAAATTGGTTAACCAACAACGTAATACTCTTCAAAGCATTATAAAGAAATGACCAGCTGCTATATATGACAGCCCTCTGTGGTTACGAACATGCTTGCTTTCTCCGAAAATCCAGCATTTCTGAGAACCAAAATGGTTCACATACAGTATAGAGCTTATTATAAGCTCTGGCAACATTTACAAGTTAAAATTGATTGAATGCAGTTAAAAAAAAAAAAATCTTTTATTTCCTCTGTATAAAAGGTATATAACAAAACGTATTATACCCTGTAAGTGTTCAAATACTTGCTGGATAATGCTTCTGAATGTGGTTGTAGGAATATGAAGAAAACTTGCTGAAACAAATTCTTAGTCTCCTTTTCTGCTTGTTTTATGCCATTAGGCATGATAAAGTAATAACAAGACAGATATGAAATATGGCAAGCATATGGCATTTGTGTATAAATAACAACAAATGTCATTTTAATTTACTCTTCTACAGAAAAGACAAACTTTCCATCTTCTTGTATTCAAAAAACTATGAAATACAGTGCTAAGTTTATCCATCATTCCTGTGAGTGTAGAATAACCTTGATTCAACTACATTTATGTTTCTTATAAGAACTAACTTTAATTCAAGAGTAAAAACTTTCATTGATTAACATCTGTCAAGCTTTGCCCAGCTTTCTCTTAATACAATGTACAAAATAGATACATATGATATCAGTTGATTAACATACATCATATGAATCAAGTGCAACCAACCTCCACAGTGCCTTGCAACATGTAGTGTCAGGCCTTTTTAAGAAGAAAGCTTATCAACCTATCTGCTCAGCATCAACCAAGAGAGAGTTTGGACTGTTTGGCCTAGAGAAGAGAAGGCTCAGGGGCGATCTCATCAATGTATATAAATACCTGAAGGGAGGGTGTAAAGAAAAGAGAGGCAGGCTCTTTTCAGAGCCCAGTGACAGGACAAGAGGCAATGGGCACACACTGAAACACAGGAGGGTCCATCTGGAAAAACAGAAACACTTTTACTGTGAAGGTGACTGAGCACTGGCACACATTGACCAAGGAGGTTGTGGAGTCTCCATCCTTGGAGATATTCAAAAGCCATCTGGACATGGTCCTGAGCAACCTGTTCTAGATGGCCCTGCTTGAGCAGGGGGGTTGGACCACATGACCTCCAGAGGTCCCATCCAGCTTCAGCCATTCTGTGGTTCTATGAATCACTGCCACAGGATATTACAGATCTGAAAACAGAGGAATAAAGACTATCTATTGGCTTACTCTTAAACACCATTAAACTAATTAACTTTAAATAAATTATTGTATTTTTTAAACAATTACTGTCAGTTCACTGTTGTGCTTATTCAGTTGTGCTAGGTGGAACGACTGTTTTCAGTGATGTAATACACATTCTCCCATATATATTGTTCCTAGGTTTATGGATTAAATTGTCTCTCATCTCATTAGTTTCAAAACATATACACAGACTTTTCAAGTTTTTTGAGTTAAATATTTCCATTTTAAAGAAAAGTTAATAGCTTAATATTACTCAGCAAACACACAGGTATATCCCAGTCCTCCTCCTCTATAATATTCTGCTGCAGAAAGGAACATTAAAAAAATTTCTGCTAAATGGTGTCTATTCTTCTCATGTGTATTTAAGCAACATGAAAGCTCACTGTAAAGGGCAATGAGATTTATAAACTATAGAGAAAAGTTTTCAGGGAAATTGATAATATCTACACAGTGTTTTTCTCTGCCCTCTCATTTTAGAGACACATGTTAAAGGTCTATAGAAGCAAAGAGCAGAATAAAAAATAGCAATACTAAATGCTGGAAAATTCTGTTAACTCAAGCATTTATGAATATTTGTACTTGTGAAAATAAAGATGTTCCTTCTGTTTAATTAGTCAAATAGATTCAATATTTCTTTAAATTCAGAAAGGATATGGTCAGAAAGGATTTGGTATGGATACATATATGTGCATGTATGTGATGCTTGAGATAAATCAGAACCAAGTTATCAGTTTTTAACGAATGTATGTATTCACCATCATCAAGTGAAATAAGTGAAAGCCATCCCTTTATACAAAAAACAAGAACTGTAAAAACCATTTTGTCACATATATCTTGGTACTGAGATGCTTACAGCTTCTCATGCAGCAAAGAAAAATTAAATGTAGTTAAGCCTAAAGAAGAAAGTTTCTGCATTTAAAAAAAAATCATATAAATGAAGTCTAGATTATTGTGCCATAATTAACTTTTTACATTTCTTTGTAAAGAATATGCAAATTTTCAACCCCTGAGTCAATGACCTGGATCCAACTTCCTGTTTAACAATGAAAAAGTTATCTTTTAACTTCTTGTTTAACAATGCATCTAAGATGTTCAGTATGTAGGATAATTGTTCCAAGAGGCAGAAGGAACTTAAACAGGCAGTCTCCTTCTTCAGTCTGCTATAAAGTTTTATTAAAAAAATACACTCTTGTTGACTGCATACACCTTTTAACACTTGCATCACGGAAGTATTTATGTGGAAAGAAAACTTACTAGGAGATTTCTCTTCTTCCTCCTTAGGTTCTACTTTTTCTGCTTTTGGTGGACCTTTGATTTTGTACAGTAATGAACGGAGTTTGCCAGTCAAGGAGGAATCTTCCTCTTCCTCTTCCTCCTCTTCTAGTGGAATACCTTAGCAGATAATGAAACTGGTTAGAAACAAAACTTAATCTTTGAAGATTAACTCCTTCAATATTTAAAAAATACCAAAATATCTACAGGAAATTTTTTTAACCAGCAAATTTCATACAGGAAAAAAATGTAATAAGCTTTAACGTGTTAGCTACAGTAGCATCCCTCAAATTATGTTTATTTCAGCACACATACTTCTTATATCCAGATTTATAGTATTATTTTTTCAGTATTATGACCAAAGAGGTGGTATTTTTTGAAGATTCTACTATGGCAATTAATTTTGACTCAGAGTCATATTTGATTAAATATGTGATCTTTTGTTTCATATTGCAGAACGTAAGCTAAAGAAAGAAACGTATGGCTGTATCTCACAATATAGTACAATTTTTCAGTCGAGATACTTTGCAGTCATAAACAAACATTAACTGAATTTAAAACTGTAAGAAGGCAGATGTTCAGAGATTATATCAGTGATACATGTTTTTCATGAAAATGTATACGATGAGATGGGATGTCATTTTACAAGGCCGTTTAATACAGTTCAGTTCACTACATTGCTTCACAACCATTCAAAGCATTTTCAAATCTTTCACATCTCTTAGTGATGATCAGATACCACATGTGTTATGTGCAGAAGCACAGAAGAGCTAAGCAGGTTCCCTTCAGACCAGAGCTAATTGTGCCGAGCTGAAATGTAAGCTTTTGCTGTTTGGCTGCTGGTCAAAGTGAAATTGAGAAAAGATTTCCAGACAGAATACTAGAGGTACAAGCTGGAGCAGAGGGAAAAGAATAAACTGCAGAGGCTAAAACTGGTATTAAAAAAGGAGCTAAGAAAGGAAAAAAGAACTGAAATGCGGTATCAAGTTGGAGAAACTTTGCCACTGGCAGCTACCAAGGGGAAGGAGTTAAAGTTATGACTAGGAGTGACTAAGTGACTAGGAATAAAAAAATGCAAAGGCAGTGGGAGAGAATGAGAGAACTAGAAATTGAAATTGGAGACTACATACGGAATTTAAGGAATGGGAAAAGTGAGACTGGTTGGGCAAAATGAAAAGCTAAGAATGAAGGAAGGCTACAGTCAGAGCCTGGAAAAAGTAAGAACAGGAAATGTAGCCAATAAGGAGAGGAAAAAGGAAGCAGACAAAGATGTTAAAGAAAGCAAGAAACTGTCTGGCATTGGAAAAAAAGCTAGGCCCTGGAAGCAAGAGAGAGACACTGGGAGAAAAACTCTTGAGAAGCTGAAATGGACAGACAAGAAGAAATGCACTGGGATGACGAGTTAAGACAGTGTTGGACTGGAGGAAACGGGGTCTGTGACTGCTCCAGACAGGGTCTCATTCACTGCTCTATATTATTCATTATTCATTCTGCATCCTCTTAGAATTGCAATCCATTCAGCAGCTGACCATCTCATGTTGCTGCTGGCTAATCACTTAATTGAAGTGGCAGAGGTCTGTGCACTGGAACAGATGGTTCCAACCCAGATAAGTGTCAATTTGATAATATGCAATAAAATCTGTTGTAAAATTGTTTGTTTTGTTTATAACCAAGAAATTACACACAAAAATTATGATAGAGGACTATTATTTTGCTGGCAAAATGAACCACTCACAGTTAGGACATGCTAGGATTAAGACTGCCTGAGTAACTTTAATTCAGACTATTTGCGTATATTCATTATGAAGCAGCCTTTAATTACTTGATTGCATACATATTTTTCCACTTAGACCGCAAAGTGTATATTTAGTATTAAAAAGCCGATTAAATATTCCAAGCACAACTCCTATTCATTTTATCTGCAGCTGTGATTGCTTAGTACTGATTTTCAGGACTAAGTCAGGACACAGATAACGAGAAGCATTTATCTGCAGCAACCACCTATGATAAACCTGCACAAAGCAATGACTATGGTTTTGTTTAGAATCCAGAGGATGATTAAACTATTTTAATCACGAGACTGTGCTTTCTCTATCTTCAATTCTCTCTCTTATTCAACATACACATTTATAATGTAGTAAACAATAACAAAAGTACACCCCTAAAAAGAAAAAAACCCACAATCAGTAGGGTTTCACCTCATGAAAAGGTGAAGAGTGATCAGGAGCTAAGCTAACTCAATAATAATACCAGCAACAAGATTTCAAAGTAAAAGAAATATATTGCAGAGTTAAGACATTTCCAGGTAAGTCGGGGGTCTTCCATGTCCTGGAGTCTCAGAGAACTCTCTGATGCCAAATAGGCATTATCTTTGAAAACCAGAGGACAGATCAAGTGCTAAGTGACTGAACAATGGAGATGACAGTACCTATCTTAATAAAAATGGGGAGAAAGAGGAGTAGCTATGAGGATATTAACTATTCACTTTAACGCTTGGAAGAAAAATGCTGGAATAAAAGAAACAGTTTTTGGTAAGCACTTAGAAGCAAGGATGAATAACAATCAACACAGGATTGTCAAAACCAAATTATGTTAAACCAACTAAATTTCCACCTATAATATAGCTAACCTTACAGATACAAATCTTGATTTTAAGGACTTCTAATACTGTCTTATACAATATCCTCAGAAATAAGCTGATGAAACACAACCTAGGTACCCACTAACCTACTCATCTTTGGCTGAGGCTAAGGCTGAGGTAGTTCAAAAATGGTAATTGGCTTATCACAAAATCACAGCTTGATGGTTGCTGGAGATTCTAATAGGGTACTCAGAAATAGCAGCACAAGATCATAGCAGAAGCCTTAACAATAGAAATATGGGAGGCACCATGGCTACAAACAGAAATCACAAACTGTTAATTACAGGTCACTAGAAGAATGCAATTCCATGAACTGGGTAAAACTGGTTTTAGGGATAACCAGTGAAGAAAGAACTAGCAGACTGTATTAGTAAACATTTAAAAGTGACCTCAAGCAAACAGAAGGAGGAAGAGGAGGAGGAAGAAACTATTAAGATTACTGTGCTCTTCCTGGGGAAGAACTTGAGATGCTGTCAATTCGCTGTAATGACCCTGTCCCCTTCTCCTTGAACAAGATGGATGCCATCAACCATAGGACCAAGAAATACACTGTGACTACCAATATATCTACCAAGTACGTAGATATGAAAAAGCTTGTGTATATCAGTTTTAACTGCATAATTACTGGGAATGAGCAGTAATAACTGGATGACTCAGACTATAAATGTCCGTATCATTGTAAATGGACTAATAATTCCATGATTGTCTTGATTACACTAAAATCTCACTAGACCAACAAAAGATTTTTGGCATCACATATAAAATGTGATTCCTTAACCCACATAAATTGCACAGGGTATCTGATATAGCTCACCCTTGAGGATACCCTAAGGAAATTCAAATTCAATGACTGGGGCAACTCAAGCTGTAATCTGCAGTGCAACAGTGTTTTATAATAATTGACCATCACAGTTATGTATACACCAGGAAACTAAGCTAAAGCAGCAGCAGCACCCCTCATCTAGTGTTTTTTATTAAATTTTCTACTGCTCAACTTCACAGCAATAATGTTCTTTCAATACCTTTTACCTGCTTGTACACATACACATGCCTATACAAATCTTTTAAGGTAATCCAACCTTCTTGTTTGGATTATTTTTATTTTTTCTAGTTAAGTCTAAAATTGGTACCTAAACAGAATAATACCAGATAATATTTAATAGATATCTAACAATGAAACTTAAAGCCATGCACAGGTTTCCATATTTTTGTAATACGCACCAAAGTCTGTCAGGAACACCATGTAGACAGTAATACATCTAACAAAAAACCCTCATACTAGTATTTTTTTTTTTTAACTGATCTGCTCTTTCTTCATGTAAAGCGTCAAAAAGACAAACAAAAAACATAACAAAACCTTGCCACTCACCACAGTGAATTAGAAGATCATCATGAAATTCATACAACTCATCCCGAATCTCCTCTGGACAGGGACAATCCTCTCCCAGTTCAAAATTCAGCAACATATTAATCTTTAATTAAAACATAGTTAAAACACTGAGATCACCTAAGACATATTCTAATAGCCATATATTCTCTATAGCCATCCTTTACCTGTTTATAATCAAATTTATAATCAAATTAACAAACCCCATAGATTTCTAATACAGCTTAAAGGAAATACTAAAGCAATGGTACTCTGTAAGCTTTAATTATGATTAACATCAAAATACAGTTACACTGAATAATAAAGGTATTTCCTGAGGTAGAAAAGACTATTTCCAACATACAGATGTCAGCACAACACTAATTTCATGCTAACTTTTAGCAACTAATGTTATCAAATTATCATCATCTTGCAGAACTGGATGAATCTCAGCTCCTCAGCATTGGGCAGCAATGTTCAATTTTTCTATACTGCTGAGAAATCCTAAGTCAACTTTGGTTTAGAGCTTGAATACTGGAGTACATGTATAAGCATTCTGACATTCAGTATTTTGTGGCATCTTAATAAATATTATTTCAAATTCAGTTTTGGTTCTCTAGCAGTTCCAATGGTAGTTTAGCAGTCAGAACTCTATTTTATGATCACAAAGAATTTTTTTTATGTTTAGATTCAACCATTTGTTTAATATTACCTGTTCTTGAGGAGGAGACCGAAATTCTTTAGTCTTCTTGGCAGTCAAAGCAGCAGACATGTTCAAGGCTTGCATGAGTTCATTGTACCTGTATTTCTGATTATATTGCAATTTTGATACATAACGATCTGCAAATGATACAATTGCTTCCACTCTATGTTGTAGCTCACAGTCACAGAAGTAATTGAGTAAATGACACATCTAGGATAGAAAAAACATACTTCAGTTCAACAGTTTAACAAACTCTAATTAGGGAAGAACTGCAGTAGATACTATACACTGCAACAGACTGTAAAAATGAGAAGAGACTTTTTTCCCATATTTTTCTTTTAACACTGTAAAAGTGACAAATTTATACAGTTTTATTATCTGATCAATAACACTATATTGCATTCACTGTCTTTCACTCCATGCACTCAAAACATGTAGAAATCATGGAATCATAGAATAGTTTGGGTTGGAAGGGTCCTTTAAAGATCACCTGGTCCAACCCTCCCTCTTTTAAAATACACCTATGAAATAAGTAAGTATTTGCATATCTATTTTGAGTGTAGATACATATAGAAAGAATTGTGTCATCATCAAATTTGGTTATTAATGTGAAGTTATAAGGCAAAGTGGAATAAAGATCTTCAGGATTTCAAATTTACAAACCAGAGAACAGACAAAAAGCACTACCCTTCTTTCATCAATAGTAGAAGATATGTAATACATTTATATTAAATGATCACCTGAAGCTTAACAGATTCTGGTAATCTTGTCTGTAATAAGCCCTTTGCAGGAGCTTTCGTTTCTTTTATTGCTTTCTCCCCAGCTTCTACAGCTTTTTCTTCAACTTGTGTAACTTCTTCCTTCTCTGTCCTCTCTTCTGTTTCTTCCTTGTGATCTCCAAACACATTGGGATCAATGAGGAGTAACACCTGCTTCACATCATCATCATCAAAAACTCCCATTATGAGCAATGTTGCTATCAGTTTAAGAACAGGAACGAACTGGAATGCAACCTGTCCTCCAACAGGGTCTCGTATATGAGTACCACTACACTGTACTGCCTCTGTTAGCATACTTATGGCCTTGGATTTAAGTGTATCAAGGGGTATCTCTGGGCTGGATGTCTGACGTTCTTCACTGGTCACAATAAAGCATGGAGTAGAAAAATTAAAGCCTGGTTTCAGACAAGTGCTAAGTCCTACTCCAGGTAAACCATGCTTCTTTGTTTCATCAGGATATAGTTTAATAGTTCGAGTTTCATCTGTAACTGGAATGATAAATTCATTGTTCATCATAAGCTTGGCTTGCTTGGCATGCTCCAAATGAATACTAATGAGCAAGTCATAGAATCCAGAACGTAGGAGTCCAGGTAAGTATTGATTATCTATTGTATAAAATAGCTGAGATACATCCACATGGCTACAAAGTGCATAAGCAACTCTAGTGTTACCTAGAGCACTAACTGAGCTATAGAGTTTTAAAGTGTGATAGTGAAACTTCATCAAATCTTCTTGTTCACAGAGTTCCAAAATATCAACGCATCTGTTGTAAAATAAAGAAACAGAACACCAATCAATTTCATGAATAATAATTTTGTAATAAAAAAGTTTTATAATCTCTGCACATTTTGGTCCTTTCCACTTTAAACTATTAATATTAAGGTTGATACTGACTAATCTTAACATGTCCATCCTTAAACCACAGTAAATGGTGGTAATAATTTGATGAGATTATTTACAATTAGTACTCCATAGGAAAAAAAATAAAAAAGGAAAAACGTAAGATAGAGAAGCTTCTTTGGAAGCTATGGTAAATTAGATCTTGTTTTTAAAATAAATTTATTTGGAATGCTGAAACTCTGCGGTAATACTGTCACTAAACAGTGCCTTTCTAGTTTATTGAGGATTACTGTTTCATTTTTTCCACAAAATGCAGTATTTTTAAATCTTTTCTTGAATTCAGTTTTATTAAAGACAAATAAAATTGGTTATTGAATTACTAAAAGAAGGTGCAAAATAACTGATAAAAGTACAGCAGTTAAATTATCTTTCTGCTATGCTTTTGCTTATAGTTTGATTTGTCACTGGTTATGATATTTGATATTTGGATACATCTTTATTATCCTCACTCTGAAGATAAAAACTAATGAAAATCTAAGAAAGCCAGGATCTTGTCAGTAAGAACATAAAAACTTAATTCATGTAAATTCAGAGCAGATGAAAGTGGAACAGATTACAAGTTTTTATCACACAAAAAAATCAGCAAAAGAGTACTTGCATGTTCTCTATATTTGTTTTTTTCAAGCTGAGAAAATCCCTGTTTAAAGACCTAGACATTTAAGAGATATTATTTTATAATTTAAATAAAATCAAATAGTTGTGTTTTCTCTTATATATGCAAATGTCATCACACGGCATTAAAATTATTCAGCCTCTTGTATCTACTTAAATTTCACGAATATGACATTATAGCAGATAAGATCAGAATTCTAAACAATTCTAGTGTAAATATTGTGTAAATATAGTGTAAATAAACCAAGGCAGGTTTAACCACTACCCAGATATCAGCTGTCAATACATTTTGTCGACATTGAGTCACTGTAGTTCCTTCCAAATGTACCTGTTTTCTTCTGGAATATGAAGTGCCATCATCTGCAGAGGTTCCAAACACTGCACAACCCAGCCATGACGTTCACTGACACGCTCAGTTTCTACTTTTAGAAAGCTGTTTGGCATCCTGCTCCATAAAACAGGTGTAATTGTTTGCACATCAAGGCGAGGGGGACACTGAGGAACAGGATTTCTTTCTTCACTTTTAAAAATTGCGGCTGATAAAGGCATAGTATTCTGAAACAAATAAGTGTATTAAAATTATTTTTGTAATATCTAATTTTGAATAAGCCTGTAATACCAAAAGGAAGTATAATTTATTAATAGCAAAGAACTCACAGAAATATATAAGTTATTGCAATAAACAAAATCCATTAAAATCTCCCAACATTAAGGGTGTTCTCCCCAGATAACTTTAGTTTATTTTGACAAATGCAGTTTAGATTTGTTGAACAATTAACTTCATATAATAATTACATTTACAGAAGTAAATGTAGAAGTCAAATAAAAAGTCACGCCATTGATTCAATCTTCCTAAACAAATTCGACTGAGCAGGAATTTCCATGGAAATAAACAGACTGAAAAGAGCACCTTTATAGAAAATATTTTGTACCTTCAATTTACCAAGTTCAAACTGAACCAAGTTAGTGCTCGTAGGCTGTACAAAAGTTGCTGGAAAAAGCTTTGTGTTTGGTTCAACCTAGAAGAGAAATGAGATTAAAAAATTTTTAAAAATTTAAAAAGCAACAAGAACCTCCTCCCAGAATATTATATAAAATAAACACTATATAGCTTACATTTCATTATCAAATAACTGCAGACACTGTATTAAAGTGTTGAATAGTACCTGTAGTTTACTTCTAATATAGTAAAGCATTTGCTGAGTTATCTTTATAGGCCTACCTAAATTTCAGGCAGGTGTGTCTGCTGCCTTATGTGCTCTCAACACCTGTAACAAGAACTTCAGTAACACTACGTGTTGATTCTTCTCAAACATATCCAAATCCAACACCTCATTCTAGAGCAGCTCCTTAAAAATCCAGGCACTTTACAGCTACATACTTTGGCTCTTGCTCCAGGAAAAGCACCCCCAACAGAGACTGAGGGTAGAATACAGCTTTTTAGACTACCACACATCTTTTAGAGTTCTTTTATGCTGGACAAAATAATTCACTACTAAAAAAGCTCAAAACCAAATTTTTAAGAGAGAGGGAACCAGAGGGGGATAAGAAGAGGGTGAGAGCGCATCATTTGATCAGGATAGTGCAAATCTTTATTTCCTATTAAGATTAGTGAATTTCTGTTCTATACTCCAAAAGTAGAAGTATGTAATTTTTTTAAAGATCTCAAAGATGTCTTTATTTCCAGGCTTAGCACTTGTCTCCAGTCTTATAAAATCACAGTGAATCACACTGAATCACAGTGCTGCAATTTTAAAGTGTCTGGTTGGGTTTGGGATTTTTTTTGACAGCTACATTATCCTTATTTTCCCCGTTATAGCTGGACTCAAAGTACACGTCAGACTAGTAATACCAGTTTATTCTGAAGAATTCTCTACAAGATCATCCACCCCTACTGCCATGAAAAAAAGAATTTAAAAGATACCTATAGAATAGCAAATTATTAAAAATTATTAAATATATTTCAGTGCTCCAGGGTGGCCGAAAAAAGGTATACTCTATACAATCAATTCAAGGTTTCAGGAGTTCCATTAAATATTTTAATCACATCATTGTGTATTTTGTGTACTATGCATATACATTACACATACTAAGTACTACGACAATATTTGTGCTGTGAAGGAGTGCAACTCCTAACTTTGAGGATAGCAAACTATCAAAAATTACAAAACAATAAACTGAAAGAGAGTCACAAAAAAGAAATAAAAAACCCATATTCTTTTAGATGAAAAAACAGCTCCAAAACACAATATAACTGAAAGAACATATAAAATAATACCATATACTGAAAACTCAGTATGCAGAATAAAGTTTTTTCAGAGCTATGACTATTGGGATAGACAAAATAAAGTAGGGCCAGGTATGTACATTCTAATCTTTTTGATAAGGAAAAAAACCACAAACCCAAATGCAGAAAGCAAAAGGTAACCTGGACTGAAAGACACTACTTTTTTCGTTAAAGCCTGAAAGTAAATGACTGAGACAATATAACTTTCAGCCTTTGACCAAAGATAGATATTTCCTAGTAATGATAATTGAATTTGTAATTTCTAATCTTGTTTGAAGGTCAGAAAACCATTACTAACTCAGAATAAAATAAAACTTCTTGTAAACCAATATTTAAGATGTCCTTTCTGCTACGAACACATTAACATTGGCGTGACAATTAATGACAAAATCTCAAATATATATGTATACACTATCTTTCATTTACTTTCCTATTATAGACAGTGGGTTTTTTTCTGAATATCACTATGGCATTCAATAGTTAGATCAAGAACTACAGCAAAATTCATTTATTCTCCTCAATATGTTGACCTGTGGGCCTTTTAGAATGAAAACAGCATACAAATATTGTCCCTCTCCTTCTGTTAAGAAAACTGAAAAGTACAAATGATTACAAGGTTAGAATAATTATCCTGCAGCCTCTAGAAGAGACAAATATCAGTAATTTGCTGCAATTTGGGTGGGAGATTAGATTTACTAAAGTATTTTAAAGATTTTATTTTATGGTAAAAATATTCAAGAAATGAAAATGAAAACTACGTAAGACTTTTCACTACTTTCAAAAATAGAGGAAAGACATAAATTACTCAAAATAAGCAAAAGTTGAGAAATATTTCACCCTCAGACTAACACTCCTGTTAGAATATACCATTGTATCTTTACAGGAAGTGCTGGGTGTTTGCATTTTTCAACAGACCAGGTGCTAACAGCTTTATTGAAAAACATTTCCAAAAGCAACTCAAGGTCTTTTTCCGTGGAAAAGAGAAGAAACAGAAGAGAAATAATTGTATTTTCTGAGGTTATTTTAAATTCAGTACAAAGAACATGGTTACATTAATTGCAAGTCACAAGAGGAAAAACCTGAAAGTGTTTTTTATACTAAAAGCAGTAACAGACATCTTCTACATCTATATTTTCCTAGATTTCTTTGCAAAATTAGAAAAACAGGTAAAGGCTGTTCCTTGGGCGGGGGGGGGGGGGGGGGGGGGGGGGCCGGGACCAAAAAAACCCACCAAACAAAAAACAACAAACCACCCCACCAAACTTTCATGGTTTTGTTCAGAAGCTGCCATATTGATTTGTATCTAGCTAAAAAAAACCTGCAAAGCATGGGGCTTAAGCACTTTCATCTCCTGTTTTCTTTTCCCAGGATGTTCACATTTAATATCCTCCCAGCATGGCACTGAAGTCTCTGACCACTCTTACGAAATATACCAAAATCACAGCTGCTAGATCATCTCCCACCCTCATTTACAGTCTGTGTGCAACCCTGCCTCATTCATTTTCAATGGAGTCAGTATACAAAGATCCATTAAATTTAGTTGAATAACATTTAAGTTTTATCTGTATTACAGACTTGTGGGTTTTTTGTTGACGTAGAAGAAAGCAATGCATTGTTCCTAACACTGGATAATCTCTTCCACAGTGAATGCTCTACTATGGACAACTGTTCTTACTAAGAACAAATCTCATCAATCTGGTGCTGAAAATTTCTGTCAACTACTGATCCATTAGCATAATGACTCCACGTTTAGAAAACATTAATAGCATTTAGGGCCCACCCCATTTATTTTGACTTTGCATATTAATACATATTTGAAATTCGGGTTTTGAAACTTATTAAATCACAAGATCTCCAAATCATAGCTATGTGCAGAAGATGCAAGCCCTGGTAATATTAAACTAAATTTATTTTCTCAATCCATACCAAAAATTACTATATCTAAAGTCTAATTTTGACCTTATGGTAATTTAAATAATTATTTTCCCTATATTGTATAACAAATTTAGTTGACATAAAGTATTTTAAACAATAATTAATGTTATAAATCAAGATTCTGAACCACAAGAATTGAGAGGTAAAAAATTTTTTTCTGAACGTATCTACCAATACTCCTTCCTCAACATTTGAAACAGCTGTAAGAAGTTGGAAAAATGGAGCCTTACAAAAGAGAGAGAGAGAAAAAAAGAGGGATAAAACAGAATAATATAGGAAAACATGGTATTGTCATACGAATAGTGTTCAGTTAGATTTCTGAACAAGAAAAAACAATTTTATAATAGCATCAAAACAACCAGCTTACTAGATAGTTTCCTGAAAATCTGATAATACCTGATAACAAGTGCCAAGCTCTTTTCCATTGGCTGTGAACGACAACATTCCAGTAGCCAGGTCAACAAAGCATCCAATTTCTAAATCAACATTACTGCGACCTGATCTCTGGGAATTAGCAATTACATCTCCTCCCCAAACCATATAGCAATTGCTGCGCTTCACACTGAAAGAAGAGCAACAACAAAGAAAACAAACCACAGGTCATACTGAACTTGACTAAGTATTCAGTGAGGATGTACTTTTCAATGGAATAATAGTTAGAGATCCTCAGAGGTGCTTGTGCTGCTATTAGTTTTGTTTTCTCATCAACAACCCCCCCTTTTTTTAATAATGTAAGCGTCATGGGTAAGGGATCAGACTAAGAGCACCTTTATTTGTTTTCCTTTTTTATAATTATGAAACAATTTCAGATGCTTCTGTGTGCTTATGTAAGATACATTAAAACAAATAACAGGTTCATCCACAGTGACCAAATATGGATGTTAAAAGAAAGAAGCATCAAAAAAACATTCTTTCAAACAGAACATTAATGAAAAACATACTCACTTTAACAAGTCTATGTAAAACACATTCATATATCATATATAAATGAGCAGAGAACATTCCTACTCCATAATCAATTTTCTTATTAGTTTAAATTAACGTTTAAAATATCATCAAGCTTGTGAATAATTCACTTTTGAACGACAGTATTAGAATACAAGCTTTAATAAGTTATAAATAAATCCATACCTTTCATGAACTCTGCCTCTCTCATCACCTAAAGTAACGGTCACTGTACAATTTTTATTTAGGTCAAAATTCTCACTGTAAAAATGATAGTCTGGTGTTACCCAGCCAACCCAGACAGAGGACGGGTCTTGGCCAGCAAATATCCGTAGTGAATAAAAATACTGAAAAGAGGAAAATAACATATTAGTAATAGAAATCTAAATTATTTTATCAAGGAATACTCAAATAGTGATTAAAACCCCCCTTATATATCAAACTTTAATAATAGTAATTCACATTCTCTTAATAAGTCATTTAAAATGCTCATAAATTAAAAAAACAGACTAGTGGTTTAAGGTAGTGAGGTTTATGCCTCAAGTCATACAACTCTGGGCATTATTATTTATATACAGTGTTATAACATAGCAAATGATTAAAAAGGCTTCTTTCAACAGATCAATTTCTAATGACAATGCTACCACGACTAAATCTACTTCAAAAAGTAAGAACTAAGCATCTCAATGTATTTACTTACCGTAGTAGAAGGAGCAACAATTTCTTGGCTGTGCTTTCTAAAGATAAAGGAACATTAGTAAATTAGTTTGAAAAAAAAAAAAAGATAAAGTAGTAAAAAAAGTACTCATTATTAAACTAAGTGTACTTACAAGCTAACTCATGTTTACTGGGTACTGAGTATGCATGAGTAAATTAAGTATGCAAAGACTGTACAGGATACAAATACACACCCAAAATAATTGATTGCAGGGAAGGGGGGGAAGAGACAGATTTACAGCAATTAACTAAAGATGAAGGCAATGCTGGAAGGTGCTGAACTCAGTAGTACCTGGTATCTTTAAAAAATCTGTCTCACAATCTTTTTTTTTCTTTGCATGGATTAGTCACTTTTCCAATAACAATGAACTATTGAACAATAATGTTGATGAGCATTAATCCAGTGGGCAAAAGATTCTGAGCTGGTTTTCTAGCCTGGCTGAAGAGCTTTGCAAATCCCAATGATTTTGAAAGGATGGCAGCTGCTTAGCAATGAATAACTATAAACCTTGTGATGTACCTCTTCAGAAACGGTTCTTTCTTGTCTGGATATAGCATTCTGCAGCAAAGTTGTGTTATAAATTTATTAAAACCATCAAGAACAAAAAAATCTCAGTAACATGCATCCTATGCTAGCGTGTGCTTAGTGCAAAAACAAGTACAAAATCTTGAGTGTACAATAATAAAGAATAATAGAACATATTACATTTACATTGAGAGCATGAAATAGGATAACTAAAACCAAGCCTAACCGTTTTTGGAAAACATCAGATGAGGCATTTTCCACACCCATGCTGAAGTTGAAAGATGAGCGGAACTCAATGGGCATACTCAAACGACAATATATCATGTCTGAATTGCTGTTCTGTGTGCCAAATGTTTTGTGAGTAACTTTTAACCGAGGTGGATTCTCAATGGTTCCATCAAATCTCCATATCTAAAAATAATAGAAATAATTTACAAATAATACTATTCCAAGAAAAATGCTGAAAACTTTCATTAAGCAACTAGAAGACGAGAAAACTGACAGAGTCAACTTAAATTTTTCAAAATGAATTAGTTTCAAAACTATGCAACTTTCTTCACTGACAGGGAATCTAGCCTGAAGACCAAGGGAAGCAACAGATTCAGTATATCCTGACTACAGTAAATATTTTCAAGTTGTTCCATACAGCATTTTAAAAAGAAAAAAAATATACATTTCATTAAATTAATTCACTTTCAGTGCACAAGTCATTGAAAAATTGCTTCACAAGAATAAGTAGTTTTCTACCACAATGAGAAGAAATATCAATTAGAATCGTTCAGATGATCATTATGAAGTCTAAGCCTGATATTATTTTCCCTTGTGCTGAAAAAGAGAGCATGCTTTTAAACTCAGTGACAGGAACATTTCAAAAACTTTTAAAGACAGGAATACAGTTGAAATGATCCTGATAAACTGAAAAAAAAAAATGCTGAGATCATTTAGTTGGAATTCAGTGAAGTGTATTTTGTTTAAGAAGGAAATGTTCAAACACAGGTATTACGGAATAATTGGCTAAACACCTAAATTAAAGTAAATGGCCTAGGAATTATAGTAAAAAAAACTTATCAGGAATTCAAACGTATCATTGTGGAATATTTAATATGGAATATTTTATAAAAAACATAGGATATATTATTCTGCTCTAGTGTAGATTAGTTCAGGAGTTGTGGAATTCCTATCACTAGTGCATCATAAGAATGAATAAAACAGATATCACTCAGCAACACCACAGGTACACTTATATGTCCCTCAGATTAGCTAAGTGGACTAAATCAGTCCCTGTTTAGCTCACACTTCCATTACCTTAAGTGATGCTGAATTCAGCTGAACAATTTTTAGATATTTAAGAAAAATGTATAGTAGAGAAGGTTTAAAAAAAATGAAAGCAAATGTAAGATAGAATATAAAAAATGGTTCTAAGAAATCAAAACTGACATGTTTCAAGTAGCTAACCACAACAACATAAATTAGTAAGATATACAATAGAACAGATAGGTATATCCATATGAATGGTAATACTACCATAAATGAGGTTGGAGATAGACAAGATCATCTGGAATTATCTAAGAGTGACTTAATAGATTTATATGACAAACTATCTGATGACAGTAAGTATTAGGAAGGGTTTAATGTCTCAGCTTGCTAAACAAACAGTTGAGAAACAGGTGTCTCCGTAACATGTAATGTTACCTCAACATGAGGATGATTTTTTGGCACGTTGACAAATGTTGGTAAGCGTTTACTAAACCACATAGCAACATCTCTATTCATGTTGACAGCAAAAGGTTCAAAACCTTCTTGAAGTCCACACATTGTATAATACTTGAATGTACTGGCATCCATTCCAAGGTTCATACGACCAATCTGAGATAGACCCAGTGCACAAATTGGAACAAAACCTAAGAAAATGATACAACAACAACAACAAAAAACCAACGGTAATTTATTTGGAGAACACAAGCATTCTACTTTGGATCCATCTAATGTGAACTAAACTTTAGCTCCTACAAGCAATGCGCATGAAGTGGTGACAGCAGCAAGGATTTAAAGCCACCTCAAATACTAAAGTCTAAGTTCAATATAATTGCTACCAAAAATCCCGAGAACTTTGGCAATGAATGGACATTACACACACTATCTCATTTATTTAAACATTAAACCAATTTAACAATTGTTATTAGTAATTAGTAGTAGTTTTGTGTGAAAAACAAACAAAAAAAATGTCAAGTTGAGGTAGTTCTGTGGACAATCAGATTTGAAAAACCAAGATTTGCTCAAGTCAGTTATTAATTTATTAGAAGAATCAGTTATCTTCATCATTTTTAACCTAATAAACATGCCTTTATACAATGAGTTGGACAATGGAAGACAACCTTGGCTAGATCAAAGTTATTAACAAATGTTAAGTATGCTCTCTGAGAGCACTGAAGTTTCAAAAGGACTTTGAGATGAGGTTCAGGTATCTCAGTACACCTCTTCAAAATTTAGTTTGTCATCAGTAGGTATAAATCTGCTGCAAACCTTCATCCCTCCATCATTCATAATGGACAAATACATACTTCTTTAATGCTCGCATTTTTTATGACCGAACTCTTTTGGTCTCCATATACCTGTAGCAGCCAATAGACAGGGATGAAATGCTGTTGAATTATTTTCTCCATCTCTCAAGAAACAGAACTTGGAGCAAATTCAGGGAAAAGCCAACAGTTCAACTTCTAAAGGAGAAATTTGCTTTCCTACTCTTCAACTTTAAGCCTTCAGAAAAGTTCTCGTAAGGCAGTCCCTCATTCACTACCATTAGAAAAACTGTATCAATGGTCAAACCAAAGAGCGGCAGTGAGCAATTGCAAAGTCTTCTGGCAATTACTAATGGGCATGAAGCTACTACCAGGTGGAGGAGATATGCTTCCAAAGAAAATGTCAACTAAAAACAAAACAGTTTGAAAATATTCCCTGCATCTTTCAATACAGTCATGTAGATACTACTGTTCAAAAAAGCAAAGGCCAAAAACAAGAGGAAAAATA
Source organism: Mycteria americana (assembly GCF_035582795.1). Classification (NCBI taxonomy): domain Eukaryota; kingdom Metazoa; phylum Chordata; class Aves; order Ciconiiformes; family Ciconiidae; genus Mycteria; species Mycteria americana. The sequence goes on from NC_134369.1 coordinate 38,398,959, forward strand.
GCCAAGGAAAAGGAGAAATGCAGCTAAGCTATGAATAAGACAGAGAAAAAAAAATTACAAATCAGACTCAATTTATGTTGCAAAGATTTGTTCTTTTGGTGCAGCCTCTCACCACATAATACTGATTTTGTCCTTCATAGACAAGAACGTAACACATGTGTGCTCCAGTGAGATAATCAGAGACTACGTTTTCAGCTTTTGGGAATTTTTCAAGGTGCTTATTATTACCACTTCTTCTTAATGCTGAAGTTCAGTCCTGTGAGTAAGCCTAGCAAAGCTCCAAGAAAATTTACTCATTCTGATTGCTGAAATCCCATTAATATCAACTTGTGGTTAAAGAAAAAAAAGAAAATAAATTTCTGCCATAAAAGCGCTCTTAAAATAATTTTTTATGAAGTTAATGTGTAGCACAGTCTGAAGGCTCACATCAATGAAATACAATTTCTCAGCTCACTAAGCCATTATGACAGACTAGTTTTTCTGGGTTTTGTTTCATCTTCTCATAACCATGTAACTGTAAAAAGAAAATTACCACTTTCTATTCCAAAGTCAGCAAATGCAAGTTCTGAACCTTTACTGGTTATAAGCAACTCTCCATTCAGAGTAAAGATAATTGATTTGTCTTCCAAGTTTATCATACAACCAACCACGTCTCCTGGTTGCCAGCTTCGTCCAAAGAATCCACTGCCTTGGTGCCAACGCTGGCCCTAAACAAAAAACCAAATAAATAAACACTGCGCTAAAATAAAAAAATAAAACATAAAATAAATAAAGTAAAACAAACAAATATTTCACCTTCCAGGATCTCAAAACAGTACTGATCATGGCTTTCAGGTAACTAATTATTATCTTAGTTATTTCACATAGAGAAACTAAGGCACCCTAGCTTCAGTAATATGCAAACAGCAATTTAGAACCTGGATGATAACCACTGTTCACTGGATTCCACTTATGACATGCAGTGTCATTATCATCCTTCTGGTCCTTTAGGAATTAAGTTTGGGAAGAAAGAATGTGCAGAAAGAAGAACAGACAGAAAAGGGAAAACAGAACTGTGGTTCTCTCTTCCAGTCATTGAAGAATATTTGTTTTATTTTTATATAACACCACTTATAAAAAAACCGAAGTGAATGCTGTGTTTTGTGTATGCTTATGACAGACTTCTTCACTCAGTTGGGTATATCCCAGGAAGAGAGAGATAAACAAACACACCTTTGTTAGCATAATTTCAATGACCAGAACCAAAATGCAGATGCTATCCAGCATGAAACTGAGCTCAGAGATATCTTTGTATGAATCAAAAATATTCCAGTAGTTGATCTGGAGTATACAGAGGAAACCTATACTGTAGTTCTCTGCCTAGCCTGTTCATAGGTCAAAAAAGATAAAGATGTACTGACTTTACTTCCTTCAAATACAAATGCTTGGTCATCAGCTCCCAACTCTATGTCAGGTCGACAGCCTGGCCTGGCCCAGCCAACACGCATATCTCCACCTGTCACAGCTTCAAATTCAAAGTACCACTTTCCAGACTTCACTGCATAAGACCGTTCTACTCTGAAAAATCGTATCTTGTCGATGCTGACTTTTTCCACTGTTTGGTCAGCTGTAAAAATAAAAAGAGGAAAAAAACTCACCTTTTATGTGTAGATGAAACTATAAATGCCACTGTTTAGCTTTTCATCTGTCCTCAGTATTTTCTATCTCTGAAAACAGCCATTATCTACCCCTGCATGTTTAAGAACCTTCATGGTAAATGTTAAAAAAGAAGGGACAGTAATCAGCATCCAGAGGCTAGCACATTCTAATTCTATACAGGATGAGTGATTATCCGCTATTTAGAATCAGAATATTTCAAAGTATCACTCACTGCAGAGCCCCAAACACAAAACTGACTAGAGGAAACCTCAGAAGTGTGGGATTACTACATGCAATACAATCCAATGCAATAATGCAGTATTACAAGATAACAAAATACTTTCCTACCCAAGTCAATACATTTAGAACATTTAAAAAAAATTATCAAATCAGTTTTGTTTTGGTTTGGATTTTTGTCAAAAAATTACAGTGGCATAGCAAATATGAAGAAAATCTTCTAAACAAATTTCTGCTCCCGATTTCAATTAAAAAAATTATTGAAATTGGTGCACTTCTTTGACTAATTCTTAAGAACTGAGTTTGACTTGAAGCAGTCAAACCTAATCTGCATACTATGTAAAAAAATTCTTTTAAATTAATCCCATTTGTTTTCTTTCATTATTTCCAAATGAAAACCAGTATGTCCACTCACACTCCAGATTTTCTCCAATCTAAAAATAATGGAAATTAGAATTATCATGTCATTAACTATAACCAATTTAAAAAAAAAAAAAACAAAACAAACAAAAAAAAAAAACAACACCCCAAAAACCCCAAGTAATACACAAGTAATTTACAAAGTATATTTGCACCTTTTATTAAAGTCCACTGCAAAAATACACTACTATTAATTCATATCTTAACTTTTCCTTATCTATTTCAGTGTTTCGTGTTTTTTTCCCAGCACTGACGGAAAAAAAGGCCATGATTCTTATTGAAAGTACATACCTATCTCTTGGTCAGGGGGCTCAATATTATAACCATAGCCTGCAAATGTTCTAACAGCTTCACGGAGGCTATCTCTGTTTGATTTTTTAGTACGTTCATCTAATAATGCATATGGCACTAGCCGAGGATTACGTTTGTTCTTAAGATCCTAAAAGGGGTTATAAAAAAAGAACAAGAAAACTGTGTTTAAACATCACAAAGATTTTTTATATAATGAGACAGAGTGTATTCTGAAATAATGTTAAGATTACAGGAGAGAAACAATATTGATGAAGAACAGTTCTATGAATGCAAGCCCAATTGTTAATAATATTAAAAAGCTAAAGACAAGAATGAAAGAGAAGTATGGAAATATATTCTCATACATCCTGCAGCTGCAGCCATGCAGGTCTGACAATCTACAGACTTGCATGGGCAAGGCTTCTTTTCCTGCCCCCCCCACCTCCCCAACTTTTCCAGAGATTACATGACATTCAGTATTTATCCTCTTATTTAACACTCCCAACTGATGTTCTAGAAAATAAAATCTCATTTTCTTTACTTATTCCAAATGCATCTAAAGAAGTTCTTACCTGCTGAATGCCATAGGTCCATCCTTGCTTTATTCTGTCTTTTGCCCAGACATTATGTGCATTTTCTGCTAGTTTGTCAACTAGAAATTCTTGAGAAGGCAACAATTTCACTTCAGAGAGATCAAGAGGGGCAGGTTTATATCCATTTGACATCATGTAACTGTAAGTCAACAAAGGAAAACTGAGAGTCAAGATACCCCGCTGATGGTATTTAAAGTTTTTTATGTGGCATTCATAGGGTGGGGTTCACGTTCTCTCTCCACTTTTCAATCTCCTACTCTCCCATTTCTTTGCAAAAAACCTGCATTGCATTTGGTCACTAACTAAGATATAAATTGTATTCTAGCAGAGGGTCTCATTTTGCTATGTGATAGAAAAGCACTGAAATGTTGGTTTTAACTTTGGAGTATCTATTCTAAGATCATGTAACACAAATATAATTGCATGTGGTTTAAGTATGTGACTATTTGTGTCTCTGTGAATCACTCCACAAGGTGATGTAATGCAGCAGTATTCACAGTCAACCATCATCAGAGGCAAGGTAATGGACCAGCCATGTGCTCTGTAAGTCCATATCAGGTATGGGGTTCATATCAAGTATTTTTTAAATGACCTTACAATATTTTTGTTTAATTAATACCCTGTAGTTACAAATAACATATAATAGTTATCATAAGGTACATACTTTTTAGGAAGTTTGACTTTTTTAAGATCTTCCTCAGCTGCTGGATGAGCATGAACAATGTGACATCCAAGGGCCAAAAGGGTTCTGCCAACATAAAAAAATGGCAGTAGTGAAACACAACATTATAGTGCTCGCCCATTTTATAAATTTATTTTGGTTTTAGTATATATACGCAGAACTAATGATATTTAAAAACCAGGGAAGTCATTCAAAATAATGGAATTTCAAAACCCAAATATTTTAACTTATCAAAAATAACAAATAAAACCTTCAAAGTCTAAAAAGGTACAAATCTGTGGCTTGAAAGTTATGCCACTTTATTAAAACCAACAGGATTTGGTGTTGTTTTTTTCTTTGTATCTCTGCAGAGACAAGATTTTTCTAAATCGCTCTGAATGTGTTCCTGGAACTTCTAGCAAAGTTAGCAGAACACACTTTGAACGAGATATTATAATGTTTTATATCTTACAACAGTATGAAGTGCTTGAATAAAAAAAATAAACTTTATTTTCTTTTAAATTTAAAGCTCACTTGAGAGTTTCAGTTGACATTTGTAGATTATAATTCTTCTCTGTCTCAGGTAATTTTGAGAATTCCACAAGACAAGGATGATGCCTTTTATTATCATCCCGTATCTGTAACAAAGCAACAGAAAAGAGTACTTTCCTAATACCAGATTCAAGCCAGAATAAGAGTAAAAAATCAGTTAATTCCTTGCGATAATGAAGACATTGTAAACAATACCATGTATCTTTGCTCAATGACAGTTACTCATCATTATATAAATGAACTTTCCCATGATTCATTTATAATGCACACTGTAAGTACTCCTCCAAAACCAACAAAATCAGAAAAAATATAGCTATTTCATGTGTTCTGCATAAATACACGAAACACAAGAAAGCAAGCCTGTAAACTCAATGAACATTTCTGCTGAATGCCTGAGCAATATATGCTCAATAGAGCACAATCTGATCTATTGTATACATTTTGATTCAAAAACCTTAAGGAATCATTTGGTAATGTTTTCCAAATGCTACTGGAATAATAAAGCATAACATTCTTTTTCTGATATTGACATAAGTCTTTGAATACTTATCTGACTCAATTAAACAAGCTCTTTCACTCAATGCCAAGTGCTTCTATCCTGATGGCAACTAAGAGTCATGACATTTCACATACAAAAACATTTTTCAATTGCCAAAGCTCAGAAATATTAAAAAGGTTAGTAAAGCCCAGAATTTCAATAGCAATGACATTTTAGCAAATAGTATGATAGAGCTATTGAAGAAAAAGGTACATCAAGTCCATAAGTAAAACCAGCAGAAGAAAATGAAAAAGATTCTTCTGAGGTAGGATACAGTTGTGATGGGGACATGGAGGACTACCCCAGTAAATCTGAATCTGAAAACAAGCAAGATGAAATAATCTAAATTCAAGGCAGAATACAGCCTTTAGAATTTTATATTACTAGGGGAAGGTACCAATTTTAATATAATTGTTGAATTTAACATAGATTCTGAATATAATATTCTTGGCCTACCCTTTTAACTGTTTTTCATTTGGTGACATCCATTGGGCAGGGAATGCCTTGTCATATGCATTTAAATCATGTTGACCAGATGGCCTTACTCTCTTCAAGTTGTTAGGTTATACCTCATTATAAGGGATCACTATAATGATAAGTTTTAATGGTAACTAATTAAATAAAAAGCCTGAGCATTGAGGAATTTGAATGTTTACAAAAGTCACCAAAACCCTTTCTCCATTATCAACAGAAGCAAATTTCCACAACGGACTTTTTGATTGTCATCTCTTTAATCCCCAACACTAGAGTAACCAAAGAGTTAGGTGAGGGGTTACTCACTATTGGTACAACTTTCAGTAGAATTCCATCTTGGTATAGCTAGTATGTCTCTCATTTAAGATATTTTTTCAAATGGTTAATTACTTATAGTGCTAAAATATGTACCTTATTTATATTCCAAATTTGCCTTCTAATCACTAGTTAATATCACTGTCTCCTGCCAGGTTACGTGTTCTTCTATTTTTAGTAATGTATAGACCACCATTAAATACTCCATTCAACTTCCAAGTCCAGGTTTTCTGGTAGGAGACTTAACCTAATATAGGTGACTATAGCCAGACAGGTCATTCAAAACATACCTTGCCATATGTCCAGCCAAGTTCTATTTTATTCATTCCCCACAGTTCATGGATATTTTCAGCTAGTTTGTCCCTGATCTTTTCAAGATGAAAAGGAAGAGCAATCTAAAAAAAAGAGCATAAGAATTCCACAAATAAGAAAAGGTTTCAGCTACCATACCTTGTAGATCCAAGATCATCTAGTTCAGTTAAATACACCACAACACAAAAATGATTAATTGCTAAGAAAGAGGGCAAGATAGCTTAGTTTTTATATTGGAATTTAGATTTTGTTAAGACGTATTTTACAATCCCATTATTGCACACTTAACATACCTGACTGGTGTCTATTGGGCAAGGGATAAAGGAAGCTTGGGAGAGGAATTGTGTTGTACCCAGCAAATTCCTCACTCCCTCAGAATCTCTCTTATATTCTTTCACTGGTTCCAGTTTCATCTTCTCTTTTGGAAGCAATGCTTCATAACAAGGAGCATAGCCAGCAGGAGGCAGAAATTTAAACTCTCCATGACGTCCACCCAATAAGAAACGAACTCTGTGCAATTTTCAATGAAGAAATTATACTTTAAATAGTCAGCGTATACTAATATACTATATATAATAATTTAGAAACTTAAACATTTATTTGAATAGCACCTACAATAATGCAGGTGTATTTCATGCTTTGATAAACACCAAAGAGTTACCAAGCATTCATATTAGCAGATACTATCAATAACACCATCACCTACCCACTATTTTTTGAAAATTTGTTTTGGCCAAAGCAAAACTAATTATTCAATGCAGTAGCATATTTTCAAAAAAAAGTGCTTCTTACTTAAAATCAAATGGTTGTAAATTGCAAAATTTTTAATGCATTTAAATGATTCGGAAACATAAATCTAATTTAAACTGGAATGTTACTCTAAAAAATCCCATAGGGACTATTTATATACCACTTAAAAGTTTTAAAGTAACTTCTCAGTGCACTCATGCAGGCAGTTGGCATGTGAGAAAAAAACAACAAACAGAGGATATGGTGAAAAAAACCCAGTGTAATCACAATACATAAATCAAGCAAACAAAATTATACCAAATACTACAATTGGGAATGAGCTTCAGAAGTGTAACTAAGGTTCCTACTAAACCCCTAAATTTTTCTGTTTCTCTTCAGATATATATTTTTCATATAAATTTAAGAGTATACCAGGAAAAACAACAAAGATAAAAACTATCCAACTTCATACTTTGGTCCTCATGTAGGCAAACTCCAGAGGTAAACAACCACAGAAAATTAAAACCAATTGTTATCTCTAGGAAATAGCCCATACATTTGTTGTGATGGGGTGACCAGAAGAAGCCTATACCACTTTTTACTTACACTTCTAGAAATACTAGAACTATCAGATGAACATATTTCATTGACAGTAAGAGACATTAATAATATAAAAAGAGGAAAAAAATTAAGACACACAAGTTTTCTCAAACAGGATGTACATAAGCACAAGTCACAGATATCTGAAATGGTTCAGTGTCCACAAGAAATATGTTATTATTGATTACTGCTATTAAGCTTGAACTTTCTAATTTCATTTTAAAAATACATCGTTTAAAATATTTGAATGATCTCAAGGCAGCTAAATATTTGAGATGACAACTTTGAGCTTAGACCTCTCCTTATGGCAAGCCCCCACACAGAACAAAATACTTTAAAAATAAAAAGAAGGTCAATTTTATTTTAAGACCTAGAAGTCTAACTTCCGAAATAGACAAAAGTCAAAGAAAGAATCGAAATGAAAAAACTCTCATGCAATTCTTCCCTTGCCAACCACATCCCAGTAAATAGTTCCTTGCTTCCTGCCAACTTGGTCAATTTTTCTGAGCTATAGCAAACCATTCAATCTCACCTGATCTTTATGATGTTCTCATCCCTTCTGAGGCCTGGTTTCTCCCTGCTCTTCACTGTGGTATCTAAACATCCACAGAGGCTATATCCTCCTAATGCTGCACACTCTCTTTTAAAAACCTGAACACTCCGAGAAGCTGTGGCTTTTTGTCTCATTTTAAAAGAAATATTCAGATATTTCAATTTGAAAAACTTGTTTTAATTTTTCTCACCTTAACCTTAAAAAGAACCCTCCTGAAAATCAAATATCAAGCAATATAGCTCCTAAAAGACAGCTAGAAATAGTTAAGCAGATTGATATAGGTTAATTACTACTCATTTTGGAGTTGGGCTGTACTAGGCAACTGCACCTATCATTCTAGCAATTTGCTAGCAGCTATACTTAGTTTTTATAGCCTGAATGACAAGACTACGCTAAATAGTCTTTTGCTTGCTACAAAGGCTGTCTGTGAAAGACAAGACCCCCATGATAACAGTATTGAATGTACCTCATGTTTAATTACTAAAAGGACCAGGCATTTACTTTTAAGATGTTGACTTTTCATGTCAACACATCCAGACCCCTAACTTCCCTAAAAACATGTTGGATAGCTCATTTAAAGTTAATCTCATATTTCATTTATTTTTCTCTGCATTTACACACTTTTTAAGAAGAGATTAAATAAATCTGAATAGAAGAACAGAAAAACAGAAGAAAAGAAAATGAATCCTTATTACAGAGTTGCTGTTTAAATTCCTTGATTATTTCATGGCCGTGTTGTAGCACTACAAGCAGAACTCATAGCACCATTGGTAGAAAGAGGAAAAAAATGGATAGATAGGGAGAAAATGCCTACAGTAAAAAACAGAATAAGAGACACTGCGGGTAAGCAGGTGCTGACAAGGGTTTAGAGAGGAAAAACTGATGATGGAATGAAGCGGACCCAGAAACAGAGACGGAGAAAACCACAGGAAGCAGAGGAAAAGCAGATAAGCCACAACAGAAGTAGAAACACAAGAGTTTGTGCCCAGTGTAGAACACACTCCTGCATTCAAGAACTCAGGATTCCCATGTAATAACTTTTCTCTGATATTAAGAGACACAGAAGATGACATATAACCTGCTACTGCCATCAGCTACTATTAACTACAAGGGAAAATGCTCTCACAAAATACACAAACAACATCAAATAAAAATGAAGAAAAACAATTATACCAGTTTAAGCAGATTTCTTACAGAAAAAAGTAATGAACATTTTCAAAAGCTCTTATACTAATGCAGCTACGTAGTAGGGTCACTCCCAGAGAATAAATGAAAATTGATTTATTAAGCCCTTCCCAGGCCTCCTTTATTCTGTTTGGTGTCGTGGTTTAACCCCAGCTGGCAACTGAGCCCCACACAGCCGCTTGCTCACTCCCCCCCGGTGGGATAGGGAAGACAATTGGAAGAGTAAAAGTGAGAAAACTTGTGGGTTGAGATAAAGACAGTTTAATAGGGAAAGCAAAAGCTACGCACGCACGCAAGCAAAGCAAAGCAAGGAATTAATTCGCTACTTCCCATCGGCAGGCAGGTGTTCAGCCACCTCCAGGAAAGCAGGGTCCCATTACAAATAACAGTTACTTGGGAGGACAAACACCATCACTCTGAATGTCCCCCCCCCTTCCTTCTTCTTCCCCAGCTTTACATGCTGAGCATGACGTCATATGGTATGGAATAGCCCTTTGGCCAGTTTGGATCAACTATCCTGGCTGTGTCCCCGCCCAACTTCTTGTGCACCTGGCAGAGCATGGGAAGCTGAAAAGTCCTTGACTAGTGCAAACATTACTTAGCAACAACTAAAACATCAGTGTGTTATCAGCACTGTTTTCAGCACAAATCCAAAACATAGCTCCATACTAGCTACTGTAAAGAAAATTAACTCTATCCCAGCCAAAACCAGCACATTGGTCTCTTAGTATTCTCACCTGTGAGGTTCTCTTAAGCATGAGATGCTCAAAGTATTTATGTATTAAACACAGAATAAAAAACCCACAGAGAACTAGTTATCTGATTTACTTCACCTCAGAGAAACAAAGATTTATTTTTTCTTAACTGCTAAGTGTATGAACCATTTATAACCTGAGCTTTCTTTCACTTACGAAAGCTATATGCTGTCTATTCTGGCCGTACCGAACCTTCACTTCTCAAAAATTACCTTGTATAAGAGAAACCCTCCTTTAAATAAAAGCCACCCCTTTGCATCTTTTCACTCCTTCACTACAATCTCTTACGGCACTCCTGATTATTTCTTCTAAGTTTGGCAGTTTCTGGCAGCTATTGACATCTAGACTTAGCATTTTTTCACAGTGAAAAATTTTCATTCATAACTTATCTGTATTTTATGCAGCAATCATGCTCAGCCTACATAAGACAGAAAAATCCCAACCTTTCTTACTGAAGAATTCCCCTTTATTATCTTTATGTCTTTCCTTCCTAAAATTGTTGCCTGTCAATACCAGCAATAAAGATGCTCTAGGATGAACTGAACAGAAATTGGTCATGTTATAACAACAGTGCAAGACCTAGTCGTCTGTTGTTGTGTCGACTTTGTAATGTTAACACAAGTATTTTGGCCACTTAAGTAGACCGACATTTGCAGAAGATTTTCTGAATGAATTAAAGGTAAGATAACAATAGAAGCCTGAAAAAGGTAAGTTCAAATCTCAGTATTTTAGCTACAAAACAGGTAAGAAATGGGCAATATTAGTACCGAGATTCCAAAACTGCTTCGCATCAGTTTTTTGTGTTTCCTACTGTGAATATAGCATCAGTTTTCATGATGATTACGTTTTTTTACTTCCTGCTGAGAAAGCCAGTGAGAATTTTAATTAGTGCCAAATGTGGTGCTCTGTTTCTAATGTGCTTTTTTTTTGCTGATAATTGGAATGAGACAAAATTAATTTCCCCTAGGTCACCAAATACCCATAAAACAATAATTCTCAGACACTGTGACTTGGTCAAATTGCTAACAGGCTCACGTTTCACCCCTAAGTGAAATCATCACTAAAAAAATCAGTACTTTCCTGCCTCCCTCCCTCCCAGCTGCTAGTTGGGCAGAACCAAAACAACAAAACAGAACAAATCATACATCAATTTGGTCAGTACTTTGTGTGACAAGACAGCAAAGAAAACAACAATTAAAATTAAGTTGTACTTACTTTACACCTGCTGATAAGCTTACAACAGGGAAGAAAAACCCTTCTGTACTGAAGTTCTCAAACATTCCTTGTACAGGCTGTCCATTAATGCGGAATGAAATGCTGGGTACACCTAAATCCAAGCAGCAGCTAACCACATCATCAGATGCTAATAAATGCTGATTGACAGATGCTACAGCTCTGGGTACTCGACCTAGGATAAAAGTATTCAGTAATCAGAACCTTTAAGCAGGCTCTCATAGGTTTAATAATGGAATTATTTCCTCAAAAACACCATCAAGCTTCTTCGTCATCATGAAGACATGATCTTGCCTTCATCTGTTTTATGAATGGTTCTGCTTTTAGAGACAGACAGTGAGTCAACATTCTTCAAACTGATGTGTGGCAGAAAAGTGCATAAACTGAGCAAATCACTTGAGACCTCTGACACTGTTCGCAAGACATAACATGCTCAGCTGAAACCACAGAAGTTCACACTGTAGCCTGATGCAAGAGTACTGAGGCACAGTAAATGATGCCCTCTTTATAAAGCTAACACTGATATATCAAATTTTTTTTTTTTTTTTTTTTTTTTTTAGTTATTTGTGAAATACCAGATTCACATATCTCTGAATATTCAGTGGTGAGACACTGGAACAGTTCCCCAGAGAAGTTGTGGATGCCCCATCAATGGAAGTGTTCAAGGTCAGGTTGGACGGTGCTTTGAGCATCCTGGTCTAGTGAAAGATGTCCCTGCCCATGGCAGGGGAGTTAGACTAGATGATCTAGTCTAACTCTAGTCTAACTCATTGGTCTGTTCCAACCCAAACCATTCTATGATTCTGTAATTCTACTGGAGCTGTGATCATGACCAATATGCAGGTTTACAGTATCAAGAGGCAGAATGGTATACTGAGTTATGAAAAAATGGATCAAGAATTTAATGGGCCAGGTTTTCTTTATCAACTACAGCCATACACTAAACAGAGGGAGCTTCATTTTCCCTACCTGGGAAGGTGGAACCTTACAGCCATGCACAGGACTCAGTAATCATAATAACAATTAACTAGAGGTAATATATCTGACATAATCTAACTATACACGCTTACAGATAACTGCAGTTTTTCAATCGCACTTCAGTATCTGAGTGTATTTTTAGCCAAGGAATATCTCTTCAGAATTCCTTTCAAAACAATTCGTTTGAAAACACTGTATTTTAACTGTAAAGCAAGTCTAATTAAGCAGTTATGCACTATATATTATTGTGTTTGGAACTTCTTAAGAACAAGTCAAGTCAACTGTTCAGGACAGTTTAAGTACTCTGAATTCTTCCCTTACTGCAGGAGATGAGATTTAAGAGACTTTCTAGCACTGTATTTCTGAGGTTGAATTAGTTTTAATTTTGTATTAATGATTTATTCATCCATTTCTAATGGAGTATGTTACAGACGTCTTCTAGTGTACTCCCAAAAATCATTATTTCTGTCATTTGCGAATTGTTCAGTTGTACTGAAAAAAAATATCTGTGTGCACAGACACAGAGAGATATCTTATATACAAAACCCTATGCTAGAACAATGCTAATATAACTGAAAAGTCAAACACATCCAAATTAGGAAATGTTAGAATTAAACCCATAAAAATCGAATTTGGCGTATTTATGTACGCTGTATTTACAACACACCTTTTAATTGCATGGCTCCACACTATTCTTTTCTGACCAATTAAAGAGTACTTAGCTGTATATGGCATTTCAAGGCACTAAGAAATATGGGGAAATTAATGATTTTGCCTACATGCCTTGAATAGTGTACAGTAAATAAAGCACAAGCCACAAATTAAACAAGCTAAAAAATAACTATCATTTATCGTATGCAAGAGAGATCTGGAAGGAAGAATAACATGCTACTTCATAATTAAAGATTGTACACACAAGGACTGAAATAATGTCTATTTATTCTCCCCAAACTTCTGAATGCTCATGGATGGCTACACACTCGAGAAACAAAACTGTTAAAGTAGTGTAAAGTAAAGATCCATAGAGTGTGCTGATACTGAAGTTTTTTCTAAGTCTTTTCAACAGATTTAAGAAGACTTCTACAGGAAACATAGAAAGCTAAATTCCTGGTGAAGCAAATTGTTACAAAATGTCCTTTACCACAAAATGTTACATTCCCAACTCAATGTTTGAACATTTCAGAGAAAAGGTGGCCAGAATTGTCTAACTTTGGAAAAAAAAGTCCACATGTCCTTCTGGAAAATGAACTCAGTTTTCAACTCAGTTCTATCCTGAGGCAGAGACCCAGCCAATAAAATTTGTTTTCAAATAATTTATGATTGACAAAGGTATAAGCCAGAGAAAATACAATTTTAGACCATATTAATACAATGTTAATATAAGGTGATCCTCCAGTTTCATCTATATTCTTAACAAAATCTTCTATATGAATGAAAGACCTTTACCAAGTAAGACAGATTGTTACACATCTTAGGTACAAAACCTAATTGCTAGAGCTCTGTTTTAAATATTTATGTAAGTAGCATACATATGTAAAATCTTCTAGAAATTTTAGCAACTGTTTCGCTTTCTACTGCTTTTCTTCGTCCTTTCATTACTTATTGATAGTTCGATTAAGAATGATGTTACAAAGATAGCAGACGATGTAGCTAAGGGTATACAACTAATTACCTAAATATTTTCTTACTTTATAGCCTTATGCATTATTTCTTCTCTGAAATGTTCCTTATTTAGAGAGTATTTAGGAACTTTAAGAAAGCAAAAACAACCATCAGCATTTCCTGTGTTGCCATTTGATTCTTACAATTAGCCCATAGCACGTTGCCTATTGTTTCTGTAGGAACATGCATTGACACAGTCAAAAGGTATTCTGCTGTGACAAACCTGTCTGTTTACAAACAGTATATTCCAGTTCCCTTTCCCTGGATACAGTGTTGGGAGAGGGATAACCACACAAAAAACCAACAGCCTTGCTCATAGCTCCAAAGCCACTTTCTAGCTAACTATGCGCCCCAGAGGGCTCTCACTAATCCCTCTCCAAAGCATCCTAATCAGATTCTTCTGTTTTCTCCTTTTTCCTCAGTGGTTATTGTTTATAACATAGTCATTATTACAAAAACTATTTGAACTGCAACACTTCAGATGAGCCCTCCTGTAAACTCCTTTTACTCTTCTAGAGCTCTTACTCAAATCTACCCGACTGCATGGGCAGTGACTTTCACTTTTTCATTAACTCAGCCCACTAACATCTTCAATTTGCTTGAACAAAGAATGGCTAATAAGACCACAAGTTTACCATCACTGGTCCTTAAGCGACCACAAAATATGCATTTCCTCGCATCCATTAACTCCCTTCTTTATAAACTGCAAGTGTAATCACTTCACTGCAGTACTAATTGATTCTCCTAGATTACTACACACATTAAGAAGCATTCCTAGAAAAACTCTATTTTTTTCTGCTTAGCCTATTTTAGATAATATGAAAAACATTTTTTCAAACAGTACAGTAACTACAGGTTTTCAGTTTGATATTACACCACAGAAATTTATGTTCTAGAAATAACTGAAGTTGGTAATAGTGTAGCAATTCTTATTTCTAATTGCCAAAATTATTTTTTATAAAACTATTTATCAAAATTTAAATTCAGTTTATTAAATCTATCAATAGGTATGAGGATAATAATGAAATTTTACTTCAAGTGTAGATAAAAACTGAAAAAATAATGCAAATATAGATCCATATATAATGAATTCATCTGAGATCAATACATCCATTGATTTTGAACAGATAGACTTAAATCAGTATTGATCTAGATCTGGAAAATGCCTTTTTTGATCAAAATCATGAAAATAGAAGCTATCTGCTACAAAGCCTAATTGGTATAACTCAATATTCACTAAAATCTCAGACAAGAAGTCTGATCTGAAATTCTAAATAACTTATTGGTATCCTGGAGTTCTGAATGTAGCTCACAGTAAATAGCATGCTATATGCATACTGGTACTGAAGGTAAAGGTAGATAATTCCTAAATGTAAGAATAAGTGGAAGTGAACAAAATGCTTACCAGACCACAGATGAAGACCATCAAAACCGTAAGAGTACAGGTCATCACCAACACCATTGCCTCCCCATCCTTCTCCACCTCCAGGATAGGGGGCATAACCTGAAGTAGAGGCCCATCCAACTCGTAAATGGGTGGGTTCTGCCGTCAAGAATGGATCAACCTGATCAATTATTAACTCAAAGTACCACTTCTTGTATTGTGCAGAGCCCTCAGCAACACCCAAAAATATGTTTGGCCTTATGCTAAGAAAGAAAATGTAAGCCAGTTAGTGTAAACATAAAATGTGACATATGAATTATATTGCTGTATAATAGTCAAATTCACTTTGCAAATACAATAAGAGTGTAGATGTCCACATTTTGCTTATAATATTTAAAATAGTGACCCATTTTATGACTTTATAAAGCTGCTGTAGAATCATCGTCTAAGGTATAGGTTCCATGCTTTGAAAAACTTATAGTCAAAAGAGGAACAACAACATCATTTCCTAAAATCAAAAAAACAGGAGTGAGGTTGCCAGGAAATCAAATCCCTCTTAAAACACACAAGTACTTCACAGGATGTTTACATACTCTGTAATAATTATTAGGTAAAGCCATGCTCTGTTTTGAATCAAGCAACTTTCATCTTTCCATTTCAGAACAGATCTTACCATTTATTAGCAATTTCTATTTGAGCACAGTTTCCATTACAACTGCCGTATTGTTAGTAAAAATGGGTTTTTCAGAAGTTAATACATAAACGCTTCCTAAAGCGTGTCTCAATATCGAAAGCTGTGGAACATCTCTTAGGTTACAGTATTTTCTTCAATTAATTATTGAAGACATGCAAGTTCAATTTTTTCTAGTATAACAATAAAACATGTCACTATACCTTGTCACATCATTAATCAAACGTGTTTGCAAGAGTAAGTCTCTTCTAGGCAGTAGATTGTCACAGATCAAATTTTGATTGGCACGAACTGCAACTCCATTACAGACACAGAGAGAGCAAAGTACATCGAGAACCTTAAAAAAAAAAAAAAAAAAATCAGAAAAGTCAGGTAAAGGCAGCTGCATATACTATTATTCAGTTGTTAGCTTAATTTACATTCAGAATAGACCCAAAGGAAAGAATATAATAAACATTATCATTATTGTTTTCTAAATACTTTTCACATATATGGACCGAGTGTAGTCTGTACTACTGATAGAGGATATCAAACGTTCATGGAACACAAATTCAGAACACAGGGTTTGCAAAGTGCCTCAAAAAACTTTTGAGATTCCTTATTCTCATTTCGATTACAAAAAAGCAAAGCTAGAACAGCTGTATGTCAACTCATTACAATTTTTTAAATTAAATCTCATTCAAAATTTGAAATGTAAAATGAAATTCTTTCAGAAATTTACTTCAGCTCACAAAAATTTCTGAGCAAAATTAGTGGACAATTCTCAACTGCAATTCTCAGACTGCTTATGAATTGTTCTAAAGCATGTTTTCAATATGAGAAGTAATACATTTATTTTTGAAATGAAAAACATTTAAAAGAATTCACTATAAAGCAAAACAGAGTTTCAGAAAGATCTTATTCTAAATTTTCAGCTTCTTTTTTTGGTCACAGTCTGAAAAGTGAAAGAGATTGACATAATTCTCCCACAGATTACTGGAGCAAAAGGTTTTGGAAGAGAGAACACAGTAACATAGTGTTGTTTAATGCTGAGAGACAAAGCTGCACATTTTTGCAAAAAACCAGAGAAGTTTAAAGATGCACTTGAGCTCTGACAAGCAATCATTGAGTAATGAGCCCAAATGATCTAAACTCTTACAGACCATCTCCAAGACAAAAAACCTTCTTCACACTGTTGATTACCATTTTGGAAACTGCAAACAAGGAGTGGCAGAACAGTACATTTCTTTTAGCCACTCCTGTTCCCTGCCTAGTGGATTAGCACAAAACCACTCTCGACAGCAGTTTAAGCTAATATACCGTGGACTTTGCTATGTCCCAGCCCATACATTTTCCTTTCTACCATCTCTGTTATTGGGCAGAAACCTCTAGCAGAAGGACAGAGGTAGTAACTTAAATAACCGCAGAAACTCTGACTAGTACTCAGCTGTAAAGTATCTTGATAACATTAATGATTATCAGTAACTCAGAATTTACATATAAACTGTTTAAATAATCTCTACCTACTTGCTGACCATATTTCTGACACAAGGCTTTTAATTGAAAAAATCCTTCAAATCAATAATTTCCAAGACAATTTTGGTTAGTAATATTACTGTTTCTTATTTCCTAAATCATAACTGATTTTCTAATCTATCAGGAGAACAAGATGTACTGTTTCCAGAGTAACAAATAAATTCATTACTTCACATTACTTCATTACTTACTGATGTTTAGTCACAGACATTACAAATGGAAATGCACAAATCCGTTACCCAATCTAATTCTTCTGTATACAACATTTTCCTTTTCTGCTTTAAGTTCTCACTATGAGGTCTACATTAAGATTCTCCAGCTGAAAGGTTCTCTTTGTAGGTTACTGGCACAGCATAATAATCTTGCTAACAGCTAAAAGTAGTAAGATAAACTTACCACTGTAATTTCAATTTTTTTCTTATGCCTACTTATATCAGTTCAGACTCCCCAACCATGCTTAGAAATACTTCTCCTCCTTTTCACTATTTGTAGTTGCTTAGGTTCTCCGTATTACCTTCTGTAAATCAGTAATTTCAGCTCACTAAAACTTTCTTTGTTCTTCCTCCAGGTTATCAGTCTTTCAAATAAAATTTTAATTGAGGAAGGAAACTCACATCAGAAAAATCACACATAAAACTATATCCTCCTCTGTGTGGTGATGTCATCCTGATCGCAGCCAGAAACTGAGTTCACCTTCTTCTGTCATAATAAATTGCACATTGATGTCTAAATTAATTTCCACCATTATTTCTTCTGGTATAGCTCAGAGTTTTTTCTTTCTTCTGAACACCTGTGTTTTCAGATATTTGGATTATTTTTCCGATTTCTTATTTTATTTTGTTCTTTTCTGCTACTATTATTATTACTCAAGTTAGGAATGGCTTTGCAGGATTTAGTTCTGTCTTTCTGCAGATACAACAATGGTAGTTCACTGCTGCTGCAGGGCCCTACATCACAAAGCAAGCTACTCTGTCCACGTGCTTACAGCCACCAGAATGCTTCATTTTCTCAGCAAATCCAAAGTATCTAACTTGTTAACTACATGGTTGTCATACATATTTGCTGTATTTGAAACTGAAAAGCAATTACATATTACACACTTTTAATCTCAACAAAGCAATTTTGCAGATGTACTTCAAGGTTATTCTATTCCTTTAAAGGTAGCAGAATCACATATCTCCGTGTAGACATTTATCTCTTTTTTTTTTTTCCCCCCACAAATCATTGTAAGATTATCAATACATCCTTAATTTTTCCAAACATACCTTGTAATTGCGCCCGTGTTTATCCAACAATGAAATAATAGATTTGATGTGCTCCTCAGCTATTATATTTAAAGCTTCTGGGCTTTCAATCAAGATGCAGTGCAACACTTCCAAAATACCTGTATGAAGGCCACAGAAATAATGTTGTAATTAAATCACCTGCGCAACTGAACATAATCTAAAAGCTCAGTAAATAACAGAGTATCTTAAGAGATGCCATCTTTTCTCCAGCCTAAAAAGAGAATGAAAACACTTATAAAGAGTATTGATATGACTATGATGTGAACCACATTAGACATAAATGTATTATGAAGCTGTTAATTTCTGTTTTCCCTTGAAAACAGCCACAATTTTAAAACCACTTGGGAAAAATGCAAGTTTATCTCCTCCTTTTCAATGAGAGAGAGAAAGGTTTTAGTAGGGAGCATTGTATAGTATTGTGATATTTTGTTGAACACCGCAGAGTATAAAAAAATTTCTCTCTCTCTCTCTATATATGTTATTTGTACTTGTGCCCACAGACAACTCTGGTGTTATTTGACAGCAATGGGACAGTAGTCTTGATATTGTCTGACCCAATCCATTAATTAACCAAATTCACATTCAACACTGATTGGATGTGGCACTGCACATACCAAATGTATGGAACCAAAAAATGCGACAAAAATGTCTGTTTAAATGTAATATTTTGCTTAATTAAAAAAAATGCAGTGTATTTTTTTTCTAACACATGTCGCTTTCAGGGAAAACTGCTCTGACATTTATAATGTAAGACAGCTGTGTATGGTGTATTGATAGTTAATTTACATTGATAAAAGTGAGTCTCACCTGAGGAAGATTCTAATCTGTCCAATTTACTTATTAGCCAATCGAGGTTACTGGAAAACTGAGTACAATTGTTTCTGTTGCCACGAATGAGAGCAGCTGGAAAAAACCCACAAGGTATAATTTCATAACAGGAGATTTCCTTTTTAAATCACCAATGTTAATCATATATATTTTAACACAATTTTTGTAACAACTTCACAAAACAATTTTTGTAACAACTTCACAAAACAAATCCTAAATACACATGTTACTGTAATAAACAATTAAGAATTTCACTAATTTGAATATCAGCAACTGACATAACTTCTAAAGAGCATGTAGTTTTTGAAGTTGACAAGGGTCTACTGGATAAACAAGAATTTCAGCAGAAAGTATGCTTTATTTATGTTTTATTTTATTGTTAAATTTAAATAGAAATTATCCCCCACCCTTGTGTGATGCAAATGTCAAGCACTGTCATGATCAAGAGGCTGAAACACTTCTTTTTCTATTGCTTCCTACCAATAAGTGGGAAGATCATATGCAGAAGTTTAAGCTCAAGTGCAGGTTGGGTGTACTGCTCTTTAGCTCTATTTTCTGATTAAAACATGTTATATAATGGATAGCTTCTAGTCTTCAGCAGTGCAGAACACAATGTTATTTGACTGTACTTTGAAAGTTCATCAGCATTCAAGTATTTCAAGCAATACTGATTTTTTTTCTTCCAGAAGTTATTACTGATTATAGAAAAACAAAAAAAAAGCCTTTTGTATACAATTGTCAAGGATTTTTATCATGAAGCATTAACTTAATATTTATCCCATCAGAACAAGTGTGTTCAATAATGCACCTGCAGAAGAAAATCAGGACAAAATCTGAAAAGGCCTATATAGCACCAAAGAGGTTTTTTTCATCCTACTTTTCTTTAAACTCGTAAGATTGTAGTAAAATGCAGGCAACGGTATCTCATTACTTTCTAAAGCAATGAGAAGGTTTCACCAGAAGCACCTGCATGTCTGTGCTACGTGAATAACCTCATGCTTCACAGCATTCCCCCTGGTTTGTTTTATTCTTGTCTTAACTCTCAACTTGTGTATTTTACTATGGCTCGGGACTAACTTTCTCTGTAATGAAATCAGAATGTATTTACACTCCATCAGAAGACAAGATTCTCCTATATGAGGAATTTATGCAAATCAGGTATCAAATTAATGATTTAAAGAAATACACATATACATACTTCTATAGTTTTGGCCCTACTACAACACAGAAGCAGTTCATTCTAGAAAGCATGGCATTGAAATAGACAAAAATCTTCTAATTTCTGTTTTATGCAATTATTTTTATTAACATTTAAATCTAAGCCTCAAGTGACAAACATGGATTCAGTAGACCTACAAGCTCTGACTGTTACTTTTAGGCTTCTCTTCAGCTTCAGATATAGAGACTGTTTTCCAGTTTTTCTAATTTTTAAAATAGTAATTCACACCTATTTGCATACCATAGGTACATTTATATTTAAATAAAAATATATGCATTTGGCATGCTGCACCAATCTTTTTCCTAGCTGAGATTTATTTTTTTTGCTGTATCATTGCTCAATAAACTCTGTTCTCTGTAATAAATATCAGTAAGTATATGGAAGAAATTCTGTAATTTACATGACAGAATGAGTAACACATAAAGTATTCTTTGGTGGTGAAGCAGCAAGTAGAATATAAAGGATACATATCCTGGTTTTTGACATTAGTAGATTATTGAAGAACTTACCTAACAATTTGTAAAGGAGATTCAAAATTTCTTTCCATGCTGTACCATGTTCTTCCCTTGAAAATCCTGCAAAATGAGCTGCGCTGTTGTAGTCGTTTAAGCGATCAATGCAATTCAAAACTAGTGCCAGCATTCCCTAAATGCATATGACAGAGAGGAAAGCAAATTGTACGTGAAAAAGCATTTGTTGCTGTTCTTTTAAAAGACTTTTTCCTATACACATTCAAAAGTTGCATCATCTTAGATTAAAAAAATTCAAACTATTGTGCTTACAAGATTGAATATGTATTTTTCTATATCAGAATCATCCATTTTAGAGAATGACTCTATACTGTTCCTTACTCAGCTAAGCATTATAAAAAGTAAGGAATAAACAAAGCTTACAATAAAGGCTTTTATAATTTTTGTGAACAGACCCTTTTTTACATAAAATCTTCCTTACGTAGGAAAAAAAACCCACTTTAAATTTATGTACAAAGGAATTTTTGTTGATTAAAAAAGGTGGAATTTTACTACCCATTAAAATATCTGTAAAACAAACAAGTTCAAATACTAGAATAGATTTTTAACTTCAGTTTGATTGGAGATTAAAATGGTATTGAAAACCTGCAAGCAATCCAAACATGTTTAAAACCATTGTAAAATATATTTCCATTTATATAGAAGTATAATTATTCCATTTTCATTACATAATCCTACAATTATGTAATACATATCCTTCTTGAAAATTTCTTCCAGTTTCTAGAGATAAAAAGTTCCTGTTTCACACCCTGGCGTACAGAAAAGACATCAGAAATACCATCTATCGTTGGTCCAAGTTTTATTATTCATTTAGGATACCCAGAACATATAACTTCTTAGAGAGAAAAAAAAATTCTTGTCACAATCGTTTCTTTTAAAAATGACATCTGTTTAAAGATGCTCAGAAGTATTAAGACCAAATTTTATGACAGAGCTTGTGGCCTGTGACAAGCGTGGAAGTGAAAAACACGTAACAGCAAGTTATCATATGGCATTACAGTCTATTTTTTATATATATATATATATATATATATATATATATATATATATATATATCAGCCTCAGAACTTTACATAATAAATCATATGCATGCATCTAGATGATAATGCTTAGGTTCTTCTCAATGTTTGTGACATGATACACTTAAAATAATGTAACAATTCCTCTCCCTGTACCTCTTCTTTGAATAGATTTTGTCTGTTTTTGAGTGACCGAAGCTTGCTTTGCTTATCTTCATGTTCCAGGTCTTCTTCGGGAAGCTGGAAGTAAGTAATCAGGTCT
This sequence comes from Mycteria americana, assembly GCF_035582795.1. Classification (NCBI taxonomy): domain Eukaryota; kingdom Metazoa; phylum Chordata; class Aves; order Ciconiiformes; family Ciconiidae; genus Mycteria; species Mycteria americana. The sequence continues at coordinate 38,421,419 of NC_134369.1, forward strand.
TGCAGAGTCTGAGCCATCTCCTCAATAGGCAGGGCAGTGGGTGACAGTGTTCTGTTGTTTCCACTATGGAAAACAACAACGAGAAAGACTAGCAGCATTATTCATTTTCCCACTGTAGTTTACAGTATTATGTAGCAGCCTATTTTCTGTTGGTAGCTAAATCAAGACGTTATACATATGACACATGTATATGAGCAACAGCTGATCTGAATTGCAAATCATTCAAACATCTATTGTTTGGGTGTCCAGAGCTTCCTGAAGTGGAATCACGTTTTCCTTTCTGCATTGATGTAAAGAGAGGGAATGATTAAAAAAAATGAAAAAATGAACAGAAGAAACAATATAAGTCAGCAAAAAGATGAAACAGAGATGAAAGATGTACCAAAGTCCTTTCTTACAGTAACCGATTTTGTTTAGATACTTTAAATCCTATTGATGATATAAGTGTAATGTGCAGATGGATTAAAATACTAGCAGTTATTGAGGCTGTACACCCCCAGTCTTCTAGACAAAGAACACAAAATAACAGGTAATTCTAACCTTTAATTAGGTCTTCTGTATCAACTCTATATAGGATATAAAGAAGGGTGGGATTTAAAAATACAAAGCATTTCAATGAATCTCAGTTGTCAGTAAAATAATGATGTCTCTTTCCTGTTCAAGCATTTGCTCAATCTTGGGTGACAATCCAATTTTTCAAGGTCTGACTCACTATTATAAATAGTATAATCTAGGAGGAGCTTATTGCTGGCAGAGGTGACTTTGTTTTTATATCCTCAGCACAAGAAATACAAAGGAGTAATGTAGTCCCCTTGTGATACTGAAGAAGTAATGTTTTAAACGCAGTCTTGTAATGGTGGGTTCTGTGGAAGCAAATTCTTAATTATAAACTCATTTTTCTTTATTTTTTCATCTATTAGGCAGTAATACAAGGATGACCACTTGATCATCATAATTAAAATTTCTGCCAAGCACTATGAAAAAACAGTTTCTGCAGTACTACATACATTCTTACCGATTTCATTGTGTATTCTTAGGTGTTGTTCTCAGCAATTATAAATGAATATGCATTGACACAGAATTGTGTTTTACCCTAAAAATCTTCAGACAAAAACATATCGTATGGAAGAGCTATAGCGAAGGAAACACAGAACTTTCACTGAATTGAAGATCTTTGTCTTGCTGCTTGTTAAAGAGCTATTATCATGTAAGTTTAGCAGTGTAAGATAAATGTCACTAATAATTTACTCTAAAGAATGAGGGAAGGGAAGGGGAGCAAAAGTAACAAAAGAAATAGCATAATAAAATTATGCTTCAAAATGCCCCATATTTGCAAACTAACATAGCTAAAGGCATTATTCAAAAAGTCAAATACAACCACATAGGTAAGACAGTTTTCACGATACTTCCCTCCACTATCCAAATACTAAAGCACTCATCAGAACAATGAGTTTACAACTATTTCCATGTAAAGTCTCAAACTTATTGGTAACTAAGTTCTGTCAAAATTAAGCTAAACTGATAAGTCACAGAAAACATTCTGAACGGTTTTGTACAAATTGACAAGCCAGATGATATAAAGCAGTAGAACAAGCCTTTTTAAGCACAACATATACTTCAAGAGAACTGGAAAAATTTAAGCTGAAGCAAGTTCATTAATATGGTGAAAGCAAGTCAAATTTTGACTCAAAAAATCTATTTCATAAATAAAATTGTTTAAATACAGGCTTGAATCCAGAAAACCAAACTAGGGATGAAATGTGATAAATACAGTATCTTTCCATGCTCATTTTGTCAATGGTTCATCAAGATTCAACATCTCCTGAGGACGCAAAGGCTCTTCAGTCAGCAACATACAAATTTAGATAAACTGCTTTAAATGATATACATGTCCAACACATTTGTTGTGCTATTGACCAAGATTGTATTTTTCCATGAAAAGAAAGGTATTATGTTGCCACATGTGTGGCAACGATATTAGGCAACTACTTAACAAGTACAGCTTTTTAGATAACCTTCTCAATAAATCAAGATTATGACAGAGCAAGTCTGGTGTCATATTAAATTGTTTAAATTCCTTGACTTTCTAATATCCTTTGTAGTATTGACTCCATGCTTAGGATACTTCACAATGCCCAGGTATCCAAGGGCTTTGGTGTTTTGATCTGTGGAAATAGCCATCACTGTTTCCACATTAGTTTGAGTGCTATTATACAGTTAGTGGAACAACCCAATCTCGAATAATTCTCACTGAGGTAGTAATTAATTACTAACCGCATTGCCCTCTACTACAGCAAAGATTTGGAAGATAAATACTATTCAGAATGTAATTCTATTGATTCTATTCTAAAGTCTTAGAATCACAACTTGAATTATTCCTTAAAAACAAATATAGTCACTCTCTCTCTGCTGAGATGCTGTTACTGACTTTGAATACCCATAAATCCATTCCACTGCAAATAAATGTGTTGGTTTAAACAGGAGATGTAGGAATGCTCACATAATAATTTAGCTGAGAGAGAGAAGTTAAGAAGTTGTTCCTTTTACCTTCTCAGCTGACAGCCTTCTGCCCTAATTGTTGTTACTGCATATATCTGTTATACTGCATACAGTTCACCAGAGAGAACTGCCTCTCCTCTGAGCTTTAAATCTGCCAGATACGATCAGAGGGGTGACAGAGAAGTAGGAGGATCAACAGGATGGGTGATTAAAAAGGTACAGAAAGAATGTTTCAGCCCAGATTTTGAAGGCAATAAATTGGTATTCTCCTCCCAGATATGTAGAGATCTATTTTGTACTTCCTTCTTGTTTATTTGCATGGACTTGGGGCTGCTATGGGGTTTCCCATCATATTTTTGGTCTAAACAGTATTAGGCATCAACATTCCTTTCAATTAGCTTGAGAAATTTGAATAGAGTTAGCTATAATATTTAGTCTACCAAGAAAAACAGAAAAATAAGAACCCTTTAATGAATATTGTGAATTTCTAGCTACTGTAGAATATTTACTAATGGATTTACACTAAGATCATTTAGCATGTTTTCTTCAACCTGGATTATGACACAGTTTGCTTCTGGCCTGAAGGTATTAGATTTCATATAAATAATCTTAGATGAGCTGTTTTATCTATTTAATGGCATTACTCATCAAAATTATAAACTTAAGGCAGTAAAAATATATTGCTAATAGCTTCTAAATACAAATACTTGAAAGGAGGAAATAAGGATTCTGTTAGAGAAATTCCTATCATTTCAGAATACTTTAAAAAACAAGCAAACAAAAAATGAATTGTATGTAAGATGGTAACAACTACCTTATAAACTGGCTGAATAAACTTGTAGTATTGCGAATGATTCGAGCAGCCTGGGATTCCTCATGCTGACATCTTTGTAAGGTTAGACCATCATCCATATGGCCTTCTTGGTGTAATATAACCTATTGAAAGTCAGTAATCATCACAATAATTACTTAAAAAACCTTTGTGCTTTTAAGTATTTTGTAACTTATTTCAATATTGCACTGAAAACAGTAATTGCATATATACTGACCTACTACTTGTTAATCACTTTATCTGAACACCTCTTTATTAATTAATTACAAATTTGTCAGTTGCACATAAAAGTTGTTCAGAGAAGACATTTTAATGTACCTTTAATCTCCCACAATTCATTAAACATATATGCTTACCAAATATTTTCCAATTGAAACAAAAAATGTCACTCTTTCTATATTCTGGCTGTCAGGGAAAGAGGATCTTTACTATCTTAAGCATCATTTACTAAAGGATTCATGCATGAAAAGACTGCTGACAAGAAAAGCAAGCTGCAGTGACAAACATCATAAAAATTACAATGCAGCTAAAGGAGCAACAACATTTATGAGTAACTTCTGACCCATTTAACTATTCTCTACACATCACGTTGGAATCCTATCAGAACCAGATGTGAACATGATACGAACTTCAAGCAATAACAAAGATCCTTTGGTGGGTTTTTAATTTTTCCCTTTAAAAAAAATAACCCAAATTCAGAAAAAGCCAGCATAATTTTTAGGCATCACAAAAACAAGTCTTGATCATTTTGAGTCACTGAAATCCTACAGCACTTTTGTAAGAATTAAATGAGAGTTATCCTGCTTCTTTGCCTAAGATGTAACCTATTGAATTCTCCACTGAAAAATGTATTTTTTTTAGCTCTGAGATAGTAAAAATTTGCTGCCCAACTTCCCCGTTAGCTGAGTAATTCTGAAGGCACCGAATAGTTAACAAAGAAACTAATAATGTTATACAAGTGGTTACTGCCACAAATGGGAAGGTTATTTACCAACAGCTTTTTGTACATACTGGCATATAGGTATACCAAAGTACTGGAAATTGATGTTTTTCTATACTTGGCAGGATCCAAAGTACACATGATCTGTTCCTTCCAACGTGCTGATGAAGTGTTTCAAAAGAGGTAAACAACACCCTATGAGTTTATCTGGACCCAGAATCCATGGAAATGTGACGGAGAAGACTAGGAATACCTTTTTGAATGAGTATATTGATAATATTATCTTAAAGGAGACTAGTTTACATACTGGTCATCTTTCCTCTTTGTTCAAGTACTTCTTCATATAGAGTCACACTGTGGATGACTTTGTTAGCTGAAATATCACTGTTTCCATAAAGAAGGGTTCTGGGGTCTCTTAACTGAACAATATCTGAAGAGCTGTTCTTCCTATCACAAGACTAGTAAGAAAACATTTGACAATCAGATAATGTTTCCTCAGGCCATTGCATGTAGCTCCAGATTTTGGAGCTACAGGAATGAAAACATTTGACAGATAGGATATTAAAGCTGCCACGCTTTGCAAAGTAATTGCACCTTCACCATGGTGTAGCAGATATGCACACTTCTCCCTAAGTATGCAGTCAATCAGGGAAGAGAGAAGTCTTTTAGAAGGACCTAATATTCCCTATTTCTCTGACCAAAAGAAAAACCACCCCAAAACCTCAACTAAATCGTCCAGAAACACCACAATGACAGGAAAGTGCTATTTAGAACTCCAGTAAGTACATCATGGCCAGAAGCATCCAGCACTGTCTGCTCCAGTTCCTGAGTTAAACCAATTCCCTGCATATAAAGGGGCATTTGGTACTGCCTTGCTTGTTGAGGTACAGTAGGGCATTGGTATTGACCAACACCCTGAGCAATGGTCTCTAGGACCTGAATCCAAAACATGTAGCATATGTTTGTCTGTTCTCTGAGCTCTTTCATTCTGGAGCTCTGCAGGAGTTCATAGCTTGCACATAAGCAGGCTCTCAAACTGAAAAGATAGGCATCCATCAGTCACGCTGGATGGTGGAGGAATGTTGAATAGAATATTGATGTAAACATCATCACTATCTGGCAAAGTCTTGAACCCTTGGTTACTAAGACCTCAGAGAGAGAGACAGATACAACAGATCAAAATTCTGGCAGAAATCGTGCAACAGAAGCCTCATAAATGATGCCAGAATTTCTTACATATTTCTGCCTTGCAAAGACAGCATGATAACTAGATACATGAAACTACACCAAAGGCAAACAACAGAAATTTTTACTTGGCATTTTGAGTATTTTATAACAGAACTAATCCCATAGTTGTTTTCTCCTCTCTATAGATTTGCAGTGGCTGTCAGTGATAATAGCTAGGTTATGTGAAAAAAACCACCCTTTGCCTCCTGCAAAAATAAGGTATTTCTCAAGCCTCCTAGGGCTACTGAGGCATGTTACAAAAAGTGCAGGTCACCTTGAGGATTACAGTGACTGAAAGTGAAAATCTCCTGATAAAATGATGGTGGAGGATGCATACAAAGTTATGACTTCACTTTTACCATAGAAAAATAAATTTTATATGAAATTTAAAGGGATGTATATATCTAAACTTGCTTACAAAATTATAGTACTATAATTTTCAGAGGATGAAAAACTGCTTCTTGCCTCCATAGGAATATCAATTATAAGAAGCGAAAAGGTTTGGGTTTTCTTCTCTTTGAAGGCACTTAACAGGAGAGAATTCTCCAGGTGAGAGGGCAACAAAAGATTTGGAGTCTCTGAACGTGAATGAAATGCTTTGAAAGACGAATAATAGTAACAGGCAATTATGGAGGTTCTTTTAATCCCTTGCTGCTGAGCAGAAAACTGGGGAAACAAAATACTAAACTCCACAGGAAGCTATTGCAAAATTCTTCATTGAATACAGAGGAAGAGCCTTTTCAAGAAGTAAAATTGGACACTCTGAGGAAACAGAATCCCATAGCCAATACTGGCATGGGAAAGGAAGAGGCCATCATTGTGTGATTAAATCTCTTATCAAGAAAATACTGAATGACTGGCATACAAAGAAGAATTTCTCTGCTCAGCCAGATTGCTGAGAAGAAGTGAAGGGGTTGGGCACTCGCTCTACATTTATGACTGAGTGTGCTGTACAAATAAATTAGATTCTGCCAAGGGTGTGCTGAGGACCTCATTTTTTGTATTACAGTGCTTGTGTATCTTGTACAGGGCATTCTCTTGTGAATGTACACACATACAAGTAATTAAAGAATTCCAACCTCTGTTCAGTAAAGAACTTCTTTTTTCATGTTCTAACAATAGGTTCAAGTTGTAAACATCTATGAATACAGAATCAAAGTAACGATGCAGTATGCAAAGCTACCCAGTATGCAGTATGCGAAGCTAAACCCCTTAACTCTGAATGAAATGTAAACATAATTTCAAGACATAACAGGTCATATGCCCCTAATTAAGAAAATACTCATACTCTATAATCAAAAGGCTGAGTGAAAGACCTTCTCGATGCCACATCACAACTACATCTAATGTTTTGGCAGGAAATTGTTTGTTAATATCCCTTAAGACACTTGAGGAGTTTCTAGGGCCATTTCTTAAGTAACAGATTTAATTGCCATTTCATACAATATACTCAATTAAAAAATCTAAAACACCAGTGAATGTAAGATGACTTACAAGTTTACGCCCTTAAACAGTTAAATGTAGATTTTCAAAAAAGTGATTTGACCATCCAAATCAAGAATTTCCATATTTTACTGAAGTGTCAAAAATAAAAATTGAGCCCAAATTAATAATTTTGTTCTGGCAAGAAAAATAACTAAATACATTTCTTAGTGGTAAAGTTTTTCTTCAGTTACATAGTTATGTTAATATCCACCATTGTTTTCATTTTTAGAATGGAATATTCACACCCTTTTCAATAAACAGCACAAAACAATTAAACCCACAACTGACACATTGGTAGAATGGCAAAAAACCAGGACAGACCAAAACTGTTATGCAACTAACATTAATTTTACAGTAATTTAAAAACCCCTCAAACATTACCTTTCTTTTCAAGGGACCTAAACGTGCTGATTTAGCGTCTTGTGCTTTGTAAGTCAACCATAACGCACTGGCCACATGTTGGACAAAACAGATTGAATCACCATACTTTATTTCTGGGACTCCCATTCCATCAATGTCACGTTTAAGACTAGAATCCTGCTTTTCTTTTAGCTCCTAAGAAGATAAAATAAAAGCTAGCATTTAATCTCAGTACTGGAACAGGGTAAACAATTGAATTCTACAGTGAAACACATTCCAACATTGAACAATTTTTATGCTACTTATGTTGTTAAGATGCAGCTAAATTTCATTTCACATAATTTCTGTTTCTATCCAATTAATTAGTCAGATTCTGATTAAAAATAATTTCAAGTCTGAAGCATCATTTTCACTGAAGCAAGAAAAATCAAGCAAAATCCACTACCATGTAAAGAGATATATATATAAAAATCTTTAAACACTTAACCTAACCTAATCAATAACTGAGTTACTAATGTAATTAAAGTTTCAGTGTAGTAGAGTCTGTAGAACTCTATATTACTAAAATTTTCAAATTTTAGCTTAAATAGGAAAAAGAAAAGTGAGGAGAAACATATTTTGAAATTTAGTTAAAATATTTTTATGCTAAAGAATTTTTTGCTTATAAATAGTACATGCAGATAAAAACTTCACTTGGAATAACACCTCTGTATTGCAACAACCAGCAAAGAAGAAAATATTAATTTTTAAAATAAGTACGTTTTGGCTTTTACATTTATTTTACATTTGCATTTCTTAATTTTTTTACATTTATTTTATTTTTCCATTTATCCTCTTTGTAAGCGGAGTTGGATTCTTTCAAATCTCTTTTAAAGAAATTGCTCAATTCTCAGCTGGAACACCCAGTACAATTTTTAAGTCCAACTTATTTCTTAATCCCATTATTCTTCATTCACAACCAGAGGATTTTAAGTCTCCGGCACAAAAGCAAGTATCATTTTCTTTAAAAAATAGTTTTCCTTTCAAAATTGAATTCAGGAATAAGAACAGAATTATGCAGCAAATTCTGTAGTAGCAAATTATGGATGCATGTGCATGTATGTGATTAAACAAAAAACTCTAAGTAAATACAGTAATTAGATTATATCATTTTTCTGTGATTTCAAATGCTGATGGACTTAACCTTAAGTGTAGATAGTTGCCCATTTCTTGCTAAATAAACAAAATATGTTAGACATTGATACACAGTTTAAATTATTAGATGTGTAACAGGTTTTTCTATTTCATTTCAGTTTACTGAATATTCAACATATGTGGAGTAAAGAGAAGTTCTATTTTAACTATGCTAAACTACTTCGATTTATATGGAATTTAGCTATCACATTTCAACAATAATTTTAGTTGAAACAGATAGCATTATAATGCTAAGATGAGGCAGAATGAAATTACAAGACGTTCCTTGGGGATACCCTTACAATATCAAGACTATGGAGAAATCATGTCACATCATATTTATGCAAACTGCACTATCGTGTACAGATAAAGATTAACGCTTTCAATACACATTTACAGCGAGGCCATTAAATGAAAAACACAATAAAATAGCAGAAATTCATTAAGTGTCAGCAATTAATTATTTGGCTTTACATAGCACCCTGAAGATTAAAACATTTTTCTCAAATATTATGTCTGCGTCAAGAATCAAGCATCAATGAAAATTTCAAGGAAAGAAATCATAATGTGGTAACAAGTGATCCTAATTAAGTTACTGTTTTAAAAAAATTGAGCTATACCGATCCTTTTTGATGAAACTAAACAAAGAAAAACCAAGATTTTTCGAATTTCAGAAATAAAGCTTTAGAATTATTTCGGGGGCCTGAAGGCTATTCTCACTTTAAGCAATACAGCATAAATTCCTCTTCATGACGTTTTACTCTTTGTGCTCTGTCCAGTTTCTCTAGGATTTCAGCCAAGTCATTTGATAGCAGTGTGCAAAGAGAGGGTGTACTTTCTAGCAGCTGAAAAGTATAGTCAGATAAAGATTATGGAGGGAGAAGGGGGGGGGGGGGGGGGAATCTCTTATCTAGATATTTGTGCATTTGTGCATATCTTAGCAGCAAAATAACCAAACACTTTCTCCTTCAAACCCCTCTCTTCACAACCTATTCTCAGTTTAACTCCCTCAGGCCATGAATGAATCAAGTCAGAGAAAACAAATCACATCATGGGTCTAGAAGATGGCAAAGGAAAAAATAACAGTAACAGAAAATAAAAAAAGAAAGATGGAATGAACAAAGGAACTTGAGGGCAAAGCTGTCAAAGATGCAATTTTTACAGGATATTTAATATACTAGAAGAAGGGCAAGATTTAGAAACTGAGAGAATTCATAGAATCATAGATTCCTATGTGACAGAAGGAAGTTAAGGAACGGCAGTGTGAACAGGACAAATAAACCCAAGTGTCTTTACAATGATTTTTTCAACAGTCTTCTGGTATAAACATAGCAGGGAAAAAACTCTTGATATCTTAAGGGCTTGTTTACGTACCCCTAAGAACGGTAAGACAACCTGACTGCGGAACTCGTATTAAATCTAACTTACGCAAGCTAATTAAAATTGTATCTTTTGGTGTTGCACACTGTTATTGCATTAAAAGTACTGCCATCGGCTACCCGAATTTAACAAAATAAAAAGATAAAAGGTCTACAAATATAAGAACAGAGGACTGATACATTGAGCTTACCTATCTTGCTAGTAGGCTTACTGTACTCTGTATACTTTGCTGTATACATTTCTACACCCCAGTAGGCAAGAAAAAAAGAAAGTTATTTTAATTTTACCTTCTTTTTCCTCCCATGTAAAATAAGTAGAAAAAATAGCTTAATACTGTATTTGAAATGCAGTGCTTACTGGGAAATGATAACTGTGAAATATGAACTTACAAATAAACACTTGAACTTTTAGAGACAATTGTAGGTAAAGGTGTCTGTAATACCTATAATCTTATTCCAAAAACAAATTAAACTTTATGATTACTACTAAACTATTACGACATCCTAATGCCATGTTGAGCCCCTAAGATAGCTACATGCTGGCAGTAATATTAAAATGATATCAAATCCTTCTGCATGAGTCATCTGTGACTTTTGAATGTGTCAGAATGTTACTTACTCAGACTACACCAATAATTTCTTCATTGTCAATTGTATATACCATCATGAAAATAAAATGTGAAATCTCAAATATTAATTCTGGGCTACAACAATTTTTAAATAAACAAATATTTTTAAATATGTTCTTGTTCTTCACTGTGTTTACTCTCAAAGAAATTTATAAGCAGAATCAAGGTTCTGCTCAGCAGAGTATACTGAGCCAAGTACTGTGCTGGAATGAGAACATCCCATTTCAAAACAGGATTCCATCTGCTGTAGGGAAACTGCTGTCTCTGTGGTCACAAGGCATTACAGAACTGTTGCCTTAAAATATAAAGGCTGACATTTTAGAACTTTGTCAAAAGTAAGCTCCATATTAAACCCAACAAAAGGCATAATTTGGGGGTTTTTCCATCAATTTCTGATGCTTGTAAGCTTAGTTTGCAGTAAATAGACATATATTGCATATGCTGTTTCCATTGAAATCAGCACCATAATGTTCTTTAGCATATTCTTTCACTTTTTTAAAAGCTCCCTTCTATTCTTATTTATGTAAGGACATATTAAGGAAAACTCTAATTTGAATTTTATAATTTAAAATACCTGTTTCAATTTCCAGCGTTACCCAGCAAAAGGAAACAAAACAGTGAAAGTAAATACATTATGAATGCAATCACAGGTTTTGAAAAGCAAGGAACGTACAAGACTGCTGAAGTGGTATGTAACAATACTGAGGATGAAGGTGTGCTTTTTCAACAAGAGGGTCTCTATGACAAATGTTGGAAAAGTAAGACTTTAAGTCATGTGTTACAGGCTCCTGGGAAACTTTGGGGATTTGGTATACTCCACGTAGCTCTGCATACTGGCAAAGAAAATCTCTTTTTTCCACAAAAATCCTTTTGCTGGCTTCCAAACTGGAAAGAATTCCTCAATGGAGAAAAGTTTTATTTCCTTTTGGATACTCCACAGCAATGTATATTCTGAGCAATCTGGTCTGAATTCAGTGTTGACCCCACCTGGAGCAGAAGGCTGGACTAGATGACTTCCCAAGGTCCTTTCCAATCAGAATTATTCTATAATTCTAAAGGACAGGAGTGCTGTAAACAGCCAGGTATTCCAGCACCCTATTTTTAAGTATCTGTACACAGCTGGATAGGAAGGTATTAGATAGTTATCCTGAAGTTTCCCTTAATTCATGCCATATTAAGGTCCAGGCAAGTGAAAATATTTCTTCATTGAGAAAATGAAGAAGAGAAAACAAAGGTTTACAAATACATATGTGCAGAAATTAAGATAATCACACTTGCATATATCTAGTCTAACTATTAGTTCTACAGTTCTTTTTCCCCTCAATCTGTATGCAATCAGCACTTGGCTTTAAGAGTCCTTTCCTTCTTACAGTCCAGATCAATCTTTGGGGTTTACTCGCTTCCAAAACCTCACCTTTCTTTCTTCAGGAAGAGTTATCACTGCTTGTTCCCCTCACCTTTGGAAACACTAATGTCTCTACCCATGGGCAGTGCAGCTCTCACCTGCCCAGACAATAAACAACTATTCTTATTCTTGGCACAGGCAAAAGCAAATTTATAACCTATTGTGAGATAAAAATATTCTTTTCTATATAGGACAGCACAAATCCTACATGAGGATGACGAGACACTGAACTTGTATTTCATATAAAAATGTACATTAACAACGATATTATGTACAAATACAGTAGAAGGGATGAATGCATTACACATTCATTACTGACTTCTGTATAATTAATTACTACTGTACTTCACCTTATTAATTTTGGGGATTGTAACAAATTTCACTAATGTGCCTCTGAGACACATCTCAACAAAAAGAGTAAGAAAATAGGGTATGTTTATTCAATGTAACAGAAATTATTTACTTTATGACTATGCATACATAAACATAAAATTTATATACTTAAAATTTATACATTTATATACATAGATTAAAATATTAAGAAATTGTAGGACAGCTGGTGGCCAATTAGGCAGTGAGTACATTATAGGAATTTGAACACAATGTTAAACCAGTAACTGCGGCATTCCTGGCATACTCACCATCCTTACCAGGGTGCCATGATTTGCCAAAAATGGGAAAAAATTACAGCTGTAATAAATGCCCCTGCACAACATCATACGTACAATCTACACTGCATAGCCTTTATACTGAAGAAAGAACCAAAAACTATTTGGTGAGCATCTAGCAATCCAAGGAAATTTCCTGATAATTTTTCAATTATTTTGATTGGTTAAAATAAAAATTCTCAGCATTCTGTATGCAGTCATACCAATATAATAAACATTGTTACTTTAAACACACTAAAAAGAAGTATTTGCTTTATTACACTAACAAAAGTCTAGCACCTGTCAAGACCCTTAATGCTAGATTTTAGCTAGTATATATCTAACTTTAAAGATTCTTTTTCACTGCCCTTCAGGGACCATACAGCATTCAGAATTACATGGAACATTTAACTTCTCATACTTAAAAAACTCTATTGTAGCAGCTATGGCAACTATTTATAAGTAATATCATGAAAGCATGTAAAAACTTTTCCTCATCTTTGGTGTAAAAACCTTTCACTTTCTCGAAAAAAGTTATTAATTTCGCCTACCTCCATAATCATTCTTCATTCTCTCTCACTTGTACTGCTTTTCTCAGCTGGAAATGACGAAAAAGCTAGTGACATGCAATGAGCAGCTCACTAAAGAGCACAGTTTGAAAACATATGGTTTAGAAATCACTGACTACGTTTTCCTTGCAATTCACCTATCAACACACTGCACAAAGAATAACAAGGGCAGAATTTTGTCCAAGTGAACTCAATTCAACTGAATTCAATTATGACAGATAGAGCTGGAATGAATAACATTCTAGGGAGATTCTGTCCAACTAAAATGATTCTATAATGATTAAAGCATTCATATTAAACCACTGTATCTTGCACTGTGTTAGTTTTCAATCTTGGTTTTTTAATCTGTTAACAGTTTAGTTTACTCTAAAACTTATTCTTCTTCCCTATTTTTCCTCAAGGAAACCTTTGTTTTTCTCAACTCAGGTTGTTTACCTTTGTATTTAAATGCATAATCCCTGTCAATTGCTTCAATTTAGAAATTACAAATAATTTATAAAGTTGCTGAATCAACTCAGATCTAGTATTTGAGTGCTCCACATTTAAGACAAATTTGCATTGATGTTATTTACCTTTGATGCTCTAAAACAAAAGGCAGTAGATGTTGTGTCTGACTTCTCTCTGTCTAACATTGCAAGTCCTTCATCTTCATTCAGAGCCAAGTACTTTCCTGTTGTAATATGTCGCAGACGGAAAGGCTGTCCCCATCTGATATTACTTCCACTCCAGCTAAACATATGAGACATCAAAAAATAATTTATGAAGTAGAGCAAAACTAATATTTCTATTTTGGGCTTATTTGGGCCCAAAACAGAATGTGCGATATATATTCCTTTTTGCTTTTGATTTCAATATTTGCATTAAAACATATGCAAAACTGTTAATACATGGGCAAAGGGAACTTTGGAAAGGAGTATAGCTTTAATTTTCTTGTTTCTATATCCTCTCTCTGTTTTATTAGGGTGTTACATATGGTGTCCATAAAAAAAATCCTACATGTTTCTGCAAAATACTAAAGTGTAAATTAACTACTCTATTTCAGTTGACTGCCTAAACAAACGAATTAAACCTGTGAGGACCCAAAATTCCAAAGAACTATCCTACATCCCTGCAGTTATGAGACTATTTCATTTGCAATCGCAAACACACCAAGAGTAAAACAAATATACAGTTCAGAAGGCCATCAAAGTTAAAACATATATAGTCTTATGGTATATATTGAAATTTCACTTGCCACAAGTTTAAAACAAACAAAAAAAAAAAGATATCCATGAGGGATATTACTGTTCTGATTTCCACCCATGCTAGTGAAAACTAGGAAAGCATTTTTCTTTTGGACAGAAGCAATGTCTCAAGCAGACGTATCTCATCGACAACACTGCTTTTGATATGGGACACAGACAAAAAAAAAGTAGTCTCAAAATACTGACATTCCCCATATGATTATATCATGGTAAATTACTTTTCATTATTGACAATGAACATAGTAACATATACCATATAGCAGGACAAATATATTACTCATGTTCTGCCTTAAGGGTCTGTACCACCAAATTGCTGTTAACATAACAAGAGCTGCTAACAAAAAAGTTCAAAAAACATCAGTACCTTATTCGAAGGGGTTCTACTCTCCACAAAGACCTTGCTCGAACGCCAGCTCCTCCAGTTTCATAAAGTACTTTCCTACAGAAAATATTCAGAAGATCATCCTCTTGTGTTTATTTGTGCTACACAGTATTTATAACTTACTCCTCTGTAAATTGTATAGGACTCAATTCTCCCCAACTAAACAGATGGAGTTGAATGGACACAAGATTCCTACTCATCAGTAAGAGCATGATACACTATCTGAATGTCCCAGGTAAGTTAGGCTATTTCCATTAAGCTATTCTCTCTCAGGAGTTGATAAAATACTTTGCCTTCAAAGTGGCTGATAAACTTTTGGTGTCTCTTAATCAGTCATAAAAATACGTAATTCATACAGTTCCCAAGAGATTAATCTAAATTACTAATGCTCTTAAACACATATAAACACAATATTAAAATAAGTATACACATTTGCATACATTAACGATTATCTGCATGAACACTACATCAGAGACTTCATTCCCAGAATTGCTTCTAACCTTATTAAAAGACAAAAATGGTGGTGATAAAACAAAAATTTTGTATTATACTCCTTACAAAACAGATAATACAGATAAAATTATATATTAGTTTTAGGAAACTCAGAGAAATAAAAAACAGGAAGTGAAGGGACTCAGCCTTTAATATAATCTAGTTTTCTTGAATTACTGGCCAGGGGTTAGTGACATGTTTTACTGCTGAAACTTACATTCTACTGAATAATCAAATAGAAACAAATACAAACTATGGTGGATTAGTCCTGTTCACAGGAATACATGTAAGAAAGTTTTTCATCTTTCAGTAATCATTCGTGTCTTGTCATCTAAGCACCAGAATTTGTATAACCTTTCTCATCTATAATGGATATAGGAAATACAATGGATAATAGGAAAGGTCTCAATCTGAGACTCAGGATGCATAGAACCTTTTTTTTAAAAAAAAAAAAAATAATAATTTTTTTTAATAATAGTTGTATTTGTTGCATTTTGCAACAGTAAAAATTCAGGAAATAATAAACTTCTAATCAAATATTTAGTTATAATAATAATTTGGGAAGTTTGATGTGCACCTTACCTATTTTAAAATATTTTAAGAATCTCTTAACTAAGTAAATTTAATGTGTAAATTTTACATTTTTAGGCTACTATCTGCAACATTACTGCTATTGGGAAACTGTATCAGAGTGAGGGCCTTGCTTTCACAATGTGACTCCCATGCTGTCCTCCATACTGTACTATGTAAGGGTTTATTGCACCATCATTATATAATAAATTGAAATATTTTGTAACTGGTAGCAAACGCTCAGTGGGCACTCTAACTGTACAGAAATCTGTTCACACAACAAAATAGTACTAGAGCATGACACTATTTTTTGCTATGCCTACTTCTTCATTTGACAGAGTGACATGACAACATCTATGTGTAAACTGTGAGCATGGTCAGAAACTGAGCCCTCCAGGTAGACACCAATAAGAAAATAATATTCTTAATAATTGTAATATACTGCAGTACATTCCTTCATAATTTGAGCAAGAGAGAAGGGTTCAGACATACAAGCAAAATTATTCTAGATGCAAAACAAAGTGATTCACTAGCTTCTTTTCAAAAGCACAGCAAACTTCAAAAGGTTTGTTGGGTTCTTTAATTTTTCTTAGAGCAATATAAGCAGACAGCCTTTTTTGTATTTCTAAACTTTTCTGGCAGTGGTTCTTTCTATTCATATATTTATTTATTGATACTTAAAGGAGAGGTTGGTTGAACATATCAGCAAGATTATTTGATTCACACTTATTCCTGAATGTTTTCATCAATTTCTAATGATAAATTTTGTTGTAGCTTTGTCAGAGGTAAGAACGGTAATTCATATAACCTGTTCTTCCCTTTCCCAAATGAAAGAAGGGGTGAAGAAAGATGAAGAAAACAGTTTCACTGGTCCTTGTTTAATTGAAATAACTGGAACTGACCCCAAACCATAAAGACAGTCAAACTGAAAAACACAGAATAATGCAGAATGAAAAGTGACTGTATTATAATGTGATTAAGGTACCAAAAAAAAAAGTTCAAATTGTAATTTGGTTCTTAGGAAAGGATTTTTGTTTATACCTCACAAAACAAACAAACAAATCTAGTAGTACAGTAGAGAAAGGCTTTTATTATTTAAAAAAAAAAAAAAAGGTTCTATGAATCCTGAGTTTCAGATCAAGACCCTTCCTATTATCCATTTTATTTCCTATATCCACTACATATGAGAAAGGTTATACAAATTCTGGTGCTTGGATGACAAGACATGAATGATTACTGAAACATGAAAAACTTTCTTACATGTATTCCTGTGAACAGGACTAATCCACCCTAGCATGCATGGGAGCTGGACCTTCTATTGTATTTACGTATCTGAAAAGATGTGCAGCAAGGGAATTTAAAATCTGCCTTCCTGCTCTGGCAAACTTGACTGAATGCTGCACAGACATACATAAAAATGTCACAACCTAGCTGTTATACAGTCTGTTCTGAATTAAAGTAGCATTTTGAAATGCAGAATTTTAACTGGCTTTTCAGATTGACAAATTCTTTTCCTTTTTCAACAGTTAACAGGAAAAAAACCCCATCCGTCTAGCATTGTTCTTGTGCAACTGTGGGACCTGGAACTCAACTTGTGAAATGAAAGTTGTGGTTTTCTTATCTGAGCAAGTGTGTCTACAAGTTTTCTTCTATTAAGAACACTTAAGGTTTTAATTTATCTGATATTCTGCTTCTTGATCAACACCAATACATTCCAGGCAGAACCTATATATTAATATGACATATGCAGTGTGACAAACCATTTGCATCCAGTATCTTTATAAGATGATGGACTTGTAGATCTACACCTGTATGTTATTTAGGAGTCACGTTTAAGAACACACATGCGATTTCAAAAATTTCGAAATGATTGTGCACCATAAGAGTAAGAATATATATTCCTCATAGTAAAAGTAGTAGCATTTCCTACACATCTTGTCTTCCATAATAATGTTTTTGATACTCTAGAATCAAAATACAAAATGACAACAAAACAAGTAGCAATCAATTCATCTTCATTTCCAAACTCTATGAATATCATCTTTCGAGGTCCCTTCCAACCTGGGCTGTTCTGTGATTCTATGAATATACTGGATATACAATAGCTGTCTGGAGTTTTTCTTTTCCATTTTCATCCTAGATCCTCTTTGGTCCCATTCACCTTACTGATGTTACTTTTGGCAGACTCTAATGACCTCTTCCTAGCTAAGCTCAAAACTAATAATTCATTTCCATTCTCTTTGACCTCCTTCATTTCTCCTTGGTCCAACTCAACCATTTCTTCACTGAAGGAATACCATACATACGTCTCTGTTCACCTTTTATACTTCTTAAATTCCTATACTACTTAAATTCTCTAAGTCACAGAATCACAGAATCCTATAGGTTGGAAAAGACCTTTAAGATCATTGAGTCCAACCATAAACCTAACACTACCAAGACCACCACTATACCATGTCCCTAAGCACCTCATCCAAACGTCTTTTAAATACCTCCAGGGATGGCTACTCAACCACTTCCCTGGGCAGCCTGTTCCAATGCTTGATAACCCTTTCAGTGAAGTAAAATTTCCTAATATCCGGTCTAAACCTCCCCTGGTGCAACTTGAGGCCATTTCCTCTTGTCCTATCCCTTGTTACCTGGGAGAAGAGACCGACTCCCACCTCTCTACAACCTCCTTTCAGGTAGTTGTAGAGAGCGATAAGGTCTCCCCTCAGCCTCCTTTTTCCAGGCTAAACAATCCCAGCTCCCTAAGAAAAGTCTTTTCTTAGTCTTTTCTTAGTCTTTCTTAGCTGGAAAGTCTTTTCCAGCTTTTTCTGTATGCGACACCGTACTAACATTACTGACCTGCTCTTACAGTAACAAAACTGCAAGAGAGAATTGCTGCTTTTTCACAACAGCATCGACATAACATTTTCTTAATCTTCTCCTTGATTCCATCCATCCATCCATCCATCCATCCATCCATCCATCCATCTTATTCTGAGTTTTTGTGAAGCCTGCCTTTTTGATGTTCAATAAGCCTGTATTTTCACTTGGCCTGTAATAAAAGGCCTTAACATTCTTGGCAGAGAATAGTCACTGTGGGAATTGTTAAGGAGCATTCTCTAAGGAAACCTTCAGAAAATTAAATGTCTGTTTTATGAAAAAAGAAATTATCACTCTTGTCTAACAGCTTATTCTGTAGTCCTAATGGAATGCATAGAACTGATTAATCAAAGAGATGGAAATAAACACAACCATTTTCTACAGCTCTTTCTCCTGTTCCTATTGCTATTTTTTTTCATGTATTCATTTTGGTTTGTATAATGTAAATGTGATTCCTACGACTATGACACAATACAAAATTGGCCTTATGTCTATTATGCAGCTCACAAATCCAAGAGATAGGACAACTCCAAATCATCAACTTTGGCACATTGTATCACTATCACACATTTGAAAATGTTCAATACACCACTCACGTTATTCTCCTATTTAGTAATATAAATACATAGATTTCACTCAGAAAATAAACATTTCTTAATTTTACCCTTTCGTTTACATAGTTGTAAAAAAACGGAAGCAGAGCTGGAGGCAGTAACAATACACACCAAACATATATTAAGAAGAACATCATACAGGGCAATAGGATTCCACAATTATTTTTTGTTTTAACTATATCCGACTTCTAAATAAGTAACAGCAATAGCAAAGTACAGCATTTCTGAACATACTGAAAAGGTTCGACACGTATTCTAACCTTATTAAGACAGGTTGTTTATAAAATTAGTCCGAATACGACATCCGTTCCACACAAGGTATCTAGATCCTAATACTTTCACTAGTATTTTTATACTACGTGTGCACATTTTCACACTCAGTGCAAACTTTGTATCTTCTTTTTCTATACACATATGAAGAGAACGGCAATAAAAAAATTCACCAACAAGTGAAGTTTTCTGACGTTCAGTTTGGGTTTTCTTTTGGCTTTGGAGAAATTTTTACTCCATAGAAATGTAAAAATGGAAAATTTAGAGCTGAAAAGTTTACTTTACATATGTGAATGTTACTTGTGGTATCATATTACCTAAGCCATAACTTATTTGCCACAACAGGTATAGAGATCTTGTTTGTTGAATATGATTTTTAATGCTGTGGGTTTTGTGTATTAAAATGATTACCTGGCTGTGCTTTTGATTACTAGCAAAATGCAAAGTTAAATTCAAATAATAAATCAACATAATATATAACAACTGTAGATTTAAGTTTAATACAGAAGTGATTTAGTCTACCTAATATGATTTAGTTATCTTAATGTATTATATCAAATTTGAGAGAGCAAGAACTTGCAAAAAGGTGCAAAATATATAAAACATGAAAGTCATTGTAGAGGCTGAGCTTTCAGAGATTTTTTTAGGGCTTTGTTTTTTAAATTACCATCTTCCCTGCTAATGCTCACTTACCTCTGCTTATAGTAGTACACATTCAAGACAAACAACATAACAGGCTGAAATCTCAGTGGAAATCAACTACTTGAATTTCAGCAATAAAAGAACTCATGACTGATTTTCTGTTTAGTAGGTCTCAACTTCTTGTAACAACGTCACTGCCTAATTAAAGATTGCTGTAAAGAGTCTTTAACCTATCTAACCTAAAATTCAACTGACAATCAACAACCTTTTTTTTTTTCTGAGAGAGAAGGAAATGTATAAAAATGCACTACCACTTACTTGTGCTGTGAATCATTCTGATCTGTAGATGGAATTGTCAAACACTCATCATGGCCATGGAAAAAACGAACTACATGCCCACCAAGAAGATACCCTGTAGAAGCAGCACATTTACTCATTAGCTTAAACATTGACAATAGGAAAATAACACCCTCAAAAAAAATTTTTAAAATTCAAAAGACCTAGGTGAAATCTGTTTTCCAAATTTTCACTCATAACTGAAATTAAACAAGAACAACAACTTTAGTATGACAACATATTATTTTTAAGAATCTTTTTCAGTTAAAAATATTTATTCTGAAAATGAAGACATAAAGAAAGCAATCTCTTAACATTTGAAAATCAAATTAGGATTCTGGGACAGAAAAGGAAAATAAAAACTTCTGCAACAACTACTCTTTTGAAAATTGAATGCTTCAGGTAAAAGCTAAATCAAATATATAATACCACACTTTCCTCCCCCTTAATACAATTTAAATGTTCTCAATACAAAATAATTTGGTGAGTTCATCAGTTTGTTCTGACATTTATAATTTGTGTCAAAACCAAAACTGTACAGCAGCAGCAGGAGACAGAGGACAGAAAAACACTTAGCAGTTCTGAAGATTAAGGTTAATGGAAGCTAACTTTCCAACCCATTTAACACAAAGACTACAGGTCAAAACCAGGCACTTTGCCTCACAGAAAAAAAGAAAGTAAAAAAATGGTGTAGGAGGAGAATGATTCATCAGACCCTCAGTCCAAACTGTTCTGACCTTGTAAGTGAAATTAATGCCTTTTAAAAGAACAAACACACACCAAGGAGGAAGGGTAGAAGGAAACTCATACTGTGCAGCCGGTTCAATATAAACTTGTAAATTAGGAAAACAGTAACTGGCAATTATCCTGTTGCCAATTAATACAAAGGTCAAAGCAAAGAAAGAATGCAAAAAATATATATTTTCCTGATATTTATGTTCTGTCAAAAGTACTTCAAACATCACAAAAAGTACGTTGTCCGACTTCCAGTCCAGTTTTAGACTCAGGAAATCCCACTTTCTCAGTCTGTCCATTCAACTTGAGCGAGGCTGCTAAGTCTTTTGACATATGATCATCCCTCATGTAAACCATTCTGAGAAGTGTATATACAGCTAAACCTAAGCCTAAGTAGTTGGGAAAAAACTGACACACAGAAAACCTACTTCTCTGCTTACCCCACCCTATCCTTTTTTTTTTTGTTATTATGCAATTTTGGATTATGTGTCCAATTCTGAGCTACACAGTACAAGGGTTCCAAGTACAGCAAAGGGCCACTAAGCTGATTAAGAGACTGGTGCACCTCATACATGAGGAAAGGCTGAGAGAACTGGGACTGTTTGACCTAGAGAAGAGAAGGCGCGGGGGGATCTCATCAATGTAAAGAGGACAGAGTCAGGGTCTCTTCAGTGGTGCTCAGTGACAGGACCAGAGGCAATGGGCACAAACTGAAACACAGGAGGTTCCTCCTGAACATCAGGAAACACTTTTTCAGTGTGAGGGTGCCTGAGCACTGGTACAGGTTGCCCAGAGAGGTTGTGGAGTCTCCCTCCTTGGAGATACTCAAAAGCTGTCTAGACATAGTCCTGGGCAACCTGTTCTAGGTGGCCCTGCTTGGGCAGGGGATTGGACCCGGTCTCTTCCAACCTCAACCACTCTGTGATTCTGTAAGCACTTAGGAAATTTAGCTGCCAAATCCCTGCACTTACAGAAATCTAATATATACCACTGATCTTCCTGATCTCTCTGTGTGGCTCATTATGTTTGTCATCTGTTACAAGGTTTTAATTTTACTACAGGATGGATTTTCTGTTTGCTTGGTTCTGTTTTACCTGAGAAAGCTGAGAACACAGGGACTTTTCCAGAGTTAACCTCTATTCTATTTATGACCCACGATGGCAGGGGACCAGACAGCCATTTATAAATATACAGCTCCAGCATAATACAATTCTTGCAACAAAAAGCTACCAGAAAGTATTACAAGGAAAATCCATATCCCATATGCTCTTAAAATGAAAACCTACAAACACTCTGAGACCAGTTTCTTATGGGCCAGTGCACAGAGACACCGTGGGATGCTCATTTAAACCACTTGGGGTTAGAAGGACCCGACCATAGTTCAGATAAGCCTAGTGACTATTAGTCTTTAGCAACAGGGTACTGTACTTCTATCAAGACTTAGTATAGCTGATCCCAGGGAAATGCAATGTCTCTTTCAGGTCCCTTATAGCTCCATTTTTTCCCATGATCCTGTATATTATTATATCATAAGTGATTAGTTTTAGGGCCAAGTGATACAACACAATCCTGACTTAAAGACATTTACCATTCATGAATGTGGAGGGCTGATGCTTTGAACATCAGAGGTAAAGTACAATGTTTGTTATGACAGTGTTAATGACAGAGTATGGCATTGAAATAAAGAGCACTACTGAGTGGATGAGCCTTTCATTACAGAACAAGACATTTCTCAAACAGAATAAGGCGATGCTTCTCAAACATGGTTGTAACGTGCAGTCCAGTACCTAGAAAGAAATCGTGACCGTGTGGTGTGGGATTTAAGCCTGATTAAGAGGTTGCGTTTAGAGATCTCATTTTCATTGACTATTATAGAGAGGCAAGAAGGAAGCATGGCTGTGAGATCCAGAAAGGATACTGAGCAAATATCCTTAAAAAACACAATTAAGAGACTGAAATAGGAACTATGAGAAACCTGCTTTCCCTTTTGCATGTACCTGTGTCTCTCTTCTGTTATCTCTGTTACAGGGTGATTGAAAATCCTATGCCAAATCTAAGTTTACTGGCTTTAGTTATTCTGCAGCTCCTACTCCCCAAAATTAAACTGAAGACAATGAACTCATCTGTTGCTCTCTCAGTCTTCATTTCTCATGCAGCTTTTTATGCTTTGCTATTCTAAAGTTACAGCACTTATTTCACTTTTTGTCAGTTAATCCGGCTGATGTATCTGTAGTTCCCTGTTTTCCCTTCTGTTATTCTTCTCTCCTATGCTCATTTTCTTTATTTTCATTAAGCTCTTTGGTTTGATGTTCTGAGGGTGGTTTTTTTTCATTTTCACTCTTTTTGAAAAGCAATACAAAGTAATCTAAAGTATATACATTTCTAAATAAATAAAATGACAAACCTTCTGTAATACTGCTTCCTGAGCATGTAGGATGTACATTCCATAGCGTCTGCATAAAGGAGGCATCCACCTGAATACTTCCATTTGACATGGAGAGATGCTGAAATAAGACAACAGTAACAGGAAACAGTGAAATTTATGCACTTAAAGATATTTAGTACATTAATTTCTCAACAAAATAGAAATACATAATAAAGTAAATATACAAATATTCTTTAAAAATCAGTAGTCACTTGCTTTTAAAATTAACTCTTTTCTAAAACTAATCAGCAGACTTCAGCTGCAGCTTAGAAATCTTCCACAGTTACAGAAATAAAAACTTCCCAAGATGGAGAATACTGAAGTACACCTCGGGATAAAGGCATGGAAACAGTCTTGGTCAAGGAGGTGAAAACCTTTCACTGAGAAAAAAAAGTGCATTACAACCAGGCATTATTTCCTAGATTAGAAATAATTTCTTCCATAAGAATCCCAACCATTTTCCCCAACTCCTCACAGCACTTTGTATCTTCCCACCATGGATCCACTTGCTAAACAAACAAACCTACCAGGTATCTTTCAGAGGACACGCTGACCAGGATAAGATCATCACCTATTCGAACTTTTTCTCCTTCTGACCTTTGTTTAGAAGCAGGGTGTATTGTCCACCAGCATGCCTCACCTAAAGGACAGAGATACTTATCAAGGGTATACAAAACGGACAACTCCCAAGAAATTTAAGGATATCTTTATACAGCATTGAAATAACATAACAAAGAACTGTGTCTTATAAGACATTCATCTTATAAAACCACCTCATTCCTCTTTTCAATCCATTTGAATTTTTTCTTTTTCCTTGAAACTTTTTGTCAACCAATCTTTGTCATCACTGAAGCTGATAGTTCTCTTTTCGTGCTTTTTTAAAGCAACTAACCACTTACAAAACACTGCTCAGAACTGCCCTCCCTTCAAGGCTCTCATTGCCAGTAAATTGCTGACAGCTACCTCAGTCTTAATTATCACCTTTTGTGTCTTCTTTTGCTTAATGTTCGTATTTAATTCACAATCTTCTGTATCATTTCCACTCTATGCTACATTTGTGTTGTAGAATACAGAATTTTAAAACAAATACTCCATAACTTTACAATATTGCTACACTACAAATATCAGTTCTGGGAGCAGTTTCATTAGCACTACAGCCCATATGACTACAGGATAGCCAAGCCTAAGGGTGATAACCATAGAACATTTCCTACGCATCAAATATAAGATTCCTGATTACTTTGCACACACACACACTCCGATTATGGGAAGATTACCTAATCCATTCCACTATGTCACACCCTTCAGGGTTTAGTTAAGACCCTGAAGAAAATGACTTAAATACAGCTTTCTCACTGGGCAATGCAAAGTGGGAGAAAATTAAACAAAGGCAAAATTGGTAGCATAAGACAAAGCATAAAAATCTGTTTGATCAACTAAGAAATCTCATGTAGAACTTCCTTAAAACAAAATTTGAAGGTTATGAAATGAATTATAAAGAAGACAATAAATAAAAGTTACATCCCTGAAAGTAAAAGTGTAAAGTGCTAAATCTTTAAAGGAGAATAATTTTAAATATCCAGTGGCTTTTCACTCAATACCTGCTAGGTGAAGAATACTTCCTGAAGCTGGAATTGATTCAATAGGAGTGTTTCAGGGTGGGGGAGTAGGGCAAGGGGAAGTGATGTTATGGTGTTCAGTTTATGACATTTATAAGCATGCAGCAGTTATCAAAATCCTCTCTGCAGAAACACAACTAAGCATTCCTTTTATGTGTTGCTTTTTATATCTTACCTAGGTGTACAAGGGTCTTTTTGTATACGTACAGTTAAGCAAATACCAATATGAGACAACTACAGATATTTGTTACAAAATCTTATGGGCACAAGCAGACACATGCACAATAACTCTGAAAAATACTACAAAATTATAAAGACAGATTTCACTGAAACTATTTTCAGAGAGATGGAACACATACATTCCTTTTATCAACATGCCTAAAGAAAATGGTCTCCATCTCAGGCAGCAACCAAAGATATAATCAAGTAACAGGCTGCTAATATCCATCTGAGACCATCTTCTGTATGGCTACAAACAACTGAAAGACAAACTTTTCATTCAAAACAGAAGGTCATGTAGATAATTGGTCACCTGAAAAGGAAGTTTCAAAGATAATGGTCAACAAACATTTTAACACCTACATTGGCAGTGCCTCTCCATCATCAATTAGCCTATTTTGATTTTAATTTCTTTTCAAAATAATGAAAAGACAATAGAAAGCACAGCTTTATATTAATACAACTGGCATTTGTTTATTTGAAGTTTCACATTAATGAGGTGTGTATACAGGTACTTATATTTTCCCTTCAAGTTGTATGTCTTGGTCTTGGTACTACAGGGTCACCTGTTACTTTCTGATGAGTACTCATCACTTTCAGTAACAATTAACACTATATATGCAGCAGCACGTAAACCTATTTGTGTCTCTTTGTGGCTGAGTTGCTTTTAAATTCTTTTAACATAGGTCCCAGTGGCATCTCATAATTTATATGTGATTTCATGGAAGCACAATTTTTTTTTTTTTTACTATATTTCTGTCAGCAGCACTGTTACTGGCAGTACTCCCAGAAATCTATTAATTAGATTTTAAAGCTTTCTCATCATTTCTTGTTTGCGTCGTCTCTCTTCCACTGTCCCATTATTATTTTGCTCCATTTTATGCTTTTATTTTTCTTCAGCTCTTTTAGCAATGTGCTAACCACATTTTTTCTGTTTTCCTGCATTACAAGTTGCATACTTCTTTTGTTGCATGGTTACAATGTATATTGTGAATGCACTGATATACAGCTTTTCCATACTCTAATTGTATTGAAAGTGCCAAACCATACAAATAGAAAACATATGCATCAAATTTATTTTATTCAACAGAAATTTTTTACTTTTACCTTTATCACCAGTGTTACTGCAGTTGTGGTAACTCGATTTAATTGCAAGGCACTCTCACATTCTTACACAAAGTCAGTTAATTTACTGAAAGTCATCAGTATTGACAGTCATCATTTACTTTCAGTCATCTTATTTCTAATGAACACATAAACATGATATTCATAAGCTTGCACTGCCATTAATCTCAATGCCTCTTCTAAAAACAGAAATGTGTGACACATTTTACTTCAAAAATAACTTGCCATACCTGCTGCATTTTCTCGTAGTCCCACATCAAATGCAAGTTTATCCGTCTGGGATCTTGATGATGTTAAACATGTCAAATACTGCAAAACAGTGAAGTTATTGAAAACAAAAAACCAACCGTATTAACACACATGCCAAATTAAGACATTCACATTACTCCATCTTACTATCAGTCTGTGCTTAAGTTTTTTATATTAGTTAAGCACGATGTTATTTGTATACAAGCTCTTCCTGACTTTAAAACATCAAAATCCTTTTCCACTTCAGCACATATTTCTCTGTGCAATTTAGCTCCTACCTTCCAAAGTTTCACATAGTTCATCAGATAGGAACAGGCAAACATCTTATTACAGCGTTACTGTTAAGGAACACCTTATCTTATAAAATATGATGAAAAAAATAATACATATCACAACAAATTCATTTGCGATAGCAGCAACTTGTTAATGGAATTATCATTAAAATTGATTCCTTAAGGGCACAGAAGTAATCCATGGCTAAAGGAGGTTTTCAGCTACATTTCTGAGTGAAATGGATTGAAGAATCTGAATTTAAAATATAAGGGCCACTTCCATTGTGTTGAGAAACCATAAGCTATTCACATTTTTTTATCTAGTACAGAAGAGAACTTAGAAAGAACATTGTTCAAATTTACATATTTTTTACTGTGATAAAAAGACAGTTATTTGAATTTCACGTTACTCATTCTGTGCAAGTGCTCTTTCACTTACCATTTCACTAAACGAATGTCGAAGTAGTATAGCATGGCCATACAGCAGGGTTCTGTGACCACCCCCTTGAGCTGCCTACAGAACATGACAGAGAAGGTCAGAACTCCACTGTACTGCGTGGACTACGATTAGAATTATGTAACAAGAGGAAGAGCTACTACAGTTCACGTAATAAGTGCAAATATTCAAGCAAATTGTGAAATGTATATGCTGGGCAAAAATCATAATAATGAAGTAGCTACAGCAATAGCCAAATATCTGCCAAGGGAACAAACGTTGTTCTTCGTGAAAGACTCTTATTGTGACCTAATTTTTATTATAACTAAGTAAAAACACAGCATTTTCAAAAAAATGTTTTAAATTAAATAAGGTACTACTTACCTTTCTTATAAACTTCTCAGAGGCATTAAAAAATAATAATAAAATAAGTATATATACACATACACAAACTGAAATCTAAAAGAGGAGAAACACACCTATTGCCCAGAATACTTTAAGCACATACTAAGGATATCTACTTGCTAGGATTAATGTTATTTTAAACATTTACCAGATTCATTAAAGCAACTGCATCCATAATTTCAACCAAGCACAGTTATTAATTTCAAATATGGAAATTTATGACAAGATCAGGGAAAGGCAAAACTGGATTTTCCATACACTTCCTTTAGAGAATTTAACACATATTTTTTGAGCTCCTTTTGGTGATCAGAAGAAAATATATTCCAAGGGAAGAATCTTAACAAGAAAGTTACCTATGGAACAACAGACGACAAGCTTTACAGGTTTTCAAGCCTGCCTCTCTCAGCCTTTTTCCATATCTCCCATCTTTTTGCCTAGTTATTTATAAATAACAAGCCTATTTAAACTTAAATAAATAATATGACCAAGAAATTAAATTATTGATTTATTGTGGTGCTTTCCACTGAAACTAAAAATTTTTTTTTTTTTTTTTTTAGATCCTTGATCCCAGATTGTATGAAGCACTTTTTTAGGAAAGTGATCTCCAAATTTTGCAGGATTATGGATATCATGATTAATGTTAATACTAATTATACTATGGTGGGCAACATTGTACTTCATTTTTTTCTCTCAGTCCAGATCATAACATTTGCCCTGGTAAGTCTTGAGTAATAACAAAAGGTCCAACATCAGGATCCTGATAACAAGTTAGAAATTGCTGATTTAAGAATATTTAACTTCTCACGTAATTGCTTGAAACTGTTCTCACACACACAGAGCTTTTTTTCCATTTAAAAGAGCATTTACTTTATAGTCTTCTTGTTTCAGGTGTGCTCAGGCAATCATTAAATATGAAAGATGATTCCCCAACACATAACTTTAGAACAGGGGTCATCTCTAGTACATTACATATTGTAGAAAGGACTGCCTGTGAGGTCCGTTCTTTTCCTTGGATTCATGTGAAAGGGACTGAGATAATTAAAGGTAGTTCCAGGAACTCAAATAACGGTTATACATGTGTAGGCAAATGATTTTGCACTCTATGAACAATATATTAGTTAAATTACCAATTAGGTCAATAGGTTTACAAGCTATGTACAACTTGCATTCTACAGAACCCCAACTTAGAAGACATCAAGCTGAGGATACTACTACATTCTGTAGCTTGACATATAGAATACTTAATACTAATTCAAAGGATTAAAAATGAAATGTTATTTTTCCAAACAGAAGGAATAAAAATCTAAAAGCCATTCAGCAGAGGTCTTTTATTACAACTGCAATAAAATAAAAATTCTACTTCTATTTTTCAAGCTAATAACAAAGACATTACCAAATAGGGATTTGGGACCTGGTTACGCTGGAACTTAATGATGTTAACAGATAGTAGACAGTCTTATGTAATTTTATGTAGTAAATTCTATTGATAAATTTCTCAGAATTATATGGATACTATGTATAACCTCTTTCATAATATGATCCATACAATTATGTAAAATTTCTCAGTACATCCAGTAGCAAACTAAAAAAAACCAAACTCCTGGATAATGATTTTGGACCCACATAGAAAATGTGTTAGATTATTGGAAAAAAATTGGAGACAAATATAAGATAGTTATCATTGGTCATTCAGAGAACAGAGCATACTTTTAGATATCATTATAAAAGGCTGATCAGAAACAATAAATAAAAAAATACCAAGAGCTCCTCCAAAATATGTCATCCATAAAAAATGGTTTTAATAATATATCCTGAAGGAACTTATCACTGCTTGGGGAAGAAAACCAGAAAAACATCATGTAACAGTGTATATAATACTTCTTTTATAAATTACAACTTTTTAAAAAATCAACAAAGAAAACCTTAACAGCAAAATCAACTGTAATTATAGACAGGTTGTCAGAAGAAAATTACATGTAGTCAGTTTGTAACAAATATAGGCATACCGAGGACAAGCAATAACACACCTCATGCTATTTTTTTACTGAAAGCTTTTAAGTGAATAACTTGTAATTTTAAGGCTGACTCATTTAAAAAAAAAAAAAACACAACAAAAAACCAAAACCCCAAAAATCAAATAAGCTATGTTCTTCCTCTAGAAAAATCTGAAACTAACAGCGGAACTGTATTCCAAACTAAATTCAATGTGGAAAGCAAACTATTCAATGGAATAATAGACTGATGGAACCACTGAAAGATTAATGTTAATTATACAAAGCCAAATTCTATTCTTAGCAATGCCTTTATATTGAGAACAGAATGTAAATGAACATTTTAAGATGTGCATTCCTACTTTTCATGCTGTCATTTTTCTCTACATAAATAATAACTATTAAAAGACAGCATTTCGTATTATTCACCTAAAAAATAGCTTTTTCTGAAATCTAGTTTAGAAATTACTTATTACCATATCAATTTGCTTTCATGGTGCTAAAGATAGTGCCTCATAATACAAAATATTTAACTTGATCAGTCGTTATGACATAAGTCTCAAAACAGAATCAGTTAATTGTAACTTAAAAAATAACCCATCAATTTTACCAACAGCTTGTTGACAGAAGCTAATCAAGAGTCCACCTTCTCTGAATGTAACAAATCCTTGTGGTCCAGAAAGAAAGTTTCTTGCATTATTGTTCAGGTTTTCATTTTTTATTTCATCCTTGCCATTTATACAAACTGCTGTGTTCCTATTACAATTTCCCCAATGGATGGTACCCAGCTTCAAAATAAATGAAGGGCAAGGTAGTTTCGAAATAAATACGGCACAACAGACTACATTTTCTTTTTTATTGTCCACTGCCCCCAAAGCAACAGTATGATCATTTTTACTGAAGAGATTATTTGTCCTCTACTGCCAAACCCAAATATAAATATTCATATATTACTAGTAATCTCAGATTAAATCTTTTGGCTAAGTTTTTGGGTGAATATTTTGGAAATACTAAAAATTGTGTTATTGCTTAGGAGTCCTAGAAGTGTTTAAATCAATCTTACTTTCCCTAAGCAAATGCTTTTTTCATCAAGAGTTCCATTTTCTAGAAAGCAATGTAATTGCAAAAAATCAAAAATTACACTTTAAACTGGAGAAAACAGTGGAAAACAAGAGGTCAATAACAATGAGGTCTGAAAACCATGTATGCAAAGGCTGACATTGCAAGATCGGAAGTGACAGCGCAGAACTCCAGCTTCCCTGAGTAGTGCCATGACATGGGCCCGTTAAAGACCTGGAGTGCAGAATAAGCCAGTAAGTTGTGGTTATCCTGCCACTAAGTTACAGAGAAAAATAAAGGTTCTTCTACTTCTCAAAATTAAGGAAGAATTCAACACCTGTGAATCAAATAGCAGCATGTGATGAGAAAACGTTAAGTGAAATACTGAAGTCTTTCTATATGAGTACATATAATACACAGTCTTTCTATAGCACACATCTCATTCCCATGCAATCTAAACAAGAAAGATGGCTACAAGAATGACAAATTAATAGGGAATTAAAACAATTAGTGATCATAAGACATCAATTTATTTCCCTTTCTCTTTTCAAGCTGGCATATTTTTGAAATAGAATCCATATTTGTTATTTCACTATCATATTTCTCTCTTAATTTGTAAGATATAAAAAAGACAGAAAATATTTAAGGGATTTTGATTTATAAACTATAATAATAATTGATTATTATGGTGGAGGCCAAAATTTGTATCTGATAATTTCATGGTTATATCATTTAATCTATACACTATTTAGATGCTTTCCCAATTTGGTACAAAAGACTTAATTCCTGAGATGTATTCAAGAATTTCTCAATATACAAAGTTACTCTATTTTTCTATTTATGCTGATGTATCACTCACTACCATAGTTCAACTTTAATACTGTACTATGAAAGAAATTTTAAAAATAGTAAATAAAATAATAAAATCATTGTTTTCATTCATTTGAAACAACAACCTGATGGAGGCCTAGTGGACTACTATCACTGAAGTTTTGAGTATTAAATGTATGAATCTGCAACAATTCTCTCAACACGTAAGAAAATATCTCATTAGAAATTATTTTATTCCACCATGTATACTATGCAAACAGTGTTCACAATGTATACAATACCTTAGGGCATTTTAAGACACTGTGTAGTTTATCCTAAACTGCACTCCTATAGACTTATGGCCACTATCCATTGATTATAATACAAAATGCATCTCATTATTTTAGCCTGCTGAACTGTGC
Source organism: Mycteria americana (assembly GCF_035582795.1). Lineage (NCBI taxonomy): Eukaryota > Metazoa > Chordata > Aves > Ciconiiformes > Ciconiidae > Mycteria > Mycteria americana. Next base: position 38,453,749 of record NC_134369.1, read on the forward strand.
CTACCTTAGAGGATTAAAAGAGCATAAAACAGACAGTAATAATGCTCCCTCTATGCGTGCATACATACATTTCTATATGAATATGGTTTACATACCTTGGTGCTACATCTCCTGAATATATATATCTCGTAATTGAACTGATATGATTTCCACACATAAAGTACTACAGAAAAAAGCTTACAGAATATTCCTTAACAGAATGAAAGGTAGATACTGAAGATGGCATTATAAAATTGTGAAAGCATAAAACTGTAAAGTTTCACTCTTTCTTGTCAATCATTCTTAAATAGCAACCTTCTCTTCATTTTTTAACATTTCAATTCTGCAGCCATGTTATTCAGATAAAAAAAAATCCTAGTTTTGAGTCTTTTAATATTTACTGATCTGCATGAAATCATGAGGAGATTTAAGCCAGAAGCATTCTAAACACGTTTATAATTTTATATAATTGAGAAGCCATCTTGCAAAGTGTAATTTCTTCCTTCAGAAATAAAAGACTCCATAGCTCATCTTGAATTCTTGCAGCAATTAATTAATTAAAAAAAAAAAAAGTCAAGTTCCATAATTAGCGTTAGTTTCTTTGGGGTGATATAATGCTTTGGCAATTGTCTGATTTCAAATGAAAATTTTATAAATTAAGATATATATATTTGACCACCTTTACGTCTATCTTTTTGAAAAACAAAACTTTTTTCAAAAACCAATTTTTTTCCTTCCTTATTACCTAGAGCATACAGGCTATTAAAAGTTTCAATATGCAATCATTGCACAGCTAGTCACAGCTACAGTTACACGTAGATTTCCTGTGAAAAACAAGACTCACTGTTGGGTAACAAATGCTTAAGTAGTGCTTTGATGCATCTGATTTACAAATAGATAAAATTGAAAAGTGTTTTAAAATGGTGAATTGTTGCACAACAATGAAGAGACTGCAGAATGAATGGCAATTTATAATTCAAGAGAAAAAAATTCAAAAATTTATTCTATAGCCATTTTCATCTTTAGAAAAATAATACGCATTTTGAATGTATCACTTTTGCATAGATGGATATGACATTTAAAAAATTAGCCCAAGTAAATAAAACAACCTTTTGATTGTCCATTTTGTCCCTTCTAGGATATTTACTTAAATCATAAAATTCCCCTCATATTATATTTTGTTTTCTAGGATTGCACTAAAAAAGGAAAAAAGCACTAAAATTGCATGCACAGTATATGAATCCCAGAAAGAAATAAAAAGAAGTCTCTCATCATTAAACAAATTCAGCATAAATTTAAATTTGACAAAAAAAAAATTATACTTAAATGTTATCCTTAAGTAAATTTCTTTAAGTAATACTGAGATTACTCGTATTTTTATGTTTGGTTTCTTCCTCAGGTACTCATTTTTCCTTTTACTTAATGTGACAGAGTCTTAACTCTGTGTGTAAGTACAATAAAAGAAAAATTACAACTCAAAGAAAATAAGAGTTTTCTGGTTCTACATAAAATAAAAATGAAAACTGACAGACTATCTAGTTCTGCAGATTATTTGCATCGTAATTAGTTGCCATTTAGTCTCATAAAATAAGTAAAGCCATAGAGTTTTATTATGCTCTGTTCATAAGAGAATAAAAGTTCAATTCAATTCAACTCAGCTGAAATTGGAGAGTTAGGGTCAAAGCAATCAAATTAAAGTAAGTCTTCCACCCAGGCTTTTGGACTATGCTGGGAAATCAATTAAAGCACAGCATCATAGAAGATAATAGCAAGCTGATCTGATCAGGCAGCAAAAATCTGAGAAGTACGGTAAACATCAATGCACTGAGGTTGCACGCAACAAATTCAAGACTTTAATCAACTTTAAGAGACATACGTGTGACTACTACCAGATTTAACTCTAAGTGAGTGAAATGCAGAAGATTTTTATTTACATAAGTTTTGTGGTTTTCATGGTGCCAGAAAGCAATTACAGAATCTGTCGTAACAAATAAACATTGTAAAGTCTTATTTAATATTAATTTGTTAATAATACTTCACCCCATACATTAAGAAGTGGCATTTCCAGTTTTTCTTTTTATTTCAGTTGTTCACTGAATAGAAGAAAAAAATAAAGGTGATATCACATTTTATTTTAAATACCTAAAACTTTTACACATGAATATAACAGAGCAGTGACCAACTGAGTGGATACCATAGGTCAATTTCATTTACTTTCAGGAAAAACACAAGTTCTACCTAAGTATATAGAACTAGGCAATTTACCTAAATTACCTACTTAGAAGCAATTCACAGATGCAACAGCAAGTGTAACTTCTAAAACTTCCAGAAGTACTAGTGAGTAGATGAGAGGTAAGTCTGTCTCGTCTCAACAGCTAGCAATGAGGTTCAGCTGATCATTGAAAAACAATCATTGTTCATGCAGATCTTTGAAAATACAGGCAAATCTGTATCTGGGGTTTGGATTAGGCTTATTTTTTTACTTATAGCACCATCACCTTTTGCCAAACAAATAGCTTAGAAGTTCTATGAAAAATACATCAAAAGTTCTTAAATAACTTTGTCAATAATAAATAATGCATCCAGTTCTGGATTATTTTTATTATTATTATTATTATTATTTTTTATTATTATTTGTCCAAAATAATGAATCCAGTTCTGGACTGATGGTAATAAATGATCTCTGAAGATGATGTTTCTGGTTTTTGTAAATATTTCAAAAGACTAACTGCACCTGTTCCTCAATGCTAAAGAGAAATGACTATGATTATAGTAGTGTAGCAATAAAGTCCCAGGAAAACAGGAAAACTGAAGAATCTACTATAACACGAGGCCCCTCTCCTAGAAAATCCTGGAGCAAGGAAAGAAATGAGAACAAGCCATATTCAGAAATGTAATATTATTTGATGTCAATTTACTTACCCCTTCACTAGCATTATCCCCTGTGTTGGCCAGCATTTCTTGAAGGGCTCTGACAGATAGGGACTGTTCAAGGACGAAATTACAGATGCAAAGGTCCGGAGGAACATACTGTAAAAATAAATTAAACAGTGTAAGAGCAGATCATCAGAGCAGGTGAAACAGGATGAAAACTGTGTTTGAACATGCATTTTAATTTTAAAATCCATACTTAATGTTTATTCATCTGTTTTTGAGATACATGCTATTTCCCTGTATGAAAAATATAGAAGTCCATTCTTCATAATTTGTCAGTGCAGTAACTTTACTTTTCCTAGAGCTGTATTCCTCACAGTAAAACGAAACATATTCAGGTTCAAAAGCAAAAAGTGTTTCTCTACATATTACTGCTTTCCTGCCTTTTAGAATGACACCATGAACATTGTATTTGTTCTCTAATGTCATTGACAAAACAGAAGAGAAGGTGTATGATCTTATTTGATGTATAAGGTTGACACTATGAACACATCTATAGCTGTCACTAAATGGCAAAGATTCAGAATCTTATAATGATATGAACTACTTTAGGAGATCGTCTCAATTGCTGGATCAATATGTCTGCTGGATTTGAAACATGAAACTTACATTCACTTCAAGAAACAAGAATTTTTTCAATTTATTGGCATTGATGTGTCCAAGGAAAGATGCGTCCAAGGAAAAAAGTGTCAAGGGGAATCACCAATGTATATAAACATGTGACAGGAAAGTACAAAGAAGACAGAGCCAGACCCTATACAGTGGTACCCAGTGAAAGGATAAGAAGAAATCGACACAAACTGAAATACAGGAAGTTCTATTTAAACATGAGAAAAAAACCCTTTTTACTGTGAGCCTGCTAAGCACTGGAACAGGTTGCCCAGAGAGGTTGTGGAGTCTCCATCCTTGGAGATACTCAAACACTGACTGGACAGCATCCTGAGCAATCTGCTCTGGCTGAACCCACTCTGAACAGAGGGGTTGGACTTGATGATCTCCACAGGTCCTTTCCAACCTCAACGATTCAGCATCCTGTGATTTATGACCTAGATCATGGCTATGAATGAGCTTTAAAGTGGATATGCACTCCCTTTTCTTTTTTAAAATCAGTGTGATAGGAGGGAATAAAATTCTTAATAATGCTGAGTGTTAAGGTAGTGAAAAGGGAAATGATACAATTAAGAGATTTCTAAACTTGCTGAATTGAAGTCTTTATAGCAAGCTAATCAAGTACAGCCTTGGAATTCCCACCCTTTGATCTCTACTATAGACTTTAATTTTGTGTGTGTGTGTGTGTGTTTTCAAACACATTTTGGAAAAGTCTTTTAGGCCAAAGACTTGACATTGAAATTGCATACATGAGAGAGAGAGAGAGAGAGAGAGGATTGTTACATATGTTATTGAGGTAAAGTGACCTCTTGCATCTTTCTTATGTGGCTAAATAATTGTAAATAGTAAGTAGTTCATAATTTCATTAACTGCAACAGGAACAACTTTAAGTGTAATATTCATCTCCCCTATGGGGTACTATATTTTTTAGCATTCATTAACAGCATCTGTGTACACACACACAAAACATACTCTGTTATATTAACTCATACTAAACATATATATATGTGTGTGTGTATGTAGCATCCATATACATGCACACATGTGCACAAAGACTGTAACTGAAAGTTTACTCTTTAATAGGTTACATTCAAGGCCGCTCATATAACCAGACACAGAAAGGTAATGTCATTTCTCAGTGAAATGAATTACAAACAAAACTAGGTTAGATTTTGTGTCTCATATCTGTTAGTAAAGTCTGGAAAGACTTATTTAAAATATTTTATTGTTATGAACATAAAAATCTATACAACATTAAGTAGTCTCTACTTCCCAATGAACCAGTCAGGTAAACAAAACCTCTGAGTAATACTTCACCCATTACTTTACTGCCTGTAATTGCAGGCAAATATACCACATCATTATTAAAACAAAACAAAACAAACAAAAAAAAAACCAAAAAACCAAAACAAACAAAAAAACCCAAGCAAAAAACTCAGATATTTTTCTGTTGTCATCCTGTGGCAGCTTTCAAATTATACAGCATCCATTTTATTAAGATGTTTTAAGTATGTAGTAAGCCACGCTGCCCTTGAAGTACATTTGAATTTAAAAAAAAAACCAACAACAATCTTTCCGTCTTTCTATTTTCAACATGGAACTTAAATTCAGAAACTAAACTGGAATTTTATCTGGGAAAAAAAACCATAGCTGGTAGTATAGTTCTAATCAGCATCAGACTACCTCTGGTACTTAGTCCCACTCCAAACTGAATATGGTATTATCAGTATGATCCAACCCCTACCAAATGAACAGAAGAACTTCCATCTGTTTTACTAGCCACTGGTCTTGTGCTTCATAGGCTGCATTTTGATTTGAAAATTGTTGCAGCCCTTGCTTTAGTGCTGTATTAATGAAAGACACACTCTAAAACAATGTACTCCTAGTCACAGTTTGTATAAAATGTACATCTTAGGTTAACACAATTCATTTTGCACTTCTTATTCTTTTTCATAGCCTATGGAGCATTCAGCTTTATTTAAGAATATTGACACTGAGAACTATGAAATTAATGATTTTTCCACCCATGACCTAGAGCAGCTAACCCCTCTTTCAAATTTGCAGTGTTACACAATAAGTTAACACTAGCATGCTATCACATACCCCATTTCTGTGGTTGGATGGCAAGAAATTATTTTTCAAATTCCACTGACCTGAGAAATACCAGGGAAAGGTAATTTATGTGGATGGTACATGACCCAAGTAGCAACTGACCTCCTTAATTAATCTAGATTGCTTCCTTTTTGGAAAAAAAAAAAAAAAAAAAAAAAAAAAAAAATTGAAAATAATTACAAAATTAACTATTGAGTCCATCAAGGCTCATTTGTTTTCTGGTCTTTTTGCAAATGATACTGTTTCATAAGTTTGATAGTCAACAGTCTCTGTGTGGCAGACCATTTTACACTCCTAATAAATACACAACTACAAAGGGTTTAATAAAATCTCAACCATCTGCTAATTATGCTTTTTTTCCCCCAACTCTGAGCAATGTTGTATTGTAATGGAATCCCACAAAAAAAAAGTACCAATAAGGGATGTTGAGTGAAACAAGAATACTGAGAGGTGAGAGCTACAGGTAGAAGATGGGGAAACATTCATGTCAGGAATCTTTATGCTGAAATGAAAAACAAAATCTGGTACTAAGGTAAGGTTTTAGAAATCCGCTGTGAAGTAACAATAGGCATAGGTCTTTATCTTCCTTCTGGCTATGGGAAGTTGGAATGAACATACAGAAGACAACATCATTTTCAAGAATCATCAATACAGGAAAAAATTCAAGTGGAGAATAAACTATTTTATTTTACAGGCATTTAAAGATATGACGAGCAAGCATTACAGTAAGTGAATTTGTGTAGCAGAATAAGTAGACTGGTAAGATATATGATAAAAGAAAGCAGGAATTTGGAATAAATAGTTCTTCAAGTCAATGACAGTTTTTGGGAGTTCTTCCAGCACACCTCTGCACAGTCTTGTCCATACATACAGGAAGGCAGTTTCTTAGAACAGGCAGCAAAATGCAGCAAGACAAAAAATAAGGCCACAAGAATAACCCCTGGTAAGGCCACACCTGGAGTACTGTGCCCAGATCTGGGTTCCCCAGTACAAAAGCGGTATGAAGCTACTAGAGGGAGTCCAGCAAAGGGCCACTAAGATGATTAAGGGACTGGAGTATCTCTCATATGAGGAAGAGATGAGATGATGATCAATGTGTATAAATACCTGAAGTGACGGTGCAAAGAGGATGGAGCCAGGCTCCTCTCAGTGGTGCCCAGTGACAGGACCAGAGGCAATGGGCACAAACTGAAACACAGGAGGTTCCTCCTGAACATCAGGAAACACATTTTCACTGTGAGGGTGCCTGAGCACTGGCACAGGTTGCCCAGAGAGGTTGTGGAGTCTCCCTCCTTGGAGATACTCAAAAGCTGTCTAGACATAGTCCTGGGCAACCAGCTGTAAGTGGCCCTCCTTGAGCAGGGGGGTTGGGCAAGATGACCTCCAGAGGTCCCTTCCAGCCTCAGCCATTCTGTGATTCTGTGAAGAGTAAACTGCAATGAAGTTTCTAATACCAGGCTTCTACATAACAGCCCCAAGGTGGATAACAGATTGACTCAATGCACGCAGTTAATGCTGGCTGAAACATTCTTATGAGCACATTCTGATGAAGAGAGCTTCATATCGAAAGATTCCAAGGAAATATTTTCTACAGTAAAGAGACACAGCCAGGCAAGTACAAAGTGGCAGTGGAGGGAGCACTGAGCTAAGTTTTATGCTGAAGTTTAAACTTGTTTCTCATCAGTTTTATGTCTATTTTGTCAGACTACTATTATTTCAATATGCAATAATTATTATCTATTATAAAAATAATAGCTGTGTAAATAGCTGTAGGGCAGTTTTAACCATTTTATATATAATTATGCTAAGTTTGTGCTGGGTTGCATAGGGGGAAATGGAGGCCCATAAAATAGCTAACAGGAAAACCCAGCTCCCACATTACACTTTGAATGCAATTCCGTCTTCTGGATTCTACCAGGCACTATCATAATATTAAATTCTTGCAGGTGATCTGCTTACTAACCCAATCGTTGCCCACAGCTTCTGGTCTGCAGTGTAAAGAACACTGACACAAGCTGGCAGAGGTTACTGATTTACTAGGTTTACTTTTACCAGACCTGTAAACTATTACATTCTGTCATTAGGACAGCAATCTTATCTTAATTAGTTATAATTCCCTTCAAGCATTAAAGTTTACTTGACAATTTTGCTACTAAAAGAGATGCTAGTATATTGCAATTATTTTTGAGGTATATTTTTCTTAGGTATTGCTCGAAGTTAGCCTTGCTGAACTAGACTATCAGCTTTGAAATACATCATCTTTTAAAGTATCACTTTAAAAACAAGGAAAACAGCAATGAAGTAACAGAATTAGATCACATCGTTCAACAATTCTGCTATTTCTTGTTTAGTATAAAAAAATATAATTTTTCACCTCTAGTTAATTAGATTTTTCCCCTCACATTTTAAATATCAGACATTATTTAGACAAACAACTTCTGATAATTCAAAAAGGAGCCATATAGACAGGAAGAACATAATTTCATACTACTGAATTAATGCAAAAGTGCTTTTAAAAAGTGCATTTAAAATCCAGTCACCATAATATAAATTATTAGCAAACCAACACTGTAATACTTTTTACTAATAAATTGTAAAGAAATAACATGCAAATTGCTTATGGATTTATAGTAAAATTTGAACAGAAGTATCTCATAATTGTTATTCGCTTCAGCATGTCACAAAAATTGCAAAACAGCTAATGGTCAACCATAGAAACCCCATTTTTTTCCTCTTTATGTTTCTAAGAACTTTTTTTTTTTTTTTTTAAGAAATATACTTTCTCTTTCCTTGCCCCCCCTTCCTTTTAGCTACTTCTATCTTCCGACTTTTACTACATACAACTCAGATTAAAAAATTAATCATTAAGTGACACCTTTTCATTCTGGAATTAACAGATACACTGAGTTTTTTTTCCTGTATATCTTGTTATGTTTTCCAGAATTACTTGAACAGAAAAGCATTTCTTTTCTTGATTTAACAATATTTAACCAAAGTTTAATGAGTTAAGAAGCTGTCACATGTACTGCAAAAAGATTTTGACTTTGGGAAAGTGGTCAACTGGAGAAGAGAAGGTAGTAGAAGGTATCAGTGGACTTCTGTTGATAAACTTGTCTTGAATCTTCTTTAATGCAATTTCTTCTTAATACACAGAAGAAATCTAGCTTTATAAAGTAATTTCCAGGGATAAGGAAGGCATAAGGAATCCATCTCAGGTAAATAGTACTATTTTAACAGGGAAGACAGTCTTCTGCTGTCTAAAATAAAAGGACTCCTGTTATCAGCATTCCTATTTTAGAAGCTTATGGGCAGTGTCCATACTTTCCTTTTTTAAATCGAATAGACTGTGTCCTTCTCCAATCATGACTCTCATAGCACTTCCTGAAGCAATCTCCATTTTATCGACATTCTTATGAATTTGAATGCCATGACTGTACTCTGTATTCCAGCAGCATTGCCACAGAGGTAGTAAAAAACATCCAAAATTTGCAGAGATAGTATAACTTCCCATCTCCTTCCAAGTTTCTTTCAATTATATCTCTACAGACTATGCTAGATCCCTTGAGCACATCATCACTCAGGACACTTATGACTGTGTAACATCCACCATGACCTTCACATTCCTTATAGGGGACAAGAATAGTTTCCCATTTTGTAAGCATTATTTACACAGTTATTAGACTTCACACTGACAGCACTGAAATATACCTCTACTTTCTATTAATATACAAGCCACTGCAGATCTTCCTGTGTGTGACATGACTTCATCAATTGCCAGTTCCCCAATGTTATAATCTGAAAAAATTGTGTATGTAAATTTAAATTATGTCTTAATTGACAAAAATACTCAACAGCATAGCAGTAAGAACAGAACCCTGTAGGATTTGATCAGAAATACATCTATTCAATAACTATTTTTTAGTCCACTGGATGTGTGCCATTTTGGTTTTCTCTTTCTTATTTCATAACCAAAATGTTGTCCAAATGTAAATGGAAGTAAGCATCATCGCTAAGGGTTGTTGGTAAGTATTGTACTCTCTTATCATCTACATCAACCTTCTACACTTCTTATTTTTCAAACATATGTATTTACATGCCTCTTTCCAAAATTATTCACTGTTCTCAGTCAAGACCAGCAGTTCAGAAAACTCCTCAGTAAACTCTTCTAAAGCAGTTACGTACAAGTTTTCTGAACCTCTTAACTTTAAAAAAACTTCAGAGGTTTCTGTAGTATTATCTGCTACTAAGACACTTATAAAATGTAAAGTAGATCTATGATATTCTACAGTAACGCATACCATTCCTCCTTTTCTTATAATAAGATGAGCAACATGCTGTCTTACAGATTGAGATGGTCATTGTCAGTAATAGATAGACTACACTGCAGTTGAACTGTCAATTAATAAAAAATTCCCGATCACTGTTGAAGATTTTAAGACAATATTTGAAAATACATACGTGAAAAATAACTGCTTGTACTTAAGCATGTGAAAAGATTATTGGTGATTTATAAAGTACACTGGAGATAAATTATCTAACTGAACTCTTGGAATGTAAAGAAATGCAAATTTAGAAGCAGCATAATTTTTCACCTTAGAGATGAACAAGGACCTCTCATACTGCATAAACAAACACTGTGGATGTAACATGGTCATAATACCTAGACTAAAAATAGGACCACATGGCAACATTTCAAGAGAAAAGATACAAAGACCCCACTAAAAAAAAAATCAGGAGAAATAAATTATCAGGAAGAAGAGAAAAGAAATAAAGACACCAAACAAAGAAAAAGAAAATTATGCAGAGAGAACAGAGAAGAGAGGGAGGAGGTGGTCCTCCATTTGCCTTTATTCTTAACATTCTGCTCTAGTACAGCTCTAAGGTTTCATCTCTTCTCTCCTTTCTCCTCTCAAGCTCCTCTTACTACTCTATTTTCTTTTATTTTTTCTTCACAGCTCTCTAGCTTCTTTTTTCCATTTGCCACTTGTTATCTGTAAAACTTTTCAATTACTTAATAGTTCTGTTCCCTGTACTCTCAACTTTCTGATTAATCAACACAGTTAGGAGCAACACTTAATGCCAGTAAGTAACATGTGACAATGCTTCTAAAATTATCGATCCAGTATATCAAGATATTTGAACCTACAGCAGTAATAGGAATAAGTTTTTTAGTGAAGTTAAATCTTAATAACAGTCTGGAGACTTAATCTTGAAAATATGAAGTATTTCAGTTACAGGAATTATTTTAGATAGCTAAAGAATAGTGCCTTTTGACTGTTAACAGTTATGCCTCAAAGTATATTTAGAATCTCTAAGAAATCTCATGTTGCAGTCACAGAAAGAAAAGCATACATAAGGTGCATCTAGCAGCACATTAAAGAAACCGTAATTAAATGTATTCATGGATAATAAGTAGGTTAACATTCACTGATCAGTTACACCAGTTGAGAGTATCGACTTCTTACTTTAGCTTCTGATGTTGGTTCCAAAAAGCACAGGCGATTCCCAAGTCCCTCAGCTGCCAAGCAAAACTTCCTTTGTTCTTTGTGAATACTGGCAACACACTGAAGTACTACTTCGTCATCCTGTCACAAAACAAGGTACAAGAAAAAAAGTAAATATTCGGAAGTTACATACACACTATAATGCTAAGAAATCCTGGAACACAGAATCTGTTGAAAATGAACACATTATACTCCTATAACTGATACCCTGTACATATGCAGAGATTCTTTTGATGTGTATGTAAACAGATGTTTATGTATAGATTCATATTCAAGACTATATCAAAGTGACATAGACTACATACTGTCTCCAGGGCTTTCACAAGTGTGTGTCCTTCTGTTGCTTTAGCAGTGGCTTGTTATGGTGCCATAAAAACTGCAAGTATACTGTTACTCAGTTTTACTCAGTAAAACATGTTTAATGTTTACAGCAAAAACCTGTTACTGTGATTTTGCAAACAACAGTAACCTAAATATAAACAGATTTATTTTGTTAGCATAGTAAGCCCTCAACACAAGTCCTCTGAATGCACAATCTTAATTTTTAAGGTCTCATTTAATTTAGAAACCTCTGAGTACAACCAAAGGTCCAAGAGGCATTTTTCAAGTGATGGTTCAAATAAGTCACAAAAACTTGCTCCTGAAAAGACACATTTCAAGAATAAGAACACTCTGGAAAAGTGACATGAAACAGCCCTATTGTTTAGTTATCCTAATTATTCTGAAAGCTCTTTTACAAATTGTTACGTAATGCAATGCCAAAGACACGCTTATAAAGTGCCAAGCCCTTATTCACCTCTTAACATGTGATACTAAAGCTGATATAAGCAAGCCAAACCAGATTATTTTTAGTGTTCAACTGTGTCAAAGGTATATACAGAATAAAAAATAATTTTATTTTCCAAAACTTTTCCACTAACCAAGAAAAACACCACTTGCAGACTAGCACATAGAAGAGCTTATTTTTATACAGGTATGTAACTGTTCACCAAAAGACACTGCCTTACAAGTTTTTAAGGGGGCGGAAGCTGATAAAACAAGAGTGATATGATATGTCAGTGTTCCATCCAGCTATGAAGTTATACTGGTGTCAATTATTATTGTCAAAGCAGATACAGAACAGCCGCCTGTACTGAACTCAGAGATCACTTGAACAATTATGTTCTAAAAGAAGCACTACTTTTTCCAGTCCCCTTATGCAACTGCAATACTATGACAGTAGCACAGCTACTGGCACTTGAAATAAAAGCTGGGAGTGACAACGTGATTTTCACCAAAGGAATTAACTGACACGCCCTTTAAAATGGGAATTCAAAAGGAGATTTTTCACTTGTGTGATTTTGCAAGTGTGTGCAAGTTATATGGCTTTCTTTTAGGTGACACTTCACTGCCTACTTACTACTACTAAAATGGGCAGCTATTATATTTCTGACTAATCAGCAGTTACAGAAAGCGTCTTCCTTATCTAGCTTTGCATAACAATCAATAGCGTTTTTAACGGTACAGAATAGGAATTAAAGAAATTTTTATAAACAATTCTAAGACGTACAGTCAAGTAAGAGGTAGACAGAAAATTAGCTAATTAATGCTAGATTCATTTTTCCCCCTGTTGCTTCTGCTTCCATTTCTGTAGAATGCTCTGTGAAATTCTCAGCTTTCAAACTCATAGTAAATACACTTCTGTTTTTTAAACTTCAGTGTAATAAGTTGCAAAACATAAACAAGAACACGTATAAGATAAAAATGAAGATATTTAAAACACTTTTCATCATCTGGTTCCTGTATCAATATTTGAACATGCATATTTCAGAGATTTAAAAAGAATAAAATACTAAAACATGAATTTATAAATACCAAAATTTAGAATAAAATTGATATTTGCCACTTAGCTTGCACTTATCAGTGGATTACATTAAATTACTTACATATAGCTGAAACTGTGTTTATTCTCCCTACTACATTAAAGTATTCATCATTCCACAAGGCATATACATAGTATCTATTGTAATTCATAGTTTTCAAAAAAATAAAATTATGCCTTCAGACAACATACATAAAAGCTTACTTAAAATGAGAATTACTCAAATAAATGAACTATTTTCTTTTTAAATCCATATGCATAAAAGGGCAAGAGTTTCTAGCATAATGAAATGAATATTTTAATTTTCTAGAATTCAAAAAATAAGCATTTCGTTTTAGAATTTACACTGGCATCACAAAGTCTTTATCAATCATTAAATGCCGTAACCCCAAAATACAAACACTGATAATGTCTTAAGGACTGTATGCAGCATCCAACATCAATATTTTACATTAGTCCTCTGAATTTCCAATGTACCCTTTCATTTGTGCTACAACATTTAACAAACTACGTATTTGCTACATAGGATGAACAACTTTAACAGAGTTTCTAAAAAGCGGCAATAATAGTGTATTTCAGAATGTTTTGGAGCAGAGTTTTAAAGTGTTTATCATTCAGGTGCAGGTGGACTGAGCATAAGGAATTAGTGGAATCCATGCAATCTGCAAATAAGACAATGACTCGCTGTTAAGGTGACTCAGTATTATAGTGTACTTACTCAAGTAAGATCATTCTAGCTGAGGTCTGAAATTGCTTTTCTGGCCTGAAGACGCTAACAGAAATGAGTTTTATGGAGTTTTTATCCTATAACGAAATTGCAGACCATGTCTCAGCAGTATGTTGTTTTCCTGAGTCTTCTCTCACACAAATTCAGGTATTCTAAAACTTTTTTCCTGGTAAACTCATTTTCTTCTTCCCTTAGTTTTTAAATATACATGGTGCCACCAGAGCCATTTAACCTTGATCTTCACTTCTCTTATACAAAATTTCATCCATTTACTTCAATATACCTTTTTTAGTATGACAAGAAGCAGCCTGCGTGCCCAATAAGATGTGGTGCAATGAACAGTGATGAGTTGTTAGTTAGGTTATATACAGCCAATTCTCAAAGATAACCAAAAGCAAAGCAAAAGAAAAAAAAACCCACACAACTTCCTTGAGATCAGTTTGTCAACAAGGAATTTAACAAATTTAAATGTTTTAAATGCAGTCTTTCTCATCTAGCAGCTCTGACATTTCCATGTTTAGAAATTTAATTTTTTCTAGACCTTTTAGTTTTGGTGGGGTTGGTTTTTTTGGTTTTTTTAATAAAACAGGTTTAGAGTGAATGGAATCACAGGCTGGAAAGTACCTCTATAAGCAATGGTCCAACACCTCACTAGAGAAGGGCTAATTTAGATCAAGTTTCTCAGATGATCTAATGTGCTTAATTTAAGAAAAAAGTACCCTTCAAAGTTCTGATCAGCTTGAGGTATTGTTACAGATTCAAACCTCTCTCTCCACCACATTACACCTCTTCAGATCAAAGCTGTAATATGCAACAGTCGTATCAAAGTTCTCTAAATTTTTCAAGGTTTTGCTTCAATGAGGAAATGGGGAATAATTTCAGGTTGATCAAAATACTTCTATGATTTACTGAGCACATGGAAAAAATAATATATTTGCATACCACTAGGCCTCGCACAAGAAACTGCCTTTGCTATTGTTCCTCAAAAAGTACACACATTCTGTGCCAATTACTAATAACTAGTTTCCACCAGTAGCATCATCAATAATTACATAAAGTTAAACATGAGATCCATTTTGTACTACCATAATTAATGCTATTCATCTGTATTTCTGAATAGATATTTTGAACTTTTTTTTCTGAATGAAGAGGAAGTGAAAATTCTCCCCTTCTGTCCAGAAATCTCTTATCTGGTTAGGATTCATGCAGCAGTCCTTTAGCAAAACAACACAGACCAGGTAACTCCAACCCCAATTCTAAGAATGTTTATACATAGAAACACATTGATATTACTAGAATATGTTTCAGGTGGTCTGAAATCCTGCAGAAACTACATCTGTCATGTACCTAATGCGTCATAATTCTGTCCAGTGTTATTCATCTATTCACACAAATGCATGACTTTTGCAAAAAGGAAAAAGAGAGCTTTGGAGATTTGTCTTCTTTTTTTGAAAGTAGGTAACTGCATTACTGTGTGTACTGCAAACATAAATTTCTATTTGCTTTGGCCAGTGCTGAAGCTGCAATCTGAATTTGCACTATATAGTAATGTCTGCATAGGCTGAGAAACAAAGGTATTTCTAACCGAGAGTCACTCACTCAGTATCTTCTGCTTTTAAGATGGAACAAGTTACCACAGTAGAACTTGGCTCTTCTCAAAAGCACCTCTAATATTAAACAATTTCTTTAACTGAAAACTGTGATTCCTAGACTTCAGCAATATAGCAATAAGCAGCATACTATCTAATTTAAAAAAATAGTTTTTAATGAACCACAGTCCAGTGGTTCATTACCAGGCAGTATTTAGTCTTGGTCTTCAGGCTGTCTTCCTCCTCAGTTTCATAATAAAATGATGGTGGACTTAAACTGAGATTCCTGTGATGGAGTAATAAGCCAAAACATAAACAAAATCGATTTTAATTAATCAATGACTTGACTTGCTGCAAAGTGAGTAAATGATCAAGGAGAATCAATGTGTTGTAGGCATAACCTTGCTTCTACTCAGTTCACTAGTTTTTCACTTTAGACTTTGAGAATAAAGAAATTCCAGCAGCTAATGAAACTCCTTCTTCATTTATGTTACAGATATATCCCAGAATTAAGAGTTATAGTCATTTGTACAATACATTTAAGTCTACATAGAGGTTGTATTCAACAACAGACACACTTCTGTATGTTTCATATTAAGAAGCACAAAACCATCAATACAGTAAATATATACATGCACATATATATACCTATAGATATCAAATATGCAAATTTTGCTGGAAAATGACACCCTAGATTTAGTTTGTTAGCTACCGATTCAACATCTACCAAATCTCTACATTCTCTATTATATTCAGTACTGAAAATGAACTGATAGAATAAAATTGACATGACACTGAGAACTAATCGGTTTTAGAAAAATTAATCAGCTTTGCTATCAAACCTGTAGATTGTAACAAGAAGCAGCTATTTCCTCAAAAAAGCATACATATTTTGCTTATATTTTACTCACAGCTGCCCATAAACATGCAAGTGGGTGCTGGCACATGAATGACTAACTAATGTAAACTGAACGGAATTGTTTTGAAAGTACATTCTTCTGTAACACCATGGAAAAGTTTTATTTGATAATATATCCTTTCCATGAAGAAATGTATATTACTTTCAAAAAAACCCCATATCTGTTAAACAAAGAAGCTCAGAGCTCCTGTTTTCTGTTGTAAAACAAGCTGGCATATCAAGTTGATGCTCTTTACAGGCCTGATTACTGTGAGACTGTGACACTTGCTGATTATAGATCAGCGTTGCAAAGAAATGTATGAAGTAAAAATCCACAGCCGCCTTCACTCTTTGATAGACAACATCCTACTCATGTATCTTACTGTATCACAAAGCACAGGATATAAGCAAACAAACATCTTGATTAGCATTTGAACGCTAGCTACAAACTGATTCTTCCACAGGACTGCATTCCTTTCAAGTTTTCTGGAATACTCTTGGAGAACAAGTAAAATTCACCGGAAATTGCCATCTACAATGGCTGCATTCTTAACAAAATAAGGAGTCATAGGCAGAGTTGACAATGCTCTAACCAAAGATGGATTTGGTAAATTTGTGGGTGCCCACCACTTCCTTTCACAAGGGGAATGGTCTCACTGCAAAGCTGTCTCCATGCACTTGTATTTTTTGCAGAACCTAGTCCAAAATGCGCAGCTTCAGTGCATAGCTAACATCATAAAGTATTTTCAGTCATTTCTAAAAACAAGTACAGGAAACACAGTCTTTGGCCCATTTTAAAAACAATCTTAGTCTTTTAATTGAGAAATAGGTAAGTATTTCTACTTTTAAGCTGGAGCTTGAACAACAAGGATGTTGCCCTAGGATATGGAACTGGATTTTCCTCTTCCTAAGGGAAAAAAAATCTCTCCTAAATCTGACCCCATGAGAAGAATTTGAAGCGGGGGGGGGGGGGAAGGGGGAGGACATGGTGGAAATCACAACAGATGAACACACAAAGCCTTGCTAGAATTTTACATTTGCTAGAGTTTGGCAAGTTACTTTTGCAAAGATCTGGACTTCAGAGTACAGAAGAGAATTTCTTATGCTGCCTATGATTTCTTCTCAATTATCCAGGATTCAAGGTGGACGACCACCATTATTTTCAGGTCAGGAAATTTTCAGATCCAGACATAGTTTTTGAACATGAAGTGGATATGCCTTCCATGTAAAATTTTAACGCGAAACCTCCTTTGCTCTGCAGTGATACAGCTCAGCCACAGGAAAATCAAATTCTTGTGCTTGTTTTGAAACTGGTTCCTACAAGCTCCATTTAATATTACCAAGCTGCCACATCACAACAGGCAATGAAGATTATTGTCCATCCTCATCGTGTCACACCCAGCCTGTCTCTTCCAGGCTGAAAAGTCCTGGCTTCCTAATACGTTGTTTCTCCTCTGATCATCATCCTGATCCTCATCTGACCTTTCCCTGAATATTTTCCAGTTCTTATGGTTTAATGGTTTCTTTTTAAAGTGAGGTAACCAGAAATCCACATACTATTCAAAGTATGGAAAAATGTACATATTTTTGCAGTAGCAAAATGATCTTCTCTGTTGTGTTCTTTATTCTGTTCTTAGTAATTTCTAACATTTGATTGCCTTTTTTGGCCATTAATGAGTATTAAGCTGATGTTTTCATTGTACTATTATAACACCAGGTTCTTACTTTTCAGTTCAGAGCCAATAATTTCACACATGAAGCTGGATTGTTATTTTTTTTCCTCATGTCTATAATTTCACATTTAGCCTGAATTTCATCTGCCATTTTACTGCAGTTACTTAATTTCAGAAGAAGGTCCTTCTAGAATGGTTCACAGCTTGCTCACATCCTTGCTACCCTAAATAACTTCCTACCGTGAGTGCTCTACGTACTTTCCTGAGGTCCTCTCTCCTCTCTCCCCTCCCCTGTCCCCTTCCCGTGACCATGGTCAAACACACTGATTGGTTGTGGAGTATCCATCTTTGGAGACCTCGGACCAACTTGGCAACGTCATAAGCAACCTGCTCCAGAGATCCCTTCCAGTCTCAGTGACTCTGTGGTTTAGTGAAATAAATTAAAAAACAAAACAAAACAAAACCACCTAATTAGGGTCATGATAAACAGTTTTTAAACATATATAAGAGGCTGCTCCAAAATGGAAGGGAATATTATGTTTCCCACGTGTAACAGACAGAACCAGTAATATAAATCTTAAACTGCAGCAAGATTCAGGCTGGGTATTAGAAAAAAGGTTTCCTTCTCCTTTCCTGATGATAAGGATAGCAAGGCACTAAAATTGAGTAGGTTGTAGGGCCTGTATCACCACAGGTCTTTAAAAACAGGTTATGTTAACATCTGTGGGTATGCTGTTACATGGTATAGTCAGTGTTTTCTTAGGTAAGGGAATATATGCGCCATGAGGTCTTTAAAAGCTCTGGTTTTTAAGATCCCATAATTGATACATAATCCTTCATGGCTACTGTAAGCTAGAACATGATTTATAATATACATTAGAGTATCCACAACTTAATTCTGCAACAGACCCTCATGCTGGGTTGATCCTCACTCAAAAAGGTAATGTTGCCCTCTGTTTTCTACATATATATGTCTTCATCTTGTCTCAACCTGAAGGAATGCACAACCTGAAGGAAGACATTAGAATAGGAAATATACTTTGTTATTCTGTCTTCTCCCTATCTTATTCAGAATGTTTTATTTACATGATTTTATTGCTACAATACTTAAGCACACAAAAAACAAGGCACTCTAAATTTCTGCTTTATTTCCTCATTGGTACTCACATTCTCTGTCCACCAAAATTTGACAATTGTATTATAAATCAAATTACAATAAATATTCTCAAAAAGATTACCACTACATCTCACACTTAGCTTCCCCACCAAATGTGCCGTCAGTCAGGATGCTAACAAAACAGAAATCACAACTAATTTTATACTGTTGAGTTCCAGAGAACAAACATCCTGGTTTTATTTACTCTATTACAAAATGTGTACATAGAACTAAAGTTTCAACTTTAAAACTTTGTGCATGCTAATGTTTGAATATCTTGATAACAGAAGTCCTCTTTTTTTCTTTCTTCTTTCTTTGTTACTCATAGGGTAGTTCTCCCACCAAAACCTAGCCCTAATCTGACAGTGACTTTTCTTTGAAGAGAAAAAAACAAGACAAAGCCTGGGAGAATACACCAAGACAATTGCTCATTTCAACAGGGGAATGAAATGCAACACCCCGATTAAAATAAAGTAAAACCAATATATATTTAAATACAATGTGTGTTCATAGAGATATTCCGTGTCAAAACATTTTGAGATATCTTAACTCTGGTGCTCCCAGGTGCAAATATTTTGTACTTGCCCTTTTGCAATTCTGTTTCTGATCACAGATTTCAAGATCTATAGGGCAAAATATATACTTTTTGCCCAGCACTTTTCACCTATACTAAAAGGCTATATATAACAAGGTATAACTGTGATTAAAAAATATATTTGATTCTGAACAGGTTTAGTATGACCCTAAAGAGTTGGGAAAACAGAAATTGAGTCTAATTCTATTCTGATGCATAGTATGGTAAACTACGTAGAACTCAAATCAGTAGAATAACAAATGCTAAAATTCATGTGAGGAATCAGATTTTTTCTTTTAGAAAACATATTGCAAATTCACTTAAGTATAGGAAATAATTGTTAAAAACTTGTATGAACGATGCCCATGAAAATTATATAAAGCATTTAAGTATGATTTTCAAAAAAACCCCCAAAGTATCATAGCTGGTTTTTATGAAAAAGGAAGATCATATAGCTTATCAGATATAGTCAATATCCATCCTCATCATGGGTAATACACCAGCTTTAATAAAACCTGTCGGTCAGACCTTTGAAATTCTAAACAGTGTTTTGCAGGGAGCAACTCTAAATCACCAGATGATAGTGAAAAACACAGAATTAAGTGAGTAGTCAAAGTACTTTTTTCACTTGATCTGACAGTATTTTTTTTTTTTTCTTAGAGTCATAAATCACTTTGCTGTAGTTGAATTTCACACCTTCTGGTATAAGGCTACCAATGTATATGAAACTCTGTGACACAAATCCCTTGGTTTGCTACATTAAAGAAGAAAAATGAAGAAAGGTGACTCAAGTTAGAAAGTTGATGAAGCATATCAAGGCTTCCTAAATACTAGTATAAAAATAAAATTAGTTACTTATATGTTTCTGTTGAATAAATGATCCATTTTTTAAATAAAGTCCATAATTTACTTAGTTTCCAACTTCTTAATGGATATAGTTAATCATTCCACTCATTCTAAAGCAGAAGCTTCATGCAATGCTACTTTAAAGGATTCCACTACTTCCACATTTGAAAAGAACAAAACTTGTCAAACTTACGAACTCATACATTACTATTAGGATTTCTTACTTCAGTAATTATTATTGCAACACTTAGTAAGTCAAGATTTGTATACTTTCTCTCTTGTACATTGTAAAAAATTAATTTGCATATAACTGATACAGAAAACAGTTCTGGTATGGCTTTTTATTTCTGCTACTGCTTTTCTACTTCAGGTGAAGGATATGGAAAATTCTGGCTGTTGAATTTGTTATTTACCAAGGCAACACAGTCCTAACTGTTTAGGCTTCCTAATTAATTAGTTCATAAAAATGAAAAGCTTCTTTGATTAAATTTTACTGGGATTGTTTTGTTTTTGAGGCTATAATCCAGAAAAATAACTTAATGTATTCGCTTGCCATCTAGCTAAAACAATTCAGTTTGTTTAGGTTCCTGAGCTGAGAAAAGTGTAATTTTCCTGTAATTAATAACAACAGTTTGGTAATTATGTATCACATGTCCATGCAGAAGTTAGATTCAGAGCAAAGTATATATCTGCATCAGCAGTCTTGCTGCATGGTCATATCACTTTTCCTCTGCCAAATCCCCCTGAGGGATGACTCTCAACAAAAAAATTCCTTGGGGGAAATTTTGAAAAGCTCTGCTGTATTTATTGATCTATATATTTATTTACTGTGCAAAGGGCAATTCCATTCTTAATAAACAAAAAACATTGTTTATTGTGACATTATGACTGATACTGATGTATAGTATGCAGTATACAACTGACTAATTGAAGTCTTGGATATTGTTTTTGTTGAAAGAGTAGATTACTCACTTGAAAAAAATTGTTTATTATAGGTACAAAACCAGTGGATGACATGGGTTTTTTGCTTTGCCTACTCTTTGTCAACTTAAAAAACTAATTTTTTCTTTTTTGGACTAGTCAAAAAAAAGAAGAAATAGGAAACCAAGTAAAACCTCAAAAAAGGTTTTTAAGCCTCAAAAGCTAAACCCAAAACACATGCACAAAAACAAACAAAAAAAATAACACCACCTTACTAAGCTTACAGACTTAGCTGTAGTTACTATAAACCTAACATCTTGGTGAGGTACGGTATGTCCTTACCGATGCCTCCACATTGATCAGCAGTCTCCAAAAATGACTATAGATGCCCCTGGGATCCTGAGATTCACTGAATACTCATTAGTCATTAGAAGAAGCTTTCCCTTACCAAGCACATGGGGAAAAGCACCAAGCACATTACTGAAACGGTTACAGTAAGGAGCAGGAACCATTACCCTTGGTCTGTCAACTTGGAAATGGAGGAGGTGATCTGAATCTCCTCTTTGGACATAATCTAAGGATGTACGTAGGGAAAGAAAGTTTATTATATCTTCCAGGACAGATTCTTCCGTGTATTCTTCTATTCTCTTTCCTTCTTCAGATCAAAACAATAAATCAACTGGTTCATTACCAAGTCAAGTCTCTCTTTTTTTCTTATCTTTTTTCTCTCCCCTCTCTTCTCCTCACAGGACTAGTAAACTTTCAAACCCCAATTTCATTTACAGATACATTCTCAGGTAAAGGAAGACTGACTTTACTCTAAGTTTATCTTCCCTAGTTCGTGTGTGTGCGCGTGCATGCATGCATGTGTGTGTGTGTGTGGGCTGGTTGTTTGTTTTTTAAACTGGTAATACAACTTGACCTGATAACTTGCTTTTAAATCAGGGTTGCCAATTCTTTGCCCCTTCAGCCAATACAGCTTGCACAGGCTGAAATCTAAACTGAACAGAAACATTTACAAGTTCAAGACAGTACTGAAAAATACATGGGCAGAAAGAGATTTTGTATAAACTCTGTTTCTTTTGGAAATTAAGATACAAGCTACGTAAAGAAATCTCAGTGCAATTAATATTAAAACATTCAGTAACTCCTCAGGAAAACAGAACATGAAATAGGATAAATAATGGTGAAGATGAATGTAAAGCATCCTTCTTGTTTGTCTCAGCAACTAGTTGATGCTGACTCTTCCCTGCCTCATTTGTATTGCTAAAACAAAACACTACTTTAAGAAAGTAAGTTAATTCAAGTAATATGAATGGTAATCCCATACTTACTCATAAAAATAGAAACAAACAGAACAAGGAAGCAATATGCAATACATATGATCCATATTGAAGCTGTGTGAACATTTAAAGAGTTCTGAAATTTGAATAATTATTTTTTAACCTTACATTTGGACATACTTAATTGTCCTAATTTAAATGTTCTTATAGGTAACTTTATATTTCTACTCAACTTCAAAGGCCGTATAACAGGCACTCATACTGCCATATTTTATCCAGTATTTCCATGTTTAAGAGTTTCAGTCATATTGCCAGGCAGCAGGGGAAAAACCCAAACTGCTCATCAAAAAAATACATAAATCAAAAATAATAATAATGGAAAAAATTAAAAACCAACTGTAAACTGCTAAGAAAGATAATCAAGTTACCAGGATAAATTAAATTATTACCATTTTTTAAAAAAAAATTCTACATTGCCAGTCATGAAAACATTTGTATTGGTTTTTGTCTCACACACATGCCAGTAAAGCAGACATTTCCTGTTTACAAAACTCCCCATTTTGTTTCACAGCAGTTACATTCTGCCATTCTGCCAAAAGGATGTCTTCTGTACAGCTCTTGAGAGCACTTTTTTTCCCCACACTATCCACTTACAATATTGAAAATCCAATTTTTCAATAAATTCTAATTTACTTACTATATAAATTAATATTAGGAATATTGTTTACTAAAGCATGCATCCAAGCACCAAAGCAAAGTTTAATATCAGAGTAAGCTTATGAACCAAAAAACGTTCATAAAAGATTCAAGTTATGTTTTTCATTCTTGTAATTTAAAAAGTTTATACAGCTCTGCTGCAATAATGATATCTGCTGCAAAACGATAAAGTTTATTTTAGGACCTCCACACATAAGTGCATACTACACAAATATTTCAGTCCCAAAATACAGACATCACAGTCATGCAATTGAATTAGGAAGAGGTCACATGAGTATATCAACTTAGGCTTTCCTTTGCTTTAAATGTCTATAAATAAATCTTCTGGCAAGCAGTATGTGTTAATTTCTAAAACAAAAGTGTGCTTAGACACAACTGTCATGTTGTAAATCATCACAAAAACCACAAACAAATGAAGGAAACCAATATCCAGAGCAGATCTTAAACCAGTGGTGGTGGTGGGGAGGTGGATTCTCAGCAGATTTAGCTTTACTTCCATTACTTGTTATCAGTTGTTTTTAACATCTTTTTATAAATTAAAAGCCTTTACTTGTTTGGTAGTAACATACCAAGGCCTTTCTTCCACCAGTAAGTATATTAATTTCTCCCAATAAACACAGCCAGTTCACTGCAAATGGATCCTTACGATGACAGCGGAGTTATTTGATGGAAATTCACGCACCACCATCTGACAGTTCTCAGAAGATTTTAAAAATAGAGTTGGGGTTTCCGTTGTCAGACTACTCCTTCAGCAGTGGTTGGATCAAAGCCTAATCTCAACTCTGGAACATACTTCCATATCTTATATCAGGTCATCAGCAAGGCAGAATAAGCAAATCATTAGACAGCAATGAAATGTAGTCAGTCCTTTTCACAAAAATTAATACTTCTGAATGAAAAATTGCTTCAGAAAGTTAAGTATTTCAGTATTGACCATTCTGCTTCTTTTTTCAATACAACTTCCAGGTTGTAGACTTGCCATTGAAGCATTTACATAGTTTGCTGTCTTTTGTGTCAGAGCTTTCCCCGCCTCTCCCCTCGCCCAGTTCTTCATGAAAATGAGATAGCACGAGATAGTGACAACAAAGGAACAACCACACCAAACACCAAGACCAAAAGTAACATCCAAAATATTTATTCGTTATCTGTCATAAAAGCTGAATACTAAGTATTCTTTAAAACCACTCCTTTGATTTCAAACTGTAAGGCAGGAAAAAAGAAACCTTATTAACAGAGCTGGGGTGAACTAGCCATGCAGGCTGGCTTGATGCCAATCAGTGGCAAAATAAATATGTCCTCTCCTATCAGGCAGAGTCCTGTCTTGCTTTAAGAAATGAAGTGACTTTAAGTACACACATTAATTCTCAGAATGGCAGATTGACTAAAAGCATCAAGATATATTCTGTGCTGATCAAGGAAGTGGAATCAATCAAGAAAGGTCTATCCTGCATAAATACCTTATCATTACCTACTGAATGGACCTGTTAGAGTGGGTCCCAAGGAAGGCCATGGAAACAGTCAGAAGGCTGGAACACCTCTCCTATCAAGAAAGGCTGAGAGAGTTGGGTTTGTTCAGCCTGGAGGAAAGAAGGCTCCGGGGAGACCTTATTGGGGCCTTTCAATACTTAAAGGGGGCTTATAAGAAAGATGGAGACACTTTTTACCAGGGCCTGTAGTGACAGGACAAGGGGCAATAGTTTTAAACCAAAAGAGGGTAGATTTAGATTGTACACAAGGAAGAATTTTTTTAGGATGAGGGTGGTAAAACACTGGAACACGTTGTCCAGAGAAGTTGTGGATGCCCCATCATTGGAACTGTTCAAAGTCAGGTTGGACGGGGCTCTAAGCAACCTGATCTAGTGAAAAATGTCCCTGCCTGTGGCAGCGGGTTGGACTAGATGATCTTTAAAGGTCCCTTCCAACCCAAACCATTCTATGATTCTATGAATTGTGGTGTCAGTATTGGCATGCTCTGCACCTCTGACATTCGTGACCTCTGGCATAATATTATATGAGCAAATGAAGAAATGACAAGATTTATTAGGAAAGGGGGGTATTATAGTTCATTTTAATGGAGCATCCTTTTGGAGAGAGAAATGAATGCAAGAAACGTTACTCCGTGTGTACATACTTGCATTTTTTTTTGTTTGTTTTCCCCATTTCTTCTACATCTGGTGCAAGTGATATACTGGCAGACCAACCAGTTAGCAACAGAAAGATATGACATAGGACATCCATAACAACAAATTTATTTTCATTTCAGCAATTAACTGGTAACTGGAGTTCGCAAATGTAAGAGAAAAATTTTGGCATAATAAACTCCACCTGCAGGGTTTAACTTACACATTTTTACTGTTTAACAGATGATCAGAAATATTAATGGAATAGCCAGTGTCTTATCTCAATTACAGATGAACTAATTTAAAAAAATTGGCACCTGACAGCAAGAAGGAATCCAAATAGAAGCTGTCAGCCTTTTGGAATCTTAGTGCGTGACCACTACCAGATTAGTAAAGATACCAATAGCAACAGACATTTAGGTCATATCGATTTCAAATGAGAATGGGCGTGCACAGTATTTAGCATATTCTTTAAATCATGTATTCTGTTGATAAGATCACTGTTATCTCTAAACTATCAACTATAAATATCTCAGATGTCTATTTAATGTCACAGTTTGTAAAAGAATGTAAGATTTCCCTTTTGGACTAACGGTTTTTGCTAGGAAACTTAAATGGTGACTTTGAGGCAAAAATTCTGGGGATCTTTTTAAATAACCCAATACCATTCAGGGTTTTATGCACTGTTTATACCAACTGTTGGCAAGAGGAATACTTAGGGTACAGCTTTGAAAATTAGGGTTCTACAACGGGACAAACTATGATCTACCTTAAATTTTAGGATCTCAAAACAAATTGGAAAAGGTTCCACAAAAAGATGAAACAAAGCAGACATTTGCTCAGTCAGTATATGAAGTTATAAGTCCAGCTGCTTTCAACATGAAAGGGGGAAGCTTTCTAAATATTTTTTTTAAATAGTATTCTGAGAGGAGATTTTACAGTGTCACCGTTACCTGAATTTAAGTCCTGTCCTTTTCCGGTGTAAGCAGCAGAACCACAGAAAAATGGGCAGTAGCATTTAAACACATACAGAGTGTTTGCAAGACCCAGGTCTTTGCACCAGGTCTCAGAACCAGAGCGGGCTTGTGAATAGCCAATAAATAGTTAAATACTACTTATCCAGTTTTTAGGAGCAAGAAAAAAAAAAAGACATGTGAGCTGGAATGTCACTGTATAAATAGAAAGCTTTTGCCAAGGACCCAAAGATGGACTGACATCAACGATAAGGCAAGATAGGTCTGAAGCAGAAATGCAGGAGACCACAGGTTCTAGAATTACTTTATGCCTGTCTTTTTAACTGTAACTATTTTATATCTAGGGAAAAAAATGACACTTTTTAAAGGAGTTTTCAATCATGAAAGCAGAGATTTAGACTAAATCCCAGGCTTCTTCCCCAAACTTTCTACAGACAAGACTGAAATATGTCTGTGAATATATAGCAAATGAGCTGCCAGGCTTGCATGGGTTAGTAAGAATGGAAGAGGTATGAATCAGGTTCAAATGTTTACATGTACACAGAGAGGATCATAAATTATACAGAGGAACAACTCTAAAGGAACTACAAGACCTATGGTTATTCTATACTAGTGAATATAGAGATATATTAACGTACAGGCATATATGGGTATATTCAGTCAGTGTACAGACATATTAATGGCTGCAGAGCACGTTAAAGAGCTTTTACACACAGTGCTCCTCTTCAAACAATTAAACAAACTTCTCTGATAATATCCTTATTGAGTGAATGTCAGAACAGCACATAATGCCACCATATATATGGTAGTATATGTTACCTAGCAAAAAAAATTAAATTCTGGGTAAAGCTTTTAAAATTTACTAGAAAATTAATACATTTCAATGGCACATTCCATTCTGCAGACCTAGAGGCTATACAAATGATTCATCATCAACCATAATTACTTCCCCAATGTTAAACTGCAGAATTAAAAGAATCTTTTTAGAGTGAGCTACAGCACCTACAAATTATTTTAAAATATGCTTAATATGAGGATATAATGCCTTTGAAATCCAGCTACATCTTCCATTTCTTAGTCCATACTCCACTATGCTGATACTGCACTATGTATATGCACATACCTATTAGGTTACCATGTTTTCTATCAGTAAAACTTTTCAAACAAGAGAGTGCTAAGATGAATTACATTCCTATTTCGATAAAAAATTCTGAAAACCATAAATTACTGTCATATATACTTAAACTTAACTATCTGTTACAATCCTGAATTATGACTTGCTGGAAATTTATTTCAGAAGTGAGCTCTCTGCTATTTTTGGCAATTCTTTAAAATAAAAACCTCACTATATTCAGTAATCATCCACATCTGTGACAGTTTAAAAGAAAAAAGGCATCAGATGCAGGCAAAATTCCAGCAGAAATCTTTCAAACAGGATTTGAAAAACACAGCAGATATTTTAGCAGCCCTCGTACAAAATACATGGAAAAGGACAGAATAAAGTAGAAAAGATGGCACAGAAATAAAATGTGAAAATTGAAGTACGTTCAACTGCTGTCCATCCCATGTCAAGTATTTACACATATTACTCAAGCTGGACTATAGAAAGTGGAATACTCAAGGTTTAGACAAGAACTGGCAGGGACAGGATATTGAAAGAGCATAAATTAATCACATCTATCATATATATCCTCAAAAATAAAAAATTCAAACCACCAAACAGCTGCATGGCAGTTTCCCCTGCATAGTGATTTTAGAGATGTCTTACAGTTATTGCTACTCTGGTAGGAGATACCTACAAATCTGCAAGCAGTAGCAGTGTTTTTAAAAAGCGACAAATCAATCGGTACCCTCTAGCAAACCGAGTGGAAATATGTGAGCTAACTACATGTTCAGCCACGGATGTCTTATATCAACCATGCTCCCATTACATTGGATCTATAATTGAGAACAACTACAATTAATGGGAATAGAATGATTTCCCATAAAATTAAGACAAATATTTCTCAGCGTCTACCTAATTGATGTTGCAAAGCGTAACAAAGACATGTTAATTTGCTTTGATTTTTTCATAAATTAGATGGTGGACCCTGCCAAAGGAAAATGCACTTAATTTTGTAATTAAGTTGATTTCTATAGAAAAGTCACTATCACTGTATTTCCCACTGCTTCTATCCCAGATAAGATGTTAGCAGTGCTTGCTTACTTGCAAATCACTTCATAGGGTTCACTTACAAAGTCTGTAGTATCTGTTCTACCAAGAATCAGTCATCACATTCACTAGCAATTAGAGAGCCAAACCTTGATAAGTTTTCAGCAGAGAAGTTGATAAAATTTTACTACTATTTAATAATCACTTACACCCTTTGCACTTTGCAAATGTTAACCACACAGAATCACATCAAATTATGTTGAGTTAGAAGTGACCTTTAGAGACTCTCTAGTCCTACCCTTGTGCTCAAATCAGAGTCAACAGCAGCGAGGTGCTCAGGACCACATCCAGTCAAGTTTTGAACATCCGAGACACACACTCCACAGTCTTCCTGGACAACCTGTTCCAGTGTTTGACCATCCCCACCATGGAAAAAATCATTTTATTTTCAGGACCAGGACTGAAGTTTGCTAGTGAAACTCTCTCGACTCACAAGCACAGAAAAGTTTGCAATTCCCTCAATTACCACCACAGGCCCTCTGCCTAATACCTGGGCCTTATACTTGCCAACTAGTCCAGTTTGTAGTTTGCTAGGCAAATTACACACACGTGCCCATGCACCCCAGGTTAGGGGAAAATATAAACTCCAGTCCCCCCAGCAGTTGGTGCTTAGGCACCATAGGCCCTATGAGCCATAGTTCCCACTCCAGCTGCTCACGCTAAGATTCTCACTTCATTTCACTCACCCCAGACCCCCACAGCTTGCACCTAGCACACACAGGACTCATGGTCCCACACCAGCAGCTGACACTGAAACACTTGCTTGCGCCAGTTGCTAGTACAGACACAAGTGTCCCTCCACCCAAAGTCTGATTCCAGTTGCTGGCTCAAATTCACTCACCCCAGTCCGTCCAGTAGCTGTCAATCCTTCTAAGATCCATGGGCCCTCCAGCTACTGATGGAAAAACTCTTCCTTGCTCCAGTTTCTGGCACCACAGACACAGGGGCCACTTCACCTGAGGTCCGATTCCAGTTGCTGGCTCCAAATTAACTCCCTCTAGTTTCCCCAGTTCCTAGCACTCATTCCTTACAGCACTCATGCACAGGGTAGACAGCGAGATTACATGAAAGATAGTTAAGAAAGTATTTAATAGGAAGATAAACTGCAGTGATCAGGCACAGGGCTGTCAGGCAAGCATACTGACTGAACACGGTTTACACACAACCAGTCCTTTTTATATCCCCTCCTCTCTATCCCCTAGCACCACCTTGCTCTTCCCCAATCCTCTTCCCCTAAACATCTCTTCCCAAGTTTTGCAGAGTCCTACAGACCCCCCTCAAATATTCAAAATCTTCATATTTGCCTTCTATCAGTTACAAAGTCCAGACTGGCCCTTTCCGAAGTGCTGGCTGTAGTTTCTTCATGGACCATCAATTAATAGCTGAAGAGCTTTGGTCTTCGTCAATGTCTCCATTTTCCCATGTCTACTAGGTTTGTATCTCTGTGTGGTTTTGTTTATCTACCAATCCCCACCTCCACCCCTTCTTCTCCACTTAGTCCTTGTTTTAAGAATGAAAGGAAAAAGATTCAGCAAAGATTTTAATGCTACTTGCAGAAGGAAATGAGTTGGGAAAGACCCTGTAAGAATGCTCAAAGTTTGTCATTTCAAAACCAGCTACAACAGGTGCACTCTTTGATGAGCACTTTATACAGCAGAAAAAACTAAAGGCTTCACAGCATGTTAGGTTTGCATATGAACAAAATACATGACCCAAGATGTATAGAACACTAGTATTTTTTTTAATGCTACACCATCATAAACACCATTGGTTCAACTGATTGCTGATGCAGATACAACACAGCACACAGTTGTAAGCGATAAAACAGAAGAAAGTTTTACTTTTGATATCCTATTCCTGAAACAGAAGAGTGACTGCATTTGAGACTTACAAACTTTCTTCCTCAAGTTTACAAGTTACTGTGCGCCTGAACTTTCAAAATTCATGATTGTACTGCCTGGTTCCATGAAAGCTTAGTTATCACTGGAGAGCTAAATTTGATTTTCTAATCAGGAATACTGAGGCTGATTTTATGCTTGCATGTGCTAAGTTTGATTCATATCTTTCTTGACATATGAAGAAAAAGGAAATTAGAAAATCTATCACCACTTCAAGCTGTCTTGCAGAGGAACTGTTATATTCCCACTGTGGATTTCTGCCACAGAAATTACTGCTTGACATCCATGATTTCAAAATGTTAATGTATACGAAACTCATCTGGGGTAAGAAAATTACTTAGAGTTATGAATCTTGAAGTATTCCATGACTATTTTTTTTGTCCAAATCTAGATCCACATTTTGTTTCATATAGGATCTATAACTTTTTGTTCACCTAAACCTACAATGGATAAGCAAAACCTCTCATTCTAATTTTATTATCACTGGGTAGATCAGTGAGTGAAGTTACTTTAACAGTTCCACTCATACTTCAAAACAAACAGAAGCGCTGGTGAGATAGCCAGAGATTTGGAGTGTATCTGCTAGACCTTCTCTTCATAGTGACTTTCACAACAAAAACAGAGAGGCTTTAAACCAAAATGTAGACAGATAAATAAAATTTCAGATTTTAATAGAATAATTTTAAATAGTAAAATTTAAATAGTGAAAAATGTGTGGGCCCCACAAAATAAAAAGGATGTTAAGGTACTTGAGTACATCCAAGGGAGGGAAACAAAGCTGGTGAAAGGGCTGAAAGGCATGTCCCATGAAGAGCAGCTAAGCACTGGCTTTGTCTAGTTTGGAGAGAAGGAGACCATGGTGCAACCTCATTGCTTTCTACAGCTTCCTGAAGATGCAAAGTGGAGAGAGAGGTGGTGATCGCTTCTCCCTGGTATCCAGTGATAGGACACGTGGGAATGGTTCAAAGCTGCACCAGAGGAGGTTCAGACTTGACATTAGGAAACATTCTTTACTGAGAGGGTGGTCAAACACTGGAACAGGCTTCCTAAGAGAGGTGGTCGATGCCTCATGCCTGTCAGGTGTTTAAGAGGCATTTGGACAATGCCCTTAATAACATGCTTTAACTTTTGGTCAGCCCTGAAGTGGTCAGGCAGTTGGACTAGATGATCGTTGTAGGTCCCTTCCAACTGAACTATTCTATTCTAAATAGAAAAAAATGAAGTTAGTAGGGAAGACCCAACAGTATAAACAGAGGAGCATAAACAACTTTTGCCTGCCCATTTTGCCCCTGCATACAGGTCCTTGCTTCAAAGTTTGGTTTTACAAAGATCAATTACTTTTTGACTGACTACAAATCTAAGCACTCAGAAAGTTCTTTCTGTCTTCACTGAGGCCTCAACGGCTGCACCAGGTTCCCTTCAGAAGCTGCTACCTGAGCTGTAGCCTCCCACTTGCATGTTATTTCCAAGTTACTGCTACACCACAGTAGAATCTTCCCACCCCTCACTGCTCCCAAGCTCAGTAGCAGGAAAGGAACGATCCCTCCCTTCCCAGTCTGTCCAGTCCAGTCCTAACTCAGTCATTCCTAAGAGAAAATAACCATGAACAAATACTGTCTATCAAAGATGGTTTTCAGGAAATAACTCTATGTTCTAAAAAAGCTAGGCTACTACAGTCAGTTTTGTTACTAGCCTTGTTTAAGATTCACATCAGGGAAGCTAGTGAATAAACATGCAGCAGAACATTTATTACGATGATTTTGCTCAGATCAGACTGAAAATTAATTCAGTTACAAATCAAGTGTCTGAAGTTAGAGAATGGATAAGAATCAACTTTTGTATAGCTGAGTCCAGATAAGACCAAAAGCTTGGAAATAAACGACGACTACAGCAACTAGTGTGACTCTTGTGAGCGTTCTGTCATTTGTGACTCACATTTGCAACACTGAGATGTTACTAAATCTAGGATCAGAAATCTGCAAAAAATCACAGCCGCTACAGCCTCAGTGTTTTTATACATACTCAGATACTATATTTTTCTATTTCTATGCCTTCTATTTCATGTAGAGACTAGTGTGCTTTAAAATATCGGTCACAGAGCTTATTCAATGGGAGTGAACTGAGGGCAAAAACTTGAGTACAAAAGAATCACCCATTTGTTGAGAAGCTATATAGAAAGAACAAAACAGCAATTTCCTAAACACAAACAAGCTAGTAGAAATTCAAGCCACTGACCTAAACAATGAAGACACAGTTATACAACAGTAGTACAGAGAAAAATCTTTTCAAACTAACACACCTGGCACCACCTCCTCCCTCCTGTAAGATCTGGTACTTGCTTCCTTTCATACCTTACCCTGGACTAACAAATATTCTGGCTCTGCTACAGACTTCCTATTATGTCCATATAAACATCATCTCAAACTATCACCTTGGAGCCATAAACAAGCCAGGAGGTTGAAGATGACTAAAAACAGTATCACAGAATATAGCTGAAAAGAATAACTGTAATTCCTGTAAAAGTCCAGTAATCATTAGAATGAAGTACAAAGCATAGATCTTTAAAATTAGGTTATCAGATTTTTATTTTTTTTTTAAATAAGATCTGCACATTTTCCTTCTGTTATCAGTTCTACCAATTCAATGCCGACCTACACTTTACCACCACCAAATTTTTGCAGCCATGGAATTTTCAGAGGTTTTTTAGATGCTCATTCATGATTAAATATCAATATAGGCCAATTTATTTATTTATTTATTTCAACCCCCACACTGCCTCAAAACCAAATTAGTACACAACTTTTTTCTTTGGTGCTAAGGCACAGGAATTCCACTTCTTAAGTAAAATAATACAGAGATTTTTCAACAGTTATGACTGACATGTTCTCTGACACTGTTGTCTTCATAGCTTTTGTCTAGAAAATACAAGTAGTTTGACCTGGAAGTCACAATAAACTTCCAGAAAAGTCTCACTCATTGAACAGTCATACTCATCTTCTGAAAATTAAGATGCTATATAAACAAACTCTTTACTGGACTTGATTTCATTCATTCAAGTTTCAAAAATACAGGCTTGAAGGTACACACTATGATGTGTATCAGATACAAATATTAGGAAGCAGAGACAGGTTCTTGCCTGAACTTTCTTGTTTAGGTCCATTTAACTTGTATTCCTGAGATAACGTTCCCAAAAATCTGAATCTGGATCTAAGTTTCCTGCCTCTGGCCCATTTGTAGGGAAAAAGGAGCCATGATACTTTCTATCATTATTATTTGGGGGTGGGCAGGAAATCTTCTCAACAGAAAACACTTGGAGTTCTGTATAAAGTTCTGGTCACATCTGTGAAATGCTTTTTAATCTAAGCATAAGCTTGGTTGAATATTTGACTTCAATATAATCTGGGGACCCAGGGGGCTCTGAGTTGATCTTGAACCAGATTCAGAATTTCATGTTAGTTGGTTAACATTCATATTTCAACCTAATATGAATACAAAGTAAAAGATGAACTACCAATTTAAACTACCACAGAGAATCCAAATATTTTCAGATTGATGTTTCTTGACTTTTAGTCAACAGGCCTACACTAAGAAATGTGTTGCCACTCAGAGAGCAAATGCAAAGGGCAGCTCCTGTATTTATTAAATTCATTAGAAGTTACAAAATTTGTTTTACATCATATCCCATGGAAAACAAAAGGTAAACATTTAGTGCACCTAACACAAGCACTTCAGAGAACTGCTCTGTATAATTCGTTCTAATGGTGAAAGTTTTGGCTGATACCCGAAAAGCTAGTCAGAAATTGCAAAATGTCAACGGTGCCTTCAGAAAAGCACAGCTCATTCATATTTGACAAGATTTGCATTAGATTATTCTACTATTACTTACAATACAGAGGACATTACAAAAGATTTACAGTATCACCAGCAACAGGCAAGAAATACTTGGCAAGTGGCAATAGCCCTGCCATTCTTGGCAGCCAAAATTATAACCATGACTCAAGATTGGCTGGGTATTTAAAATGTTAAAAAAACAAACAAAACAAACAAACAAAAAAAAACCCCACACACCCCAAAATTATGTTAGAGCATATTCTGCCTACAGTCACAGAAGATATTGCAGCAACATTAATAAGGTAGAAGTTATTTGATATAATGTCAGCAAGCCACGCTACCCTTACATTATTCTTCCTTCTCTGTAGTCAATAAGGCACTCTGCCTTACAAAATATTTTTTCAACAGCCACCGGAAACTGTTTTAAAGCCAGAATAAGAGGATAGAATTGAACCTATTTGTCTTCATGCAAATTCTAGATAATTTTATATGTATATGTGTATGCATGGTGTTGAAACCTGTATGTGTGTTGAAGATCTTTTGGAACAT
Source organism: Mycteria americana (assembly GCF_035582795.1). Lineage (NCBI taxonomy): Eukaryota > Metazoa > Chordata > Aves > Ciconiiformes > Ciconiidae > Mycteria > Mycteria americana. The sequence continues at coordinate 38,488,716 of NC_134369.1, forward strand.
CTCTTTCTCCTCAGACAAGATTTTCAGGCAAAAATAGAGAACAGTAGGATAACCAGACACAGAAAAACTTCCAACCTTATTTGACTGTTCAGTAACTAATTGAACATGTAAAAGGCATGTTCTCTTTAAATGACTGCACCAAGATAACTACTTGCACCAAGAAAATTACAGGCATGCATAGGACTGTTTAGGCCCCACACACACCTTTTGTTAAGTTGTTTAAGTAAGTATATCATGCTTAAGCATGTTATGATAGAGTATACAATAACAAGCAGTCTTTTCACTTTTCAGTCATTTACTAAATGCTGACTGTTCGTGCTGTCAGCTGGTAGATTTCAGATGAGAAAAATCTACCAATAAAACCGAAATTTCAGATCACTGTAGTAGTCACCTTCAGCAGAATGAAATCCCTTGAGTGTGGTTGTTATGATAAAACCCTAATAAAGCCTGAGTTAACTGCCAGGAATAATATTTCCTTCACAGGGACAAGAAGCCAAATAATTGAATCATAAACACAGCAGACAAATGCATAAGAAGTATACAGGGCTGAATGTTAAAATCACAAAAACCCAAATTAGAAGACACTTTTGACAATTAAGTGAATGAAACAAATTAGCCTTTCTGCACTTTCATTCATGAAAAAGATTACTGAAGTACGAACATACTAACCATCCTTAATGATTACTTCTCTGCAGTTTTATAGGAGAACTCAAAAAAAAAAGGGGACTTTACTTAAAGCTGTATCTGATAATTTTTTTTTTTTTTAAAGTATTTTCCAGATACTGTTACCTATAAAATCAGATTTTACAGTGAGGCAGTGAGTTAGTTTTTAAATGTACCACACAATTAAATGAGACATGACTGGAATCAGTCATGTCTCCCACTAACAGTTCTTCTAAGCAAGGCAGGAATTACAGGATTTCATTCCTCATACTTTATGGACATCTACAGTTGATTAATGCAATCAGATAATGTCTTATTCGTAGACATACCGTAAATAAGTTACATACATTTATACTGCAGAAAAAGCAATTGCACTGCAAAGACACCACTCACTATCTTTCTTTAAAATGTTCAGATGAGACTGCTGACATGATTTCAATTATAGTAAGAGAGAAAAAGCTATTTCAAATAAGACTAACTGTCCCACATAAAAGTATTTCAGACCTCTTTGAAGCTTAGTTGTTTTAGTCCCCTACAAAGGTGATATGCTGAAGTATGAAAACAGTTATATACTTGCAGAAAGGCAGGTATGAAAATAATGATGTTAACTATCAAGTGTTTTATACTGCAATCAGAGTAGAAAAGGGCTTTCTGCCATGTTCAAGTTTTCTCACACCTTCTCCTTCATCTTCAACAGAGCAGAGTTTTATTAGTTCAAACTAAAATTGGATAGAATAATAGAAAACTTATAACCTACTATACCCAAACCTAGCAAAGCCTTCCATTTTACATTCTTGGTTCTGTCTCTATTCATTAATAAAGGGCTCAAAGACGTCTGAAGCTTCAACACAATTATTTTGTTCTTGTATTTTCAACCACGTCCACTAAAGGCAAATATGCTTATGTGAACAATAAAAATTCAGATGTATCTTCCTATTTCTAGATTAAGTTTTCTGCATTACTACTGATTTCAGCCATTCCTTCTCTTTCAAAAGGTTGCATCACTAGTTACAAAGTTCACAGAACATCAACTTAAGGCCTGTACCAATCATTTTTTCATGGTCTTTGTTTTAACAGGAACTCCAAAGATTCACAGCAACCTACCTGACATTAGTTTATTATAAATTATACTCTATACAGAATCATAAAGTCTTAACGAATTTAGATGTGTTTTTAACAGTTGCTTTTATACATGAAGATCCTAAAAGAAAGCTTTCAGAAAGTTGAACCTACCCAGCCTAGCTATCCGTTCCTCTTTTTCAGTTTTGCACGTCTCTCATGTCCATTCCTCTCATCATCTCTCACCTCAGTCTGTCATATATTGATTTTCTTCACTCTTCATTTACCATGTCAATCTTATAACTGCTTCTCTCTGTTTGTGTATTCTGTCTGCCTTCTCCACCCCACACCTGATGTTTCTATTTCAATTAAAGGAGATCTCTGGCTACTTCCGATGTGCATGGGCATACCAAATGCCCAACTACTGTTTTTAAAACTTAAATTGTCTTTCACAATGCAAACAGACACATCTTATGTGACAATTTTATACCAGCTAGAAAAACCAAAGTAAACAAATAGTTTTAAAGTATGCAATCAAAGAAGGTGCTGTAAACTCTAAATTGCTTTCAGTTTTGTGGTTTGATAGTTGCCAAATCTCCCAGCCAGACCCGGTACAGCATATAAACAAATATGCAGAATTGAATACACAATAGAGCTTGAAACACTTTTTTTAAACATGAGAAAATGCAGATCTGTCTGTAACTAAACTCAGTCTCTACTGAAAAATATGTAACTGTGCTGTAATGGGTAGTGCTAATAGGGCTCCACTAATCGAGTTAATCTGTTCCTTACTTGTAAATAGTCCCAAACGTAAGACAAAGATCTCTTTATCCCTACACTAAGTCTGTTCTTTGAGGTATGCCATCATATATATTCCCTTCAAAGCTCACTTCATATGCCATCATATATATTCCATTCAAAGCTCACTTCACATATGCTAAAGACAGTTGTTTGATCACCGATTGTCAGGATCAGCAAAATGTAACAGGTTAGAGACCTGTCTACCACAAGCTTGTCTCAGCTTGTCTACAGGAGTCTGGGAGCCTCTGTTTAAGAGGCAGACACCAATCAAAAGACCTCCACGTCATACAAACATATCCAAACACAAACAGCCTGTGTATTCTCATGGTCATTAGTGACAAAGAAGGTCAGGGACAGTGGCTTTTACCACCTTTTCCATGTCCCCTTCTCCAGCCCTAATGCAAAGAGGAACAAAATGTCCCAGTTTTCTCTACTTCTCTGTCACTGTGCCTCCTTCTACCCTATTATATAGTCCCTTACTGCTTAGCAGGATCTTTATTTCTATCCCTCTTAATTTCCCAGTTCTGCACAGGAAGCACAAACAGGTGAATATGATCTATGTGCAAGAGAGCACACCCTTCTTTTTTGTATCTCAAAAGTTACGTATCTATCTCCTTCCTCATCGAGTCACTTCTCACACTGGCACTTCCTATCCTACTATTATCTCTCCTTCTTCACCAAGATATTAGCTTCTGCCTCAACAGTCTGTGATTCTAATTTCTTCTATCTAAACAAAATTGAAGAAAAAGATTAAATTCCATCTCAATTTATCAGAAATAAAAAAGAAACAGAAAAGCAGATAACAGAACCTGACAGGCACCAAAGCACAACATGATCAACAAAAGTATTCTTAAGTAGTTATTTCACTAAATGTATAGAACAAGCAATGGGTTCAATTAAATTTGAAGGGCTTGTATCACCGAGCTTTTTCACTCTACGCGTTTCCAGTGCACAAATAATTGAGATAAAATTGAGATCTCGTTTCCAGTCTAAGAAGTACATCTGAAAACGTAAGTACTCGCAGCACCCATACAATAAATTAGAAAGCACACTTACTTTTTCAGTATGTGAAAACTTAAGCCTGAGAAAGCTTCTAGCATATTTGTGAGACAGTGCGCATTAATTTCAGAGGTAAGAAAAGTACTATCCTTTCCTAATGTCTTCTGGTCCACACAGTATAAAACGCTTGTCCCGTATTACAGAATATCATATGCAATACCTTGCTAACTGAAAAGTCTACTGAAATGTGACAGAAAACCACATATCAAACTTCTGCCTCAAAAGCATTACATCAACTTATTGAAAAACCTGAATTAAAACCCAAAAATATAATTTACTTTTTTCCCCAAATCACATAAAACAGTGAAGAGTAGAGCTTATACATAGTATTAATGCTTTCTACTGTTCATCAGTAGGCTCACTTAAAATTTAATTTAAATAATAATTGAAGAAGTCTGCTATATGTTGTATTATCATACACTTAAGATTATACACAATTGTACAAATAGCCTGAACTGAAATACTAATCTTTGAAATTGTTAACAAATCCAGCTCTCTAAAAAAGCAATTTGATTTGTAGGCACCAGTAGAAACAAGGAATACTTTTAAGAGGTTATTCTATTAGAACCTCCTAGTTCTTAATGTTTTCTCCATAGCTGAGCTGAGACATTATGAAACACTATGGTGTATGACAACTTTGCATCATATACCATACGATCATCAAACACTATGGTATATGATGACCTGACATCATATACCTTCACCATATGATGAAGGACAGGTATTGCTAACTTACAGTGAAACCAATCACAGGCTTGATGATTATCATTTGGTGCAAAACTGAGCCTTTCCCCTACAGTTAGTGGAAATCCTATACAGCATATGTACGCAAAACCTCCAAGCATTTCTGGTTATACTACAAGAATAGCTGGCATATCCATTAGCCAGTACACTGTTACATTATTTTCATATCAAACTACTTTTATTAGCAATAGTTTTTATAAGCCACCGAGAGAAATCAGAACAAAGTTCAGAAAGCAGCAGTTCTGTGCAGGAAGCTCCAAATTACATAGTAAGCACAAATAAAAGTTTTTTACTGCAGAAAATAAGCATTGTTAACATAAAATTGCTGCTAAAGCTTTTCAGCCAACTGCGATTCAAAATGCAGTATCCTTTACTAAGTGAATTACACACACTATTTTTTATACACAGAAAAACTTGAAAAGGGTTACATGGTCACCCGGATAATAAGAACATGCAAATACTTCTGTAAAGTCCATTAATGTTGTACATGGATTAACATGTAAAATCAGCATAAACAAAATGCAGCTGTGAACGTTGGAAAGATCTGGACTAATCTTCTAATGCAAGCCTGAGTAAACTCCCTTACAGAGACTTGCTGAACTTTCCAATTCCATTTAATGGTAGTTGGGACATCAGATTTCTTTTTGCGTGACTGGCTTGTCACTTGTTCAACATCAAGTGTAAAAAACTCTTTGATGGTTCTACTGCATGCTAGAAGAGTTGTGAGAGAATATTTTCTGAATATAATAATTTCAGAATTATTTAATAACTCCAGACAAAACTAATTTTAAATTAAAGGAATAATTCTCATTATTGATAAAAGACAAAAATATTTAAGTAACTACAGAGTCATCTGCTACAGCTAACACTATAATTTCATGGTGATTATATGCCATTTATATAAATAACTGACTCAAAATTCTAAAATAGGTTTTATTTTTAAATATATTGCATTAACTGGAGATAGTTGAGGACCATAACGAAAAACTGGCATTTAGGTTTGCTAAGCCTGAAATTGCTTAAGAGATCTTAATATATTTTTATTTAAACACTCAGGGTAGCATAGCATGCTTCAGGGATATTACACCACTAGTAAAAGTACAATCTACAGTTCAAGTAGTCTATATGTATCTCTAGTGATCATTATATGATTATTAAGATAAACATTCACAGTTAATTTGTTCACATAAGCCCATTCTAAACCCCACATCTGGGAAAAACAAATATTCCACAACTCTTAACACATTCAGATCGATCAGCTGTTCATGACTTCAGCAGCCTTCATGGGATAGCCTTCATGTTAATCTTTCTTCCTTTTAAAAAAGTATAAAACACTTTGTCCCAAGATGGATTTCACCCTGCAGTGGATAACATATGCTGAGAACTTAAAATAAAGCCCACTCCCCAAATAGAGTGCTTCCCCTCAGGGTTTTGATTAAACATCTCAACCCCAGCATCTCAAAACTGAACTGGCTGTTCTCAATATGACCAACAAACTTGGCAATGATATAGGCCTGTACTGGTTTGCATTTGAAGAGACTCCTGCCTCCCTTGTTCCTACAAGCTTCTGTTTCTCTTTGTCTTCTTCCTTGCAGAGAAACTTCCCGATATATCTTACTTAAATGTCTTTTATTTGTCTAAGAGCACAAATTCAGTGACTTGATTGGCACTTTTCTGCTTTTTGTACAGAAAGTAGATAATTTTGTGTCTCTCCACAGTTTAAGTGCTAATCTCATATTTTAATTTCAGTGCTTTTACTTGAGTAACTATTTTATTTTATTCAATGCTTTTTATTACTAAAGCTTTTTTTTATATTGGAACTGGTCAAGCATGCAAATGTTCTACTCTTTTCTGCTTCCTACCTTCCAAGTAATATATTTCCTAGACCTCAGTCTCCTCTTGGCTTCCACAGACAACTTTTAAAAATAAATAAATAAAACACAAAACTGATAATAAATATTCAAGACAATCAATTTCATAATCAAGATAAAAATGGTAAATTTTATCGTATAATGTTCGATTAATGTTATAAGACCTATTTACCAGATAGATGTGAAAGATTATTGACTTTTTGAATTAAGACCACCTTTGTGGTCTGAGATTCTAGCACACCAAACATAATCAAATGTTGGTCCAAGGCTATAACTCTTTTATATCATTACATGGGAAAAAAAAATAAAAAAAAGAAAGAAACAGCTGACAAAATACATACAGATAAGTGAACTGAATTTTCTGTTCTGAATTAGGAAGTTGGTGAATTGAGGCTGAGGCAAGAAGTGATACGACTTGCAAATCTATTGTGGATTATGGGTCATATGAGATAGGAGAAGAAACCATCTAATTCTTCTCCTTTCTATAGAAAGAGAGATGCAGCTAGATAGAATATTTACTTAGTGCTTCCATTACTGTAATAGAAAAAAATTGAGCAAAGCTGTCTTATTTAAGCAGAATCTCTTAAAGGCATGTTCGGGTTTTTTTAAAGGGAATTCAAAAATTATTACTCAGAAGACTTAATATCCTCCTTTTCTTCCCTTCTCTTCTTTGAGGCTCTAATAATCTTAATTTTAAATAAAATCCTTCGTTCACCAAACTTAAGAGAATACTGCAATAAATCAGATGTTCATTTATCATTTACTCTACTATGCTAATGTAACAGATACCAAATTTAGGGATACAAAGAACAAGTCAGCTTGTTAGTACCCCAAAAAAGGGAGGTAATAAAACTGCTGGTCTCAATTTTCTCCCTGTATGCCTGAAAATATTTACAAAAGATCATTTGTCTCACTGAACAGTAGCAGTTACGTGTTGTCACACACATTAAGACAGGAAGAACTCACCACACTCTCAGTTAAAAGACCGAATAAAGACTAATCACAGTGGCACAGAAGCAATTTCTGATTAAGTTCATTTTTTAACCAATGAGCTCTGCTTAGCAAAAGTTTACACCAAAAATAAAAAGGAAATGAAAAAATCAAATTCAAATTCGTGCATATCATCAGTAGAAATAACAGTAAGGGTGACTAAAGGAGGCAGGGAAATATTTATAATTTGATTTTTCATGTCACACTGAAATTTTAATCCAGAGAACGAGTTTTTGAAAAGGTCTGAAAGGATGGCTTACAAAACAATTTAGCACACCAAAAAATATAAAGATCATAGCTATGAAACTTTCATTGTCATTTGTATATTGGTTTGAAAATACACTAATTAAATAAGCAATGAGCATTTATCACATAACTGCATGTTAAAAATAAGGAAAAGGCACTCTTGGATCACTTGACAACAGACCCTTTCCAATTACTACCAGCCTTTAAAATTGTGGTTTTTCCTGTTTTAGAGATGAGAGTATACTCTGAGTATTTAGCACAAAAATATTTTAGTTAATATAAAATGGCATGGCTTTGAAATGCAAGATCCTAAAAGATTTAAAAAAAAAAATAAAAAAAAAAAGTATGACTTGATTCTGTGAAGTTAATCTGCACATTTTTGGTCAGTGATGGCCACAGAGAGTATAAAATAAATTGAATTTACATGTTAAGTGTTAAAAATACATATACACGGTCCTGGGGCTGTAACCACAACGTCCCTCAAATGTGTTATTCCTGACAAACAGAAGTAAGAGAAGACTCCTATTCTGCTCATCACTTAATGTAGCTTGTCTGGCAGGACTTGAAATAGATTTAACTTTACTAACAAAATGGTTGGTGCTATCATTCTAGAGGGCATCTAATCCTATGTTTTCCTAGCTTAGTGTCTCAGCTAGGAGGGGGATCCACACTCTCTGACAGTATTTTGTAAGCAACATGGGACAAAGATAACCAATAATTCAAAGAAACAATTTTTGGGTTTAGTAAGATTCAGGTCCACAGAAGTGGGACATTCTTTAAAAATGCTGTATCCAGAGTACTACGTGTAGTACTATTAAAGCCTCTGGTGATACAAGCAAATAACAAAACAATTTCAGCTATAATAAAATGTGTATAGTTTTCAAGCTGAGCTAAATTTTTATAGGTATGTCTTGTACTAAGTAGAAAAAAACAGTAATTCTGAATAACAACTAAAAAAAAAAAAAAGAGTAAAAAATTCCACCTATTGTGACTCCTATCAGAATGGTAGCATACAGATTCATTTCAACACATAATGATGTGAAGGTCTCAGGCAAGTAGTCAGTATTTCACTATGGCTTCATTATAATGACTAAGCAATGGTACAATGATAGTAAAATGGAATTGTAGGCAGAAGGATTAATAGTTGAATTTCATGCCCTTGTAGATTGCCGACATGGTATCTGCTTCAGAGAGAACAGGTATATAGGAAAAAAAAAGTAATTCTATATTCAGTATACAACAGGCATCAGACTTCAAGATGAGACAGAACTTTCTCTCCTTGGATATACACAGACAGCTGACTGAAAATAACTGAAATCCACAAAATTATCTATCATTAGGTTTTGGATCAAATAATTTCAGAAGCAGTCAAATCAGTGGTGTAGCTACTGACGTGTCACTGTGATTTATAGTGAACACTGTTGTTTTGAGGAAAGTAGAAAATATTCACAAACAACCTTCCCCTTCCTTCTACACTCCACAAATTACCATGCAAATCTGAAAAAGTCAGTTATCTTAAAACATTCTTCTGAAAACTTCCTCCTAAATCTTTGAATGTACAGAGGTTATTTCTCATGTACTAGGGTGCAGAACTTGCAAAACCCTTGTCCATTTCTTATTATAAAACCTATATCCTCTAGCGTGTTTAATTCTTTCTGAACACGAGACTTTTACTTCAATACAGTTCTTTAGAAAGGAATGTCACCTCTCACCTTCAAAATTTATCTTATGCTATGAAACAGAATAAAAGGCACTCCTAGGTAACTTAGAGATTAACTGTCACAGCACTGTTTCTTTTCTAAAGGTCACAATTATTTCAGCATCATTTCATGCAAGAATATTTCCACACTCATCATACTTTGTGTCCCACACCCTGAACTTCAAAGGTGGCAATGGTACTGTTCCTGCAAATTGTGAGACTACAGTCTGACTTGTCATCTTTGCATTCCTTTGTCCTTACCCTGTTTTTCTCTGCTTGTTCAGGAGGAAAACATGAAGAATTATTCTGAAGTGATGACATCCTAAACCAGAGGATCAATTGCATTCACACTTGACAAAACCCTTCTTAGGGGAAGAGGTAGGAAGGAAAGGCAGACTGTTAAAAGGAGACTGCAGTAGATTTAATCATTAGATAAGAAGGTTTCTCTACAGTGACAAGATTCCTTAAGAGTTAAACTGGATATGGTTACCATGGAGCTAAGACTCCCACAGAAAAAAAATTACAGCATTTTGAAACATTTGTTGGAAGCACACAGGCAGCCAAATAAATGACACTGCACCACTTTCAGGCTTTATTAGGTCACTTAAATTCTACCTGTAAGTGGAAGCTCAGGGGAGGGATTTTTACAGGCTTTTACCGACTATTTCAGCCATAGCCTTTCTAATTTAGAAATCTTTGCCTGAGAACTACAGATAAGTTTCTTCTGCAATGCAAGACTTCACCATATTAATATAATTACTTATTATCAACACTGGTTTCAAGTAAACTGAGGGGCATGGTTTAACTGTGAATGTAAAAAAAGGACAAAAGAATGTTGACTTCAATCTTTCTCCTTCTTTATTAGGAACTGCATTTCTACTGTTGAATTTGATAACATAAATGGCGTCCCACGCCTGAAAGAATTAGAGCTATAAAATTACCTCTCAGTAGCTGGGCAAAACACTATCTTTCATGAAGTGTGTTTGTCTTTTGCCTCAGACCTAATTAATGCATACTCCAAGAACAGAGGATTTGCCAACTCTAAAGCCATGGTGATAAGGGCATAGTCAAGTTTTCTGGGAAACTTTTAGCATAAACTATTCTATACTTCTGCAGAAGTAAACTACCATGCACTCATGGAGAAGGATAGTATAGCAGTTCGCTCTAGTTCTGCCCTAATGGCCCCTGATTGCCTGTTCTACCTTGGATACAAGTTTTCACCATGTGCATCATGAGCACAAGTCATTTAACCTTCAAGCTACCCTTGATGTCCACTATATGTGAGCAAAATTATTTCACTCTCTCACATAGCAAGGATAAGCATATTAAAAGACTGACATCCTTGTAAGTCAGAGACTTACTTAAATTTTCGTTTAATGCTGTATTCTTCATCAACACTCAATGGTCAGGAATGCCCTTCCTGCTACTTGAGGATGGTTCTCTCAGTGACAGAAATCCAACTAAGACTGTAAACCTGATTTGGAGAGTTTTGGCCTATAGACAAGCTACACTAAAGACTTTTTTGATGGCTGATTCTGTCTCAGAGGGTACACTTCCAGAAAAGTCCTGTGCCTTGTACAATATAAAGCTGGGTGAGTAAACACTTTTAGAAGAACTAGGTCAGTCAGTGGTAACACGTAATCTGTTAACAGACTGTTCCATCCAACTTAATTCACCTTTGCCTCTCATATTATTCATCTCTTATCTATTACCATCACAATGAAAAGGCAAACAGTAAGATGCTATACTGAAAATGTGAGATTTCAGAATTTTTTCTATTTCATACTGAAATATGTATCAGAGTTATGAAGCGGCTCAACAGTTCCAGAGAATAATTTGCTAAAGCCAGAGCTGTCATTTTTCTCTTAAGTAAAAACCCTTACACCTCCAGGGTCAAGAACCAGGATTGTTTCTATAAAGAATTAGAAAAATAACAAAGATTAAACATGTACTTTCTCAAACCAAGGAGAAATTTCAAACATTTTAAACTTTCTACCTGTTGTAACAGGTACTCGTGAGAAAAGTCTCTGAACAGGGTGCACTGAAGATAGCCAGAGGCAGCAGACTGTACCTCACCTCAAAGTATTTCAGAATCTGAAGGTCTGCAGAAGTTCTACCCACATCTTTAAAAAAATATATTAGTTCATAACTAATGGTGAAAAATGGCTATAAATCTCAAGAATGGGATTTCAGGCATTTCTGAACAGAATTATGAAAGTGGTCGTCCTAAAATGGATTCCTATCAAACAGCCTAAGAAATGTCAGAGATTTTCATCGATACAGTTCTTTACCTCCTGACAAGGTGACCTGTTTAGTGGATGAGGGAAAGGCTGTGGATGTCATTTACCTGGACTTCAGTAAAGCCTTTGACACCATTTCCCACAGCATTCTCCTGGAGAAACTGGCTGCTCATGGCTTGGATGGGCGTACGCTTCACTGGGTAAAGAACTGGCTGGATGGCCAGGCCCAAAGAGTGGTGGTGAACAGAGTTAACTCCAGCTGGCGGCCGGTCACAAGTGGTGTATAATATACTGTTCTGTACCTGAGAAATATACCGTTCTGTACCTACCAGAATCTGGCCAGAAAATACCTTAGCATGACTTGGGGTACCAAACAGGCCAGGGACTGTTCCCAATAGGCAGTACAGATAAGGTCACCCTGAGGAATTAATTTACCTGTATGCACATAAGCCGTGCACTTCCACTTCGCCTGAAGGCTAGAGAATTGACTGTGGCTATTTCATTTACTAGCAAAGTCAGAGACTTTGCAGACTTCAGAAAAGGGTTAGAAGTGTAGCTTGTCTCTTTTTAGGTTGGTCTCTAGGTTGAATTCATATTCTTTAAAATGTGTCAATATGGCCTTGCTATGAAAGGTGAACAAGCCCTGGCCAAGGACATAGGAAAGTGTTATGTCACTGTCCAAAGAAGTGGTTGTCACCTATGTTTAAGGGAGACTTAGCCAGCATGAGTATAAACAAGAGATAACAAAATTGTGAGGAAAGCAAAGACCCAGTCATATGAAAGTAAGCTAAACAAACTCAGGTCCCTTTTCTGGAATAAGTCAAACTGGAGAGGGAATAGAATTCTTCTTTATAAATATATTGACAGGTGACACTGTTGGCACACATGAAAAAATCTAGAAATATAAAAATACATTTAACCTGAAAAAACAAAGGAAGGTTACTAGATCAATGGACTGGTACCTTGATAAAGGCAGCAGGGGGAAAAGCTTTAAAATTGAACTTCAGTTCAAAACGGATTCAATGACTCAAAAAGTTCTTTCCAGTTCTATGTTCCTATGATACATAAATGTGTTTCCACATGAAATGAAAGCAAATGCAAGACTAATCTAAGAAAAGACACTTCAGATGGATGCTCTGTGGTAAAAATAAGGCAGAGACAGCAAACAAGAAAGGCTGGGAAGTCTCAGTGACTTTACAAGTCTGAAAAAGAACCTATGAAGATGAACTTTGAGGACTAATGACAAAAGAATTTCAGTGTTCTCGGCAAAGTATCTTTATCTGTTTGTTGCATTCCTTCTGTATTCAAGAAGATGGGGCCTTGCTCATTTTTGAATGTAGATTCCACTTTGAAGTTTTTCTTTTCTACAAAAAATACCTACTTATTTGTAATTTTCCATCAAGAGCAAGCAAACTCCTTTTAAGACTCCCAATTTTGGCAAGCCATGCATGTCAAAATGAATAAAAACCCTGCCATTTCTTATAATTTCTTGAATTTTTTATGACCTCAAGCAACATGAGACAGCAGGACAGGTGTTTTCACTCTGTTTTTTACAGCCTCAGGTAGAGCTAAAGGGGCAATGTGTATGAACTGGTGTCTCAGCCTCTCTCTCTTTCCAATCTCTCCTTGTGAATATTCACTATTAATGCATACTCACAGTGACTGAATATAAAGATTCTTTGTCTCCCTAGTCAAGTCTACCCCCACACTTCCTTTTTTTTTGATCACTATGGTATTCCTATCCTTCTTGTCACACCAAAAAAATCCATCTTTGTGGGATAATTGCACCTTAGTCTTTTCCTTTTTCCTTATCACGTTAAATAATTAAGTCTTTTACAACTCATCCCTCCTTTAGCTGCCATCCCTTCAATCAAGCATACTCCCATTTTTGGTAAGTTTGTGGTACTAATCACAAATGCCCATCTACAAAATATCCAAGTTTGGGGTTGTTTTTTTGTTTTGGCTGGGGGGTCATCTACCATCACCCACAGATGGAACTTCCCTGCAGACGTAACCTGCTACCTCTTTTTCATTTTTTTCCTTTATTTAACATCTTCATTTTGCAGTGTAACAACATTTCAACTATGTTATGATTTACTGCTTCTCATACTGACCAAAGTCTCATTTTCCTTGTGCGCTCATCTGCCTGTCCATCCATGGATCAAGGTAAGCTCTTTGTATCAGAGAATGTACTGTTTTCTTGTGTTTGTACAGCACCTAGTAGAACCTAGCTCTTGTCTGGATGCAACAGTATTACCAATTTTTAAATCAAAACCACTCAAATATTTTAAAAAATGTTGCTTGACAAGATAGTTTATATAATTTGTATTCAATCACAGGTACTAGACATTATTTTGCTTACTTACATTAACACCACAGCTTGAAGAAGAACAGCTGCAAACATTAATAGAGTCCTTCAGAGCATATTAATTAGGCTAAAACCCAGGTTTTAATCACGGTTCACTTGAGATGGTTTACGATAACTCTCTCAAGTTTGGCCATCGCTAGATCACTGGACTGAAATTACTACTGCTCAGTGTATCATAAGGAGTGGTTGTTCTACTTGTTTAATGTTGAATCATTGTTTCACAAGCAAATCTTTATAAAAACATAGAAATTAAATTTCTAATTAGTTTTGGTTGTTCAACACATGCATTAGATCTCCCTTTTTGAATCTGCAAGCTTTCACGTTTAGCATATTTGCCTTCCAACTAATTACTATTAGCAACACTATACTTTCATCACATGTAACTACCACAGACTGATCCTTACACATAGCTGTAACATTTTATCAAGTTCTACATACGAACATTACACTAAGTTGCAAATAACTGAAGCCTGGTCTGCAGCAAGTGATCCAAGCACAGCCAGTAGTCACAAGAGCCATGCAAACTATGCATGTACTAGACAGAAAGTAACCAGAGTGAACAGCAATTGCTATAATATTGTAACAGGAGAAGAAACACTTGGGAAGAAGCAGGTGCTGCCATTGCTTCAGACCACTATTTTAGCACAGCACCACATTGCCCAACATTGTCTAAGGCAACATTTCTGCAAACATTGTAACTCTTCACCTTGTGTATCCCCCCCAAAATGCTTACATCATCAGTATGCAGTTATCCTACAATCAAACCACTAACCTTTCATCTAATCGGTATGGAAAAGTACAGAACCCACAACCGTTTAAAGAAACCAAACAATGGCCATGTGTGCCAAGAACCCTGACTACATAGATCTCTGCTTGAACAAAAGGAGATAGACGTTACCCTTGAGACGCCACCTCAACCACCAAAGAAAACAGCACCTGGACAGTGACATGATCTGACGGCAGCTAACTCAACACTGCTAAAAGCTGACTACTTTTGCCATGTTTATACAATATACCTACTTTCCAGTAAATAACAACTGTGTCTTTGCCCCTGTCCTCTGCAGCTACACTTGAGAGGAATAGCTCAGTGACTTCTATTGTAACAACTGCAAGCTCCAGTTTACTGTTAAAACACCTGGCTCAAGAAATGATAGGAAGAGAAAACAGAGTACACAGAAGTTGGTATCTGAATCTGGTGTTCTGAGACAGCTAAATTACACAGCTTGCTGACAGAGTGTTTCCCTACAGCAGTGGGTGCTGGACATCTAAGGGATGCACAAAAATAAAGAAGTTGGACATTGTTAACTTCTGTTGCCTGGAAGTAGCCCAAGGTCAAGGTAATCTTCCATCAGCTCCCATGTTATTACTAACTTCTGTTATTATTGCCACTATCTTTTTAGATAAACAAAGAAAAGAAACACAGATGTGAAAGATAAAAGTATTAAATGGATTAGGATAAAGTTAGATTGCATGAACACATGATAGACCTATGCAATTATGCGTTTAATTTTCTAAACAGCATCAGCAACATTTGACTGATGTCACAGATTACCTATAACAGAATATTACCACTATCATCTTTTGGCCATCATTTTTTTTTCCTTGAAGGTTTTGCTCCCCATTTTCTATGTTGTGGTGAACGCATTTCACCCTTTAGAATGTTGTGATTTATGATTCTAAATGGTCTTCATATTGGCAAGGATCAGAAAGGTCATATTACCACTCTAATTGGCAAGTTAAGCCTTATATACAGGCCCTTATTTAGTCAATGATGTTATTTAAGCCTAAGGTCAACCTTGAGAGAAGCTGACTTGGGAAGATCCCTGGCAAATAAAAATGGCTAAGTCTTTCTAACAAAAACAAACTTCTGTCATGAAATGAAAGTTACATGCTCAGAACGAATCTAGACTCTTCCATACCATCAAGCTTCCTGAATTTCAAATTAATCATGGAGACACTGTACTTCCTGATTCAGCTTCTCTCAAAGTTGGTGTTTTTGCAGTAACAAGGCACCAGTGGTACAACTTTACAGCTTATTGCTGGTGCAGCAGAATGACAAGAAGTAGGAACTATACTCTGGTTAGCAGTAAAAGGTCATTAACGACAGCTTCTGTAACTTATCTGCAGTTAGGCTAGCTACGGCATTCACAATGAGTCATCAAATTGTGGCATTTTAAAGCAAAAATGAGCAAAAGCTTGAGTACAAAAAACATTTTCTCTTCTGATAAAATTCTCTTCCTTAATAAAGTAAATTATGAAAATATATTGATAATGTTAAATAAGTGGAAAGTTTAAATGCAGGGGATAACCTACTTTTTTCCTCCTTGAGGAAACTCATTATTGTGTAACAACTTAGCGGTTAGAATGTATTCTATACTGGAAGAACAACCTGGCTGTTTAAACAATGTTTACAACAAATGGCATATCATACCAAGTTCTTCTTTTAGACCTCACCATTTGTTTATGTCTAGCTGGTTTAGTAGCTGCTATATGCTGCTCTCAACTTTCACAATCATAAGAACATACCATGCAGAATAGTTAATTTTGTGCATAAAGGAGATCGGGTGCAAAATGCATAACTGAAACAATTCTGAAACTCAGGCTTATTTGCATGAGTAAAGCACAGCAGTTCATCAAACCAAGTTTGATATACTAAGCTCTATTTCACACATTAAACTGAAGTAACAATGGCAGAATGTTCACTGGTGAAGAACATAATCCCACATCCTATACCCTTCTCCAGTAACATCATTATATTCACTTCTATGAAACAAACTTTGGCCAGTAAGTTTGTCTTTCCAGTGCTGCATAAAATTGTTGCTTCAAAACCAGGTGGAAAAAAGTCCTATAGTAGTTGCTGAATTTTCCTTCTTTTGTAAAACACAAATTTATATTAACACGCTTCTATTATTGAAGCTTTTTTGGTAAGTGCTATTATAGTTTATTTTATTATATATGTAGGAAGCAATCATTTTTTTCCATCTTTATAAAAATCAAAATATCAAAAAGGAAGTTTTAAAGTCTACAAGAAATACATCAACATCATTATTATACAAAAAAAATACATCTACAACTCTATTAAGAAAGACGTGAGAAAAAATGTTATGAGTTTCATTAGACATAAATTCAAAGATAATCCTATAATCCAAATATTCTACATTCATATTACCTGGTACAATACGAGATGCAATGTCACTGAAGTGTACAGGTGGAAAGACTTTGGATCTGTACAAAATCCAAAATTTTACCTTATTTCCATTTTATGGAAGCAATTTTTAAAAGTTTATGGATATCTTGAGCAAAACCACAATACACACAATAAATAAATCATGAATAAAACCAAACATCTAAAGCAAACATGAATAATCAGCATTCCCAGTGACTGATGGAAGACATTTATAGATTGATAGAATTTCTTTAAAGGGTTGTAACAGCAGAAAGGTCACTAAAACTGCTAGATTTCAGTTTAATGAGGCTTAATTGGAACTTTTCTAATAATCATCAATGATCACTGATTCCAGTGAGAATACCTATCCATTAGAATCAAGGTTTTGTTTAAGTGTTAGTATTGAGGTACTACTCAGTATTCAAGCACACAACTATTTTACCCACTCACAGTACAGTTACGTTAAAGACTGGGCCAATTTAATATTACCTAAGACAGTCACCTATGATCCAGTATAGTAAGTAGAGAAAACTCTTGAGATTTTTGAAAGCTTTGAGCTCACATTTTTTGTTACATTGTGTTAAAAAAAAAAAAATGCATCTAACATTGCATTTGAAACACTCGGGTGATTCAGCCATCAAAAGTGCTAGTCATCATCAGCCACTCCTTTGTAACTTCACCTATACCAGATTACCTACCACTATTTCCAGGCATGGTAATAAAGTAACTAAAATAAATGAAGATAATGAAGGCTGAATTCCACGTTATTCAGGCAGGACTATTTCCAAGAGATCTGCAAAACCTTACTAAGAAAGCAAATAAGGAGTCTTAAATTCAGTCTACAGCAACTCACAACTCTTACAGAAAAGGTTTAGGGTCTGCAAATTAGAAAGTTCATATTGTTCTATGCATTTTAAAGACCTCACTCCTTATTAATTCTAATGTATGTAAATAGCACATAAAATAAAGGAAAAAATCCAAAGTTTTAAATGAAGTTTTGGCACACATTATTAATACGGTCACTGTTTACCTCCCACAGATAGTGACTGATCAGAAAATCAAATCCTATTAAGCCCTATTAGCACTTTTTCCTGTGATGGTCAACATGTATGCAGCAAAGAATCTTTTGTCCTGTGAACGTTCTTCACGAAAAGGTTACCTGGTAGCAATAAATGCAGGCATGACATACACGATCAGATTGAGGCCTTCCAAATTCTGAAGTCTGCCTTTCCCAGCTTTGGATGCATAGGAACTATAAAGTCTATTGATTGTGATCTTTTGGAAAGTGCAACAGAAATAGATATGCATTTTAGAAGAAGGTTATGCTAGTAGCTTGGAGTATAATACTGACAGTTTGGGGTTTTTTAATCAAAATGTTAACTGACAGTGCACTGACTGTATCAACATTTCTATACATTATCAGCTTCTGAATTCTACAGCCTACTGACATTAAGTATCTTTAATATGTACCAGGTGTACAGGTCTTCCAGGCATTTTCCATATACAGAAAAGATGAGACGGTGCAGTCAATGAACTTCAGAGGGAGTCTTGGGAGATGGAAGTCATTTGGCCTTAAGCATTTTAGTGAATCATCTGAGGCATTTTAGTATATATTCTAAGCTTGATGATCCTTGTACTCCCATTTGTACTGCTGATGCAATTTGAAAGCATGTTAAATCTTCAGTGTTTTAAATTAGTTCTGCATCTGCTGCTAAACAGCTGTTTCAAGTCTCCGAGTTGAAATTCTATTGTTTGTACAAGTAATTTGTAAAGGATTTCATTTAAGTTGCAGTTCTTTTGTATTACATTGTTATTGGAGACAATTCAAGTTGTTGCAATCGGGTCAAGGAAAGTTGGTTTTCTGGTACAAGGTATTGGAGAACCTGGCTGAGTGCTAAAGTAGCCAAAATGCTGAAGATTGACAGAGATGTTTGTTGTGGACTAAAAACAGCTCAGGCGTGTGCTGACTACTCATCTTACTGAGGAACTAGCACTTGCTTATTTGGATAAAAGCCCAGTAGAAGGAACAAACCTGATGTTACTACTGAATCTTTCCCCTTATGTTGCTGTTGTCTCTGCCATTGCTTCTATTGACTGAAGCTGCCACTCCTCACCATAGACATGATGTGCCAGAAGAGGGAACTGGAAAAAAGAGGTTACCTGATCCACAGACTGGCCATTAGCTCCTATTTACAGCTGAACCACATCTGTTAAGACTGAGAGTTGACTGACAGCAGGTGTGCAATGGCTGACAAATACATGCATGTATGCATGACACTGCAGGTGAGACTACCAAAAGCAGATCGGGGCGGGGGGATCAATTTTCCTGTAGGTTTTTATAATTTCTATGCATATCCCAATCTTGAACTACTTTAGACACACTCTAAGGATGTCACATATTCACCAATTGTGTTTCAGAACGTTACAGTAATTTTCAGAAAACAAGTTTCCAGAAGTTACCCAAGAGAATTAAGTATTTAGAAGGAAAACGTGTTCTGCAATTAGAACAACATACATTCTTTTTAAGTAATGTATGGTACACAATTTTAAATCTTCCAGCACCAAAACCACTACATCCTACCAATTCATAGACATAAGGAATGGTCTGCTGACTTTCTAACTACATTAAAGACAGAATGTTAAATTTAAAATTTCTACATTGAGCAAATAAACCAAAATATTCATTGAGGCATGCATTAATGCCTCATGTTTTCTTCCTGAATCTTTCAAAGTGTGTCTATGTTAGCAATTGTTTTCTTAAATTGAGATGATAATTTTACTGTCTATAGAGGTCTGTGCTTATTATACATCTGCACTGTTATTACGATTTGGAAAAAATGCCACTTGGAAAAATACGTGTTTCATAAATGAAGTCAAGAAATACATGACCTTAAACCAGTGTCCTGTGATTGAATTCAATATATTCTAAATAATTGCATGCCAAATTTATTTTTCTTCTCCTCCCTGCCTGCAACTCTGTTTTAATTTTTGGAATCTGTATCTAATGCACCTGGCAGCATCTGGCTGTGTGGTCACAGCACTGCCATGGGAACTGAGAAAGAAGCAATATTCACAGCTGGATTTCAATATGAATCATACCCAGTTAGCGTGGCAGAGGATTAGAAAAAAGGCACAGAGATCAAGCAACCCACTTGCTGCATTCTGTAAAAACGTGGGAACATCACTAGCAAACTCACTGTTTATTACTGAAGATATTAATCCCCCTTCAGACATCAAAAAGCAGCGCTTGAGCAGAAGACAAATCCCCACAACAGCCACCAGTGGGGCTAGGGGGAAATAGGGAAATGTATGCTTGGAGCATTAATTTAGGATTATTGCATGGTGACAAATCCTATCAAAAAGGCTTTCAACTCACTAACCTTCTAAGATGAGATTGAAGAGTTTTGCTTGATTGTAACAAATTTGATGTTATTTTAGTAGACCTGCATTGACACCAATACCCCCCCAAAAAAAAAAAACTGAAAAAGAAAAAAGAAAAAAGGAAAAGAAACTGTCAAGGAGTTAGTTAGATGTAACCTAGGGGTCAAATCGATCATGACTATATTCGAACTTGCAATTATTTTGTAACAATACACTGTATTTATAATATTGTAATGCATGCACTGATTTCTTTTTGAAATAGCATTTTTTAAATTTAAGCTGTAGAAAGAAATAGTAGTAAAGCACAATGCTGAGTTTGTGTAGTTTTGCTTTGCTTTTAACCGGTGTAGACCGGGCCAATATGAAACAGCTTGCAAAAGTGCAACTCATTACATATAATTATATATATCCCATATATATGTATATATCATATGACATATGTATACATACATATATCATACATACATGTACTATCATTATATATAATACAACATGCAATGCTGTACAACACATCTCTGAACATCATTGCTCTATGTCCTTGCAGGAAAAACTAGGTTTACAGTCTATTCTACAGATCCATGCTAAACAAAACACAAGAAAGGTATCAGGGAAACAGACCAAACAATGTATCATCTCCAACAGCAGCCTGTAACGCCACGACCTTTAGAAGTGGGTCCCTAACTCAACTACCTTCAATTTGATAGAGAAATCAGCCTTCACCTCTGCCTAATCATAACGCAAGTCTTCATTGCCCACCTGTTATATCTGCAAAAACTCTATTTGCCTTTTCTCCTTTCTGCCCCCCTTTATGCGATACAGTCTTTCAATACAGTATCACCTAGAAAATCATTTTTCCCAGAATATTTATTAAAATTCTTTTTTTCCTCATGACACCAGTAAATGTACTTTAAAATCGTTTCTGTAACTAGAACGTAAAAATTACTACCTAACAACATGCTGGATATCATTTCACTGTCTTCTCATATTCTCTTTTTGCCTTCCTCTGTTATCTTTCATCTTATTTTAATTGCAGGCTTTTGGTGGCATAAACATTCCACTTGTTCTGTATTTGTGCCACAAGCTGGGAACAGACCTCAAGATCCTAACTCCAAGAATGAGAAAGACTCAAGTATATCAAGACAAATCATGTGAAGTTCTATGAAATTACAATGCAGTTGTGGCTATATCACTTATTCCTCTTTTCCTCAACAGCAGCTATAAAATTCCAACCATTAAATAAACTTCAAACTACTTTCATTATATTAAACGTACCAAACTACTCAAGTATTTCCCTTTTCATCTAAACATGGTGCAATTTTCCAAAAAAAACCTATTCCTTACCAGGAGCCTGAAATACCCACTTAAATGACATTATTTCACTCCAAAAGAGAAATTGTTACAAATTAATTGAATAACTCTGATATAGATACCAAGCCACTACTCCAGTGTGTCCAGAGCTAAAAAACCAGACACGCTACATAGCCTGAAGGCATGATTGTTGCGTTTATAGTATGGTAGAGCATTTGCTTAAAATTCTGCCTTGAATAGCAGTTGCAATTAATTGCAGAAGATCTTATCTTTATTTAATCAAAAATAAACATTCACAGCGCACCACAGCATACAATGCACTGGAAAATCTGTCATATTGTAAATCTATCTTATAGTATTACCCAGACATTCAGCAAGGAAATAGTCTAGGCAAAGAATCAGCATAAGCTATCTGTTTTGCATATAGTGACAAACTGGGCAAACCTATTCACAAAGTTCAGAACACAGGCAGGGAGTAAAATTGTCAATTAAATGGGTGAAAATAAACAGAGCAACATTATTTACAAAGAAGGACGCTTCAAGTTCTAAGAAACTTAGTTGAGGATAAATTCATAAAATTAAGTATGATTTCCATGGCAGAAACTGAAGGATAATAAGGCAGGAAGAGTGATTGCAAGTAGCTATACTGGTGATAGCCTGAAGTTTAAGAAGCAAAAAGAAATCTATTTGAAAGACTTTTTTTTTAAATGGAGTGGAAGAGACATGGTGGAGTTTTTGTTTGTTGTACAATTTTTGTTGTTCTTAGAAGACTTAGAAGTATGGACTGCTATACAATTGTTAAAAATTGTGGCAATAGAATCAGAAGGGGGAGATTTAATGTGCAGAGATAAATAGATACACAGACACATAAACATTTAGTTCAGAAATCACTTAAGTTCCTAATACACACTGGTTATCAGAAGCAACTCAAGTTTTATATATCATTATTCTTCCTCTCTTTTTACCCTTTTCCTAAAAGGAATTGACTAATGGACAACTACTGTATCATGAATTGCAGTACATTTCAGTGACAACAGACAAAATGGCCTAATTAATTTGAAAACAATAACACGGAACACACTCAGCTGTTCAAGAAGCACGTAGAACCTGCGTCAGCTCCCTTAAAAGGGGCTTCAGGAAAATTCCACTGATTTGATCTTAAGGCCTTCCTTAGCCTTTGTGACTTTTACTGTATATAAATTTCTATATCGCTTTTATATAATCTCATACACAACTCATTGAGAACAATTTTCCCAGTTTTTAATTAACCATTGCTAAAAACTTCTCCCTAGAAATATCTTCTGTTATTGTCGGACATTTGGACATTTGTCCAATATATCTGTTTGCAAGTATTTATCTGGTGAGCATTATACAGCAGATATTTGTACTTTACTGAATCAAGCCACAGATATCTGTGCTACAGAGTATCAGCATGCAGTTAGTAGCATAACTATTAGATATTAAGTTGGACTATTAAGGACGAATTATTTTAATGTTTCCACTTCACACATTCTTTGTTATGTCACTAGGGATACACCACTAGGGACATAGATGTGATAAAACAACATGTATTAAAAGCATCTAAAGAAGAACTGCTTTTATGCCATACTAATCCTGGGTAAACTGAAGTGCTTTAGTACAACTCCTAAAATAATAAAAAAAGGCATGATATAATTACTTTTTATATTTATATTTAGCAACAGTGAAAATGACTGAAAAAAAGAAAATCTAACTCATACTATACCTGACAGTTCATATTGTAAAAATGACATAAATTCCCATCTCATCTGTAACATCTGAACAGTAGAAGAGCTCATTTTCAAGCAATATTGATAGGAAAGTGTATCCACATATAAATGTATATGAGCCACCCAATTGTCTTGATTCTGAGCAACAATTTAACACACAAATGATCCAAAACATACCTGAAAAAAAAAATCTGTAAACTCATTGTGTAAATCTATCTACATGGACTAGATCTTGAAAAAAATTAAATCCAAATATTCCATTCTAGGTCTTTGTAACAACAGTACTTTGCTATTTAAGTATGACAGATAACTACACTCAGTCTATGACAAAAAACAATTTCCCACTGTTATCTGTAAACTTTTAGATAGTGACTGGAGAGGTTTATCAGAAGACTTAATATTAGGTCATTGAGACAAGCTGTTAAAGGAGCAAAAGTCAAAGAAGAATCAATTGTTAACGCCTTTGTCACTCAGAGAAATGAAGTATATGTAACCAGTTGGGGAAAGAGTCACGCATATACAGACACATGCACAAAGGCATACACACACACCAACACACACTCTGTTCAGATCCATGGAAAACAAGGCAAAACTTTCTTGACTGATGTGTTATGAGCCATCTCAAAAAAAAAAGAAGTTTATTTGTATTAAAATAAGTGGAAACACTTTCCATTAATATGCTGAATTTCAGGAAAAACAACAAAGCAATACACCTATTACCACCATATTTTGGACCCTAAGATGGCAAACAACTTCGACATACTAGATTACAAGTACATTTAAACTGCTCCTATGCTTTGGGTGGGGGTGTGACTTCCTCCCCTCCCTCCCGCCTCCCAATTATGCTTTCTGTTAGCAAGTGACTATATAGGTATTTATGATGTAGGAAAACAAAAGCTATCTGCTCCAAGGCATCACCTCATATTTGATGAATTCCACAGCAATGGGAATGACAGAGTTAACTTGGGAATAATCCAGAGAGGAGAGGACTTTGTCAATTTATCACAGTAGTAAAGTCCCAGTAGCTAGGAAAGGCTCGAATGAGAATGCTTTACACTCACCCACCCACATTGCCAAGGGCAACAGGGTTCCCTCTATATCCCTCAGCATGTTATCTCAAAACAGGACAGGTTAACGTGTGTATTCTCACCTAATGCTGCATAAACGTTACCTTCATTAATTTCTCATGTATTCATACCTTAGGAAGGGATAACAAACAAATGATAGGGGGAAGTCATCTAAAGAACAAACATTACCAGGGTAGGAAACTAAGAGATTGCATATTGTGTATGCATACATGTACATGCACACATGTATTGCATATTGCACACATGTAAGAAGTGCTCTGCTTCTCTCTTCCATACACAACACGCAACTAGGCACACATATACTGAATATCCAGAGTCAAATCCAGATGAAAGCCATCAACTAGAAAACTAAAGAAACGATTCCAAACATTATTACAGAAACAAAACATCAGAGATTTCATAACAAAGACAGAGCAGCAGGGTAGCAGTGTAAGAAAAAACTGTGTGTATCTATGTATTTATTTATATTCATACTGAACTTATAAATCAGGGAAAAATTAAGAAAGGAAATTACACTATATTAGTAATACCTTCCTTTAAATGCTGTCATTGCACATAAAGACTTCACACAAGAACTGGGACTTCATTGGAAAGAGTACTGTAAACATCCTACTATTACAACAATGATGACAATTAAAGTGTTCTTGTCCTCTCCTCTCTGGAATTTGTTCTTAAGGTCTT
Source organism: Mycteria americana (assembly GCF_035582795.1). Lineage (NCBI taxonomy): Eukaryota > Metazoa > Chordata > Aves > Ciconiiformes > Ciconiidae > Mycteria > Mycteria americana. Next base: position 38,513,828 of record NC_134369.1, read on the forward strand.
TGTGATTCCCATTGCTGCCAAATTAATCAAATATGAGGAATGTCTTGCAACAGAAAGTGATAGTGAAAAGCTTTCCAACAAAGTTTATGCCCACAAGTTTGCTGCTCCCTAGAAACAAATACAGGTATCATTTTTATGCATTACTGAGCCTCTAGCCCTTCTATATGAGCAGAGAGCCTAAAAATGATGCCCAAAATTACACAACAACTTAGATCTGAATTAAAAAAAAAAAATCATAACCAACAAAAAATGGGGGACAAAGGGAAAGTTTCCCTTTAAGGAAGCAAAAATTAATTTTACTAGACTTTTAAGAGTTAACTCTCTTGCTCTTTCAAAAAGTACTGTAGGATATTTTTGGATCAAGAGAGATCTAATCTTATTTTATACCTCACCAAGAAAGAGTTATCTCTGAGAACCTAAAACATCCCAGAGCACTTCTGTCTCCACACTCAAAAATGAGAATATGGAGATCAACAATTTCAAAGTAAGATTCAGCTACACAAGCCTGGGAAACATTCACTAGCAATCTACATTCCCAGAAAACATTTTGATCTGGAGAAGATCCTGACTGATCAACAATTTCACTGGAAGAGTTCTAAAGGGCTACTGTACTTCACGTTTGTATGTACAGTGTTTAGGCAGCAATAAAAAGCTCTAAGTAATAAGTACTGAAGGCTTACATCACTGTAGAACTCAGTACCTAATAAATGGTTCCTTTCTCAGCATATTGTGAAACAACAATTGATCCCTTCTCCACGAAGGTGAAGGAAGTTATAATGGAGACAGCAGTAACTGATATGATTGTTCACAGCAAGGAGAAGCTAGGGCTTCCAAGACAGAAATCTAATCCATTTTTTTCCCTCTAAAAGATTTCCTAACACCAAGTAGAAGGAACACTTCTCCATAGTCTCACTTTTGCCGTTTCCATTTTTGGCCCCCACCTCTGTTTAGCGTTTTATTTTACCCCTTGGAAAGAAGTGCAAGAGAGTTCTACTAGAATGAGAATGGGTCACAGCAGCAGAAATTGCCATCTCATGTAGCACACACAGGTTATCTATGAATAGGCAAAGCTTCTCACTTCATCACGGAGGAAGACTGTTCAGTCAAGGCAATATCTTAGAAAGTTAAAAGATGAAGGGCATTCATTTAAAGCTCTGGTCTCTGATGAAAGCACCTTCTCCTAAAGGTTGAGTAATCTACTAAACTATGTAATATAGATACCTCTAAAAAGTGGAGTGGAGGGAAGGGATGTTGGAAAGGATACTTCATTGTGATTATGCATTTCCCTCCCCCCATGAAATTCTCCCAGGCTTAAAAGTGCTAATGACACTTCATCACACCTAAACAATTTACATAAGCAGCAGCAGCCATCACCACTCTCCAACCTTTAATTCCCATAAATAAATATTCCCAGCCTCCCAGAAATCAGCCTTGTAATTTCCTACTTTGGGCACTTAGAATGTTTTATTTTAGAGACTTATCCTTTTAAAGTTGTATCAACTCTAGAGGAGACTGTTTCTGGAACATTAGTTGTGATAAATGCAAAGTAAAGATAGTATGGAAAGAGGAGGGAAAATATACATCAATAGCAGTTTTTTCATGCTAGTTACACAACAACACACTCTTAGTCATGGAGGGTAAAAATAATGAGACACAAGATGACACATGAAAAGGATCTTATCCTCTCCTCAAAAATGAATGCATGAACACTACTTGCTTAAAAGTCCAAATTGGTTGTCATACTAGATTTGTGTAAAGCTTTAGGGAAGAATGGTGTGAGGGCTCTTTATAGAAAATTACACCAAGTGAAGGCTATTTCACTAATTAACACCCCTTCCCAAAGAAATCCTTATCTCCTTTTAAAATAAGCTTCTTTTAAGCAGAGAAAAGACCCCAAATATTTGCAGAGCCCAGACTTCAACATCTGTTGGTATTCCCTACACACAAGTGTGCTTCTGTGTGCATGTTTATCAGAAGAGGTCATCAAGGGCTTGCTTGGTTTATTCATCATTTTAAGGCTCTCCTATTTGCAAAGCTGCTGTTAATGTCAGTGAAATCTAACCTAGACAGAAGTTTCAGAGGTCAGATATTTGGCATGCTACATTTAGAAACCCAAGTACAAAGTTGACGAGGACGCTTCAAACACAGGGGATTACAGCGGAAATAGGTCTCCTTATACCAAACTGGCTATTGAGCAGATTCAAGGAAGAACACACAGACTGCCTGATGCTATTAAAGCTCATATTCTTGCTTTATTTTTTTCCACTGACTAAATCATTTTTCCCATTTGGCAAAGCCCAGCACAGAAATAACACTTTATTTTTAATACAACAGAAAAGGAAGAGACATGAGACAAAATCATGTACTACATGACCTATAAAAAGCAGATACTTACAGTTCGTAGGAACTGTATTTCATCTTCCCCTCCTTCACCCCCTTCAGCCATGGCTCTTGAGGAGGCAGCTCTGCTGAGACTCTGATCGCCTCCACCGTCAGCTCACTGCGCTGGATACAGCTCCTCTTCTCCTATCAGTATTAGCATATAGCTAATCCACAGCCATATAGGGAGCTCAGCTAACTCCACTGCACTGCAGACTGTCAGTCAACCCCCTCACTGCCAGAGCCAACTGCTCTGCTTTTCCAGCTCATAGCAAGCAATTCTTTTCCTTTCTCTCTACCCTAGAGGTAAAAAACCCCTACTGTTAGGGTATTGCAGGAAGCATTATATGCATCACTAGGTGTTGATTTTTTCCCCCCAGATACTGTCTGGTCAAAACAGCAATAACGGTGAAGTGTTAATGAAAGCAGAGCTTGCGCTTCCATTTTCACAGATCAGGGTACCCAATTTTGCACTGAAATGTATCAAATTCAGCAACTCTGAACCTACTGATTTGTGCAGCAGAAGGATGTAAATCAGATGATCACAGGACAAGCTGATTTTGACAGGAGATATTTTCAGTTTGCTTACAATAACTTCCGTTTCTTGCTTCTCTGCATAAGCAGCTGCAAATCTGATTTCCAAGATGACTTAATGATCTGAACCTACTACGTGTAGTTATTTGTGCTATCCTTTTAAATGGTATTTATACTTATATGCTAAGGATTGCAAGGTTTTTATTTGTACCTTTTTAGAACTGCATCTGAATATGTATAGAGGATGGTACAAATTTATTCCAAAACCCATAAACCACAGTTATGTTAAAATAAAACTTAAAATAACTTTAAATTATAGTTAAATAATGAAGACATTTGTAATTAATGAAAATTTCTAGTTATTGCTTCAATATTAGAAAATAAGCAAGGAAAAAATAGATCAACTCTAGAACAAAATTTACTTAAGTGAAGGGAATAAAAGAGAAAGGACACAAGGAAACAGGAGAAGAGAGCACCGAGGAGGCTCTGGCCAACCAATTCACTATATGATCTTGCATTTCGTGGTAAGGTTGCAACCACAGCCTACCCATACATTCCACCCCTGAGAAGCATTACCCAAACTTCGTGCTGTCCATATTTACATTGATACATACCCTCACAGAGTACTATATGTATACAATCTTTTTCTCAGTAAAAGCATGTTTTTGTTCTACAAATGAGAAACATAGGCATGAGGGTAAGGGAAGAATAACTTTCTTGGGGTCACAAGGATAAATGTAGCACAGTGAAAACTGAAACTAGATTCTCTATGTCCACAAGCTAATACTTCTACACGTAACTGTCCTCTGGACACTGAACCCAATGCACACTGCTCTCCCCTCCCTCCCTCCCTCCTCTCCCCCCCCCGCCAATAGTATTCTGATTTTTCACTAATTAAACATAGACACAAGTATTCTGATTTTTCACTAAAGTAAACATAGACACAAGCCAAACAATGAGATGCCCAACCTTTTCTCTCCTTGAAGGGCAAAATGCTTTTAAAAAATGTTTTATTTCACTCCCTCTTACTACCCTGAGAAACTCCGTCCAAAAAATAATGACAATCCCATTACTGAGCAACAGGCAATTTCAGGCCAAAAGCAACTCAGAAGCCTCTAGCTGACATAGTCGTACAGGCTGGCCCTGCCAGTCCGTCCACTCCCATTCCCCCATCCGGTTAGTTTTTGTTGGTTGCTGTGAGCAAGAAAAAGACAGCTTTGTGCAAGACAAAGGCAATGAGGCAGAAAAATATTTCTCTGAAGTGCTAGAAAACTGATTTGGTTGGTGTTCCGAACATCCAGTTTTGGTTTTGGCTTTTGTGGTGTTTTTTACTCCAGCCATCTTTGAATGAATATTTTATCTCTTTCCTCATCAATACAAAGAACAAAACTTAACAGATCTTCCTTACGGAATACAGTTATTCCAGAAAAAAATCAGAGGAGTGGGGAAAACTTGCCTAAAGTCAAAGCATACCACTCAGTGTTTTTATTGAAAAACAAATCAGGCAGAGAGGCCTACTGATGATACATGCTTATCCATACATTTATATTTAGAATGGATTTGATAAGTGTATTGCATGGCAAAAGCTACACATGTAAGGACAGCTTTTCTGTAACACCTTATATGAAACAACGTTTCAAGCATACTACTGTACTTTGAAAGATTATAAACAAGAATACCTAAAAACCTGAGAAAACATGCGCAAGTCATAAGACTTATAAAAAGTAAAAGTGCTCTATTTCCTTCATAAATAGAAATCAATGTCATGCAGTACATCTGCTGGTCAAGTTTTATTTCAGTTACTGCAGTAAGATTTCCAGATAGTAAGTTCTGAACATGCAGAGCTGAGATGAATCCATCTGAATCAAATGGAAAGGGGAAAAAAAAAATAAATGTAACTTTTCAAGTGTTTTCCTCATATATCGGAGTGTTCCATCAAAATGCTTCCTGTGAAATTTTGAGTCACCTGAGTAAAGTATTATATTTACATCAGTTAATACATACAGCTATAGATACCTATGTCTGCAACTTCTAATAAGGCAGCTACAGAGGTTACCGATTTTTTTTTAAACAGACGCCAACATGCCAGGATCTCACTTTGCATTTTTAAACAAAAGACAAAGCATATAGAAAAAGGAATATTGGTAATACCTCTAGCATTGTAACAGAGATCATACAAGACATCTAAAATTCTGACTCGTCAAATTTCACCAGCAGGTTTGTTTTTCTCTTTGTAAGTCCCTCTACTTTTCCTTGTCTGATACTCAGCTTTACGAAGTAGCCTGTGCATTGTTTGGGGAAACAATTTCCTGCCCCAATAAGCCAAATATTTTTGTTAGATTTCATCTTTTTAAAATTGTCAAGTGAACTGAAACTCCATTTCATAGCACTTCTATTTCCTTAGAGTTTTGTTCTGCTTGGTATTATGCCTATATGTTTAATGAGAAAGATATTCAGCTGCTACAGCATAATGAAATGTACATCTCCTCAAGACATAGCTAGTTTTTTTCCAGGACTTCCCCATTGCTCTGAGATTGAGATTTAGCTGTTTATGGAACCACACTTAATCAGAAGTCTCATTTACACGAAGTATAATGCCTTGCATTTCTAATTTATTAACACTAACCTGTCTTGAAAAATCTTTTTCATGTTTTGTTTTTTGTAAATTTACTGAAGCTATGATTGAAAGAAAATTATGTCAGGTCACTGCAATAAATCAATCCAAAATGATCACATATCAAACACAGTGTGTATATATACACAGTGACTCTGCTTTACTGGAGATGACTGTAAGGTGCAGCATTCCACTGTGAAAGCCACACAGGTCAAATAATCCGAACCGGGCCCATCGTGTATTTTATGATACCCTATTCATGCCAATCAATTGTAAATCTATGATTTAGCACTTTTGCTGCCGAATACATTCTGGACAGATTCTATGGTGTTTTAAAGCTATCAAAAGAACTTGTCTATAAAACAAATTTAAGGAAAACGTCCTTTCTGTTTTCAGCACAAACATGCTGCCTGCTTATTCTCCAACATAAGCTCTTCCCTCTTACTAAGGGATTCAGGCTGACTGACTCTTCACATGAGTTCTGGATTCTAGGTTAGCTTTTGGCAGGCTTCACTGCTGCTGCCGCCAAACAATAACTCGGAATTTTTATAGTGGCAGTAGCCTGGCAATAAAATAGTAACATGAATTTTACAAAAGGGACTAAACAATCACCCTGTTGTAACAAAGGAATGCCTGAATCTGAACCACTTGCTGTTGCGTGTATTTTACCTTTCTGAAGATTGACTTACACCACCAATCAAAGACGGATCAAATACCTAGTAGAAGATATTTACAAAACCTGTAATGGTAAGTACATGCATGCTGGCATTTTCAAAAGCATGGGTAATATCAGCTACCTAAGCTTCTGTTGGGTGAGGAGTCAAAATGGTATTCTCCACTGATAATTACAGGCCTAAGTGCTAAAATTTAGATGCTGCTTAAAAGACCATGTCTGCATTCTTTACGCTCCACTTAAGTACAAAAATATGTATAAATACAGTTTTTAAAAAGCCATTAAAAGAAACACATTGTTTCCATTACAAAAACTTCACAAAAGTATTCACATTCGTTATGTTGGCTATTTTCAGCCCATGCATTAAGGCAGTTAACTACTTGTCCAGTTCACAAACACTACACACTTAGTACAAGTTAACATTCCATTCACAGAAGACAAAACTCCTCCTGTGAATTTGCACTTAACAAGTTTCAGTTTGTTTGTTGTTTTTTTTTTAATTTATTCTAGAGGAATTAAATTACAGTTTACAGTTGAAAATGTAGGATCTTAGTCAAGTTGAGGAAAACCTTCATCAGAAGATTACTAGTTTGAACAATTTAAAAAAAGAGAATGCTTTTATTAATTTATACATATTTCCAAACTTCATCTACATTTTTTCCTGTCCTTTTAAAAATTAATTTTGTTGGGGCTTTACACATATCCTATGTCAATGCTTTGTTATACAGCACAAAGTTTCACTTTGGTTTTAAAAGTTGAGGCAATCTTTTATGCAATTCTTTATGAATAAAGAAAGAATAAAGTTTATTATAGTGTCACAGAATCCATAGCATAGTATCAGTACTGCTTGTAAGGCCTAATTCAGTGACTTCCCAAGCAACTTCAACACTACTTAATTCAAAATGAGGAAAGGACAGTATGTCAGAACAGATGCTCAAAACTCATTCTTTCACCAAAGATCAAAAGTTTATGTTAGATTGCCATCTGGTGGCGTAAATTAAAAAAAGTCTGTGACTTAAGTTGGTAACCATAACCATTCACATTATTTTAATCTAAGACATTGGGATTCTCATTTCCAATTTTATTATAGATTATGCAACACATTTTCTTACTATAGTCTATGGTACTATGAACCTTGACATTGCATCCTCTTCATTTTTCTTCAAAAGAACAAAAAAAAACCCAAAAACAAAAAAAGAAAAAGTACGTTCAGAAGTTTCTTCTTAAACCTAAAATGCCAATACATGAGTAGGACTTTCTCATTTCCAAGAACACGGCAACTCCAATCCCAGTTGACTTAAGTCTGCCAAAACAAAGATTTTCTACATCTCTCCAAAATCTCCAGTTCTAGGTGGCCCAAGCAGAGCTCACAAACACTAGCAGACATATTTCACCATTTGGCCATAATTTCCACCTCAGTTCCCCCTCATAATACAACAGTAACACATTCTTGTACACAAAGCACTATTCCCACACCAAATGGCAAGAGTTTAAAAAACTCATTCAACACAGTGTATTTCCCCTTGAAACTGGGGCTTAAGGAGTGAACAAGAAAATATATTTCACTTGAACTTCACAGACATTTAATTTCAGGCTAGGTCCTTAAAGCCAACACTTGGAATAGCAAATAAATTAGAGCTTATGTGATGTAAAACACTAGGACTGTGAATTTTGGTTAAGCAGAATAAGAATTTAATTAATTAGAGCGAGTAAGTACGAATGCTGGTTTTGTGTCTTATAAAAAGTTACAAGATATGATGAGATTATCTCTGGGAGAACAAAAACCATTCCTGATCTCAAAATGACACCAATACTGAATTTCATGTTTCTGCTCAAGAAACTACCAAGTTTCTTGTGTATATAATATGGACAAACCTGTATGTTTAAGCTTGCTTTATTCTTGAAATATCTGTATTCTCCTGTAATATATTGCCAAAATCTTACCCATCTGGCATAGATCAAGCATGACAGTTTCAGCACTAATCTTCTATAAGCATATGAATATAGACAAATAGTGATGACCAATTAGGAAATTTTGATGAGGGATTTTCAATGGTTTGAACTGAGTTCATTGAAATTAAATTATGATTTTACAGAAGTGCCTATGGCAACACATTATGAACAACCTGGAGTTTATGCAAAAAAATTTCAGTCCATCAGCCAACAGAGAATTGCACTAATTCAGTCTGGTTGCAATAAAAGCATGACTAACCACTTCCAAAGAACTGAGACAGAAAAAAGTTCTGAAGTAGCAATGTTGAGTAGCTGACTGTCCTAAACACAGAGTACTGACGTAAGTCAAATGATAAATTATCAAAATATAACATGGTAGAATTAAGACTTAGCACGTAGTTAGAGTTTCTCTTGCATCTACCATGTAGTTGAAGAATTACCACCATAAAATGCCAAGACCATATCAGCTAATTATAGAACTGCAACTACAAAAATAACTTTAATTTCTCTACAAATCGCAGTGCTTTGTAGCTGCTAACTACCTGCAAGACCATTGTAATTGCTGTCAATACATTCACTATAATTCTTCTAATCCGAACCACTAAATATGAATAGATTGTATGTATACAGTGCTTTGTATTCAGCTGTGTTGTTCAGTTGTGACTGGCAAAATAAGTCTCCCAATACTGTTTTTGCACTTCCTCTGAGAAAATTGTGCAAGCACTCTCCCTTGGATTTACTGTGGTTTCTGACCTACCTTCCATTTCTCAGAGCTTTTCTACATAAATACTTGATTGCTGTATATAAATTGATTATATAAAAATTAATGTACATTATTAAACTCCGAGGAATATTTCAATATTCACTCCTCTTCTAAAGAGAATTAACAGTGTGTTAATACACACTGACTTAGAGAAAATGACTTATGGTTATTTATTGAAAATACTGAACATTTTTAATCATTTCATATTTTCCACTGACATGACTCCACATAAAGCCAGTTCAGCTTGAGATCTCGCAGCAGCGTAGAAAGAATTAGAGTCAAAGAAATGCGTAGTTTCTATTGCAAATAATTTTTACTGTATCACAAATTAATCCTACTCAAATACAAATTTCAGGAAAATGCTCAGAAGAAAGGAGAGCTGTGACTGGGACAGGAATCAGAGAAACTTACACGGTAAGTTGACAGTATTCTACTCCCCAACACTAACACTTACCTGTAGTATTTTGTTTTGTGGCTTACATTCTAACCCATTATGCCTCTGGGTCTCCTACTGCCTATTTCATACATCTCCCTTTTTATTAATTGATGCCTGCCTTTATGGCTGGCTTGCTTTCTTATGAATTGTATATTGTATAAGAATAGTCGGCAATGTAGTTCTGGTTTGCTTTTCCAAGGAGCCTCAGAGAATGTACTTTAAGTTCCACTTACAAATATTGCAACTTGAAATAATATCTTTTAGCAATCCTGAAGCATTTCAATTATTAATTAAGAACTGAGCAGCACTGTGCCCCATGCTAGGTTGGTTGTTCCTAATGACCAAAATTACACACCAATCACTTCCTTATTATATAAACATTACTACTATGATAAAATGAGCTTTAGAATGCACAACATGAACATCCTCTTGATTCCTTGGCAGCTTGCTTCAGACCCAACCCTTGGTAGCTTTGCTGGCTTGCTTAGTATCAACTTTCTCAGAACATCCCCTCACCAAAAGCCAACCATGAGTTTTGTATGTCATAGTATATAATTTAACATTATGGGGTACAATTTGACAAGCCGTGACTAGTGAGATGGATGTGAATAATTCATGAAAGTGGATGGGTCTCTACTATTATTTCAACCATCTCTCAGTTGTCATTTTTATTAATCTATTGTGTACCATCAAAAATTTCAGATTACAAAGTTTACAAACTATGTGGGGGAATCCTCACGCTTGGGAAAGTGCTTAGCCCAAAAGATGCTAATAACAAAATAGATCTATTAGACTTCAAAGGAACAGAATTATGTTTTGATATAAACCTACTTTCTGTTCACAAAAATGTACATATGAATTCAATCTTTGAAACTACATGGAAAAGAAAAGAAACTCTATGTGTAAGTGTGGTTACAGATTGTAATTTCCATGTGCACAAGTAGGTCTGTTTTTCTGAGCTGACTTCAATTCAATACACGGCTGAGTTTCTAACCTCTTTAATCCAGATCTGTCTTATGCCATGTCATACTTTTATAAAGCATAAGACTTAAACTGACACAATGGTAACATGAATTCTCCTAGATATATTTTACAACTATACAAAGAGCACACAGTTCTTAATCAGTAAGAGCTAAAAAGGACAAAGCAAAAGGAATGAAAAAAATCTCCCATGAGTTATGAAAGCAAAATAAAGTGCAAGACTTTTCGCTTTTTTTTAAATAGCAATACACACTAAAGAAGAACGTTTCTCAAGCAAATCTTACGTATAGTAGAAAAACACGCACAAGCCCCTATTTCTAAAGCACCAAAAGCTTTTTCTGTTTCAATTTTCCAGGAATTGCTAAGAAAGATAGCTCCAAAAAGTTTATTCCTTATACACAATATCTTATTTTACAAAAAAATTAAGATATTTTATGGAAAAGAAGTATCTTTATTTTATAAACCAGAATGCCTGGTTCAGTGCCTGAATACATCATTTTGTATCAAAACCCCCCTACCTTAAAAGTCTTTAAAACAAGAATAATATGAATTATACAGCTTGTCATCAGTAGCATTCATCAGATTTTTTTTGTGGTACAGAAAAAACATTCAGACAATTTTGCTCAGGAAGATGCGGTGGAGGGTTGTAAAATAAAGAAAAAACACACCTACCCACCCACACATAAGATCCTGGAACCATACATGACAGCAATGGTACATGACATGTATGGTAAACATACATGACAGTACCATTATTCCAAAGTCTGATCAATTCACTTTTCTGGAATCAGATCCCAAAGTGAATTAGAATCACTCATGTAATTTTAAAGAGAAAAATGTCTGCAAATAACATTTTATTATCTTGGTTCAATGGATCTTTAGGAAGGTCATAGGAAGGTATTAATAGTCAAAACCAATTTTGAATATACTGTATATTGAAATCCATTCGTGTCCGAAGGATCCTGAGTATTACTATACAATCAAAATTGCCTTATACATCATGCTGACAGTACAGTCTTACAAAGTTTAAGTGTCTATAACGTTACTCTAGCTTATTAGATGTATAGTAATTAGACTGTGTATCACATAAACAGGTGTCATTTCCGTGTATACCAAATATACAACCATTATTTATTCAAACCACAATGGTCTTTATCTTGCCAGTTCTAGTTAGACCTAACTCAAATTGGACAGTCACATAAATTCAAAATATATATAAACATTTATATCAGATTTGCAAATAAAATTAGAAAGTTACGTAAGGACTGGTAAGTCAAAGAGTAAAGGCCAGTTCAGCTCAGCTGCCTGTTTCTGGCACTGCCCATTTCTGAATACTTCAGAAAAAAAAGTAATAGAACAGAGCAAATCTGCTGCAATAGTCTCCTCACAAAACCTTCCACCTCCTGCTAACCTACAAATGCAGGATTTCAAAACCTGGAAGTTGTATTTTAACAGTTGTATGTGGTAACTACAGTTCAGTTGTAGGAAATAGTCTTTTTTAAAAACAGACTTGGCATTACTAACAATATAAAGATGTAAAAAAAAAAAAAAATCAGTTAAATGAGACTTGTATTTCATTCAATAAAGAATTCCAACTTCTACTTTTTAAGACACCAAACTAAAAAACCCACATCTTTTTCCTCACATGCACTAGTAAAAGAACCTTTAATCAATAAGAATTTATACATAGTGCTGCCTATAAAACAACTGAAGGAAATGTTATGCAACACCATTGTGACATCAAAAAATACTTGACACATGGCGCACTAAAGGATTGCAATTTTAAGTAGTGAATGCTTTCTTCCAAAGCCATGGTGCAGTATTTTTAATCTTACTATATGTCCGCAATTAAATTCAAGTACTACAGAAGTTCTTCTAAGGAAACGGCGTAAAATACTATACATAGTAACACAGTACACATACAACCTTTACATAACCAGGTTTTCAACATCATCCACATGGAAGCTTCCTGCAATTTTTAAAGTATCATTCCCTCCCATATGTGAACTAACATAAATAATCAATTCTCCTTCTTACTTTCCATTCTCAGTCAAAATTTCCCAGCCGATGAACAACAGGGGCTTTTAGCTCCCATTAAGACACTCACATCCACCTTGTTCAAACAACTTTCTTTTTCTCACCTCTTTATTCCCATAAGAGAGTACTACCACCTCTCTACCCTTGCACCACTCCAGTGTTACAAGTAGTGTGAAGCTACTTTGAGGTGTAATACCCACTCTCCCCTCCTCACCTTCACACAACTATTTGCCAATACCCTGTTTGGTTTTCTGCTTGCTACCTACTCCAACTTACCTAAGACCTCAGCAATTCCACTCCAATTCTCATTTTTGCTCCTTTTGTATTTCCACTTGCCCTTGTTTTCCAGGTCCTGAGTCGTTATCTTCTCAGAGGACGCACTGAACTGCTAGCTGCTAACTGCTAACTGGCAGGAGAGGGAAGGAAAGCCTGGGTCTCTTTTCTGAGGCATTATTAACGCACACTTCTTACAGAATTCTTTTGCTAATTTTTTTTTTTCTTTTCGAAAACTATTTGAAAGCTTGCAGCACCTGTAAGCCTGCACCTTTCCTTCCACACTTCATCTTTGCTATGGTGACTTTCACGGGGCAAACCTGTCTTTCTGCCTAGCTCCCCTCTGCCACTTGGCCTTGACACCCCCAACCTCCCTCCCCTCCTCTGCTGCAGCAGCCCCTTCCCCTCACCCCTTTTTTGCTTTGTATTTCTCCCCCTCCTTGTGTACCTCAGCTGTCACCCCATCTCTCACTCACCTTTCCCGTTGGAGCACCTTCCCTCTCTTTTCTTCTTCAGTTTCCATCGCGTTTGGAGACTTTCCGCGGCTCTCCCTCCCGGTTCCAACGCCGGCACCTCCGCCGCAGCGGCCTCACCCCCCTACCGCGGCCTGACCAAGCAGCGCCGAAGCCCTCTGCTGGCGAAGCGGCCTTGCGCAGGCGCCGCGTGGCCGCTGCAAGCCTGGCCGCCATCTTGTGCGCTCGGTTTGGCTGTCGTTTGGTGGAGCTCTTCTACGTAGGAGAAAGGGGAAAAAAACCACCCCAGTGTTTTTTTGGCTGTGGCTGTATTGCAGGAGTATTTACTTTTGGTATCCCTCATCTTGCGTTTGTTTCTAAGAGCATTCTCAGGTTTGTACCTGAGGGTGTGTGGAGAAGTGTGACGCCTTAGGCAAAGCCGCTGTTTTCAAACTAGTGTAGCTGAAAGCTCAGTTGCAAACCTGCTCGAGCTGAGGGAATGCCCGTCTCCACCTGGAGCAGGTCCGGGCACACAGATCCAGTAGTATCTAGAGGAGCTAGATTAAAATGGTCAGGGTACTTACAGACCCTCTTACTTCACACTTAGAATATGCAGAGTATATGTGCAAAGGTTACAGAATAGCTCCTAGAAGATCTAATGCATGTTTATAAAAATGTTACATTTAGAAATAACGGGTATTTTTACATGTACCTTTGCATTTTTTTTAATAAAGCTTTGCGTAAACATCTAGCTTAGTTATTTTTACAAGTTAGAGACCAATTTCCGTCAAAGAAATTATACCCCACTGGCTTTGCTAATCAGATAAAGTATCCGTAATAAATTCTAAAAGTACAGTCACAGAGTGGAAGTCTGTTTGCAACCACCAGTTGTCGTGATCATTCAACAGAATTATGTTTCTTTCCACAACCTATTTTCTAACACTGGGAATACACACTACATATTTGTGAGGCAGTAGCAGAGACTGGAAATGCAACCAGAAATACTAGGCATTCTGCACAACACTCCGTCCATCTTTGTTAAACAGTAAACTTGTTTTTATTTGTACCTTAACTGGGAAGATCTTAACTGAAGAATCTGAATGCAGTGACCATTCTGGTATAAGGATGAAAATGACTATGTGTGAATTAATCTTAACAATAATTTCACAACAAACCATCATTCAGTAGTCCTAGCAACTTTAATGCTTCTAAAGGTAATGTTTCATAATACTTTGATAATAAATTGAGTTATGACACACATAATTTTGGAATCATTGCCTATTCTTTCCATGTTTCTGCTAATGAGTTGAGGTTCTTTTCCTCACAGAAAAATTTGTGTAACAACATTCAGTGCAAGTTTTTACTTAGCATTATTTACTTACAGAAATCTCTAAAGTTTATTTTTTAAACTCACACTTACTCTCTCATAGATTTCATTCACTCACACTCACATACAAGCTCCAAGATATGTGTGCCCAAGCATCCTGGCCAGAATCACTTACGTCCATTGCTGAGTACAAGGGATGCCAGCTATCAAGTCTTTATCACATCCCTGAAGTTCTTAATCAGCAACAGTGCAGTAGGTTATGAACAGACCTTTTAGGCAAGATCACTGTGTGTTTTCTTCTGTTTGTCTGAAAAGTAGGTTTGAATGTCTGTTTTCCTGGTAGGCAAACAGGACAAGGAAAAGCATATGCCATATTCTGCAACCTTGTTACCATGCTCCTCTTGTTAGACTGGAGAGTCTGCTGACAAGCACTGTCCTCTTATGAGAGAGCAGGCTTTCTGGTCTTGATATAAAATTTTATTCTGAAGTCAGTGGATCACTGGGAACAGTGTTCTTTATTATTGTTGTTATTATTATTATTATTTCAGGCCATTCTTTTAACTCTTGTTTCGCCATTTCTTGTGGTGCCTTCAAACATTTTCATTTATTTCTATTACAAATCTCCACATACTGATCAAATTGCCAGCTGTCCATGTAACAAACTACCTGACCTGGCATTTGAGAAAAAAAAAAAATTGCAAATAATATGATACTGGCACAGAAATTTAAGAGAATTCATATTTGAGTCTCAGAATTATAAAGCCTTAGAGTAACATTATCTAAACCAAATTTGTCTCCTAGGCATGTTTTTTACTCCATGTCTTAACTTGTTCTGGACTTCCAGGACCAGAAATCTTGACAGCCTTATTTCAAGAGAGCAACAAAAATGGGGTAAGCTTAATGGTAGTCCAAGGAATGCTAATGGGAGCTAAGATTTACAGCTCTATTTTGAAATGAGCCATATCTAGGGCTTGTAAAATATCCAGCTTCTGTGTTACTGTTTTTCATCTCCTAATTTTCCAGTGCAACAAACCTGTTCTTCAGTATTTTTCCTCCACCAGAGGTCTCCTCCTCTACCTGTCTTTAATTGTGTTTCCGTAATTACATATGAAAGGATCTGCCTGGTGGCAACATTTGTTCAACAAGTACATGCAAGCCTTGAACTGCCTGCGCAGATTCTTCTTCTTACTTCAGTTGTATAAAAAAACCCAAGTTACACTATTTGATCTGTGCAAGTCTCAGAGATTCTGCTCAGTAAATACAAAAAATGAAAATATATGGTTAGGGAAACGATTTGCTAATGAATGTGAAAACCTGACCGAGATAGGCAGGAGAAATGCTGCATGTGACATATTGCGAGAAAAGGCCCAAGAAGTCTTCTCTTGACCAGTTGCTAATGGCCCTTTTTTCATCAGTATATTCATCATATGAATATGCTGAATTAGATTTCTACCAACTGGTAGCTTCTCAACAATTTATCTAAGCTACTAAACTCCCTTCTAAATAACCATTAGAAGGCTAGACTCTGTTTCACAGCTCCTTTAAAAACAAATTATTCCTTATCTCTACTTTGTCCCATTCTTTCTTCTTAAAAAATATCTATCACTGTAACAAAATTTCCTATTTTCATCCAAAATTGCTGTGCTTCTTTCATACTTTCCTTTGGTTCAATTGTAAATCTTATATTACCTGCAAAGAGTTCACGGAAGTGCTCCCTCACTTCCTAATGATTAAAAAACAAGAAGCCTAAAATGTTTTCCCATAGAGAAAATGACTTGTGCTGCCCTGAGTGCCTTTTGGTGCAGCACGAGCTTATTGATAAGTAATTGCTGCGTACTTTAGAAAGAAGTAGTCTTTCTCACTTCTCCTTTATGCATATTCCAATTTATGTCACCTCTTTTGTTTACTTGCTTTTATTTTCAGGTTTTGTTGTTAATTTTCCACGGCTTTAAATAGGTGATTTAATAGCCAGATATAAGGTTTTTGTCGCAAGTTATTAATCGATGCTTTTCCTCAACTGTAGCTTCGACATTTAAAATGTATTAATCTTACTTGTATTGCAGCAAATGAAAATGTGCTGGAGATGCTTTAATTAACTTTTGTAACAAGATTCTGAAAGTATTACATATGACCTCTTGGGAAAACGTAGAAACCAATTATGCAATTAACTCTTCCAAATATTCCCAAGATACAGGAGTCAAAATCTGAAAGAAAGATGCTAAAAATGCAAAAAGAAAATAATTTCTACTTTCATCTCCTACTTTGGATTAACTTACGCTCAAGAGCTGTTCTAGAAATGTGTAATTTAATAATTTGCATTCATATATTGGATATGAGAAAGGAATATATTAACTTTAATCAATTACAAAGAGACATTGCCCTCTAGATAAAGCAGTGCCTAGCTAAAGCCAGAGCTTAGGTAAGAACAGGTATTAGCCCAGGTATAGAAAACCACCAGCACTCAAATTATTAGATGGTCTAACTAGCTTCAACAAAGAAAACAGTTCAAAATTTGTGTTAAGGCATCTAATAAAGAGACAAAAGAAAAAAATAGGACAAGGAAATGTTGTGACCTGTTTCAATTAGTTTGCTATTCTACCAATTCAAGTTAATCCCTTAGGTTCAGTGTATCTCAACTTGACCACAGAATGTTTTGAGGTCCATTATACTGGGTGGTAGTTAAAAAGAATGTCAAATTAAGAGGTCATAAAATAAGGTCAGAGATATTTTTTTTTCCCCCGACAGATTAAACAATATACAGGCAAAGGAAAGGGAGAGATCTCCACATTCCTTTATTGCTTAATAGCTAGAACCAAATCAGTCTATTTTCTCAGAGGGACACCTATCATTACGTCATCCCTGGCAAAATTTGCAGTCTGATCTGCGTTTGTTTTAATTTTAAAATGGGATGTTCTAATACTCTCATTTTGTTTGGGGGCTCGCTCCCATTACAATCCAGTCTCATATAGGGTTCCACAAAATTCCAGCAGTCCATGATTACCTCAACCATTCAAAATGTTCAAAGTGTCTTCAAAGTTTATTCCTATTTCTTAATTCTTAGTTTAAATTGATATACCTCAAAACTGTTTTTAAATAATTTCATAATTATTTAGAAGTTAAATAATCTCACCTAACTTTACAGTATTATTAGCTAAATCTAGTGACTCAGAGAAAAAAAAAAAAAAAAAAAACACAACACACCAACCAAGAAGCAATTTTCTAAATAGTACAGACAAACTTTGTTTGCTTTTCCCCCCACCTTTTACTCATTGCATTTCTGGAGACCCTGAGCTCTGCTCAGGACTGCAGCTGCTGTTTCAGGACTGCACGCACTTTTCCTCTGCTACATTTTCTAGTTCATTTTTGTTTCTCTTCATGAAACCACGTAGTGCTCTTACATGGCCCTTGAGGAAGCCTGTTTTAAGAAGCTTATATATGTAAGTATTTGTTTGTTTTAAGAAGACATTAAAAAGTGCAGACCCCAACCTTCCCACAGGCTACCTGCCCCCTACCCTCCTCAATTTTGACAGCTGAACCTTGTTCTGCTTTTCTAAGGCCCCCCTCACCTTCAGCAGATCCTGTGATGAGTTACAAGCAAACGTAACTAACAGGTTTTGCAGTGGTCGTGCAGAGGGAACCCGGGTGCTCCCGTGGTCTGAAGAGAGTAACGAGACTCGGGGCACCGGTGAAAGAAACCGCCCTGCCTCTTTCCCTCTCCTCCCCTTCTTTCCAGGAAAGCAGAATCACTTCAGTTCCTAGATCAGGCGTAGAGAGATCTCATCCCCTCCCCCTAGCAGAAAGGCTTTCGAGGGAAGGACTCGGGAGAGCGAGCGCAGCGCTCTCCCGGGGCAGAGCGGCGGGGGCACGGAGGCAGCCCGGCGCAGCGCTCTCCCGGGGGCACGGAGGCAGCCCGGCGCAGCGCCCTCCCCTGGATGCGGCGCCCACAGGGAGCAGAGCGCTCCGGGAGGCCCGGAAGGAGCTAAGGAGGGACAGGGCAGCCTCGGTCTGCCCAGCACAATGCGAGGCTGCCAACGTGGCTGCGGTGGCCACAGGCGGGTCCGAACGGGTCCCTGAAGAAATGCTTAAGAAGCATATGCTTAATTAGATTTGCTTAAGTTTGTGAAGTCGCTGTGCTATTAGACAGCGTTGGTCTTGGCAACTTAGTCCTAATTGCACAGAGACATCTTGCTGTTATGTTCAAAACAATGTGTTCTGGGCTGTCAGAGGTCCAGCAGCGGTGCTGGGGGGTGCCGTTCTGTGGGTGATCTCCCAGCCGCCGAGCCAGGCAGCCCCCCGCTTGCTGAGGGAAAGACCTCCAGGCCAGACTGCTCCAGACACTGTGGCTTCGCGGGAGGTAGCTTGACCTGCCATCTACAAATGTTTAATAATAAAAAAAGAAAGTAAATTCTTAGTTACTTGACTCTTATGAGCGTAGTTAAAGGCCCCTTTCCCCAGTGAGCTGCCCAAGGGAACAGAGGGAGCAAATCTGGGGCAGCCGATGCTGCGCTGCCTCAGTGGACAGGAGCCTCTTCTCAAATTTGGTTCAGTCTCCTGAACCCTGCATAGAAAGGTTCAAAACCACTGCAGGCTGACATAAGAGAGGTTGGTGAGAAGATAGAGTCTTCAAAATGTCACAAACTTTGGTCCAGACTCTCATGAATCAGCTCTGCAGCCAAACAAAGGTTATGGCGTTTGCAGATGGAGTAAAGACAGCTGCTGTAATCTGTAAAAGACTGTAAAGGTAAAGCTGACCACGTGCTATGGGTGCAGGACTTGCCTTTATCTCCCCTTGGCAATTAACTGTATGTATTCTTTTTCTGTTAGCACACTGGAAACAGTGTATCTCACCTAACAATGGAGAGTTAAAATACCCTAATTCATAATTGCTACTGGGGTAGTAGTTTCCTTGGAGTGATCCTCCAGTCCAAGGCTCAGAGGCCTTATATATCTTTTCACAGACAGTTTAGTGTTGACAACGAGTGTTTAAAATAACACATCTCCCAAGTTAAAGTGCTGTTCAAAAATAAAATTTAAACAATTCTCAGTAAGTATGGAGTTCTTGAAACTGGAGTTTTTAATTACAAAAAAATGTTGTAATTCAGCAATTGTTAAAAAATGTGTGATAATCACATGAATTTCTAAATATTTGATGTGCATTTATTGTTCACTGGTACTTGAAGGATTAGTCTCGGCTAGTTATTTCTGTCTCAGTCCTCCAGATAATTCCATGGAGATCTCAAAATAAAATGGAATTCTTATTAGTATAATGCTCATATGACTTAAAGGAGGCAGCCATTCAAAGATTCATACTGTGGGATCACCCATAGTAAATAAATTAAATATATAAATGTTTACAGGGCAGGAAGTATACATTATATTTGCAAGAGGATTTCTTTATTTAAAAAACTACCTAGGATAATTGTGCCTCTGTAAAATACTTC
The DNA here is from genome assembly GCF_035582795.1 of Mycteria americana. Lineage (NCBI taxonomy): Eukaryota > Metazoa > Chordata > Aves > Ciconiiformes > Ciconiidae > Mycteria > Mycteria americana. The sequence continues at coordinate 38,533,691 of NC_134369.1, forward strand.
CACTAGCTGGTATAATAAGAGGAGAAATATATAAAATTTCATTGTAAAAGAGAAGTGTATTATAAATATTACCAATATTAAGGCCCCAGTCCAGCAAGTTTAAACAGAGAGGCAGTATACATTCTTGCTGGTTATTCCAGAAACATTTATAATAAGTTGGAGGGCTCTGAAAACATGTTGTTGATCATTGTCAAGGATTATGAGTCTGACTGGGCTTTTTTATCATGCATAAGCTTTTTATGTTCTGTGGGTTTGTTTGGGGTTTTTTTCCCCAAAAATGATTGGGTTTTAAATAGCTCACTTGATTTGCCAAATTGCCCTTTGCTTTGGATACAACCAAAACAAATTCTCAGCCAGCTGATTGTTTTGAAACCTTTTATTTAATATGCAATTGTGTATGAACTGTTCTTAAAAAGGGTCTTTTTACCTATTGTTCTTGTTCAATCTTGCCCTGCCAAGAACCCTGTTATAAAACATGTGCTATTACTGAGAAATACATAATAATTTTCTATGTGAATGTATCATAGGATATAGAAGCAAAATATAAATACATATTTCTGTTGTGAGGTCCTTGATTATATGCAGAACGTGCCTGGTCACTGTGAAATCTGAACATATTTGTACTCTGCACTAGCAAAGATACTGTTTCCTTCTGCTAGCATAAAACCTTCATGTCCACTATTCATGTGGATCTTCATATCTGGAAAATTGTGATTGTGAAGTGTCACTCTAAGAATTAAACCTTGTTAGTACAGAGTGTCTTCTTACTAGGAAAGTGAAAAAAACAAACCCAAAGATGACAAACTCTTGCTGACGTGTCTTGGATCTTCAATGTTCCACTAAACACTGACAATAAATATTTACTGTTATTACATGAAAATAAAACAGGAGGATGATGGAGGCATAAGAATATATTTTCCACTCCTAAAGAACCCATTTAGAGAGGAGGATCTTGAGGAGAAAGAGCAAATTAAAGGTAAACTACTACTTTTGAGATAACTTCTGTAAAGCTGTGCATATCAGTAAGGCTATTGGTACATCTTCAAAGCAGAGTCTTTGTAAAGGATATACATAGCAGATAACAGCAGTCATTAACAAAAATATCTTTTATAACTTCTTTTGCTGAAAATGTGGTAAGGCTTACCATAATTTAAGTTGAGGGATGAGAATATGATTCCAAATGTTGATTGAACTTGGTTTGTATATTTTAAAGTTATTATGGACTGGTTTCCTTCATATGTAAAATAAGGAAGGTATTTAAGCTGAGTGACTTGGATTGAGGAATTCATTTTATAGCTCTGTGTTTACCTTTATAGCTCCTCAGTACCTTAACTAGCAGGTACTGAAGTTTCATGGAGTTCTGAAAACCGATACTGAGTTAATTTTGTGGGTTTTCATGACTTGTGTGTGAGTCATGATGCTGTATAGTGTGGGTAGAATGTTATAATAAATATCTTTTCTTCCCTAGGCAGTGTTTCCAACAAATACTTCTAATAAAAATAAAAAAAAATATTCCAAGTGTAAACAAAGTATGGCTTCACAAAAGAAGGGAGTTACAATGAAATTCATTAAATTTTGAGTAATGTTATCAGTGCTTTTTCAAAAAAACTATTGTTTCCAGCTGTCGTTGCAAGTTCTAAAAAAAAAATTCATCCCAACTGTGAATCAGTTCCAAAGCAATTAGCACTTTAATTCTTCATGAAGCAGTAACAAACAAGAATCCCATTTTCTGGTGAAAGGGAAGTTAAGAACAAAAATCAAGCAATTAGGAAACTGATGGTAGTCAATTGATAGCATGCATAGTTAGATCTATTATTAAAAATTACTTATTTCATAAATATTGGGAAAAGATTTTCTAGTTCTATCGCCGTTTTTTCCCCTCACTAATTATAGATGGGGAAGAAACATGGTAGTTCAGTCAGGTTGGATTGTTTCGTGGTACCGTTTAAAGTATGATGGGTGTTTAAAAACACGCTGTGAAAGAAGGATAAAAGTTGAGAAAGGAGAATCAGTAGCAGATTTCTTCACGAGCGAAAAAAAGCAGTAGTAAAGAAGGATAATGTTTCACCTAGACGTTAAACACTAATTGTGATTTTGAGTTAATGAAAGTCATGGCTAAATACTATAAACTGTCATGCTGAATCCACTTAAGACCTCAGTCAAAGAAAGAGACACACAGTATTGGTTCTTTTTGGTTTTAATTGTTTTTAATTATTCCTTTTTCAATAATATATGTTCTTGAACTTGAGACTTGAATTTGCAAAAATGTGGACATTTTGCTTCTTGACCTGAATATGCATATCTCTTTAAATTTACAAACCATCTGGGAACTTTTGGTGTGTTCTCATAGTTACATATGCAAGGTTGTGTACACCTGATGCTGTGAATTTGGACATTAAGATCTCTACAACATTTATATTTCTGTTTTGTCTTTGTCTAATATATCCTAATCTTAATATTTGCTTTTTTTCTTGATTACACTCATGCTAGATTTATACATATTTCAATTTTAGCATTATCACATGTTTTTTAATCAAGGGGCTAAGATTGATTTGCTTTAATTTCCCCATTTCTAGACTGATATCCCTGTTTCTAGATTCATATTGTATGAGAATTTCAAATTTATTTTTCTAGATGATTGAAATTTTTAGCCCCTTTTACAGTAAAAATATTCTTCCCCTCAATTTAAAAACAACCAAAAAATCTACTGTGGCCCCATCAAATTACCTTTTTAAACGGCAACATTTTTTTAATATTATCAATTACTTCAAAATTCTTAGGGTTGACATCCTATGTGTCTCAAGGATACCTGAACAAGTGTTATTTGAAAATGTTTCAATTTCAATTACAATTTTGTCTTTCAGATTTTTGTTATAGTACATCTTTATTCATAGGATTTATATCTCAGTAGCCAGTTGCACTGAAACATTTACAGCTTAGAGAAGAATAAAGACTTACTGAGTAATTATTTTAACAGATGAATATTATTGTTTTAACATATCTGCATTCCATGGTTACCTATTAAGAAATCCCTATTAAGAAAGTCCATACTACATTAACAAATCGGGAAAAGGTAGTTAGTTGTGTAAGCTACCATATGTGAATCTATCATGGTTGTTTCTCTATTTCTCTCTTTTGTTTTCTCTCGTATTCTATACCCACCTCACTTTCTGGAATTTGTTAACTTTCACCCCAGAATGCTGATTTATAGCGATAATTGGCAAAATATTATTAGAGCAGAATTCCTTCTCTTTAGCTTCCAGACAACACAGGAGCTAAAGCGAGAGACTGACCGTTTGTAATTATTCTGTTCAGACAGTGATAACGCCACCTGCCTAGTACTGCTTTTGTCACATGCTTAAGTTCTTCTAAGGTCATGGATCATTAGAAATATTTAAATGAACAAGATACCTCATTTCTACCTACAGCATACAATTTATTAACAAATCTGTCCCACAACAAATGAGTTGAATAATAGTTCTCTCTCTGTAGATCTAGTTCCTTCAAATATACCCTTCAGTAGATCATTTGAATAAGAGATACTGTGGTAGAATACCCACTTTCTAACAGGTTTATAGCCTGAGTAGTACACCATCTGCACTTGTTTCCTGCTTGGGTCGTGGTTGAGCTTATGCAGTTAGTTTTAATCCATAAAATCCGAAATGACTGAAGGCCTAGATATTTGTGATCACCTCTTGTTCAGTAGTATTAGCAGTGCTACTAGAATTAGATCTATCGTATTTTATATAATAGAAGGCTATTGGGAGGTTCTTACACTTTCTATACTTTCCCTGTGTAACTTTTAATATATGGGACAATGCTGTAAAAGGTCTAACATCCAGATTTGCATGTCAGATGAAAACCAATAATGACCTAATATCTTAAACTGAAATAAATGACATTATTTTTTCAGTATTATTCAATGCCCATCAATAAGGGTCTGTCCATAGTGTGCTATAAGGAATGCACTGTAATCCTCTCTATGCTCTTCTTACTAATTACTGATAATATTGTCTAAAATTCAGAACAAGCTGCGCACACAACAATGAGGAACACCATTTTTGCTAAGCAGATTATAAATTACAACCTGTACATTATACAAAGACAGAGAAATGGAAGTACCAAGAGATGAAAAGAGAAGGGTCAGTTATTTGAAGGAATAGGAAGAGTTAAGTAGGTGGAAAGCCCGGCAGGCATAGACATTGAGAGTTACAAGAGTGAACAGGTGGCTAACATATCTCAGAAACCCAACAGAGTAGCTAAGAGCATTTTTATCTTCCTCTAATTAATGTAGAGGAGTACTCAGCTTGTGTTATCATATTGCATAAAATTAATTCCCTACATATTCTGCTACTTTAAAAAATATTAAAAGAAATATCAGATGAAGTTATACTTCTAATATAAGATTAACAAAATAAAACAATTAAATGCGAGTTTGAATGAACATACACAAATCTTAAATTATATAAAGATGTATATACTATTACAGCCATTTAAATAGCATTTTTGGATGTCTTACATTATCTTAATTTGTTCTAACTTATATTTATTCCATAAATAATTCAAGGGCTTTAAAGTGTATTGTCATAAAATACAACTGGTTTTTTTTTTCCCCTAGCACTTTGTTTTCTGGACACATTTCTCTGTCTTAATACATACAAGTATTATTAAAACTGGATTTAAATTATCCTGCCAATGTTGTTCTGGACAAAATGTCACATTAAAACCACCTCTTTCCCCTTCTCTACCACCCCAGAAATCTGTGTATACATTATGGGTCTTTCAAACAGCTGTCTTCTAAAAGGGTTTGGTAAAATATCAAGTAGGCTGGAAGTGGTTTCTAATGGGAAAGCATGAAAACTGGTGGTGTGCATTTGTTTAACTTATTCATATTAGTATTCACAAATCATACTGAATTAGGATGAATATGAAGGAAAGAGACTGTCAGAAACAGGGTCAGTGTAACATTTGATTTGGAAAAGTGTAAATACATTCTTTGTGGTTTGAATAGAAAAGTGACTTGGGAATTTATAATGTTAAAACCTAATAGTAATTTGTAGTTCAACGTGGCTACAAAATAGCTTGCTCTGAAGCTTCATAACCATGAACCACATCATGGAATGAAGAAGCTATAAGTGTATTTTTCTTATTTCTTAGCTGTATTTGCATACCATTGATAAGCATTATTTCCAGAACCTTGTGTCAATTCAACCTTGAAATGTGCTTCCTTAAGCCACAATTCAACTTCAAATATTCAATCACACCTTCTGCTCCAAAATTTTTTGGTCCTGAATATTTGTCAGTTTTGCATACATCTCTTTGCAGAAGGTGAATTTGTTTTTTGAGTAGTTCTATTACAGGTCTTCAGCAATAAATCTGGAGATAATTCAACTACTTGTTAGGAACTGGTTCTGGGAGCATTAAAACTTTAGGTTTAAATTCTTGCACTTCTTAGATTGTCTCAGCTGTACTTCTGATGAAATACATCACACAAGCTTGAATTACCTTACTGCTTTCTGAAAGAGTATAGGGAACCTGTCTTTTTCAACTCTTTATTTTTATAAAGTTGCTGACTCATTTACAATGCTGGTTTAAATTTTGAAGTTTTATCTATTCTGTCTTAAATTTTGAAGTTTTATCTATTCTGTCTTCATTATATGTACTCATACTCCAACTTAATGGGGGCAATGAGGTGAAGAGATAATTCAGCTGCATTTGCAGCCTTCAAGAGTAAAATCTTAGTCTTGAACTTCCATTTCAAATGGGCAAAATCTTAATTATATTCACATTTAAACGACCCTCTGTTGTGATTTGCACTCCTTTACAACAACAGTTGATATGCAGCTGTACATTGAGACTCACTGATGCTTCTTGCTCTGTATTCAAATGGGATATTTAGGAATTTAAGTGTTCAGATGCTCTTTCTTTTTCATGATATCCAGTTAATCTACCTATTGTGCAAACAGGAAAGAGATTTATAAGTCTGTTTAAATGAATAGCTGGGGAAAAAATCTTACTTTTCTCTTGTTCCCTACTAAAAAGCTTTAAGATTGATTTCTTTTTTTAAAAGAACTGTTCTACTTCTGGCTATGACTTTTGAGTTACCACGTTCTAAAGGTGGAATCATTTAATTTGAATCATTTAACTCAGAGGCCTGTGATAAGACTGCTGTAATTAGTGCTATTAGTGATTTAATATGTGACACTAACAATTCTGAGCTCAGTTACAGATACTGTCTTCTATATGCGATATACAGGAAGAGTAGGAATACTGTCAGCTTGACATTGAAGAGTCCAGAGTACTTTGCAGAGAAACAATGAAAGAAGCCTATGATCAAAATCAAATTGAAATTTCATCTTTGTCATACTTCAGCTGAAATTTTAACAAAGCTAGGTTGTTTAATTTTCTTTAAAGGGCAAGCACTTTTTTTTTTTCTTTTTCTTTTTTTTTTGGAGGGGAGAGAGAAAGAGGAAGAGAGGAGACAGAAAAGGGAAGGGCATAGTGTGTCATCTCTAGAAACCAAGCAGATGCAGTTTGTTACCAGCTGCTTAAAAGAGCTACAGAGAGCATGATGAACCTTGGAAAACTTTTCTAGCTCTGAGGTAGCTCATGGAATGTGCATGTAAGTGCCTAATACCTCCAGTGTCCCTTATACACTAAAGAGCATGTAGAGTTTCTGGTAGCTTGGATAGAGGTATCTCATATGGTTATTTGGGGCAGGAAGAAGCATTTGTAACCTGACATTATTTATTTATTACTATACACTGTAAAATAAAGCTTATTTGTAACTACTTAAGCTGATTAATAATGACCGGATGTTGGATTGTTCTATAGGGAAGTCAAGTCCTCTTCTGAAGTCATGTCCTGTTCTGTACTTTATGACTATCATTTGCTATCCTACAAGTTCTGTCTTTTGTTGATATCATAATTTGAGGTGGGGGTCAGTTGCCTTCCTTCACACTCATCTAATAGGTACCAGGCCCGTTAAGAGTGCTATGTAATATATTTGAACAGAGTTTCTGTGTTAATTAGATGAATACTTATTTTGTAGCATGTCCATATAGAGTTTTCAGAAGCATAGGTAAGAGAAACTTTTGAAGTATGATTTTCCTGCTTTTAGATGAAGAGAAAGTTTTGCAATAGTAGACTAGCTTCTTGGGCATGAGTACAGGGCATGAGAATCTTCGCAGTGATTCTACCAAATTATTATATTCTGTACATCTTTTGGTAATAGGTAGATGGAGTTTTATAATTTTAAAATGGCTCTGTGCCACTTTCATTCAAATAACTGTCACGTCTATGTTCACTAGCTATAGGAATGAAATTGGCCTTGTCTTTAGTAGGTGTTTTTGCTTCTGCTAAAAGATAGGTCAGAAAGCAAAAAAGTAATAAAAGAAATTGGAAAGGTCAATGATTTAAGATAGTACAAACTCTCTGGCCAGTATGGAATTTATCTGAAATGAGAGTGAGGAAAAAAATTAAGAAAATACTAGAAAGTGTAGTATACTTAGAAGAAGAAAGGACGTCTCCTACATTCTTTGCACCTTTGACTGACGTACAGCTGTTATACAGACTTGTTAACAGCCTGCCTTATTTTGCACTAGTGGATTAGTGCATTTTTTCCATTTGTTTTTACCTGGTGTGTAAAGCATATGGCATGTCTTTACCATTGTTCCAGACAGAACTGTGATTGTTCAGTCTGCCTGGTAGACTGTCTGGGTGCAAGCAACACCAGTCAGGGGTGTCTGCCTCCAACCGGATGGTTTCACTAGCACAATATACCCATGACTCTTAACTGCCAGAAAGAATCTGCTTAGAATATATGGATGCAGTATGCCCGTACCATTGGGTTTGTGTTCAAAACCACAAAAAATTCAAGGACGCAGCAGTGGAAGTTCAATAACAGAAAACCTCTGGAAAACAAATTCAATAACAGAAAACCTCTGGAAAACCTCTGGAAAACCAGCAATCACCAAGTACTGAAAGCATATGTAGCTTTCATTCATTATTGTTGATGATTCTCTGTTAACTAAGGTAAGTTACAAGCTGTAGCTTCGTCCTGAGCAATGTCGTATTTAGTGCTGTCCAAATCGTTTGATGTTATATTGACCATGATGTGTTTTTCAACAGTAACTAGAGCAAGTGAGCACCATAATGCTAAAGTCCGTTGGCATGCTCCTTCTTCTGACACTGTCTTTAAACAACCAGCAGAGTTTTTTGAAGGTCATTTGTAGTGGTCTTCTCCAAGTAATAGCTTGCTTTCTAGGTGGTTTGTTTACTGCAATGTCCAAAGCCTGCAAAATATAATTCATTGAGAAATACTTGATAGCCAAATTGGTACCTGCTTTCTTTGGATGATGCCTGACTAACTTTCAGGGAATGCCTAACTCTCAGTAGAACATGAAAGCAGTGGATGACATCTCGGCAATCTTCCTTGCGTTGCCTTCCTGCCACGTGCCATTCTCACAGTCAATTGTAAGGACCTTATTTATCCAGGCAGTCTAATTCCATGCAGAACTTCCTTGTAGTAAAGATATTTCTCTTGCCTACTGTGGTATCTTACATCTATATAACATGCTTACAGAAATAACCATCTTTGGCATCCTGCTTCTGCTATGAGTATTTGAATATTTTTGTCCTAGAGGCAAAATTGTGGAATTTTCTAGAATATTAAACTGCAATTATGCAATTAATACATGAAAATATTTTGAAACATCCATGAAGATTTTTTTTTTGTGCTCAGAGCATAAAAAAATACATTTGAAATTTCAATAGGTTATCCTATTCTCCTAAAAGCTTCTGGCACATTTTTTGGGACATATTCCAAGTTGTTTCTTAATCTAGGAAGCTTGCCCATAGCTAACCCTGGCATTCCCTGGCAAATTGACTTTAGTGAAAACAAGTTACTATGTAGTAGATTTTAATAACAGAAGATGTGTTTTGTCACTCCGTAAGTACTATATGATCTGTCTTCCAGTGATTGTATGACATGCACAGTTTTGACATGTTTGTGCTTTATGCTGGAAAGTGACTTCAGATAAGAAGTTAGATTGCTGGTATCACACGGGCTGGTTTTAAATCCAGTTTTCAGGGGCCAAGTTGGATGTTATGGCCATTAAGTTGAACATCTTGGCCGCAACTTTTACCATTCTAATATTTTTACATGATTAAACTACTGCTGAGTAGAAATACCTTATGACCAATCCCTCATTGTGACCTGCTCTGAAGTACATAAATATTACACCATGAACTTTGAGGAAGTAACTAGCTCGTGTAAGTAAAATAGGCCCTTTTTCCCTTTCAGTGTGTGCCTTTTATCCATATGATCCATTATGCACTTTTCAAATTCTTAATAAAGTGCAGGTATCGGGAATGTTTGTGAATGAGAGACCATTTGCTCATGACAATTAATTTCCAGCACTTCCAGTTTGGTCTTTAATTTTACACCCAACTTTTCTCTTTGCAAGAAGAAACCAAAGGAAAGACAAGAGATGATGCAATAATTATGTATTTTTTCCCACCCCCCAAACCTGTCTGGTGGTGGGGGTGTTCCCCACCCCACTCCAACCAACCTGCCAACAAAAAAAAAAAAGTAGAGTCCATTGGTTATCATTATTTTATCAACATTGATGAAGAGCGTAAAGGCACCATTTGTTCTTTCAAAAAAGAGATTTGAGGTAAATGTATTTCAGTCTCATGTTAGTATTAATAAGTTTATTGATGATATGATTAAATAAACTAATATGAAAGTTCTATTTCTAAAAATGTTCTTTGATATGAAAGGATTTCTTTTGTACTGAAAAAATGGGCTGTTACAGGAATTCCCAGCTTTGCCTTTAATACATTTTGACCAACTTCAATGCAGTTTGGTTTGCTTTCTGTTCTCCCAGGTCTGTTCCCATACACAGCAACTTCTCAGTCTCTAAAATGATCTAGGTGATGTCTTTCATTTCGAGATCGTCCTCTTCTAACCTTAAAAAGGTGGATTCTGATAATGTTCAGTCATATCTTGTCTATTACAAGCTTCCAACTCTATTTAGTTTAGTCATTTTTCCAGACAGCATTATTTGACATCTGACTCTGTTCTGATACGTAAAAATGTTTGTGCATAGAGAAGGGAGAAGAAAATATTTTTTATTTCATCTCTGATAAAATATCAGGTATTAATAAACAATTTTAACTGCTCATAGACAAAGTACATACTTACCAACCGTCTACAGATTTAGCTTTCCTCAAAGCTCAACAGTTAAATCCTGTTGCAGAGAAAAAATTCTACACTGATTGTCTTTCCCCGATCATCAAAGCAAGGCTTCTTAGTATATTTTTCCCCATGCAAATATTGTGTAAATAAACCTTTTAGCTTTTTAATAATACTTTTTTAAAAATCTGTTGATCACTGACCATATTACAAGGGATGTCAGTATCTTGTTTTATTAGCAAGAGTTGGAATAGATAGGTGGAATATTGTTTATAAGCTCACATTTTAAATGTAGAAGACTTTTTTTTTTAAGATCAGAATATTATTGAAATCATAGTAACTATACACTTTCAGTGCCTTCCACCTCCAAAGATTAATATTATTTCTAAAAGATACGAGGTTTATCCAAGTCTATAGATGGGGGAATGGCTAGTTAGAAAGGTAACATGGCATTCAAGGCCATGGAAATATTAAGAACAGTAATTGGAAGTCACATCAGGACATATAAATTCCATGAGAATTTTTTGTGCCCCATTATAGATTAGATGTGGCTTAAGGTTAGTTTTCTGAGCAAATGCTGAAATCCCTTGCACAGGCAGGTTTGTGATTTATACTTTGTAATTCCTTCCTTTTCAAAGATGGGTTATACTCAGCGATGTATCTTCTGCTTAGTAGAAATATTTCCTACAAGAAAACTGGGGGAATGGGAATAAGTGTTAACAACTCAATATATCATCTGAGTCATATGCTCAGCCTTCCTTTAAAGGGAGTGTACTTTAAACTAATTATTGGTTTTTCATTTCTATTTTCCACTAAATTAGTTCATTTATTCATTACTAGTTGGAAAGTAAAGGTCCCACAAACAACAGAATGCAGGTGAATTCTATAAATCTGATTATGACACATAGTTCAGATCATAACTCCTTATAATGATAGAATATCAAGGCATTGGCATCTTGTATAGCATTAACAGAAATATATTAACATTACACTAAATTTCAAATTTTAATTATTTTCCCTGAAGAAACCATAGAAAATGCTAAGGCTGTGTTTAAAATAAGAAAACCAATTTATTTACACAAAGAGAATTCTGAAATAGGTATTTCAGCTGAAATAAGAACAGCAGATGCAGCTTAGTAGTTGCAGATACTAAGTGAGATTTAAAATGGGATAAGAAATAGCGCAAGCTTTTAAGAAAAACATCAAAGAGAGATTTAAGGGAATAATTAAGATAATAGAAAATAATAAGGGGAAAAAGTTAGGATTGTCCAGCATGAAAGAGCACAGGGAGTGCGTGATAATCCACTTCGTTAGTTCCCATTGAGAAATAAAAAGCTTTCCATGGAATGGAGAGGCCAGACCACTATCTCTGCAGAACTTTGTCTTTCACAGGATAAGGGTAATATTTTGAAAGTAGCGTTCCAAACACAAATCAATGCAGACTTCTCTTGCTGCATCTGCATACAAGTATCTCAAGTGGCCGTAGAGTGCAGAGTAAAATTTTCATATTAAATTCTCATGCTTTTGACACTAAAGAGCTGGTGACAGTGTTTGCAAAGTCAGACTACTTTAGGAAAATCTGAGGAAGTTTTGGAAGAAGAATATTAATAGTTTAGACAATGTACTTTGTACATCCAGTCTTTTAATCTTCATGCAGTTAGTGTGTTACTGTCAGCTAATGATCTAGTTTTGCCATTTTCTTTTTAAACTGAAAAGTCCAACACATACAAAGAACTTGCTACAAAGAAACTACTAGTCTATTCTTGATCAACTTAATTGACAGTAACATAATGAAATGATGACATTGTGAAAACATATCCTCACTGTCTTTTTTTTGGTTTATAAAATATCTAGAAAAGATGAAGTAGACCTGTATATTATTCAGATTTACACATATTGTAAAATGAGTCTACATTGAAAGAATGGAAATTAGAATCTTGCTTACTTTTAAAATCTCTAATTAATGCTACCAAACATGTTGTATGCTTCCATGTAGTAATCAGGAAAGTACTAATACCACCAAATTCAGATTTCATTAGAAATATTCATTTGAATTGGAATGCTCTGCTGTTGGCACCCATCTTGGCATACAGATGAAGGAACTGTAGACGTAGCTGATCTAATGGAATGAAATGGGTTATTCAATTGGAGGGCAGTGTTTAAAAAAATTTATAGGAAAAAGATTCATTAGTAGCTTCAGTGACTAATGTGTGATTGATCTGTGAAACATTTGAACTGTGAAACCGTTCAAATCAGTTTTAGATGCTAGCATTTATTGTAGCATGGACTGACAGAAAATTTGTCAAGCAGACAGTATGTAATTAAAGTTAGTAATAGTTAAGAGTTCTTCTTTTGGAAATAATTTCCTTGACTTTAAAAAATCCACACTTTTTCCATTTCCTTATAATAAGAGTAATGTATACAAAACTGAAAAGGAAGAAAACACTATAGCAAAGTATGGAGTGTAATTAATATTTACATTGAAATTTTGCAGCTTACTGAGACATATACTGAGACATTATATTCTTTCTGTCTTGTAAACTGATTCATTCAGACATAGGCTTTCCTGGCCAGTGAAAAATTTAGGTAGCTTTTAAGTTAATGTTATTGGAAAACATCCAACATCTTTTTAGGTATCTTGATAATTGCCTGGATCATTTACTGATGCAGAATCAATTGCTTTGCAGTGTCCCAGAAAATTGAATATGTTTAGTACTTCACAAAATCAGCATGTTTTGAAATCAGGAGCAATCCCATTCCTACAGAAGAAAGTTTAGTGAATATAAAGTATCACCACATTTCTTCTTGAAAATAGAAATGAAGCTATCTCCTCTTGGGATGTGTAATATTTTGTGTGCATTCCAGAACAAAGTGGTATGACATAGCCGAGAATAATTTGAGCCTTGACACCAGTGATGGTCTTGAATAGCTTCCCTTGAGGCAAACTAAAATCTGAGCTAGGTTTAAAATGGTTAAAATGGAGCTAGGTTTACCATGGTAAAAATGGAGCTAGGTTACCATGACCAGCAGAAAAGTAATCATGTGGTATCAGCCCATATGACAGCAAAAGGGCTGTAGTAAAAAGTGGTGTCTCTTAGTTCTATCTATCTCAAGCTTGCAGTTCTAAAGGTAAAGGTTTCAGTGCTGATGAATAGGCAGTGAACTGTGGATTTGGAGAAGTACAAAGATTTTTCTTTTAAAAACTGCTTGCCAGTAAGTGTAAACAGATGCAACGTTATGCACAAGTGACATGACTGATGCATCTGCAGTGATAGCTTTATATATTGTTGCTTTACTTCAGTTTGAATGGAAGAATTGTTCTCTGGGTACCCAGCCCCCCAACTCAGAAGATAGGGACGGGGACCAGAATGGAGCCCCCCCATAATCCAGGGAGAAATGGTTAGTGACCTGCTACACCACTTAGACATTCCCAAGTCTATGGGGCCTGATGAGATCCACCCAAGAGTACTGAAGGAGCTGGCAGAAGTGCTCACCAAGCCCCTTTCAATCATTTACCAGCAGTCCTGGCTAGCCAGGGAGGTCCCAGTTGACTAGAGATTAGCAAATGTGACACCCATCTACAAGGAGGGCCGGAAGGAGGACCCGGAGAACTACAGGCCTGTCAGCCTGACCTCGGTAACAGGAAAGCTGATGGAGCAGATCATCCTGAGTGCCATCACATGGCATGTAGAGGATAACCAAGGGATCAAGCCCAGCCAGCATGGGTTTAGGAAAGGCAGGTCCTGCTTGACTAACTTGATCTCCTTCTATGACAAGGCGACCTGCTTAGTGGATGAGGGAAAGGCTGTGGATGTTGTCTACCTAGACTTCAGTAAAGCCTTTGACACTGTTTCCCACAGCATTCTCCTGGGGAAACTGGCTGCTTATGGCTTGGACGGGTGTACTCTTCGCTGGGTAAAGAACTGGCTGGATGGCCAGGCCCAAAGAGTGGTGGTGAATGGAGTTTACTCCAGTTGGCAGCTGGTCACAAGCGGTGTTCCCCAGGGCTCTGTGGTGGGGCCAGTTCTGTTTAATATCTTTATCAATGATCTGGACGAAGGGATGGAGTGCACCCTCAGTAAGTTTGCAGACTACCCCAAGTTGGGTGGGAGTGTTGATCTGCTTGAGGGGAGGAAGGCTCTGCAGAGGAATCTGGACAGGCTGAATGGATGGGCTGGGGCCAGTTGTATGAGGTTCAGCAAGGCTAAGTGCAAGGTCCTGCACTTGGGCCACAACAACCCCATGCAACGCTACAGGCTTGGGGAAGAGTGGCTGGAAAGCTGCCCAGCAGAGAAGGACCTGGGAGTGTTGGTTGACAGCCGCCTGAATATGAGACAGCAGTGTGCCCAGGTGGCCAAGAAAGCCAATGGCATCCTGGCTTGTATCAGAAATAGCGTGGCCAGCAGGACGAGGGAAGTGATCGTGCCCCTGTACTCGGCACTGGTGAGGCCGCACCTCGAATACTGTGTTCAGTTTTGGGCCCCTCACTACAAGAGAGACATGGAGGTGCTGGAGCGAGTCCAGAGAAGGGCAACGAAGCTGGTGAAGGGTCTGGAGCACAAGTCTGATGAGGAGCGGCTGAGGGAACTGGGGTTGTTTAGTCTGGAGAAAAGGAGGCTGAGGGGAGACCTTATGGCTCTCTTCAACTACCTGAAAGGAGGTTGTAGAGAGGTGGGAGTCGGTCTCTTCTCCCAGGTAACAAGGGATAGGACGAGAGGAAATGGCCTCAAGTTGCACCAGGGGAGGTTTAGATTGGATATGAGGAAATTTTACTTCACTGGTTATCAAGCATTGGAACAGACTGCCCAGGGAAGTGGTAGAGTCGCCATCCCTGGAAGTATTTAAAAGACGTTTGGATGAGGTGCTTAGGGACATGGTGTAGTGATGGTCTTGGCAGTGTTAGGTTTACAGTTGGACATGATGATCTTAAAGGTCTTTTCCAACATATAGGATTCTGTGATTCTGTGAATTCCTTATGGGAATTTTTAAGTGCAACTTTTATCTCTGCAGCTTTCATATGCTAAGTTCACTCATATTTCTGCTTTTGGACTTCTCTTCAGTACTGAGAAGTCAGATTCTAGGGCCACTCATCTTACTGCTGTATGTATTTTTTTTCCCCAGCACAGAAACAAATTCTTTTTTTGTTATTAATAAGTATTTTGACCTCACTTTCTTATGTTTCTTTTCCTGTTCTCCTTCCCTGCCTTCTTTTTTCCACTTTTTCTTCCTGGATGCTGCCAATTTCATGAAGCAAAGGAATAAACTTTTTTTCTGCTTTTGTTTATGCTAGAAATCTAGTAGTAAGTATTGGTGCAGTTTTAAATGTTATTTCACTGCTGAAATCATAACAAACTTCCTTCTATATAATGCTTTCAGAAATTTAAAATAAAATTCTCACCACCAAGTGAGAATTACAGCAGTTATTCAATTAAGAAGAAAAGCATCAATTAAACTCTGTATATTAAAAAAGAAATGTGCAGTTGGTGATTGTACTGTTTACAGAGGTCTGGGGCTCACCATATCTTGTAAAAGCGCTAGCAAGCAAATCAGTCAGTTATGACTGAGTATTATTTTCTATATTTATTAATATTTTTCATATGCAAAACAAAAATAATCAACAAGCTAAAGTTAAATTGACATCTTTAACACAGTCAGTCTGATGACTGATCAGCTGTTTATCCTATTTAACATTGTGACCACTGCATTCAAATCTGTTAGCATAACAAAGCTTCCAACTACTTAGAATTTGAAGGTAAAATAAATAATATTTCAGATTCTAGTACCACTGTGACATATCAGTCCTCTTCCTGGAATAATTGGGAGTATTAATTGCTTTCCTCTCTGTTGCCTTAGACTCAGCATGCTCTGCTTCTTTGTAGACAGTGTGCATGCCAAGTCTGTCCAGCATCAGACAGTTACAAGAAGTTCAAATTAGAGACAGAATTTTAAGAAATATAGTTGTTAAATGTCTGAAGCATTTGAACTGGGATTTTGTTTTGGTGAGATTATGTAAATGTTTGTGGTAAATAAAATATTTCTTAGTAACTTTCAGTAAATAAAGCTACTTCTGTTCTAAACTACATGTTCTTATGAGAAATATGTCAAACTCACATGATCATTTTATGAAGCAGCTCATGTGATTAAATCATGCAAGGTTATCTGTGTTTTTCTCCTTCCAAATATTTATAGTGTTTGCAGAGCAGCTGAACGTATGATTTCTTTTGTTTAATCTGAATAAATTGAGAAAAAAAACAGAGACATAAGGAGAAATTTGTTTGGAATAAAGTTTTTTCTGTAAAGAATATAATTTCTAGACTTCATAGCTAGTGGTCTGGAAGTATTATATTGTGATCCACTCTGTGTCACTGTTTGGACTAACATTTTTTTTTCTGCATCTTTGCAAAATATGCAGAGAATTGGATGTTTTTCATCTTGGCCACTTACTTGTGGTGACCCCAGACAAGCAACTTCCCCTTAGTGTGTTCCTTGATTCTCCAAAATGTGAACCTGAGATTCTCACAAGGTAATAGTTTAATTAAATTTTGTAAAGCACCTTCACATTATCAAAAATAGTTTGAATTAAGTTCAGTTATTTTCAGAGAGGTTGCAAGAGCCATTGTATGGTTCTGAATTTATTTCCCAATTATTTTCATACAACTTTGCTGAACATACACATTTTAGAAAAGGCACAGCTGTTTTTTGTTTGTCCATATATTATTTTTCTTCTTCTCCCGGACCTTTTCTTTCAGCCTACGAGCCCTGAGAAATTCTAATTTTGCATCTAATTAATTCTACTTGTTACTGTTGCTAAACTGCATCTGGTTAAAATGTGTTCACAGCTTTTGATATAGGTAGAAAGAATATGGCTTGTTTTCCCATGTTTTTATTTATTATGCAGAACCAGCTGCTGTTTTGTATTAAAAACATTGGTTCATTAAGTTTGGGGTTTTTTCTTAAGTAGGCATTTGTAAGAGACGCTGTATCTGTTGAGTAAGCTTTTGTTATTATTTTTAGTCTCTTTATTTTCTCTCCTGAGTTTTTAAATATTAAACTTTAGCATATACATCAAGTCCAAAAATGCTACAGTGCCATACTGGAGACAGAAGTCTGAACTGCTATATAGCTGCTTTTATCAGTATATAGTTTAGCGTGCTGAGAGTGACATGGAAACCAAGAGACTCTCCATCAGTGCTCTGCGCTGTTTTTCATGTAGCCTTTATTTTGAATGTAACCTTTCAGTATACAATAATTGGGCTTTTAGTTATAACTTTTTTTTTAACATCTCTATGCAAACTGAATCCATTTCTGCTTCAGGAAATGTACCTGTAATGTTACATGTTTGATTCTCGATTCACTAGTGGCTGTAAAATAGCATATGTATCTGGAAGAGAGAAAGAGGGGGAGAGAGAGGTAGGAGTGGTGATGAGTTTCTGCTGTTGTAAGACTTTTTTTTCTTTAAGACCATTTCTGAGGGGCAGTTTGCCTCCACAGTCTTTCAGCCAGTATAACTGATATGTATATCATGTTGCTACATACTACCTTCAGAATGTTGGGGTTTTTTTTTCTGGCACAGCACTCCACTACTAGCCTCACTTAAATAAATGGCTGTATCTATAGTTGCTGTTAGTCTTTCCTAGAAAGTATTTAATGCCATACACACACACACACACTTTTCACACAATCTGAATGTTTAGTTTGCATGGGAAGTAGTCGTGCCAATTTTATTGATTTCATAATGATTTGATGGTGTAATAGCTTCACATAAATCTGTTAGTATGTGGCATATGCCAAGCAGTAAACTCCTCCTTTTTAAAATATCACAACAGACAAATAGTCTGTATTTATAAACATAAGAGAATGTTTAAAACTTCCATGCATGTGTTTTCAGACTACAGTATGTGAACCAAGTGATTTCTTTTCTTGGTATTATTCCTTTATTTTCAAATTTTAATTGCCACAGTTTCTTTAATTTCCTTCTTGTACTCAAGCCTGGCAGAGAATACCTCAGTATCAATGTACTGACAAAATTGGTCCTACTTACACCCTTACCATTAGCAATGTTTTAGTCACTTAAATACATGTTCATTTCCAGAGAGATCTTCCGCATTAAGTTTTCTGTAACATCTTGTCTGCTTTCTGCGGCAGTCCCGATCATGTTCCTTTCCCCTAAAGTTAAGTCGTTTTTCACCCTGCTCTCAGAAATTTGCAAACACACGCTTGCTTTTGTTGTAAGATTGGCTTCCCTCTTGTCCAAAATCAGGTCATTTAATAGCAAGAGTTGGCAGCACTGCAAAGTCTTATACATTCAGAATTTTGAAAATTACAAAGATTCTCCTCTGCTGTCTGTCGAAGTTCCATATTCATTAATCAGACAGAAAGCCATTTTGGCCAAAGTTACTTCATCGTTTGGGTGAATTGAAAACTTAGATTTGGTATAATTTGAAATGGGCAAATCTGTATTTCTCATTAGGATAAAATCTTTTATATTGATGCATGACAAATGGATTGCTAATGTAAACTAATATTTCTGTATTAGCTGGTTTTGAGTCAAGAATTTATGAATAAACCAAGTCAACACAATGCAGCATAATACATGTCGCAGAGACAAAAAAAACACCCTGCTCAAAAAAAATCCATCCAATCCATTTTATGAATGCATTCCAATATATTTGCATTTATGTTGTTCATATAAATAATGCTATTGCCTTTTGTTTTCTGTATGAAGATACAGAGTAATCTAGGTCCTACAAGTCAAATTTTATTTATTTTAATAATTTTTAAGAAAGCAGATGGTGTCTTACACTTAACGAGATGATTTCTTTTTTTCTCTATGTCCTGGTTTCAGCTGGGATAGAGTAGTAGTTAGTGCATGGAATCCCTGGAATGATGAAGCAAATGAGTACAGCTCATATTGCTGTTCCAAGGCATGGGATGGTGTGGATTAAAGAATATGGGATGATGACACAAGGGGGATTTGAGGAGGAACTGAAGAATACAGAGTTCTGGGCATATATACTATGCCATAAACACATTCAATTCATGTATCTAAACAAGTCAGGAAAAAATGTAATTCTTTTAGATTCAAAACTGGCCATGCAAATATGAGTAGACAATGAATTGTTGAATTATGGACCTGAATTCATTGAAAATTCAAAGTATTAAGTTGAAAATATGAAATCTTATATTCCTGTTATACTGAAGCGTCAGCTCTGATGTGCAATGTTAAGACAAGAAAATAAACATATTAAAAGATGGAAACACCTGTTCATGCTGCAGGCATGAAAAAAAAGGAGAATGGAGCTGGCTTATACAGGATGGCTTTTTGCTTTTTAGTTCTTCAAGTTCAAATAAACTGGTAACAACTGCTTTGGCAGCAAGCTGCAATACCTTTCCTACTCCCCTTTTCGCATCATACAGTTCATGTTTTCCTCATGTACCTGTAGGAGATTACCCATACATCTTTATGAACGTTTTTCTGACAATAGTACAGAAAAATATTCATCCTTTGAGAGAAGAGCAAAAAGAATCACAAACATTCAGTTGGCTAGCCTGTATACTCATTGTTAGCCCTTAGAACTTAGTTTAGACTGAGGTTTCAGACATCAAAGTCAGTCAGTATCTTTCCAGTTCAGACATTGCTTCTGAGAACATTTTTGTTCAAGTGTTTCATTTGATGATTAGCTATGATTTCTGGTGATACTTTTCCAAATAAAGGACCAACCTGAACATTTCCTTTGTTCCATGAAGGTCTTCACTTGTATGAGCCTTCCTCACTCAGTTGAACTGAGACTAAAACAAGTGATAATCATACTAGTTCCACTCAACAGGTTGGGTTATTCACTGGAATTTAACAGTTTATAAAAGCTCCTGAAAAGTTTAAGCAACAGCTATCGTTGCTTACCATCCGCAAAGTCACAGATTAAGAAATTAAATGGTAGCTGAACGTAAGGATTGTTTCATCTAAAGCATGGTCAGTTTGCATACCAGATGTAGTGAATAGCTTTCAACTCTAATTAGTGTATCAACTTAACGAATAGATGACTTCCAGCCTTTAATGTTCCTTTAAAAACGGAATGGCTTCAAGTTCCTTTCTGAGTACATTTCTACATAAGCTCTTACGGCTTGCTTCATACAAATCTATACTAGTGTTCTATATAGGGTAAATGAAGCAGAAGGCAGGTTGCATTTATCCTATGACAAGATGAAAAGCTGATTACGCAGATGAGTGCAGATGAAGTGGAAACCTCTTGGAGATTAGGTTTTGCTCTCAGTGTGCCCTACATTGCAGCCTGACATAATCATTTCATGTTAGTTGCTTTTTGTGAACTCTGTCTCCATATAAGCCACATGCTTTCAAAAAGAGTAGTTGTAAGTAAGTTGTAAGTAATTGTTAATCTTTGAAAATACTAAACATCAGAAGAGAAAGCCTTACTTTCAGCCAGGGTTTTTTCCATTCCCTAGTCTGCAGATGTGTCTCAATATGCAGAGTATGAGCTAGTATTTATGTAGAGGTGATCGGTTGATGGTCAGAAAATTTCAGGTAAAAAGGAGAAAACTCAATTTGTTAAGATTTCAAAAGGAAATGATGCTATGAGTGGCCTAAAATGATAGGAATCTGATGATCCCCAGTGTTTCAAATAGAGGTGGATGGTTTCTGTTTAAGTTAAATAAGATCTCATTTGTTTATGAAAAATGTGCACAGTGAGCTAATAAAGAATTTAATAAATATACCACATCTTAATGAAGCTCAGCAGAACCAAATATGACATTTTCAAGAGGCTGTCATAAGGCTGTGTAAGGTACAGTGAGAAAAGGTATTTCATTGCAATGTTTCAATATTGAGAAGGGTCTTAAACACCAACGGGAATCACAAGATCATTTCTTTCTCCCAATTGTGTCTGTAACTAGAAATATTTTAGCCTTAACTCTGTTAC
Organism: Mycteria americana; assembly: GCF_035582795.1. Taxonomy (NCBI): domain Eukaryota; kingdom Metazoa; phylum Chordata; class Aves; order Ciconiiformes; family Ciconiidae; genus Mycteria; species Mycteria americana. Next base: position 38,554,823 of record NC_134369.1, read on the forward strand.
TTCTGAAATTGTCTCTATTATTTTCACCTAAGTAAGTTGTTCCAAAGGCTTTTTGCTTCCTTGTGGTGCCTTCCAGAATGGAGTACTTTCAGTGAAGATTACTTGTAGGAAAATAATGTTCAGAGCAATAAACTGGGTCCTTTTCTTGCTCCATCTAAAATTCCATCCCTTGCAATAGCTGGGTATTTTATGAGGTAGTTTAGGAAACCAGCTTGTATCGTGATTTACCTCTTCAAGTAGTGTTAGGAGGAAGGGGTAGGATTCCTTGTCCTGTAATGTTGCAGTTCAGAGTTACGTCTGGTTTGCTTAGGGGCCTTATTGCAGTTACTGTGGTGAGCGGTAGCTGCACGATGGGCAGTGATGCTCTTCCAGGAGGAGAACAGATTTGAGGGATTATGCAAAGACAGTTTATGACAAAAATAAGCAGGCTGAAGCCTCGATGCGTTAGCTCCCCGGAAACCCACGCCTCGCTGGAGAATCTGCTTTCTGAGACATCAAGCAAGAATTAACGGCGCAGCGACAGCCCTTCCAGAGAGCCAGAGAACCCCTCCAGCCCACCGACACCCTTCCGGAGAGGGACGGGAGCAGGAGGCCAGCAGCCCGCACGCGTGTAAGCTCCGCCGGCCGGCGCCGGGGCCGCTGCTGCCGGGGGCTCCGCCGCCCCGCTGCCGCCTGCCTGCCGTGCCGGGCGGCCGCGGGGAAGCCGCGCAGCCCGAGGATTGGTCACTTGCCCTGTCAGTCCCTCCGCGTCGCCGCCCCCGCCGGGAGGGACTTGGTGAGGCGCGCGCACAGCGAGGGGCTCCAGCGCTGGGATGAGCGGGGAGGCGGCGGCGGCGGGGAGGCGGCGGTCAGCGAGGGGAGGGGAGGGGAGGAGGCGGAGGGGGCGGAGGGGGAGGCGGCCGCGGCCGGGCATAGCACGGGGCAGCTGCAGTTGTGCAGCCACTCAGCATCCTGTGTCCTCCCCTGCACCTGAAACAGCAGCAGGAGCATCCGAACCCAGAGCTCCGCTTCTCGCGAGGTAAATACCCTTTCCTTTGCTTCTCTGCCGCTCTGCCCATCCGCTCGGTTCCCCGCAGCGGCTTCTGTCGCAATCGAATGGATTAAAAAATAAAACCACTAACTCCAGACTGCAGAGAAGGGATCTGTTTAGTCCTCATTAGCATCTCGTCTGCTCGTTCGCTGTTTATTTATAAATAGCTTCTGCGGGATCACAAAAGCTGGCATCTCTTAGTTTCTCCTGCAGTCCTAAGAAAGTCCGTAGCCTTCCTCCCTCCCCCTTTCCTGTCAGCGCTATTAATGTAAGTTGTTACTGGATTACTTCCCCTCGCCCCAAAATGACTCTTAAAACTGTATGCTCTTTTTCTTATCGCCTAACGTATGGGATGGGTAAGTGGGGAATGCAGATTGTTATAATTCTGTAGCATTTAATGGATGCAAATATCTTCATGCACTCAGGAGGGCAGATGAGTGGAAAACACGTGATTAATATTTACAGCGTTCAGACAATCTGTTACTCTATATTGTAAAGCTTATGGGAGTCACCATTCCAGATGAGGCTACTGAACTGTTACCCTGAGTTAGAATGCATTTGTATAATGACATTTGCAAATATCTTTTACATGTAGGAAAAGGACAGGTACTGACATTCTGGAGAAACCCTTCTCTTGCTGTCTTGCAGTCTCTTCAGCTGCAATATTAAATCACATTATGATACAACTGACAGAGGGTTGGTCTGGGAACTGTATATACTTAGTCCTTCTGGCTGTCCCACTGTCTTGTCTTGTGATATTTGTTTTCCCAGGAGTGTAGCAGGAATCATAATGGGTCTTTACTTTCTTGGAGCTTCACAGAGAATTAATCAATATTAAAAAATTGCTGAGAAATTACAGGGACGTTTTGATTACATTCCTAATTTTAGTTATTTATTTCCATCCATCCTTTGAATTGTTCATGATGGTTTAACGATCATTTTACTTGTAGAAATGTCTTGAGCAAATGTTATCATTAAACCATGGCGTACACATTTAAAGATATTTCTACAAGTATATCAGTAGCATTACTATGAAGTTCAGGTAAATCACTTACACATAACGTTCTGAAACTTTCACCTTTCAGGTCGCTTGGCCTGTGCTTGCAGGTGAATTGGCTTGTTTTGGTAAGTTTCAGCAGGAACAGTTCAGCCACTTTGGATTAAATGGAGAGTGGAAGAGAGAAAGAAGAAATGCTTTTTGTATTACTAAAAAAACCCAAACTGTCAACCCATAACATCATTAACTTAATTTGAAGGACTGTAGACAGAATGTCTAGGGATAGAGAGTTGCAGTTTGGTATGAAATCAAACCATCTTGTGAAGTGTCTTTTTAACAATGCAAATTAGTTTTGACTTGGGTGCAACCTATCTCATTAAAAGTCAAGTGCCATGAACATGCATGTTCCCTTGTGGTTTTTTTATAGATGTATGTGTAAGGTATACAGCTACATGGGCACAGGTGACTTGTTCATTACTTACTACATGATTTTCTTACATAGACAGGTATTTCCAGAAAATTTGAAATTTTCCTTTCAATTTCTGTTTTCAGTTTTTCATATCTGTAGAGTGTACAAATCCATCTATCAATCCGTGTTCACTTAATTTAAAATAAACAGTTAATACTTTTCAAAGAAGAAAATAATGTGTTACTAGAAGAACATGACAAATTGGAGAAAATCTCACTCTGAGAAAGCTTAGCAGCTAGAAACCAAAGACCTTTTCCTTTTCTGGAATCTACAGGCAAATATCAAATAGAAAATTGAGAAATGACTGCTTTTCAAAATAAATGCCAAGGTAATGAATGTCAACTTTACAGTGACATTCGTCAGGATATAAAAATGTGGTGAAGAACCAGTTCTGTCTAGGATATGAAGAACTACTGCTTTGGTTTGGTTTGGATTTTTTTTTGGGGTGGGGTGGGGTGTTTGTTAATTTTTTTTTTTTTTAACTAGGAAAAGACTAATATCCCACTTTTTCTCTGGCAGAAAAAAGATAATTTTTCCGCTTTATTTAAGAACAACTATTGATGATTTGCTTATGTGAAGAAGCATGTAATCTTGGGCCTTTACAATATCATTTAACAAGGTGATCCTTTCTGAAGCTTTGATCCTGCTTTAACTTGCACGCATAAAACGTTTGAAAGTGGAACCAAAAGTCAACAGCAGCCTTTGAAAGTGACCCCAAATGATAGTCTCTAGAGAGTGGTCAAGAGTAGGAAAAGGAAAGGAAGAACAATCATCGAGGTCTTCATTAAGGCTCTAGGGTGGGACAGCTTTCTGCTCTTTACTATAGTATTTAAGAACTGAATGAGAAAAAAATTTCCATGTGCCTCTGTGTTGCTTTTTTCAAAAATTAGTTTGCATCTCTTTCTCCACCTAGTCTTCCTGGCATCTGAGAACATTTGTCAGCTTTTAATTTTGCTTTAGCTATTTTGGCATGAAATAAATTATTCTTCTAGCTTTGATCTCATATGACTTTTAAAATACATAATCTGAATGTGTATTCCATTAGCTTTTAGGTACCATGAAGAGCACCAAAAAGGCAGGAAACTACCCATCATGGAGTGATCAAATAGATATAACTCAATGTAATCTGAACCTTAACTGAGTATAAATTATTGGTACCATTGCAGCATGTTTTGTATATGTATACGTTATTCCTTTATGCCCAACCCCTCTTTTTATTACTAATAATCATATCTCACTGCTATCATTGCTAGTTGTGACCATCCGTGTTTATTTGCACATACTTGGAGACAGTAGGAGCAAAGACTGCGTTAATATTTTAATGACCAAGCACAACAAGTCAGTCCTTGTGATTTTTGTTGATTTTTTGGATCTGATTGTATGCCTAATGATCTGTTTAGTTCAACCTTCTTCTGTGACAGTGGAGCCTGTAGAGCCTAGAGCTGCCTGCAACGGGGAATCTGAGGGAGGTTTCTTTTTCTTTTTGCCATTATCATTTTAAGCCTTACTCAATTACATAATGTCTTTCCAGATTAATGTTTGTGATTTTCCTTCCCTGTAAGTGTTGCCAGAGTAGGGATACAGTATGTATAGCACTTCTGCCTGAGAACAGGGAAAGCAAGCGCACAAAATGTGCTGCACAAATTCTTACCCAAGTAACTGTCTCCTAGTCATGCAGTACTCCCGTTTCTTCCCTTTCCATGGAAGGCTGAACCTCTAATCATTAGTTTGGACATTCAGCTTGATTTTAAATCCAGTGCTATGTGACGATAATGGAGGTCTTAGTATCTCCACAAGACCATATATATTTTGTTGAGTTGGGCCCTTAGAAAATTACATAAGACCTGTAAATTCTTAATATTGAATTGCTTCTGTCCTCCATATAAAGAGTCATTAAATCTTATAAATTATTTTAATTAATTGAATTATTTTAATTAATTGGTATTACTGAAATATTGAAGTAAAATCAGTATTTATTACGTCAAGATTTGACATTTTTCTCAAAGCCATTCTTTTTATCCTGCTGTATTTTAAGCTTATTACACTGAAATACTGTGTCTTCATGTTTAAATCTTCTTGCTTTTTTCCTATGTGGGTTGCCTTGTTGCTAAACTTAGAACCCCCTTGGGGGATTTATGCAACCTGTTTAATCTTAAAACAATTTCAGTTTTATAAATATTTTTAAATATTATTATTGGTAGAAGTGCATTTGCTTGTTGACAGACTTGCTGAATTTAATAAAAATTCCATGTACGGCCTTCCATGATAGGGCACAGACCAAGAAAATCACAATGACATATAAGCAATTAACCATTTTCAAGACTTTTTTTAAAGTTAATTGATTTGCACTTAGGACAGATAAAACAGACTAAATGTTGTATATATAAAAGCCAATAACTAATATACTTATTTTTTTAACAGGCCTCTGGACAACCTATAATCTCTCCTCTCAGATGGATAGCAATTGTTTTTATAAATTTTTGTTAATTGTAGTCATATGTCAAAACCATCTAGCTATGTATGAAATGCTGCTAGCAGAAAGTTGCACTGAAGAAAACAGATGCAACCATAGTTCTCTGCTTTAACACTTCCTTCTTTGAAGTGTTAATATGATCATCACAAGGCATTACATCCCATTTCATTCAGTACAGCCAAGGTTTTCAAAACTTGAATGATAAATATAATTTTTGAAGCAACCCAAAATTCCTTAAAGCTAAAGTAATTCCAAGATCACTAAAGTTTGGTAAGGGGGAAAAGTTAAAAAGCTTTCTGAGTTTATTCTCAAAGTTGGCATAATTTTTTGAAATATTTTAAAATATGCATAGTTAAAAATAGGTTTGTTAACTTGTCAAATACATTATTTCAGAAAATTGTTCTTGATTGCGAAGAACTTAATGTGGGACAGCTTCTTTGACCTTTCATTGCAGAAAGATATATTCAAAGCTTGCTGGATTTTATGGAGGGGTTCTTCTAAAGGTATAAAATGTTGTGAGGAGAGGGTTTTTTAATTGCTGTTATTATTCTTTTAAATTCCATTTCTCTTCTGTCTTCACTACTGAAGCTTCCTTAGCATTTACACTTCCTTTTGCAGTTGGTCCAAACTTTTTGCAGCTGGAATTACTTTCTTTGCTCATGAAATAGCTCAAAGATTTGCTGTAACATAGTGTTTTAGTTTTCTTCTCCTTCGCTTTCCTTAAATACTGTATTGGGTTTAAAGTTCAGAATATATGGGTATGCCAGATGTGTCTCTGAAAGTGACATTTGGTGAAAGACCTTTCATCTGAAAAGCTGTGTACTAAATGCTTCACTTAAATATCATCATGACACTAACAAGCATGGACATGAAATAATTAAATAAATAAAAATCTGATGTCTTGGTTTAATGAAACTAAAGATGCTGAACAATACAAAACAGAACAAGATGTAGCTCTTGCCTGAAGAATTTGCTGTCCGGACAAGCAAAAGTAAAGCTTTTGGACAAAGATTAACAAGAAGACAATTCTTTTATTTAAAAAATATTGATTTAATTCATGTTGGTTTTCTGTAGCAATATCCTGTACTTACTGCCGGAAGTGGAGACAAGCTACTGTGTATCCTGTAAAACTTACCGATTGATAAAGTATTAGATAAAAAAAGTTTTATTTTATGGGGGTGTCATGGTTTAATGACTGGGAAAAACTGGGAAAAAGTCACGTGTGCAGTTTATGACGCAAGTCTAAAATGTACAAATATGATCTTGAAAGTTCATATTATTTTGTTCGCTATCCATGCAAATTCTTTTGTTTTACTCTTCCTGATAATATAGTATGTTTCTGTTGAAATATGCAAAGATTACATTTTAGACATGTGGACAGAAGTCTTTTCAAGCTGTTTTAGTCTAGTATGGCTTTTTTTTGTTTATTACTTGAAAATCAGCTGACTATTAACTAGTACAGCTTTCCATTAAGACCTCTGTATTCTGAGGCAAAAGATCTTTCTTCTTGCCTATAATTAATTTTTACATCAGTATATGAGTTCAGCTGAATATTAGCCACATGCCCCTGTACACATATCCAGGAATAGTTTTCAATTTTAAGTTATAAGATTTTATTGTGAGCATTCATCTTAGGTACAGAAAGTTGTAGGGGAGGGTTATTTGTTTGAATAAGTTGTATATATATTACATTAATGCATAATTAATAAAGCACAGAATACCATGTAATGCTGTTGTTGAGAAACAAACCCTGTCTTTATTTTAAGATAGATGAAATAATTCTTACATTCATTTTAATTTTCAGATTTGGCAAAATACTCTTTTCTTGCCAGCAAGGAGAGTTTGGAGTATTGTTTGCTTGTTTATAAGTATCTTTTGAATCTCTCCGAATCATAACACTTTGTGCATGTGTCCTCTAGATATGGTGAAAGCATAAATCAAGTTGCTATGATAACATTGTACCTGCTACCTTAGTCCTTCTGAATTTTGGATAGATATACTCAAAGGATTTTCATTTTCCTTATGTGATAAGAAATGAAGAAAACGTGGTCTGCAGTATGGTGAAGATATCATTGGTCTTCATTGAGGAAGACAGAAATTAGCTGTTGTTGCTGGGTTGGACTGGCAGACCTAGGCCAGGAGGGCAGTCTATTTCTCTGAAGTACTGTAACATCTATTAGCTCCAAGAGTTGCCTTTAGAAGAGAAGATCTGAGGGTCAGTGTTGTTGCTTGAAACAGTCTGGCTGGCGTTTCATGTATCATGCAAAATGGAGCTTCTTCCTGTTTCATGTGTCATGTAAAACAAACTTGTTTTTCTGATATTCAATTTAAAAAGTCAGCAAGACTGGTTACTACCATCTATATTGAAATTGTTCAGGCATTTTTCATTATAAGACTCTTTTTTTAATTTTTAACTTTGCGACACTTTAATTATTTGAGCTGCAATTCTCCATGCCAAATGTTGCCTCCTGAAATGTTTTTCCATAGGAAAATCTCAGTAAAAAAACTAAGGCAGTTGGTTTTGCAAGTAAAACTGGAGGAGTGGGGTGAGAAATGACAAATATAATTTTGATCATGTTATAATCTATTAAACCCATTTAATATCTTTAAATTCTATAAGAGTTGCTGTTGCCATCACTTAGGAAAAACTCCCTTATTTATAAGGCTATGAATCTTGGGAACAACATTTTGCTTCAAATCCTATATGCTGAACGTATCTTTATCTGGAATGCAATGTTTTTAGTGATACTTTCCTTGCAGTTTGCCTCTTCAGCAGTCAGAAAACTCTGTTCCAGCCCAAAAAAACTGGAAGCAAGATGATTGACTCATCCGTTCTCTTGGTTCTTTCCCTGCTTAGTGCCCAGGAGCAAGGTGGAGAATGTCAAAACCTGACTGAAGTGCAGAGGGATTTTGTTTGTTTGTTTAAATGCTGTACTTCTTGAAATACTGTTTCAAACAGACTGTTACTGTGTTAAGAGTGATTTCTTCGGGATATGTGTACACGTTGCCTTTGCTCTTTCTCTCCTTTCATGTCTGCTGGTTTACTACTTATTACATTAAAGACTTTTCATAGTTATAATATCCATTGCAGAATTTTTTATTAGCAACCTCTTAAACAGTCAACTGGGAGAGTTTGTGATGGAGACCTCATTTGGTAACCTGTTGCAAATTAGTCACCTTTCTCAAACAGAATTTGGACAAATACGTCCTGCGGTGTGGTTGAACTCTGCCAACACAGTTTCAGTAGTCATGAGGACATGTTATGTGTCATCTTTTTTCTTTTTTTAACTTGCTGATGCAGTTGTGTCAGAAAAAAACAACATATTGCTTTGCTAAATTGAAGTAGGCTACAGAAGGATGAGAACTTTCATGTCAGTCTCTTTTGGGGGTGAGAGGTCTCGTTGCTTTCTGTAACTAAAATTGCAAAAGGTGTATTAGCACAGATAAAATATCAACAGAAAAAAATCCACTTGTACAAATTATTTTGTGTATTTCCAAATTACGGCAGGTTATATTGAGAAAGTACTATGGGTAGAAGAAACAACCATATTACTTGCTATCAGAGTTTCCATTAGCATCTGCCTGTGCTTCCAGTGCATTTCCTTTTCAGTTTGCTTAGTCATAATACTGTTTGCTTCTCCAAGAATCAACTCATACCGTAACTAAGCTCTTCAAAAGCAGAATTATTTGTCTTCCTTGAATCACTAGTAGTTCCATGCAGTTATTTCCTTCTTTGTACTCCAAATTCAAAACTAGACCTGACAGGAAATTATTGTCTTTTGAAAATTATCTATGAAAGAAATGATGCTTTAGATTTCTTGCTCAAGCCTTGCTCAATATTATACCTTGCAGTACAATAATAAAACTCTTATCTGGATTTTTAAAAATACAAATTTTAAGTATTACTTGCTCTTTTCTTTCTTTCCTCTTCTCTTTTTACTGTAAAAGACAAGAGTGTTATCCAGGACTTTTATTTATTTATTTATTTTCCATCTGTATAATTTTTTTCTAGTGTTGAAAAATCCAGTGGCAAAAACATAATTCAGTGAAATTCTATAATACTTTTAAATTGGGATATTTGGAACAATTAGAATGTAGGAACAGCCCGGAGAGGTGTTTGTTTTTTTTTTTTTTTAATTTTGTACTTAGCTATGTCAGAAAATGGGTTTGAGGAATTAGGGAAATAATCTTACATCATTTTACATATTTCATATCAGGTTTCTAGATATTCTCCATGCTTCTCTTATTTGTTCTTTTTTCTTCTTCCTGTGCTCTCTTCTGTAATAATGCATTAACAAGCAAAATTCAGTTCAAGTCTTTGACCATCTTAATATTCTGTGAAATTGTAATGTTCTGTTTCAACTGTAACCATCAGCAGAAAATAGTTCTAGGAGAGATTTCTGTTCTGTGATCTTCATTCCAGCGTCATTGTTAAAAAGTACATCACCTTTTAGATAAAATATAGATATTATAAAGCCTATAATTATCACACACTTCAAGATAATGGTTCTCCATAATCTTGTGTATAGTTTCTTCTTTTGTTAATAAACAGTGATGAGTTGTTGCTCATAGAATGTGAAGAGAGTGTTAAAAATAATTTTATTAACAAAATTGTGAAAACCCCAGTACATTTTCATGGCATACAGGTCACAGGCAAAGAGTTGGGATATTACTTGTGTGTTATTGTAAGAGATTTCCATGAGATACTTAGTCTAATTGGAAGACAGGTGAAACATTCTGTGAACTCCGAGATGGATTAGGTGACAAAATTTAATAGCAAATCTAAAAGTGCATGTTATCTGGAGATTATATTTCCTTTTCGTATGTGTTCCATCTATTCTTATCCATGTTATGGTGGTTTTAATACAGAAAGGGTTCTTTTGTCAGATCATTACCCTACATCCATTTCTTTGATTCCTGTTTTGTAGACCATTTCTGCTGCTACCAAGTGATTGACCAAGGCTGTCTTGTGGTCTCAGACAGCCTCGCGAGAAACCAGAATCATTTTTTTGTGGTGGTTCTTCACATATGCCACTTTTATGAGGAAGCAGTGGAGTGAAAATGAGACTTTGTAGTAGCGGAGCTTAAACGTCCTGTTCTGGTCATGTGTTGATATTGTACTTTGGAAATCAATAAGAAACCATGAATGTGGTTTGATTAGTGGATGATTGAGAGGATAGCTGACCTCTTTATGGATTAAGTTCTGTTGTTTCAAACACTATATAAACTGCCTGGTCCATCTGTACCACGCTCGTGACCATTTAAATATACCTTGGAAGATGCATTTGGCTCTAATGCATCAGGAATTCCAGGTAACCTGGAGTTTCTATTAGTGTTGCAAGAGCACCATTAGTTCATCTAATTAGCTGTAGCTTGTTAACACTTTGTGAATCAAAAGATTCTGCCTAATATAATTTCCTACAGATCTGAAATGAAGTCTTATATTTGCATACCTTTTAATCGTAAGCAATGGGAAAGTTCCTTACAAAACATTAAAATCTGTCCTTCCTGCTTACACTCAAGGCTGATTGAGCAGAAGGAAGTTCTTCATGCTGGTCCTGCCTAAGCTAACACATGTTGCTACAGAAGCGTTAGTCTCCTAAAGCTATATTGGCTCATTTTTGTGACTGTTGGAAGAAAGATGGAGAATTATTTTGCCAAATATTTTGCTGGAAGTAGGTACAGAGATTGATATGGTAACAGATATATTCTTTAAAATTAATTTCTGTTTTGGGGATCTGGAATTTTTTCCATTTGCAGAAAGATGAGCATGCTGGAGGAGCACTTACAGGAAAATGTCTTGCATTGTTTAGATGGAATATTGGTTTGTCACTAGGCATAGAAAACAGGCGTAATGATTTGACTTCTCAAAGTTTTGTATTTGAGAAAGGAGGTTTCAAGATTACCTTTGGAAATCTTTGATTAACTTCTGGCATTTGAAGATTGAAGGGGTGTTTTCTTTTCCTCACTCTGCCGCCCATTTTAACATCTCCTCTCCTAATTTTTCTTTCTTCTCCTTTGAGTTTCTATTTGCTGTCGTTCTGTCTTTCAGAACCAAAAGCATATAGGAAAGGAGTCAGCATTAAAACACGGATTTTAAGGAGTTGGTGGTTTGTTTTTTGGTTTGGGGTTTTTTTTTTTTTAGTTTATAGTGGATAGTTGGTTTTAAATAGGGATTACAACACAAAATATCAGGAGAAAAATTTTTACAGGAAGCATAGTGCTAGAAACCTTTTTTTCTTTTTTGGGATCATGTATCTACTGTAAAATGGAAGCTACTAACACAAGGGCATGTCAGAATTTTTACTGAAGGAATACTATGGAGAGCTAAGCTGTTGTATAAGCAACCATTATTAAGACATGCACTGAACAGGAACAATCAGTTTCAAGGATATCGTTCACATTATATACATCTCATTTTGAAGTCTTTGAAAATACAGGTTTCTGAAGATACCCTTATGATACTTATTACCCTTTGGGGTATACTTTTAAAGTTTTTCTGCTTTTACAATAGCAATTTTTAAAAAGTCCCTGTTCCTTGGTTGAAAGGTTTGTACAGCTTCTCCCCACCATGTGGCTTTTGCAAAGGGATCACTAACAAGTTAGTGCAGATGGGTGGAACTAGTTGGAACTGGAACTACATGGTTGTAATAGGCAAAAACATCATTTATGTCATGTCTGGCATTTAACTTAGATAAATTGTATTGGAGGTCACTTGGCTCAAATCATAGGAGCAAAAGTCTGATTAAAGGGACTTTCTAGGTAAGAGTACAACTGAAAATATTTGTCAGGAATTGTGATGTTTCGTAGTGAAGAAGGTCACTGTTTTAAAAATATTTTTATCACTTCAGAAATGAAACTATTAATGAAGTCAGTAATTTCCATATAATTCTAGTTTTGTGGTCTAGGTTCTTCTTAAACCATTTTTGAGACCAGGTGGTGTGAGTTATATATGTGTATTATGTTTTTTTCCCAACCTGACTAGTCAAATGTAATACAAATTTTAAGTATAAATGGTGAGCATTAGTTCTAAACCCCAAAGTATCATCATTGCTTTTTTCCATCTCCTGTGCACTGAAAAGGTAGTATGCTTATTTACAGCTATTTCAAATGAGACAGTGGTCTATAAAGGACCAGGAACAACTATGGGGCAGTTTGGCTTCTGAGAATGTATTTGTTTCTAGTAAGGGATCATCATATTATTCAGTCCATCCAGAAAGTTTTAAAAATTATTTTAATTAACTTTACATGTCATGTGTAGATTATCTTTTTGTTAAGTTATGGTTTTAGATTTCAAGATGTTTAGATTTCCTTATCTTCAGATCACAAAGATAGTGTATTCAGAGAGCTGGGTTTCAGATTACTTTGTTTCATGGTCTCAGTCCTGTGTTGGATTAATTTGAATAGAATGACATAGTCAAAGACTGTAAAAGATCCAAGGCATTTTAACATGCTTTTCTGGTTATTTCCATTTTATTTATCTATTTGTTTGTATAGTTATTACATTTTGCATTTATGCTTAAAAATTGTTTTTGGTATACAAAGCTCTGCATTGTGGATTAACTTAATGACTTTCAACCTTATGTTCTGTGTTATCCCTTTATGTTTCATCTGAATTTGTTGGCAAGAGTCTAATATGATTTAATACTTCCCTTGTGCCATTGCATGAGATCTGAAATTGAATAAAGCAGTTCTCTGTCTGGCATAGACTCTGTTTCTTATTCCTTAACAACTCTTTCCTAGTGTAGTTCAGTACTTGTGAAGTTGAGAAGAGCAGTATTTTAAACTACCATTGCTAACAGCATGCAGTATAGTTCAAACTGTTACACAATTAAATACTCTAATTTTTTTTTTTGTCACAATCCAGTAAATACAATGTAGACTTATAGTTGGAAAGTTCTTGTTCTTACGAAATTCTTTTATTTATGTCTCAGCTGCTGCAAGGACCTGTAACACTTTGTCTTCACAAAGATAGAATCACTTTTTATCTTTCTAATGATAACATTTGTAAGTCAAATGATAGTTTGAAAGAACCTCAGAGAAACATGAGCGTTTAAGCAAGAGAAGAAAATGATGGAGTTTGTCTCTATCAAAAAAGTTGTGCTCAGTAAAAAAATATTATTGCAGTTTCATTTCAGTTTCTTCTAGCTTGTGACGGGGATCCTTCTTCTGTCCACGTTTTTACTACCTTTCCTCTACCATGCTTTTTCTGTTTTGGTGTGTTAATTAGCTACATAACACAGCACAGAAAGTTAGCCATAACGTACGCAGGAACAGATTGCCACCTAATAACAATCAAATATTGGGGAGAGCTGGGAAAGTAAGGAGTTCCAATTCTTGCTTACTTAAAGATCAGGGAAAGGAGGAGGACCATCTGTCATGCTGAGCAGTGAATGATGCGTCCTAGAGAGAAGGAACTGCAGCAATGGAGACCTGGCTTTCTAAGAACACATTTTGAACAGCAAAATGGATGGGTGTGTTGGCTCTAGACTTTGAGGAGCACTAAATCTGTGACATTTTTTGATGTTGTTAAACTAAAAAAAAAAAGAATCCAGCAGCAGAGCAAATTTGCCTCTTAGGCACCTATTTAACAATTTCAGTTGTTCTTCCCAGTTTTTAGCTAGCTATCTCTGAGTAGCTGTTTTTCTCCTTAAAGTAGTATTTCTCACAACCTGAATCCCACTGCTCTGCTACTATGCATTTGAAAGCTACATGAGAGGAACAGTTAGCAATGATGCTGAAGATTGCTTTCATTGCTCCACGCTATACGTTCTGTAGTTAAAATTTCAAGTCTTCTTGGATTAATGTGCATTTTACTTAAGCTGTAAACTTTGCCTGAATGTGGCTTTAATTTACAAAAATTCACTCCCTGTAGTAAGGTTTGCAAATGGAAGTAGGATTATAAACGGGTTGCAAGGTGAACAGAAAAGTTGAGGAACTAGTGTTGTAATTAAGTTTGAAAGTCCTTAACCAGTTTCCTTCCTTAACATAATTCTCCTGATAGTTTCTTAAAATGCTTCTGCTTATAGAGCAGGGAGTTCACTTCTTTGTTTTCTGATGGAAGATTATAAAAAGGCTGAATAAGGTGCTGAAAGCAGTGAAGAGAAAAAGGTTTTCTTAGTAAAGAATGTATCTATTAATACATATACGCTTCAAAATACCACTAAACAATGCAGCAGTGCATGGCATCACATTATCTTTTAAATCAATAAAACTTTGATACAGAATATTTCATTGGCCTAATAGTAACATCTTTAGCAACAGTTTCTGCTATTTCTATTGTTACTATTACTGGTTTTCTCTAAAACTCACTTTTAATATGATTTCATTTCAAAGTATGTGTACATTTTTTCATCATAAGGAGCAGGGTTATGTTCTATTCAAGGTGATTCTACATTTTAATGTGTCAATATGTGTGCACCAAATCCAATGTTTAGTTTGGTGTAACTAAGAAGAGATCTAATAGGATGTAGCCTTTAAAACAGGTCTAAGCTGGCATAACAGGTTGTTGTCAAAGATGGCAAGAGTAAAAAAAAAAAAATCTTCAATAGATTTATTTTTTATAACTGAAAAAGAGCTCTTAGTTGCAATATGATTTAAGGGAGAGCTGTAAGTCTCATTTCAGTAATGTAATGATTCAGAGCTCAGATTAGATTAGGGAAGCTGCTTATGTTTTGGGAGGGGCGTAGCCTAGCAAATTTGTGTGGCAGAGGCAAGGGCTAGTTAGTTCTCTCCTTTACACGTATATTCTTTCATTAAAAAAAAAAAAAAACCAAAAAACAAACAAACAGAAAAACCAACCCAAAAAAACCAAAAAAGCAGGCATGTTATCAAGAGTAATGTACTCTTCAGAATTAAGCTGAGTTGCACCTGATGATATCATAGATGCCATTTGAGGATCTTAAATTTGATCATAATGTTTGGGTCTATAGCTACTGGGTCTATAGTTTCCATGATGCTATTTCCTTGTAGTCCCTTAATCATATTTCAATGAGAAAATGCCATGCCAGTTGAGGTGAAACAGTGGAACACATGAAATAATTCAGAATTATTTAACACTAAGTTTTTTTCCTAGATAAGACTGTGAAATACACATATACAGACTGTCTTATTCCATGTATTAAAAAAAATTCCCTTTCTTCCTATTGCTCCTTTCCTTTTATTATTTTCTAAATCAATTGCATTGACAAATACTTTGATGTGATCATCTTGTTTAAGTCAATAATAAGCATAGATTAGGTCTCCTTGGGATATCCACCCTCACTTTAGCTAGGTTTTTCCCAGTTACCTATTGTTTCTTCTTCCTAGTTTAACAGCTGTATGTTGCCAGTGGACCAAAATATGGACTGTGCCGTCCATTTCCCTGCCTAGTAACTCCCCTGAAATTCTGCTCCTCAGTAAAGTTCTCCTGTAAGTAAAAACTGACTCAGCATGCATTAGCTGGGACAGCTTAGTATTCATTTATGGAAATGTCCACAAGTTAACTAGCTCATATTTGACGGAGCTCGCCACAGTAGACTACTTGAGGGGCAATTTGGTCTATGGCTAAGCTGATGTACTGGCAAACTGCAACCATAAGGGGTGTTTCCTACTGCTTGGGTGAAGAGTGAGTAGGTTCAAGACTGCTCCTGTAATGAAAAAATGTTCTTTGATGGTTGTTATTTCTGTATGCAGAACCACTCTGAGTTGCATCTGCCAGTGACACACCCTGTGGCTGCACGATCACTCAGTTCTGCACTAGAAAAGCAGCAGGCATGCACAGCTGGAGAGAAGAGTAGGGAGACAAAGGTTAGGAGACAAGACTAGAAGTGAGGCTGCTCTTTTTGGCGGTACTCAGCCTTGTCCATATGTTGAATGCGAAACTCAGACAATGAGTTAAAACAAAAATACAAGAAGAAATAAGATGGCATAATTTTCTTGGAAACTCTTCTACGTCTATGAAACAACAAGCCAGTCTTCAAGAGAAGTACTGGCTAAAGGTTTTGCACCTTTCCTACCCCTTCCTATACCTGCACGGGATTCTGAATCATGCCGCGTAACTATTGACTGCTGGTGAACAGAATTAAGAAGCTAATCTCATTCTGATGGAAGATTGTTCGTACCATTAATCTCTCTCCTTAGGATCTCTCCTCTGTCTTCAGGGATTATGTGTGCATATTAAGAGTTTTGCTGGCATGAAGAGTGATACTACTCAAAGTAAATGGGAAGTTTGAAACTATTTAAAGAACATTATAAACAGATGCAATGCTTTAACAATTCAGATCAAATTCACTGCAATAAATGACTGCTTGCTGGTAGGATAGGATGTTTTGGGTAAATGCTGCTTGCTTCTTAGAGTTAGGCTTCACTAGTTACTTATGATAAGTTATTGGCATCAATTGGCATTATATCTCACTCCCTGCATAGCAAAAACTGATACAATAGTTGTATATTGAAAAAATATGTAAAACTGAAATGTGTGACAAGGTAATGTGACAGTTTCCTTTTAATTATTGTTGCCTGAGGCTAAGTTTGACTATTTTGAAATGATGGAAAGTTCTGCTGTGTTTATGCTTTGAAAGTTGAAAACTGAAATTCCTGCATTTTTGAACAGAGAAGCCTTGCATGAGAGAAGCTTTGCAGCTTTTGCAACAGAGAAGCTTTGCATGCTGCTGGATTTGCTGCTGAGCTTTAGGTCTTTCCCTGATGCTTATGCATTTCCTAGTGACTGCAGACTTCTCCATTTTAATTGTGGTAGCAGAGTTCCTTCTGGATGAAAAGCCAATTTAGTGCCCAAAAGGAGTAAACCAACTTCTGCCATGATGTATCAAAAAAATGTCAATATATCCAATCTGTAGCAAGAAAATACAATATGATGCAAAGAAAAGGAAATAACAAAGCTCAGTAAACCTGCCTGTAGTAGTACAATTACACTATTGCATGTTGAATCAAAATAGATTTATACAGTACCTATATGCTAACCAAGTAAACAGAACCTTTTTTTTTCTTTTTTTTTCTTCTTGCAAGTTTTCTTGATGTCATGGCAGTTTCACAGATAAATATGAGAAGAAAATGTTCAGCCTTTTTTATTTTTTAAATGTTTTCTTGGTAAATAAAGCAGCGAGAGCTAATTACATTGTGATGGTGTTATGTTGCTGGTTGTGCTGAGTAAAAAGGCAACATACATGCTTGAATGGTTCTTTTGACTAAATGTTCAACAGCAAGTTAACTTTTAACAGAGAGAGGGCAATAGGTTCCAGCATTAAAAAGTAAATTCTGTTTGAAATGGGTGTTTTGGTGAACACCTTGTGACCTTATGGAACAGCATTGGCTGAGAACCCTGGAGTCAAAGGGGTGATGTATGAGAGAAGGATTATGACTCCAACTATGAGTGTTACCAATGTCATCCTTTTTGTGTCAGATTTTTCAAGGTAAAAGATTTGTATCAGACAATATTGAGAGAAGATTGTGCTTCTGCAGGCTTGTTATTTGTCATATTAAATTTGCCATAATCAAGTTTGACAGGCTTCTCTCTATTTTTTCCAGCAGACAATATTATTGTTGAAGATTAGTCAGATGCCTTCCGTCCATTCCCTGCCTCACATGCTATGTCATGCAAGCTTTGAAACACTTAGCACATAATTTAAATGAATGACTAATTTGGCAAGCGTAATGGAAGGCACGCATACTATCCTTCAATTGCACAAACCCATTATGGAGCTTTGTTACGTCAGCTTCTATCTTCCAGAGGGGAAAGTCAGAGGATTTACTTACAAGGGCTGTGTAACTCTGGATAGAACCAGTAAACGTTTCTGTAGCTGCTATCAAGTAAGGGAGAGATTAGAGATGGAGCTGAGAGAACAGCCACGTGAAAACTCTGGAGATATTATTTTCATGCATACTACCACGAAAGACATTCTCATTGAACTATACAAACTAACTGCTGAAAAGGAAAAACTATTACCCAGTCTTTTGAGATCACATCATGTTCTGGGCCTTAACACAGGACATCAGGAGGGAAAGCGCCAGGATGTTTCTGGAGTCCCAAAACTTAAAGGTGATGATTACTCCAGTTTTACACATCAGCAGGCTTTCTTTCTGGATTCCACAAATAGAGACAATTTGAATTACAAAAAATTTAGGAAGTATAGAAGGAAAGAGAGCTTTGAGGAGTTCAGACACTGGAAAGGGGGAAAAAAGATATATGAACAACATCTTTCTTTACCGAGTACGCAAGACATGCAACTGGAAAATAAGAAGATGCTCCCCACAAGATTTCCTACCAGGAGTTTTCCCAGTTCCTTTTCTGCCTCCAGCTGGCTGACAGTAAAAGGTAAGGATGATTTACCAGTAGACAATAGTATACGACCAGAAAGGTGGATAGAAGAGGGGTATTTTCTTGAGAGCAACAAAGCTGTGAAACTGGATGCTGACTTACCGAGTTCTAGCTCAAAAGACAACAATGACATGGTCGCAGTCGAGCTAGTGGATAATGGAGAATGCATTCCTGGAGTTACGAAGGTACAACAGAGTATCACTTTGGTAAAGTCATCTCAGGACAGTCTATCTAACAACCCTGAGACATTAAGTAAATCTGCAGCTGCTAAAAGCTTGAAAAGTAGCAAGTATACTGAGCTGGTATGCAAGGAGAAAGCAGGAATCACAGCTGTTGCTGAAGTACAGGACTCAGAAGCTTGTATTAAAAAAGTTGCCAAGTCCCCTGCAGAGTCTTTACCTGATTTTCACCGAGATAAAGAAACCGTTTCTTCTGTTCTCACAACAGTACATAACGAGTTTATATCAAGAACTGATGTGTACTCCGTAGATGAAGCTGCTGGAGACTCTAAAAACACTGTGCTGCAGGAAAAGGAGCAGGACGGCTCTGGTTTGCAGTACAAAGCAGAGAGAGTGCACATTACTGATGAGTCACGCAACCTTGTGGGAGCAGTCAATAAAGCTCTTCTGAAAGTTATACGGAGCGACAGTTTAGATGAAGCTGCAGAATGGAAGAGACTGCAACAAATTACAAGAGTAGACAGAAACCTGCCAGGCTCAATATATGAGAAAAGAACCACGGTATCCCGGGGAAGCAGC
The DNA here is from genome assembly GCF_035582795.1 of Mycteria americana. Lineage (NCBI taxonomy): Eukaryota > Metazoa > Chordata > Aves > Ciconiiformes > Ciconiidae > Mycteria > Mycteria americana. The sequence goes on from NC_134369.1 coordinate 38,573,865, forward strand.
AAGCATTTATTTTTGAACCTGCCTGTAAATGAAAGTCCTGATATTTCTCAGACAAGTAATAATCTTAAACTGGAAGAGAAAAGGCTGCATTCACCCTCGTTAGTAGCAGTGAGTAATGTTTTTAGTAATTCATATCTGCTATCTAATACACACAAACAAATGTCACCTATTCCTTCTCCGTTATCTTCGAGACTGCCTAGCCCGCAGCTGCATCATCGGATTCTCCCGTTACCAACACAGAACACCGAGGACGAATCTATGTTCAGTGACCATGGCAGTGGGAGACATGGTGCTGTAAACCTCTCTTTCAGTGATTTGGAGCCACAGTTTTATCTGAAGTTTTCAGAACCTGGAGAATTGGGATTTGCCACCAGACAACCAGGCCTACATCAGACTGCAACTGCAGGGCATTCTGAAAAGCACGCTGTACAAGAAAAATTAACTACTCAGACACAGCAGAATCTCTGTCCAGGTCAGTCCTATTTCATACATTTTTAAACTAACACAATCGACCAACCAAGAAAGCATTGAAGTGGTTTTTTAATACTAGCCTTTAATAATAAATAGTATGCTTGCAATTAAAGTATTTTTTACTACTTAAGGATTGAGTGAAAAGTTGTTGAACTTTTTAAATGAAAGTTGTAGCTATATAAGATTTCCTTTCAGATGCATTTTTTATGTCAGCTTATACTCAGTCCTGTTGTTACTGACCAAAGTTAATTAAATATTTTTCTATATACAATGAAAAAAGTTTACATGCTTATTTTCCTGATTTTCCTGTGCTGTGTTCTAGTCTGTCAAAATATTATGATAATATTTATTGTTCTTTTTAGTTTGTTTGACTTAACTGATGGAATATTTTCTGGGCAAGCTAATTTACATTGCCTTAAGTATAGGACTGGTGCTTTGACCATTTAGCTACAAGAGGTTGATGTAAATTCTGTAACAACAAAAGGCTTGTTTTTAAAAGGATTGCATGCAGGAGCCATGTTATAATGTATTTGAGTACAGTGCATGGGTTTATTTATAAATATATGCTGTGAATATAAAATGCATAAATATATGGCATACTGCATAGCTATCTTTGTTAGCTAGAACATCAACATCTATACCCTTCATTTTTTCTCTAAGAAATGGGAAGGCTGGAGGACCTAATTCTACAGTGGTCTAGGTGTGGCTTAGACTGGTCCCTATGTGTTATAGGGAGGGCTGATAGTGCAAAGTGACACGATTTCAATATAAAAGGGAAAGAGGTGCTAATTTGCAGCCTTATCACTTTTCATGGAAAATAGGATAATTTTCTGTAGTCTCAAATTAAAAGGGAAACTGGAAAAAAATATGGAAAAAACCCCCGTTGATATCTGTATTTCTTAGTATTTACCTAGACTTGAGCCTCGTGTGATACATCTTCCCACTCCCACCCCTGCTTCCCTTTAAAGTGCGTTTGGGTCTCTTGCCATACCTTTGGCTGATTCAGCTTGCTCAAATGGCACAGAAATATTCTCTCTCTCTCTTTGGGGGGTGGGGTGGGGGGCGGTGGAGGGTAGTCTGCCATTTTAGTTACCTAAATTGCCTCATGGGGTGGCCCTGTCAGTGACTCCAGAGCTGGTGCAAGATGAGTTACGAGATTCTGCAGTCTAAACCAGGGAGGAAGACATGGGCATAAGGAAAGGGGGTTTCCAAAAGAGGAGGTGTGTAGGGATGTGAAACCATTACCTTAGCCAAAGGGTGTTGAATACTGCCTATGAGGCTTGCATTTATGTCTGCTTCTTCTATAAGTTGCTTTCATTCCACTCAAGACTAAATCAAATTTAGTGTTGTTTGATGAGTTGACAAAGCTGATGCAAACACTCACTGGCAGCAAAAGATGGGTGCTATGCTCTTGTTCTTTCATTCCTTTCTTGGTTCCTGTTGTGCTGTGTTGTCCTACCCCTCTCATTACTTCTTGCACTTATTGTACCTTTTGGTGAGCTGGTTTAGCTCACGAAACCAGCAGAAAATGTCACCCCTTTGTAAGACTAAAGTAGCACAGCCAATATGTATGGTGCTATGTTTTGGTTTTGTGATGAAAACGGTGTTGATAACACTAATGTTCTAGCTTGTGCTGAGCAGTGTTTGCACAGCATCAATCCCTTCTCTGTTTCTCACTCTGCCCCCCCCAGTGAATAGACTGGAGGGTGTGCAATAGGCTGGGAGGGGACACAACCGGGCAGATGACCCAAACTAACTAAAGAGATATTCCCTGCCATATAACATCATGCTCAGCAATAAAACTGGAAAGAGGGGGCTTTAGGGGGGTTAGCCATCTTTTGCTTGGGAACTGGCAGGGCTTTTGTTTACCCACAGGAGGTGGTGAGTGATTGCTTTTGCATCACTTGTTTTGTTTTGTTTTCTTCCCTGTTCTTCCACTTATCCTTCACTTACTAAACAAATTTTGTTTGTTTGTTTGTTCATTTGTTTTATCTTGACCCCAAGTTTTCTCCTTTTTATTTTTCCTTTTCTCTTCCCTTCGTCCCACTTGGGGTGGGGGGGAAGTGAGTGAGTGACTGTGTTCCGCTTATCTGCCCACTGGGGTTAACCCACAACAGCTCTATAAGAAACAAAACAAAACACATACACACAAATAGCATCTGTTGGCTGAAAATCCTGGCTATTAAGCAGAAATGTCTTTGTGTAAGTGAACAAAGTAAGTGCAGACAGAACAGGACCTTAGTTCTTGTTTACTGTTATCTTGCAACATTAATACAGATAGAAAATGTCACTGCAACTTTCTGAAAGATGTAATACTATTCTGGGTTTTTTTTTTTTTTTTTTCATTTTCATGTATGATTGCATGCCAGCATTATTACTGATATGTCAGAAAATCTGTAACTTTAAGGAAAAGTTTCCTACTTTGCCAGCATATATAACACCGTAGGTATGTCTGGATCTGGGATAACATGACTTTCCATTTCGTTCTGAACCAAGGGTGGAATCGTTCTTACTGACAGAGCCTTGGGAGTACCACTCTTCTGTAAACTGACATAAGTAATAACTAACTGACTGTAGTGCAGTGGGGCAAATGATGTATCTCCAAATTTAGACACCGTGATGCTAAGATTTACCGCTGTAAATTTGCAGTCCTGGTTTGATCCTTATAAGATTCCTCCCATGTGTGAAGAGCAAAATTCAAGACTATTGTTCAGATTTGTCTTTAGTGGGGTGCTATTGTGAAATGATTTCTTTCAAATCTAGTCTGTTATTAAATTGTATAAGTATCTACAATGAATCTAAGAATTATGGAGAATTTTGATTGACTATCAGTCAAGTTGGTTGAAGGATTTATTTCATGTCTAAATGCTGGTCTTATGAATGGCTTTTCAAAGTTATATTACTGTTACAGTTTGCACTGCTTCATACTGCAAAACATTTGGAGCCTTTTATTACCTGCGTAACTTTGTATTTGGAAAATTTAATGAATGGGTTAAAATATTTTAATTTATTAGTTTAAATAATGAATTGGCTTATCATACAGCTCTACACATAATTTTACTTCTCTTTTCTGATTGTTTTAAATCATGATTCTTCACTCTCTGGATACTTGGAGAATATTCCTGCAGTCAAACCTGAAACATTTAGCTAAGGCAGAGTGCCTTTATTTTTGTACTTCCACTTTTTCTGCAAGTTCAGGTTTTTTACAGCAAATATTTATGACACAAATCTCATAGTTTCATTACACAAGGTTCTATCAGTAATTCACTTGAAAGTACAGTTTTCTGGATCTTCCTGTTGAAGTGCGACTGCTGGCCATGGGAACAGGTCACAGCTTTTATCTTAGCAAGTTAATAGTTAACTGAGAAGAATTTATAGTTCAACAATAATTGTTTAGCAATTTTCTCTGTAAGTGGGATGGGGAATTAACATTCCTATATTTGCATGTAATAGTGCCATTTGAATTATCAACATTCTAAGTAAAAGCTTTAGAATAAATGAAGGCTTTCAAGAACTAAACTGTTCAGCTTCAAGCAGCAAAAACAAAAGTACAAACATTAACATTTATCATAAAAAGGGATTTATTAAATCCTCAGAAACATACTTCCTGCATTTCTGTAGGAAGTTCTTTCTACTCTAACATAAAATACATTATGCTTTTATAGTCCTGGAGAAGCCAAGCTTGCTTTTGAAACAATTCTCAATATATCTGAATATCTGTCTCAGGGAAAGATGTTCTGAGACATTTTAGTTCCTGACTGTGCTTCTCTCTCAAATTGTTCACAGTGGTAGAAAAAACTAGGGAGAAAATTTTCAGAGCTGTTTTATTTAATTAGTACGGAATGACACCGATAAGCTGTTTTACTAAGTATTATCTGAAAGAGGAGGAAGATTAGTGATATTTTTAGCAGTTATTGAAGCGAATTTGTTTCAGAGCAGGAAACTTAAAAATAAAAGTCTCTGGTTATGATGTAGCCTCTATGACTTAGGGCAAGTCAGCCAAGACATCCCATTATTCCAGGACACTGACTGGTGACTGTGCTTTGAGTCAGGATGAGACTGGGATGGGTCATTCACCACACTTTCTGTTTTATGTATTAGTGCTGCTGTGGCAAAAGAATAAAAAACTGCAAAGGGGGAATGGTGAAAGCAAGAAAGAGAACAAATGAGAAGAATGGTGTTACCCTACCTCCCCAGCCAATGAAGATTGCTCCTTTTTTGATATCTAGTAGTTGTGAAAGAAGAATATATCCAACAAACACAGAAATCCAAAGTTAGTAGGACTGTAGAGAAACTGAAATTAATGTGGGATAGAGCTGAATGATTAAGGCTTGTGCCAGGTAAAATGGCTGAGACTATGGCACTAAAAGGGACAGGTCCCTTCTCTCCTTATTATCTTCCCTTCTCCCAGCACAGACCTCCTCTCTCACTATCCCTCCCCTTCTTTGGAACAACTTTGGTGGTTTTCTTGCTTTTTGGTAGTTTGAGTCAGATCACTAAGCAAGTTGAAAACTGAGCCAGCAAGGAGAGAGGTGAGTAGCTTTTGCTGGTTTAGTGAGTGTCGTGGTTTAACCCCAGTCGGCAACTAAGCACCATGCAGCCGCTCGCTCACACTCCCCCTTCCCGCTGGGATGGGGGAGAGAATCGGAAAAGCACAAGTAAGGAAACTCATGGGCTGAGATAAGAACAGTTTAATAATTGAAATATAATTATAATAATAATAAATTGTAATGAAAAGGGGAGAGAGAGAGAGAGAACCCAGGGAAAAACAAAAAAACCCCCAAGTGATGCAGCCGCTCACCACCCACTGACCAATGCCCAGCCTGTCCTCAAGCAGTGATCACTGCTCCCCGGCCAACTCCCCCCAGTTCATATACTGAGCATGACACCATATGGTATGGAATAGCCCTTTGGCCAGTTTGGATCAACTATCCTGGCTGTGCCCCCTCCCAGCTTCTTGTGCACCTGGCAGAGCAGGGGAAGCTGAAAAGTCCTTGACTAGTGCAAACATCACTTAGCAACAACTAAAACATCAGTGTGTTATCAGCATTATTCTCATACTAAAATCCAAAACATAGCACTATACCAGCTACTAGGCAGAAAATTAACTCTCTCCCAGCTGAAACCAGGACAGTGAGCTGAACGGTTCACTAGTGGTCTGCTGAAAACCAAAGCTAGGGTGAAGGAGGACATGAAAGTGTGCTGCCAGGAGGCAGAAAGGGCAAGTGAGCAAGACCAGCCCTGCTGGCAGCAGGGAATCATTAGATCTCCAAAACCTCAGTTGCATCCCAAAACTGGAAGCCAGGAGGCTGGCTGGGACTGGCTAAACCAGAAGTTGTTGGGAGGGGGAGATAAGAGGTGAATGAAGTTGGATGAGGATGCAGAGAGACTGTGATCTTTTAAGTGAGTGGTGTTAATAGTGAAGCAGGAGGAACAAGAGCGGTTGGACAATCGAGAAAGGGAAACTCCAATGGACTGGATAGGGAGTGTGGCCTTGGCTGGGATGGAGAATAAGGATGGAGTATCACAAAACAAGTGGAGCATGGCAGATTAGAGTTGAGAGAATTATTTTTTTGTGGAAAATGTGCAAAAGGATCTGTAACCATTAGAATGTACATCATGGATGTAAACCTAACAGTCTTGCTGATGATCCATGAAGTCAGTGTATAATACCATATGAAATTTTGGAGATGCAGGGAAGAGAAGGGAGGAAGAAAAAGGATTTTGGTTTTAAAGTCTTAGAAGTTATAATGCTTATTGTGATGTAGGAAAGGCATCGTAACTGCTGGAAGAGGTTGGTGAATACAATTCTTCAGATTATTTCTCAAATCATTTTGTTTAATTGACTAGTAAGATATATACCCAAGAGTTCCTTGTAATATATTCTGGACATAATTGTAGCTGCACCTATCCCTGCTGATTATTAGATGGAGAATGTTGTCTTTGCTTGTTACTGCAAATGAAAACTTTATGGCAGTAGTTCACTTTCCGTTAGAAAAAATGGAAAACGAGCATTCTGGTAATTTTGTGTGGTTGTAAAAAACTGTGCACTGCTGTTTGAAAACATGCCAACTGCTAATGGCTATCTTTGGGAGATCTATTTTCCAGTCTTAAAATATAATAAAAGTACTCCAACCTATAAAGAACTGTTTATTATCATTTGGATAAATACTTGAATAAGTATTATTCTTAAATTGGTCTAAGATTGTGAATCCTCATATGTTAGTCCTCAAAGGTTTTTAAGGGAATGAAAAGCACAAAATGACATTTTTATTTCAGTACTTCACTTGCAGTTTTCATAACTGTGCTCTGAGGGCTGCCCTACTCCTTAGGGCTTTTAACTGCCAGTTAAAACTGGGTTTTCCCAGTTTTCCTGGTTTCATTTGTGTTTGCAATGTAAACATAGCTTACTTGCACGTGAACAAGAATACTCTGATTCTACAAATTTAGCAGTTATGTAGTCTTAGTTCTATACGTCTGTTTAAATTTTCAACATTAAAGTAGCTGGTTGAAGTATCCATGTCGGTAAGCCTTAGTTTTGAGTTTGTTTGGGTGTGTTATCATTAACCACAAAAAATTAATCTATCACAGTGCCAGTGCTAGAAGACTTGTAATTGAAAATGGGATACAGGCAATGTTTCATCCTAGATATTTAATGAAGATAGCAAAAATAATGAATATAAAGTTACTATTTGAATTTTATTTTGTCTTTTCCTAACACAACTAACTCTTTAAGCTGAAAAGGGACAAATAATGTCAGTTAAGAGAAATTCAATAACAAGACCTTATGATGTGTTCCTGAACCATGGTTTTGGAAAATGAAGTTTCATATAAACAAAACTCTGTTTGAAGGCTCTTATAACAGGAGACACATGATATTATATTGTTTTTGAAGTTCCTTTTATAAGGAAGGGAAGGGTTTATAAATATCTTCTCTAATTGAAGTGGTTCAGAGAATTGCTAATTAGCATTTTAAAAGCACTGTAGCGTTCTGTCCGTAACAAGTATGCACTTCATGAGGTAAATTTGCATATAGATCACATGCAAACATGGTGCATAGTTTCTCACAGGTAATTCACATGAAAGTAGTATACATGAGTGAGTTGCTTCACTAAAAACAGCTTATTCAGAGTGCACGTTCTTTGAAGATGCTATAAAGGAGCTAAGAATGAAGAGACTGGGGTAACAACAGAATTACATAAAAAAAGAACAGAGAATTAATCGTAGAATCTCAGAATCATTTAGGTTGGAAGGGACCTCTTGAGATATCTAGTCCAACCCTCTGCTCAAGCAGGGTCACCTGAGCAGGTTGCCCAGGCCTGCGTCCAGTAGGGTTTTGAATTTCTCCAAGGATGGTGACTGAACAACCTCTCTAGGTAACCTGTGTGAGTGCTTGGTCACTCTCACAGTAAAAGTGTTTTCTTACATTCAGGTGGAATTATGTACATTTTAATTTGTGCCCATGATAGTTAGTCTTTGTTTTGGTGCAAGGGCTCATTGCGGGCTTGTGTTCAACTTGCCGGCCACTGAGACCCCAAGGTCCTTTTCTGCAGAGCTGCTTTCCAGCCAGTTGGCCCCCAGCATGTCCTGGTGCCTGGGGTTATTCCTCCCCAGGTGCAGGAATTTGCACTTCCCCTTGTTGAACTTCATGAGGTTTCTGTCAGCCCATTTCTCCAGCCTGTAGAGGTCCCTCTGGATGGCAGCAAGACCATCTGGTATATCAGCCACTCCTCCCAGTTTTGTCTCATCAGCAGACTTGCTAAGGGTGCACTTTGTCCCATTGTCTGGGTCAATAATGAAGATGTTGAACAGTATTGGCTCCAGTATTGAGTCCTGGGATACACCACTAGTTTGTTGCCTAGTTTCAACCACTAGTTTCAACAGGAATTAGTGCCACTGATCACAACCCTCTGGGCCTGGTTGTTCAGCCAGTTTTTAATCCATCTCGGTGTCTACTTATCTAACCCATACTTTGTGAGCTTGTCTATGATGATGTTGTGGGAGACAGTGTCAAAGGCTTTACTAAAGTAAGGGTAAACAACATACACTGTTCTCACCACATCCACCAAGGTAATCACCTCGTTGTAGAAGGCAGTGAGGCAGATCAAGCATGATTTCCCCTTTGTAAATCCATGCTGACTACTCCCAATCACCTTCTTGTCCTTCATGTGTTTGAAAATGCCTCCCAGGAGGATTTTCTCCATCACCTTCCCAGGGACTGAGGTGAGAATGACTGGCCTGTAGTTCCTTGGATCTTCCTTCTTGAAGATAAGAGTGATTTTCGCTCTCTTCCAGTCTTCAGAAACCTCTGCCAATTGCCATGACCATTCAAAAATAATAAAGAAGGGCCTCATAATGACAATAGCCAGCTCCCATGGCACTTGTGGGTGCAACCTGTTTGCCCCATAGATTTATGTACATCCAGTTTCTTTAAATGCCCCCTAACCTAGTCCTCCTCCATTGAGGGTAAGTCTTCCTTGCTCCAGAGTTTCCCTCTGGTCTCAGGAGCCTGGGATTCCTGAAGGCAGATTTTATTGGTAAAGACCAAGGTGAAGAAGGCATTGAGTACTTCGGTCTTCTCCATGTCATTTGTCACCAGTTCCTCTCCTCCATTCATCAATTATTTAATTGATAATTTTTCATGGTTTTCCAAACGTGAATAGTTTTATCACAGTTTTTCTAAACAAAGAGCGAGCACATAAGCACATGTCCTGGTTTCAGCTGAGATAGAGTTAATTTTCTTTATAGTGGCTGGTATGGAGCTATGTTTTGGATTTGTGCTGAAAACAATGTTGATAACGCAGAGATGTTTTAGTTGTTGCTGCACTAGTCAAGGACTTTCCAGCTTCCCGTGCTCTGCCAGGTGCAGAAGAAGCTGGGAGGGGACACAGCCAGGATAGTTGATCCAAACTGACCAAAGGGCTATGCCATACCATATGGCGTCATGCTCAGCATATAAAGCTGGGGAAGAAGAAGGAAGGGAGGACATTAGGACTGATGGCGTTTGTCTTCCCAAGTCACCATTACGCGTGATGGAGCCCTGCTTTCCTGGAGATGGCTGAACACCTGCCTGCTCATGGGAAGTAGTGAATGAATTCCTTGCTTTGCTTTGCTTGCATGCGTGGCTTTTGCTTTCCCTATTAAACTGTCTTTATCTCAACCCACCAGTTTTCTCACTTTTACCCTTCCGATTCTCTCCCCCATCTCACTGGGGGGAGTGAGCGAGCGGCTGTGTGGGGCTCAGTTGCCGGCTGGGGCTAAACCACAACAGCACATCAAATTTATACGATTAATTGTGATAGTGATGTTAAAAAGTTTGGAATCCAAACTTGGATCATATCCTGTCAATCTATTTTGATTATTTAAAGCTATTGCCTTCCTTTTCTGACTATGAAATGATTCTGTAGATTACAATCTGGATCAACAATAATGAAATTTTATGTTAAATCTATTAGTGTCTTAATAGAACCAATATAATTCAGTACTATACACACTTGTGGAGTAGCAGTCATGAGTTTTATTTTCCCTCAGTGTTTTTCCTGTGGATTATCATCTCTGCAAAATTCAATTACCATCTCAGTGTTGTCAACACCATTAACTTCTATTCCAAACTTGTTTCTTTTTGCCCAATCTAAAACCTTGATGTGTCTCTAATATCTTATGGGAATTGTGTTACCTGGAGACTCAGTATGGCTGAAATGGAGGTGATTATTTCTGAGATCTTTCCAGATACTGGCTTTCTGAATCATAGTGAGTGACACAACTATCCTGACTGCCACTTAGGCCTGTAAGATAGATCCTCTTTGATATGCAATTCTGTTGCTCCTTCTGTAGACAGTTGCAGGCTGTATCTAAAATTTTCCAGTTAAGTCTGCATGTCCTTTCTAGATATGTAGTCTTGCAAACTTCGCTAATAGTATGTCCAACTAAAATCACAGTCAGTATATAGCTCTTTAATGGATCTTTGTTTTCCTCAATTTAATGAGAAATTAATTATATTCATTTATATTTCCAATGAATATAAATTGCATTTGTAGTCAATGCAATTATTCGTCATACAGTCTATTACTGTTTCCTTCAAGGACATCATCATATATTCTCTATTGAGCCTTATGACACATGGTAATGATAGAAGATCATTAATACTTCTACCCAGTGAAGCCAAAATCTTTTTCATAGTAGTATAAAAAATATAAGGCGATGCTGCATTGAAACTGTAGATTTATAGCAGTTTGAAATTAACGTAGGCAGGACTGGAAGTTCAAGACAAAGTCTCTGAGTTAAAAAGACCCTCTGAAAACTGACCTTGATAGATACTGTGAACAAATAGCTCCTGTTTTAGTTGAATGACTTCCCAGCATGACACACTTAAGCAACAGTTATATTTTCATCTCTCTTTGTAACATGTGACTCTTCAGTCAAAGGCAATCAGTGAGGGGAAACCAAGTGAATTAAATTGGAATGAAAAACCAGAGACAGCTTAATGTTTTATGCTGGTCATAGATTAACAATTTTCTGTTTCATGGGAGGGAGAAAAGGCCAAAACATTCACACTGGTTTACAGTTTGTGCACTCAGTTTGAGAGCCTTACCGTAATGAAATGGACTTCTTTTTTCATCACTGTAAAAAGAGTTTCTTGAAGTAAAATACTGGCATAATGTGGAACTTGTCATTTATTAAATCTGTATGTATTCCGTTGGCCATTTAAAACAAGTCAATAGAAATGGTTCAGCTGACATTTTTCTTGATGGATCAGGATGATATATAAACTGAGATCAAATTCAAGTATTTACCTCTGTAAGTATAAATTAATAATGTATATAGGAATTTTTAAAAGCTATAGTAGCTACTCTTTGGTATTTTGTCTCTGAAAAAGTGACATTGCACCAAATCCAACTTGTAAAAGTGGTGAAAAAATTCTGCGTAATCCCTTCTAAAAATGTACTTTAAATTATCTGCAATGAAAATGAATAAAGATGCAATTTATGTGTTTGTGGTATATCGGTAACTAATTTTGAATAGTATTTCATGATTTAGATGTGACATTAGATCTATAATGATACATTTAAATAATACTTATAAGTAGTGAATATTTATTAGGAGTCATAGCATTAAAATACTGCACCTAGTGGTTTAATGATGTATTTAATTGTGTCAGAAGAATTTTTCTTTGGGATTAGATTATGACTACCCCTACATTTAGATTATGGCAGCCTCTCCTTCGCTTCAAGTGCTTAGGATTTTCCAGAGCATAGTCAAAGATCGCTTCAAGGTTGTGTGTGACATTGCTGGGATCAGTGAGGAGAAAGCAGGACACAGAAAAGTCGAGAACTGTGGGATGTGTTTTACAGGAGGAATTTTAAAGGCTGAGTGAAATTACTCTTTACCAGAACAAGAGGTGAGTAAGGAAGGAAATACAAGTAATTCAGAGTCCCTCACCTGAGTGACATTCTCTGTATACTGCCACTTGTAGTGTCCTGTGTGCTAAAGATTTTGATGATTTGTAATATTCTACCTTTTTTTACGTTTATGTGTTGGAAGTGTTAAAATGAAAAGTGCTACTTTTTTTCATAGACTTTTCTATTACAATGAAGGGTCATACGGGACATTCTGGTATTTTGGATACAATGAGGTTCTCTGAAATAGTCCTAAGCAATCACTTAGCATTTCTTTGCTGTCAGTACACAATTTAATGATTTTGACTTGGGTAATGCAAAACTACAAAGATTAAGAGTATAACTGATGAATGGTTTAGCTAACGTGACCGTGTTTACTCTCATTTCTCTTTAGTATGTTGGAAAATTAAGATGGAAAAACTTTGCGTGTACTAAAAAAGGCTGACTTTATGGAGAAAGGTATTCTGAGTTTCTATTCTATAACTTCTTCAGTGATTTCTGTATTTGTATGTCTATCTTATGAGTAGAAAATATTTTCTGATTGTCATTCCCTGTAAATTGGAACCTCTTACCTCACCAAAACCACCAAGTATTTATGAATAGGAGAGGAAACAGTTCTTATTATGTATACAAACTGAAGTAGATTGGTTCTTGTTCTCTAAGCTTCAGTGTTTCTGTTACAGAAACATCAGTAAAAATAACAAAACTATAGTACAGGGGAGTCTGGCCAATAACAGGTTATTACTTCTATGAATATATGAACTTACTAATTATTTTTGAGGGAGAAGTTGCAGAAAAGCTACAACTGGTTGTTCCCATTCCTTTTACTCCTTAACACATCCCATTTTTTGGCAGCGCTGACAGCCACAGGAGGCCCTGCCAGCTGGAGGGGCACACCCTCAATTCCCAACCCACTCCCAACAGCTTTAGCTGTTATTATCTGCAAAATACCAGGTGCTTCTGGGTGACCTAAGATGTTAATCATGCTTACCCCATATACATAATTTGTATATGCGATCTGGTTCATATTATCAGTGTATTTATAACAAATAGCTAGATTTCCATGTCCAGAGAAACTGAACACTACAGCCGCTAAGGCAGACTAGTCTAAAAGCTGCAGAATTTTCTTGAGCATATTATGGTAAATTAGGAGTATTAGTCAGCAGAAGTCATTCCAAGTCCTTTGGGGCAATTACTAAAAAAATGGCTTCTTTTATTTTATGCAGCACTGAAGTCAGTGTTTTTGCAGGCCCTTGACTAGCATTTTGTTAACGTGTACTTGAGTCTGGTAGTTCATGTTGTTATAAAAATGAAATCTAAAGCTTTGTTTAGTCCTTTGGAGAGGGTAAAAGTTTTGGGTTTTTTCTTTCCTGTGTTAATTTTATTTAACTTCAGACGTATATATAACCTGTAAAGCTGCTGGCATTGAGCCATTTCATCTCACAATAATTAAAATCTCGAGGTTATCTTCTCTAAGTTTCTTCTACAGTATATATTCCTGTTGTTGCCTCGGATTCAAGGTGACGCTGTCAGTAATGTAGTTGTCAATAGGTTGTAAACTGGAGCAAATGTTTACTAATTTCTGATTCTTCATAAGGAGATTTGTTTTGTCTTAAGAAATTGAAGTAGTTAAGTAAAAAAAAAAGTATTGAAAACATGTTATTAAAATAAAAGCTATTCAATTTTGGAGAGTATATATTTATAAATAAATGTATATTAAAATGAAGGTACAGTTATATATACATTTTAAATAGTGATTACAGTTTAAACTTGAGCACATATTTGATAGCTATACTAATACATGCCGGTCAGGTTTTTCCTTCTTTTTGGAAAATGCCAGCTTTTATAGAAATAAAACTGCACAGACCTCATACATCTATCAAAATCTTCACGGCAAGGCTGGCATTACACAGCTTCTCTCACCCCAATGAGTTACAGTCATTCCACCCGTGTTGCACAGAGCGAGGACCTTAAGCTTTCTTCATGTGGGTTAGGTATGACTCTAGGCTCAAAGGGGATTTCAGGCTACAAACAAGGCTGTGACATAGCTGAGGCTTGAGGCGTTAATAACGTGGCTGGTCAATGAGACACAGCATAAAAGCAGGTTCAATTAACTTTGTAAAGTAAGTTGCAGCTCTGTCATCAGAGGGTTGAGTTCTCTTATGCGTAACTCTCATTGAAATTGATGTTAAATGTGCAAATTAGGCTGACAGCTGGGTGTTCCAGCAGAACAAATGAAGGGTTTCTTGGAATTCAGGTCTGCTTTAGCAGCTTTGGCTGCTAAAAACAACATCTAATGATACTAATATTTAAACAGTCATGGCTTTGAATAGTCATGGAAATGTTTCCACCCATCCTCTTGGTGATGTGTTCATGAACCAGCTGTATAGCATACTGCTTCGCTTTCTTACTCAGCAACCATCCTTACTACGCTCCCACAGCTCCTTCATCACTTCTGCTTTATTCCTATTACTTTTCTCCTTCAGGTGACTTACACTTTCTTACCTGTAACTTTTGAAAGAAGAAAGCTCATACTTTGCTTGTTCACAAGAAATGATCTCTGCCACCCGTTTCAATACTCTGGGCAATTACCTGTAAGATCATTTCACAAATGAAAGGAATGAATTCTGAATTTCTGTTACCTCCTTATTCCACAAGATCTTTGGAATGGATGCAAAAGTGTGCAGAATTGAAAAAGCACAGTTTTAGATGCCCCTGAGACACAGGTATAGAGCTGGCAAATCTGACCCGGAATGATCCACACCTTAGTGGACTGGGGTAAATTAATTTCAGCATCTAACATTCATTTAGGCAACTGAATCCCAGTAATTATATTGTAAATGATGTGACAGCTTTTTCTTGCAGCAACGTTGTTAACTTTCATCAAGCCAAATTCATCAAAATTGGGTCTACTCCTTCAGAAAAAAAATTTTTTTAAAAAACACATCTGAATTTTGGGTCTACAATCTCATCATACATTTTGGTACTTCATAGTCTGTCTTTGTTCGTTGTTCTAAAAATTGAACTCTATTTAGTTCTGCATGCTTTCTTCTGGGAACTACCTGTATTTCCATATTACATTCCAGTTAAGTATAATTCTGTCATTGTCTCTGTGTCAGTGTAGTAAGGCACTTCATTTGACTTTTAACCATAAAACTTAACATAAAACTATGCTGGGATTTTCTGGAAAATGATTTTATGGTCCTCAGTCCACTGAAATAGCATCCCCTTTTTTTAATCCTAGTAGGAAATTTGATGAAGTGAAACTAATTGTACTTCTTGGTGACACAAGTGTAGGGCTCAGGAGGACAACCCTTGGAGGGCTTTGGCCAATGTGCAGAATTTGCGTAACAGGTTTACTGTTACAACAGAACTGTGAGCAACAGAAATAAAAGGAAGTTATGCCTCTCATTTGGTACCTTTGGCATCTACATGTTGAAGATGAAAGAATTTTAAATTATGAAGTATACCTTTTGTATGAATCCAAAATATGACCAATAGCATTTTGCTGTCACATTCATGTAGTGGTATGCTTTCGCATGGCGTATGTTATCACTGTGCCTTGAAAGAGAAAACCACCCTTTTCAAGAACAGTACTGAATGCATGCGTAACTTGAAGCAAGACTGAGAGTAAGTATGTGCTTAGGATCAATTTAAATAGCAATGCTTTCCAAAACAAAATTATATGCTAGATGGCCAACAATTGCTAAGTTGTAATTCTATTTTTAAAGTAAATATGATACTGGCAGCCTTGAGGTTGCTGGATTGCAGTTATGACTGGTATTTACATCTGGTTCATTAGCATGGCAGTGAAAAATTTCATGTGACAAAAATCCATTTGGCTAACGAGCCACCTTTTAATTAGACCTTGAATTTTCAAAAGAATACAGCTTATTTTTTTCCTCAGTAATGTAATGTAACTGCATGGAACAGTTGCAAAAATGAACTGAATGACAGAAATATTTTCAAGTGAATTAAGCAGACTACTTGTTAGGTGCTTAGACATCTAAGGCTTTGTTTTGCTCTGCCAGACTTGACTGAGGCCAATAAAAAGGGCCAGGTTACATAATGAAGAGTGTTTTCTTCTGTTTCATAATAGAACCCTTTGGGATTGAGAAAGCCTTGATAAAGCCAAGATACTTGTGGCTTCTGGTGGTTTATACAGTTATTTTGATGTGCAAGTGTTATTGAACACGCACATAGTATCTTGCAGATGTTATACAATCAGCCATACACTAAGCCTGAAAAAAAGTCTTTCCAAAAAAGCACTTTAAAAAAAATAAAAAGCTGTCCCCAAACTTGACTGGTTTTAACATGCAGATATGTCAGAGTTGAGACTGTGAAATGTTGCTTGTCATTTCGGCAGATACTTGTTAAAACATGAATACATACAGACTGTATTAAAAAGAAATGTAGGCGGTAACTATTGATGTAAAGTTCTAGCTCTTTTTTGCATCGTTTCTGATCAGTAGTTTTAAGACTGCTATAATTAGCCAGTCCTTTAGTGAATCTTACTGTAAAACAAAGGAAATGAGTGGTGTTGAGAGGTAGCTATTCTGGAGTAGCATGTTCCCTCATGACTCCGGAAACCTCCTCCATTGTACTGTTCTCCTTTCATTCCCATCTTTTTCACTATCCCAGCAGTTCCTCCAGTCCTAGTCAGTCTTCATCACTAACTTTAAAATCAGTGTTGCTGTGCCTGAGGATGCATATTCTGATACCCGACCTGACCTCTCTGCAGGGCAGGAATACTGCTCCAGCCAATGCACATCGTACCATGCTATTTGGGGAGAAGTGCTGTGAAGAACTGGAGAAAGCACTTACTGAGCAGTAAAAAGGCAGGTGAAATTCAAGGCAATAAATAGGAAGCTATGCACAAAAAAATACAATTTCACTTCATATATAAAATGAAACTGACCATTACCTTTCAGGAATGAGATCTTTGAGACATGACAGATAGTTCCATGTAAATAGTTGTTGAAAAATCAGTAGCTTTCAAAAAAGCAAATTGAATGCTAGGAATTTTTAAAAAAGAAATAAAACCCAAAAACATTATGCCACTTTACAAGATCTAGTGCTCTCAAGCTTCAAATATCTCACAGTTCTCATTTCTTCGTCTCAAAAAGTGTATGGTAAAACTGGGTCATGTTCAGGGAAGGAAAACAGGATGTTTTAAAGCACAAAAAAAGTTGTCGTGTGAGGAATAACGAAATAAGCTTTTCCGCCTGGGGAAAAAAAAAAAAAAGATAACCGGCAAGTTATATGATAGAGATTGTAAAACTTGAGTGGCTGGAGAGGTTGGATAGGGCCGGATTTTTCTCTCTCTTCCCAGTACGCCAACTGAAGTGCACCAAAGCATGTTTGTAGGAGCCAGGTTCAGAAGAAACAAAAGGACATAGTCCTGCGTGCAGTCTGTAGCTGAGCTGTGGAACCCTGTGCCAAAGGATACTGCGGAGCCCAACATTTACATCAGCGCAGGGGCCAGTAGGAGCCGGCGTCTGCTGAGGATTACTGAACAGCTTGCACAAAAACAGGTGTCTGCGTTGTACGTAGTGGGAGGACAGGAGAGTACGTGGAGGAAGCATCATATGTGCTTGCATGTTCTTACACACCTCCTTAGGCATAGGGCTCTGTTAGATGCAGGATACTGAGCTAGTCAGACACGTGACTCTTTTGTTCTTTTTCTTTCTGGTTTTTTTTTCTCTGATATTGTAAAAAAATATTCCCAGTTAATACCATTGCTTACACCGATGTAATCCACTGTCTTGTTGCAGTGATCTAGTACTGTTTAGGAATGTTTTGCAGTGTGTCCTTAATCTGGAAAGAATTCTGTTTCTCAGAAAGGCAATCAATTCCCAGAAGTGCTGTTAGGGATAAAATAAATATTGCCGAACAAATTATTTTGGGGACATATTTAATTCCATGTAGTTTTTTCATTTTATAGTTTTATGACTGATCCTGGGGCAAAAGGAAAGGGAAAAGCTGAGGCAGTATAGTTTACCCTGCTGAGAACATTTTACTCACTTTAAGTTGTTTTATACTGGACTGTTCTAATAGCAGTCAATATACAGAATTGAAAACTTTCCCTTGCTGAGAAGCAATGCTTATTTTTAAGGAACTATGTATACCTTTCTTAACATGTAGATCAGAAGTAGTTTATAACTGTTTTCTAAAGTTTTTCTTCATACTAATGAACAGATGATCTCTCTTTTCAATGCCTGGGTAGCTGATCATCTTTCAGCTACAACAGGCTGGAGACTTGTGTCTAGAAAAGGTCTGATGTTACAATACAAGCATGTCTGCCGGTAAGAATTTCAATTCTGTGGCAGGTCTTAGGTCAGGTAGAAATAAAGGGAGGAACCATTGGCTTTCCTACATTGTGCTTTGGTCTTGGATAACCTTATTTTATGTAATTTTTGTTAATTTTTTTTTTCAGTTAATAAGCTATGATATGTGATATCATATTACACCCACCTACTTCCTGAGTTCTGTACAAATATTATCTAGCTTGCAGGAGGCTAATATGATTAATAGTATTTTCTGAATATTTAATGTAGAACTTCTCCACTGCTCCAGTTATAACAGGAAATGGTGAAGAAAGGGACTGCCAAGGCATTTGTTGAGCTGGGACTGAAGCTCTTGAATAAAACATATGTTTACTTTGGGTGAATATATGTGATTGCTATATCTTCACACTCAATCAATATTAACCTGACAGGTCACTCATATGCACCAAAATGCTGATGGTAGAATGAATATGGTAACTGTTAAGCATCTTGTCTGAATGCAGAATTTTCAGTTGGCAACCATTTTTAACAGTTGAAGAGAAGCCACTCCTGGATGCCACTATAAATTAATCTTGAGCTCACAGATGTCATTCATGTAGAGTACATCTCACTACATGTTTACAAAAAAACCAAGATGCCAGGAAAAGCTTAAATGTAAAAGAAATAATTTGAACCTTAATTTATTCAAAAAAAGCTAAAATATTTTAAGCAATCTATTATCACTTCCACACCCCCATGTTTTCACAAGGGAATGTATCTAAATAGGTGGCATAATTTATTTTCAGAAGTACTGTTCACCTCTAGTTTCTTGTGAAATCTATGAAAGCAGGCAATATTAAACAGCTATGAAAATGGAAAAAAATGTCCAATGGTTGTGTGTAATGATTAAGTCAGAAATGGTACCAAAGAAAAGAAATAAAGAATTGAATTATTTTTCTGGGAAATTAATTGAGAAAGACGACAGCCTATGGATTGTTTTTTGTTTTAACTGCTTCATTGACCCATGTTTAATACAGCCAGCTCATGATTAGCTGAGGCAAGTGGGGCTTCGGAATGCCTTAGATAAAATAAAAGCATGGATAATAGTAAAATAATGTAAAATAGGCTGTTCAGTATTACCGTTTAAGTTTAGTGGAAAGAAGAATGCAAAGCAATGTCAGTGACACAGCTCAGATTCTCATACAAGTGCTGACTGGAACTGAGAAAAACACGTCTCAGTGCTCTGTGAATACGGCCATAGTGCTTTCCTGACCTTTTGGATGAATCGAAGCCCATTTGTGAATCATGGTGTGCCACAGTAAAGATAATGCACATGTTTAATTGGGAGTTGACTGCGAGCATATCCAAAAATTGTGTCCTATCCAGAATCTTTTTCATTGGTGATGGGACTTAAACATATGTGAAAAGTCAGTTCAGAGGATTTGCAGGATTGGTGATCAGTTCCCTTTGCTCGGTCATCCAATTTTCCGAAGACTGCAAAAGTCAGTATAGGTCTGTCTGTGCCTATAAGTTTATTTGATAGTGTTCAAACATCACAATGATAAGACTTAGCTGATAAAAGCATATCATGGCTGTGGAGTTTCCATAGGCTCATGATGCACAAAAAAGCAATTCAGAGATACCTGCATTAAAAAAAAGTCAGCTGAATCTTTTCAAAGTTTGTGTGATGCAGACCAACTTAGGTTCCTCGTGACTGGGTCAGCAGTGACACTGGGTATACTGATGGCAGACTTACAAGAGCGTGAACCAAAGTAATCTCTTTCTATTAGCCGCTGTCCTCATGCTGGGATGTCACTCCTGAGTATCTGACCATTGCAGAGAGGTGTTCAGAGCCTGCTTTCTGTTCCTGCCTTGGTTAAGCAGAAAAAGTAGGTATCCGTTGTCACAGGACACGTGAAATAGCTTAGCTGTAGATCTCTGGGAGGTGAATTATCAAATAATTTTAGGTGCCAGCCTGGCCTGTTTGCTTCTTTTATAATTAGATGTAAATATTAATGTGGCTGCTTTTGCAGAAAAGGGTGGAGATTCCTTAATGACTCTGAACTGTGTGATCCTACAGTTACAGAAATGCATTTTTACTAGTCTTGAACACTTAATTTATTACATTTCAACTTATGTTGAGTGATAAGTGACAGGCTTGTTGTCTTTCCACTTGCACACATTCAGTACTCATGTGGTTAAATGTGTTGATGGGCAAATTCTTAATATCAGGAATATTTTTTATTGCTTATATCCTGAGGAACCTGCCCTCCCAGGTAAGTACAGCTGTTTAAGCTGTTTGATTATATACTTTGCCAAGAAAATCTTTCCGAGTGTTACTTGTGGTAGTTACGGTGCACTGAAGTCTTCTTAATTGGAATCCTTTCACAGTCTGTTTCTTCTCCTAAATCTCCATCACCTTTCTCTCTCACTGTCTTTTGTCTTGTAGCTCTCCCTCCCTGCTTTCCTCTCATCTTAATCCTTGACCCTGGGCAACTTTCAGCCAGCTCCTCCATTTATTACTTCCTCTGCTTTGTCTCTCTGTTTGGCATCCTGACCGGCCCGTTTCTTTCTGCCTTCTGTTCACTCACATTTCTCATTCCTTGTACCTCAGATATGTTGAGAAGTTTCAGTGTTTGTTTGGAGACAAATAATGTATGTCCTTCCCCATTAAAACCAGCTTATTCTTCTCTGTCTTTCAGTCAGTAGCTGAGCCTGACCTGCATTATGTTGCTTGAAGTATGTTGCCTCTTTCTTTTTTGAAACTGTCAATTCTTGTGAACTGTGTTATTTTTTTTGTTTAGCATTAAGCGCACTGCTAAGGACAAAATTGTAGTTGATTCTATAGGTTAAATACTTCCACCTATGAGAGTCTGGCACAGCTGTATGTGTTAAGTTACAGGATTAGGACATATAAAGATAGGTCTTAAAAAAAAAAAAAATAAAAGAAGAAAGAAAACCAATAATGCTTAAATCCTGCAAAAATTTTTTCACCAACCTTTCTCTTTGATTTGGCAGTTCCTATGTCAATATTTATTTGGGTTTTAAATATTTCATACTGAACAGAAGCATTTCATTATTATCATTAATTCTGTATCTTTCTTCATTGGACAATGTCTGTTACCACTTTCCAGGAAAACATCAAGCTAAAATGCACTACATTTATTACCTTTTCATTACTTCTAGATCATTGTGTATTAATCATTGCTTATGGGAGTATATACTGAAGACCATATCTGTAACTTAATAGATAGCATTCCTGCAGATGTGAATTTGGGACTGTCTGTAGTAGGGATAGGACAGGTTACACATTGGGATGAAGGCATGTAAGATGAGATTTTGTTGCTTAATAAGTACTAAGTATTGTTACAGACTACAGTTGGAGCTGTTACTGCTGCCTGTCACTTATGCTTTCAGTTCTTATGAATTCATCAAACTTTAATAAGTTCTGATAAAATTATACATCTTGTATGCTTATCTTAAATTGAGGTTTTTAAAATGTCAGCTGAAATTGTTTACCTACTTGTGAGAAAGAGGTTGGAGAAAAATATTGTTTTACAACCAAAAAAAATTGTTTTATTAAAAAAATATTTGAAGGAAGCTATTAAATTTTTCTGGAAGATAATTTTTGTTGGGAATATATCTTTATCTTTCTGTCAAATGTGACTAAATAATGGGACTTCAAAAAGAAAGATAATTCACACATGTCATTGAGTCTTATTCTTGGCATTTTTTGCAAAATACTACATCTGCAGGGGCCACGCTGCATTCAACCTGCGCTGTTTCTTCCCACCACAACAGCCCTAGGCTGTGTACAAGAAGCTGTGACCCTTCTTTAAATGAAAGACAAGAGCTGGAGTAGAAGTAAGGAAAGGTAACCAAGAAAAGGAGCCAGTGCTAAAGCTCATTCTTGCATTAACAGCTTAGCGATTAACTCCCAGAGGATAGATTGACACCGTGTAACAGTGCAGAAATATCCAACTGGTGTGGAGTTCAGCTGGTGTGCCTGCATGATATAGTCCAGAATCAGGAAAAGATACTAGTTTATGTCTGAAACTAGTAGAGCTGTATACTATAGCTATGTACTATAGTACAGTTATGCAGGGCTTGTTAAACAGAATGCAGGGCTGCACTGAATAGCTGTACCACTAGTACTATTTATTAGTACTATTAGCACTATTAGCTATTAGATTAGTAGTTTTGGTGCCACTGTCTCAGGCATCCTTCCAGTTGGATGTAGCTAATTAGTGTAACAAAACTTTTTGTGGGACCTTACAGAAGAAAATGATCTCACAGATCTCTGTGTAAGTGGATTCTCTAAGTTGATTCTGCCCATTCACCATATGTTGTCACTCTCACTCAAGATAATGTGTATGGTAAAGCAGTCTGGCCAGCACTGCTAATGAGGTTATAGACCACAAGAGACACCAGCTGTCAAATCCTCACTACATCTCTTGGGTTCTTCTAGACTGGCAGCAAAAGTGGTTTTTTATCCCCTCGGGGTAAAGAAGAATTTTTTTTTTACACCTAAGAATCAACAGTTAGTATGGCGTGATCCTTTTGCCACAAAATTGTGTGTATTTTGTCTGTCGCGGATGTTAAGCAAGGTTGCTGCCCATTGTCTTTGTTTCCTGATTTTCAGTATCTTTCGGGCTATCGTGTGTCTTCCTTTTGGATACCAGGCAAAAGAACGCCACATGCAATGCGATGTTATTCCATGAGGAGGAGGAGGAACAGCACAGGCCATGTGGTGTAACCCTCTTGCCATCCTCCTCCTATTATCAGAGTGCAATTTTCCACTGATGAATCATCACTAGATATAAATAACACACTCGGTGTTAATTAGTTTTGTTGCTGTCGGTAGTGTCCCTGGTTGTCTATACAGGCTATTCTTTTAATTGTTGCTTCTGGTGCGTTTGCACATTTCTATCCATACTTCATTAATTCCAATCTTAATATTTGTACTAAAAATCTTTATATAATAACATTTGTGCAATGTAGAAGTGGCCTCTGCAAATAGGTTAATCAATGTTAGAGCTTATTTTAGCAGTTTTCAACTTTTTAAAATGTATTGTAAAAGATACAGATTATTTAAAATCAATCTTACTACATATGTCATGCTTTTTCACTTATCTAATGCCCAAACCAAATCTTGTCTGTGGTGACTTTGTCTTTCTGATAGGCAACAGAAGAGTGAGAGCCAGTGGGTAAGGGGAAATACTCTAAAAAGCACATGAGAAAAGTAATGTAAACACTTTAACTCATTAAATAGCTTATTAAATTTACTTAACCTGCTGACATTGTGGTCAAGGACTCTTGTAGCCTCTGTCCCTAGCTTGCTGCCTGAAAGATGTTAGCTTTCAGCTGTGTAGCTTTTTGTCTGGATTTTCTGTATACTTCTTTGTTCTCCTTATTGCACTAGCCACAGGTTTCTAATCTCTTCAAAGACTATTGCTTGCAAGGCCACAGATCAGAAAACCGGTTGTAAAAAGACACAGTGAAACACTCCCCAGGTAGTAGACAGCAATTATGGTATTAGGAATGCTTCGGTTTTTGGTAGTTGCTTTGAGTGTAATCTATAACAAATATGGTATGTACTATGATTGTATAGAAATTACTTCAGGTAATGAAAGAAACAGTTGTAAACTGATTTTGGAAAATGATAATTATCTATTTTAGAACCCCACAAGACATTTAGCATATGCTTAATACCAAAAGCATATGTGAATTGCCAGGTATTTCAAAGCCTTGTGTAGTATGTAATTTTTGTATGTCCACATTGGGAAATGGTGTATAATTAATATATGCTGATTGCATATTTAACTAGATTACTTTGAGTATTATCCCAATCTGGAAGTTACTGTGAGCACTGAAATTCTTTGGCATGAAAAATGAGCCTTTCGCTAAAAGTTCCTGGCATTGCAGCTCAGAACCGTGGCCTGAACATTGGTTGTGGGGTTTGGCTGTGGACACATGAAACTTCTTTGGGAATAGTAAGATATTCAGAATTTGCACCGAACTGCCAACTGCTTCCTGTGTTATGTCCTCTTGGGGGTTTTTTGTGTCTTTGTTTCTTTGCTTATAATGCCAATTGTGAACACTTGGAGAGCATCCCACTTGCATCTGAACGCAAGATTTGGCTGGAAAGTGACAAGGCAGGTCCTGCTCGTTATTTGCTCAGTGTATCTAAATTTGTTAAATTTGAGTATGTGCTAAAGCAGTATGCTGAATGGGGTCAAACTACTCAGTAGCTTGCAGGACTTCATCCTAATTCAGCAAATACATTCTGTACTTGTAGAGTACTCTGAACTCCAGTAGAGTTCCTGTTCCTCAGGTTTCTTGAGCACTTGTGGGATGGTTGCACAGCATTGAAACTTGAATATGGTTCTCTCATCTTCTGCTCATGATCTTGCTCCCCCCCCCCAATCCAAATTGTACTAGTGCTTTTACACTAAGTTAGTGATAAGTATTCTCATTTTTGCTATTAGGGATTGCTCTATTAGAGGTTGGGGTTTTTTTTGGTCTAGAATAAATAGACTGAGGTGGAAGAAAAAAGCAGTATAAAGTGTATAAATTACCATAAATATAAACCTTTAATAAAAAAAATTATAAATCAAATTCAATGTCAACAGTCTAAATGGAAAGTTATTTTAAAACAAACCCATGAAATTTATACAAGTGATTTATAGGATTTGATAGATGTTTGGTTTAGGATGGCTTTAGGATGGTTTAGGATGGCTTAGGTTTGGCTTAGGTTTGTGGCCATTCTGAAACATTTTTTGAAAAGCTTTGAGTTGTGTCACATGCTCTTGCAGTTGATACACTCTGCATTGAGAAGCTGCATAAATGTTTTTTGCAAGAAAATAAAAATTGTGGATTTCTTCCACGTTTCTATGTTTAGTGGTTGTACACTCAAATTTTCTAGGCCAGAGAGCTTTATCTTCACCAGGTTTTTTTGTTGTTCTTTTTTTAATGTTAGCGGTTCACGTAAAGGCTATGTACAATTTCTCTCCTGTGGGGAGATATCCTACTTTGAGTTCGCACTTCAGAATAACACACTAATCTTTATTTGCTAGCTATAGAGGGAGGTCTTAATTTTACTTGGTAATAGATTTCTCTGTCAATAATCGGATGGATTTGAAGCCACTTAAACATTTTTCTCCTTTATTAACAGTACTAAATTGTATTTACTGTTTGCTGGCAGAAATAGGACACAGCCAAAAGACAATAAATTGTTGATTGTTTTGGATCTTGATACTCCAGGAGCTTCTAGCTCTCTGAGCATTACAAGGACCCCAATCCTCAACTGCCACTGCAGGGTGTTGCTGCTCCAGGGCTTTGTTCCTACACTCACTGCTTTCAGGGATTTGATTTAAAAATTGTACTCAGTACTGTGCCACGCAGGCTTCTTTGTTAGAGCAGTATAGCAAGTAGCAGGCCTAACATTTGCTTTTTAGAATCCACAATTTGTCATTATGCAAAAAAACTTTCCTATGTACTGTGGAAACATAGGCAATCTTCAGCAAGGATTTTGCTAAACTGCTTATAGTACAAATCACCTCATGCTCCAATACAGATTAAATAGAAATATAGGAAATGGGGGGAAAGATGACAAGAAGTTGCATATGTCTTCATTCCCAAAGACAGCATTTAGCGTCTTTTTCCAGTTTCTCTAGTCTTGCATTTAACTACAGATTTTCTTAACGTTAAGACGATTTATTAGTCTGCCTAGAGCACAATGTTCACTTTTCTGTGCAGAAAGCTACAGACTGCTTTACATTCTATCCAATACAATAGAAAGAACTGTATTGATACTAAGATTTCTTTTCAGTCTTCTCAAGTCTCTAGCAGAGCAGATTCCTTCTATTTGCTTCCTTCCCATAAAGGAAATCTGGAAAATTAAAAGGGAAGGAGGAGGGCTCCATCTAGATTTTTTAATTCCCTTTCAGCTTTTTTTATTTTTCTCCCGACTTATTCATATTTCTTCAACTTCAAAACAGAGTTTTACTCCAGAAAAACAAATCTTATTGTCCTCTGTGTCGGCTACATACATGGGAATATTGGGTGCAGAATTTATATGTCTATACAGAATTAATGTCTTTATGTACTAGCAGATCTGAGATACCACAGATGGCATGTGTGTGGAACTGTGCAATATCATTACCTACAGAATCTGAAACTGTTGAGACTACTTCCAATGCTATTTTTAAATTGAGATTTATTAAATTGGTGTCTGTAGCAACAAAAAGAAAAGAGAAATTTTAAACAGGAAAAATCAGGAAGCATTTATTGCTTGGTTTAGAAAGAAAAGAAAAAGGAAGAAAGAAATTAGAAAGAATTTAGAAAGAAAAAGGTCAGGCAAGAGGGATGGATCATAAAATTTGAGGTGCACACAGCAAAAAATAGTTTTGGTAGAACTGCACATTTTGGATTTCCATATTTTTAAAAAATATGTTGAGTTTTCAGCTGAGGTTACCCTCACATTCCACCGATGCTTTCAGTAAGATTGGTCAAGCTTAATCTATTTGGACAAGGAAGTATACCAAAGATTGTTTAACGTGCTGTGACTTGCTGATGTAAGATCTTGCAACAGCTAAATCCCTACAGTAATACCATTGTCTCCAGTTAGTAATGCTCTAAGTGCTCTAAATGTAGTTCTGGTGTTCAGAGTGTTCAGCTCTGCTGTCAAAAGGGTGCCTTTAAATAAGCAACTTTGCCACTTAGACTGTTTTTTGTGGTCCACTTGCTGAATAAATCTACTCGGTTAGTTAGTTAGTTTCTTTGTTTCTAGAATTTAAGACCCCCTAAACCTTAAAGGTCCACAAAAGTTGGCATTCTGAGACTTGTTCTCAAATGGTGTACAAAGACTTTAATTTTATTTTATTTACCTTCTTTTCACTCCTTCCAAGAGGCAAGCAGTGAACACAAGTATCTAATTAACGTAAGGTTTTCTTTATTCATGCTTCACATATAAGAGTGTTTATAACATTTAATCAAATAGGCAATAGAATTGTACATTACATAGGAATCACCATACAAAAAGAGTAGCCATTGTATTTTTATCATGTTTGATATAACAAAGCAATCTAGAAAGAATGGAGTGTGATTAAAAGATTAATATATAGAATGACCAGTGATCAGGAAACAAAAGCTAAAAAGACACAGCGTAAACTTTGGTCTCAGACTTAAGTGTGTTGTGGTTAAGCAAACCACGTTCCCACAGAGAATGGATATTATGACTCATCCTAATTCCTTGGACTAACAAAAAAAAATGTGTGAGAAGCTGATTTTTCTTCCCCAAGTTCTTTTTCCAAGACAGCTGAGAAAGTACAAACAGGCTTTCTGTAGAGAGAGACTGCCCAGAGAAAACACACTATGTCCTGTAGAAACTGTATAGAAACTGTGGATTCCACAATGGTAACTTAATAGAAATGTATGACATGTTATCTAATACGCCTGTTTGCTAATTTAAGAGATTGTGTTTAAAAGACTTTGTATGACAAGAATGTGTCATTTGTACAAAACAAGAGGTGTAATTACCTTATAATTATGTAGGTTCAGCATAGGACTAGAGGGTTTAGGAGATCGTGGATGTACCATTTATTATCCCAGTCAGATGATATGACTGTGCCTGTATCCCTGAGGTTTCAGTGCCTCATTTGTCTTACCTGTACATTTAACAAGATAAAAAAGTTGTTTACTTACACTTGCAAAGTCTGCGTGGTAAAAATTGCCAAGGAAGCATTAAGTACTCAGTCTTCCTGCATTTACTTTGCTCCGTCTTCCATTCCCTTGGGACAATAGATGGCAGCAAATCTGTATTTCGGCAGTCTTCTTTCTACATGCAGTGTTCATAGGAGGCACTACCTAATTGATAAACACTGTAAAACCTGGAAGACAGGTTGAGTAGCAGCTGGACTCTCTTGGAAGCCTTTATTTCAGAGGGGAAAAAAAAAAAAAGAAGTTGTCAAATCAGTTAATCAGTTAAAGGATAAGCATATGCATTTTAAAACTTCCTAAATTTAGCCTATGATTGAATGGATATATGCATGTTTTTGCATATGCATGCATAAAATACATATGACCTTTTTTTTTAAATACATGCTCAGATATTTTAAAACATTCATTATAAATTTATGTAGCAAATAAATCTAATTCAACCACAGTCTCTGAAATTATAGAAACAATCTAAATTTCCTCTTGGCGGATTACGGTGGATTGCCAGTTTAAAAAAAAATTGTTTCCTGGATACGTGTAAGTAGCAGTAAAATCCATCTGTCGGAGCTGACAGAATGGTGAACTTAAGGGGAAAATATGGCCGAGTATTTAAGAATTTGCTTAAAATAGAATAGTTAGAGAGATGGTTAAAGTTCTCCTTTCATATTCCACTGGCTGCTGAGGCGGATGGGTCCCTTAGCATAGAAATGGTTGTATGCTAACGGTGCGTACAGGTGAGAACTGGTTCAGGGAAGAATGGGATCATCAGCTAGCAGGGTAAACCCACAGATAACAGAACATTAAGTAATAATTGGAATAGAGGCTAGAGAATAGAGGCTTGGTAACACACTTGGGAGCAGTCTGCCAACAGCAAAAATACCATAAATTAATATGATAGTGCATAAAATTAAATTTGGACAAAAACTGAATTTCTGCAGCTGAGGGAAGTACTTATTTTTCTAGTAGCCCAGAAAGCATTTGGCAGGGCTGACCGTTCTTAGCTGTGCCACAGTTAATTATGGGAAATACCAGCTGCTGCAAAAAGAAATTCTGAATGTGGCCTCTTGCTACAGCTCTGTATCACTTATGAATCAATGAAAATTATTAGAGTAACCATATTATGGGTAAAATTCACTGCCACAGAGGAATTTTCTCTTTAGCAGTAGCTGACCTAGAGTAGACATCTCAAAACAGAGGGGACATAGATAAAAATAATCGATTCAAACTGACTGCAGAACGCAACTGTAGTCAAGCTTTGAAGTATTGGAGGCAATGATGAGTGGGGTGGGCAACCAGTGAATAGGTAATTACAAAACCAAAATTAATTCCCAAAGAGCACTGAATTAAAAATGGTAGTATTTGCTGGTTTTTACTATGTGTATTTGCATTTTAATGCTGTTTTAATGCTACATGGTTTTATGGAAACATGTATGGTTTTTATAGGTTATATGACAAGATTCCAATTTTTTTGCAATGTAAAGTCAGTAGATACCCACAAAAACTGTAGCACTGGTATGTGACATAAATCAGGAGAAAGGCTAAAAGCTGGCATGATAGGTTTGCTAGCGTGATACAAATAATGTCCAATTACTTTAAAAATGGTGATTTTTA
Organism: Mycteria americana; assembly: GCF_035582795.1. Classification (NCBI taxonomy): domain Eukaryota; kingdom Metazoa; phylum Chordata; class Aves; order Ciconiiformes; family Ciconiidae; genus Mycteria; species Mycteria americana. The sequence continues at coordinate 38,603,326 of NC_134369.1, forward strand.
CTTTTTCCTCTCCAGTCACCTGGAACTTCCTTTATATTTTCCACATGTTATAATCATGTAAAGTAGAGTATTCAGAGGTAACTGGGCTAATTGTGTGGAGCAATAATGATGAGGTCAAAATTCAACTGATACATTTTATTCAGTTTATTATACTACAAAGCATAATATTTGTAATTCTGAACTTAAAGTTTTCTAAATGTCAGAGTGACTTACATAATGACTTAAGGGCCAACAAGAAAAATAGTTTAGCAAATGTGTAAAAATATACAGAAAAGCAATGATTCAGAAAGTCAGAAAGCAAGCCTCTCTTTAGATACCTGATCTTAAGGATGGCACATCTGGACTTGAGTATGCCTTAAAATACGCTTTCTTGTGTTTGAATATCTTGATACAGTTTCATGTTATATGCAGTGCATAATTTCAAAAACTGTAAGGTATTTGTAATACCCTTTTGGCAGAAATGCTGTCTTTTGACAGGATCTCATTTTGAGATTTTGTGTGAATAAGAAGAAAGATGAGCTTATTCACACAATAAATAATAACTGATTCGTACTTTGGATTGTTGGCCATTTTAGCAAGTATTTTACTTTACTATGCTCATTGATACAGTATGGCACCTAAATTATTTTGAGCTATAAGCTTTCAGAAAGTTTGAAAATCAGCCTATATTTAAGCAAACAAGCTCACAGATTCTGATCCTAGTGCCTCTTTTTTAATGTGATCTTTTAAAATTAGGGAAAATGCAAAAAAAATTAAAAACAAATTACAAAATTGTAAGTGCAGTTGCTTATATGATGCTAAGCTACCATATGTAGCAGCCAGGAATTGTGCTAGTATCTAAATTTTCCACTAGAATGTTCCAAGCTGGATGTGTCTGTGTATATGAAAGAGGGTATATATCCCAGGGAATATAAAAAGAGGTGTATATATCCTATATCATGTCAGACATTACACTTCAGAGAACACACTGACTTCGTGGAATTCATTGGTTTTCTCTTTGCTAAATTAGAGGCTAGCATGCAGAAAAAACTTATTACTGTTTTGGTGGGCTGTTTTGTCAGACTAATAAACCAGCGATGCTGCAAATGGAGGGAGAGTGCTGGGTGGTTGTAGTGCATGACATAGAGGTGTGTACTCTTGGCTGTCAGGTTTTCCTCTTACCTCTCCCATTAAATTCACACCTGTTTGTATCTAAACCATTCCAAAACTAGGTTGATACTATGTTTAAGGGTACTAGAGCAAGGTAACGTGTTAAGTATCACTTCTGATTGAAAGACTCTGCTTTTTATGCATTTAGTGTAAGGGACTAATGTGGGCTGGCACAGTCCCCACTAAGGCTGTGTTTAGCCAATGTAAAAAAGTTTGTCTAATCAGTCTGTTGAGTTTCCTTAGCTTAGTTTTATACTTCACAGCCACCTCTGAAATACGTGCATGTAACAAGCCCATTCAGGGGGGCAAGTAAGAGTGCCTTGGCAGAGGAGGTGAAAACTCAAGCACCTTACATACAGTGTGTGTCTGTGTATGGGGGAAAGACAAGCAGCCCACTTTTTTTTCTAGATCTGTCCAACAAAATTTAAGTACAAAAACATTTTATGCCATTTATGCCATTCTGTTTTGTTTTAAACAAGCAGGAGAACTGTAAGTGCATGTGTTAGTAGTGTGTACCAGAATTTAAAAAAGATATAAAACTTTCTATATGCAGGGATTATCTCCAGATGCACCCAATTATTTAATTACATTTCATTTCATTTCACTTCGGCATTCCAGCAGAGTCTGCTTTAAAGGATGACTTCACTGAACGGCTGACTAATTTGGATGTGGCAAACAGAGATGAAGATACCTGGGTTGTGGATTGCAGATTGGGGCGCTCAAACCCATTTGCTCATTCAAGTGAGAAAGAGAAGATCAACAGAAATGTGTTGCATTTGAGCCTGGAACTGAATGTGAGTAGGACTCTCTTCGTGTTATATTGGGTTTCAACAAGCATTTATTATTTACAGTTACATTTCTGGTATGCATTTATTTCTGGTATGTCTAAAACCATGTTCCAAAATATCTGACAAACTGCAAAGTTTTGGATGGGATACAATTTTCCAGATGGTTTGTGAGTCCATATGCCTATGTGCGGCTAAGCCCGAGAGCAATACATACAGAAAATGTTTTAAATTATATAACTAGATTAAGATACATGATGTATCATTTCTAAAATCATGATGGGTGTTCATTTAAATTAGTTGTTTTCCTGGAAATGGATTGCAGGAGCTAGCAACTAGGAGACGACAAGGATAAGAACAGGTACCAGGAAGATTCAAGTCAGCGAGCAGCGTGTGTGCGCGCGTGTGTATGGGTGCCCATGCCCTCGTGCAGGTATGTGTGCGTGCACGTGCACAGCCCAGCACTGCGGGGAGCCATGCTGTTGCTTCGCAAGGTTTTGGAGCAGCTGAACTTGCACTGGAGTCAGACTGGCCATGGATTTGACAGGAGAAGTTTCTAAACTTCCTGGGATAGAAGACACTGAAGCTTCAGGGGGCAATCTGAGTTAATCACAGTGTGAGACACTTGCTCAACATGGCCCAGCCTAATCTAGCTGGGAATACTCATATGCTCTGGAGATGAGCAGTAACCAGGCTACAGATAGACACATTTTGGCAGTAGTTTTCAAATTGGAGGGAGAAGGGAACAGAATGTAGCAGAAGAGGAAAGAAACATGGAAAGGATGGAATGGTTGAAAGAAAATGCTTTAAAGACTAGACTACATAATACAGTTTGTGCAAAGAAACGCTAACACAGATTTGTGTAACAGTGACATCTATTGGTAGCAATACCGGAATTGACTTAGAAGTACATTGAAAATGCTTTTAATGATGCTTACACTCTCCGATGCTATTCTCTTGAGCTTGTTATAGAATTGATTTCTTGTCCTAACCTCCTTTTCCAAAAATAATTCAGTAGAAAGTTGTAGTACTGTGAAGGTACAGGTTTATCCTTGTAATAAAGTGTTGAGAGGAAAACAAATAAGTGGACTGAACAGAACTGCGATGTAGTTGTTATCACTGCTACAAATATATGCTAAAACAGGAAGAATCCAGTCCATGAGGATACTTCGTCTGCACTTACAAAGGCCTTGTGTAGAGCAGGAGGAGTTCCAAATTAAAAGCCAGTTACGAAAAATAATTTGAGTAAGACAAGAGACATCTAAGATTAGTAAGCAGTTTGTTTCCATTTTTCTTACTCTTCTTTTAAGCAGCATTTTCTGTCTAAAAATCTAATTAACTGCATTATGAAAAAGGGAATGATTTCAGTTTCTTGTAGTTATCAAGGAAGAATATTTATTCCACTATTTTGAAGAGATTCAGAACAAAAGCCTCAATTTCTATAAAAAAGGGGTGCTCAACATAGGCTGATGGGCTGTTAGTGACCCACCAGGTCACTTTATCCTGCAGCTCACTTCCTGTGACTCTCTTTCTTGAAAGTCTTTCAGAACAGAACTCTGGGCTGAATTATTTGCAGAGCCCTTGCATCTCAAAGGCTATTTTTCTGCTTCAAGATGAGTCCATGTCCAGTTGTGTGACAAGGGACTGGAGGACGAGCTGCCAAAAGAATGGTAGTGAGAAGGCTGCTGCTGGTGCTGCCATCAGAATCCATGTGGACTGCAGCACTGCTATAAGCAGCCTATAAGAAAGATAATGGCCAAAAATAGGCTGCAGGAGTTGCTCTGGTGACAGCAATCCGTTCCCAGATATTGTCTTCCCTGTGCACTCCTCAGACTGGACAGCTAGACAACCGTGGTCAAAAAATGTGCCTGTGTCTGAAGAGCAACTCTGAAACAAAGATGAAGGAAATAGGAAATAGGAAATAGTTTCCAGGAAATAGCAACTGAAATGGACCAATTTATTTACTCATAGTTGCACTACATCCAGGCATGTGATCTATGGCCCTTTCCTGCTGTTGGAAGAAAAAGCTTAGCCTGACTGATCAAAAGTTAGGCACTACTGTTCTAAAATGCAGTTAGAGTCATAATAGTGACAATGTGAAAAACAAAGCTTCTTATTGAATAGTTCTGCTTTCTATGGATTAGGAGCATCCTTACATAAATGTATAATATATTTGTATATGTGCATATATAGAAATACTAGTGTTTGCTTATGTTATTGAAAAGATGTTTCTATGTTTCTAGTAGTTGGAAGGAGGCAGATAAAGTAGATGAAGAGTGGATGAATTCTGCTGTGACAGGGATTTCAAATGCACAATCTGTATCAGAAGCCTGAAAAAAAATCCTGCATTAGGTTTTAAATCTTAGTTGGAGCATGCTGTATTCGCATTCACAATCTAGCACAGAGAAGATATAGAGGTATGAAAGATAATGAAACAAAATAGAAATGCAAGTCCACCCTATTCTTTATACAGCATTTCATCTCAGATAAAAAAAGCACATGAATGAGATGTGAAAATGCAGCTAAAATAACCATTAATAGCTAGTAATTAGTTAAGAAATTCTGGTAAATTCTTTGACGTGATTATGTGGATTTTATTTTACGAAGTTTTTCATTTAATCCTTAAACTATTACACCGTACTGTAGATGGGGAGCAAAAGGCCTGTTGAAATGAAAAGGAGGTGAAAAGAGAGCAACCTAGAAAAGGAAAGCACAAAGGGAAAAGATTAAAATTCATCTCCATTCTTTGTTACACTAAGTGCCAGCCTTTGTGCCTTAATGCACAAAGATCTTACTCAGTTTACTTAGTTTACAGTGGTCTTCTGTTCCGTGTCTTTGTTACTTGTATGTCTGCTCGTCTTAACCAGGAGATCAGCCAATACATCTCTTCTACAAGTTCTGCCTGAGAACTACCATTGTTTTTTCACATGATGGGTTTTACAGGCTAACTGTTCCATACATTTATTGTTACAACATGCACTCCTTCAAAATAGTAAGCTTGCTTTCTTAAAGTGCTTTCTGGTTTTATAACCATATAACTATTATGGTCTTTTTTCAAATTCTCTGAAGTAATCCATATCTCAATGTCAAGCAGAATTTTGTTGAAGACGTTAAAAACCACACTGCATTTCTACAGCCCCCTACGCCAAATGTGTCTGGTGTCCACTCATTCTGTTAACATCCATCATGTAATGCTGAATTTTGATAAGAATTATCATATCTATGTTTCTGTTGCTACGTTTAAACTTAATTACTTACATTTAAGGTGATTACGTTGGTGATACCCAGATCCTCAAACCTCAGGAAAATTGCTCACATAATGGTCTATAGTGAGGTAACAAGGCTGAGAATAACGATGAAAATCCAGGACTTAGAGGTTTTCTTGCATCTTCTCTGCCTTTTCTATTTCAGAACATTTAAAGAGTTAAAATACTAAGTATAAAATGAGATAAACAGCAGGAGAGACAGACAGGAGAGCAGGAGAATGTTAAGATCATTATCAGTCAGCGCAGTAAGCATTGGGCTGGGGACAGGGCAGAGGGCAGGACTGTGTCAGCTGAGCTTCAGATCAGTTCAAACCGCCTGAGCCACAACCACAGCCTGCTGCTTCACGTGGCTCTTCTGAAGCCTGACACAATTCGTGCATATTTGATTCTATGAGAAATTACTCAAAATTTTCTTGATTTAAGGCTCTTTATGTTGAAAAAACAGTACAAAGTTTGTTTTCTATACAGTTTAGCCACTTGGCTGTTTTGTGGAACGTGTCTTCGTGCCCTGTTCATGTTTCTCTGGTTTGCTATTACAGTGATCTGAAAAGGCAATCTGAGTAGATATGGGGTCAGGAAGCCTTGAGCCCTGCCATATGATAGTGATAGAAATTAGGTTACTTTATTCTGGCTTATTGTGTGTTTTCTTCAAAGCTGGTTTTAAAACTTACTTCAGGGGAGCTGTTGGACACCTCAAGAACAGAACTGGAGTGAATTGTAGGTGTGACTTCTGTCTGTGACGAAATGTAGGTCAGAAAGGGTGTGGATTATTAAATGTTCTTTAAAGTGTAAGGAATGATTGTCCTTTTGTATAATTAGTGCGTTGACTGCCCTGAAAGTTGCTATGACAGGTTTTAGGGGCTCTTCTGAGGCACCAGAGAGTTGTCAGTTTTATTAAGAGACTTGTAACATTATCATAACTGATTTTTTCCAGAGATTTTGAAGTTGTTTCTTCCTTCAGACGCAATATTACAGCCTGTTCAGGGAGCCTGTCCTTATGAGATAGATCCACCCAGCATTAAAACAATTCTGCTAACAAACTGGCTCCATCTCATTTGCATAGCACAATGCGATGATCTCCTTCTTGTGTAAAAATATTAAGAGCACATATTGATGTATGTGTTTTACCCAGAAACACTCTATTGGGTAAATACCAATGTGTATTTCATTATCAGTTATCCAGTTCCTCAACAAGGGACTGTCCATGAGGATGATCATCAGACTGTGAGAAAGAAGTCCTTACAAAAGCATTATTTGAGTCTGGGGGTTTATGGACTGTGTGGTGAATTTGAGAGACTGGCTGGCTTCCAGTTTCTGATCATTGCTCCAGGGTATTGTGGTTTAGCCCCAGTCGGCAATTAAGTACCACACAGCCGCTCGCTCACTCTCCCCCCTGGTGGGATGGGGGAGAGAATTGGAAGAGCGAAAGTAAGAAAACTCGTGGGTTGAGATAAGAACAGTTTAATAACTGGAACAAAAAAAATTGTAATGAGAAGGAAAACAACAAGAGAGCGAGAGAGGAACAAAACCCAGGAAAAAACAAGTGATACAACCACTCACCAGCCACTGACCGATGCCCAGCCTGTCCCCGAGCAGCGATCGCTGCCCCCGGCCAACTCCCCCCAGTTTCTATACTGAGCATGATGCCATATGGTATGGAATAGGCCTTTGGCCAGTTTGGGTCAGCTGTCCCGGCTGTGCCCCCTCCCAGCTTCTTGTGCACCCGGCAGAGCAGGGGAAGCTGAAAAGTCCCTGACTAGAGTAAACATTACTTAGCAACAACTAAAACATCAGTGTGTTATCAGCATTATTCTCATATTAAATCCAAAACACAGCACTATACCAGCTACTAGGGAGAAAATTAACTCTCTCCCAGCTGAAACCAGCACACAGGGGTAGATATAGAGACGAGTGCCTTTGTTCATCCTAATGCTCAAAAAGCTTGAAAGTTTCTTCTCGCTTCCTAGAGTTCAAGAGAAGAGGTACATATAAAGCAGTATCATTTTCTGCAGGCTTGTGAGATTACCTGTGGTTTGATAAAGGTATATTTCTACTTCTGGAGTTTTAATTATTCAGTGTTCAACTCTGGCTTTTCTAGCATCTCAATACATTGCATAACTTTGGCCTGACACTCAAAGCACCAACCTTTTCAATACTAATTTGATCATTGTCTTGTAAATTTTGTTGGGATGTTGTTTAGACGTAAAGTATGGTTTTCCTGCTTTTAAGTCCACTTTTAAACTAAACTTTTCATATGTACTATTAAAATCTTAAATAGTTAGATAGTGGCTATTTTCAGTAACCTGCCTATGTACACTATTCATAGGACTGTTACAGCTTGGTGACCCTAGATTATTACAGAGAAGTTTTATTCTAAGTGTGGGTTGTCAATAATATAAACAGATAAACAAATATTTTGGCATAATCTGAATAAGTATGTTTAGTTTAAAAAGTACCCTGAAGTTGTTCAGTATAGGTATATTTTTTGTTAGTGACCAATGAAACTGTTCTTGAAAAATACGATTTAATGTTTATCCATCATAAGTTAACCAAACCCCAAATAAATAGGTATATAAATAAAAAAGCAACGCATAACCATAGAAATTATCAGGACAATGAACAGTTAGTCCTGTGGTTGAACATAAAAATAGATGTAAATTTAAATGTAGGAAACTTTGGTTCAGTAATTTCGCTTTGCCCCAGTTATTTTGTCATAAAATGAAATTTAGAATTGCTGTAGATTTGCCTTCAAGAAATCTTGTCTTAGGGGAAATCACCCGTGCTGAGGTAGCTGCCTTCCACTTGTCTTATTAACCCTGGGATTCTAAGAGTAGGTTGGCGAAGGGAGTGATAAAAACTCTGTGTCTCTTTCCTTAAGTAGAGCTTCCTTTTGCGATATTAATCTATATTAAGCCTAGAAAACCAGGGGAGCCATGACCTGCTGGTCATTTCTGTCCTTGGCACCTGGTGATTAAGCATAGCGGAGAAGCGAGTCTGGAGCTTGCTACAGGAAATGGCAGGCAGTAAGGCAGGAGACATTGTTCTGTGTTAAATCACAGATAAGGATGGGAATGATTCTAGTGCCCTTTGTCTACAGGTATGCATGCAACCCTGTAATTGGAAAAGGTGTCTGTAAGCTTCATCTAAGCCCTTAGTATTACAATGTGATTTTCAGGAAACTTTCTTCCTGCAGTAGATACCAATGACTTTTGCTGTTGACTTTATGATCTTCTACAGTACCTTGAAAAGGTAAACACGTGCTTTTTGTACGGTCTACATTTTAAAACATTAACCCAAAAGTTAAATGTGTTGGGATACTTTGTTCTTGCTTGTTGTCTGTAATATTCAGCTTTTCAGGCAGTGTTTTTCAGTAATCTGACACAGCGGTGTGATCTGCAGCTGATTTCCCTGTGGAGGACAGCTTTCCCCATGTTGCTTGTTTAAGATTACTCATCCCAGCTAAATGGCTGACTGTAGAATGACCCTCTAACTTGGGTACAAAAAAAAAGAATAGTATCTTTGAATGCCTAAGGTACTGATGTGGAAATTTGACTAAACAAACTTATTAAAGGCCAGGGAATAAGAAGAATATAAATTCCTGCAGATCTGCAGTTTCTGTACTTCCAAAAATAAGAAAAGGAAGGAAAGTGAAGACTTTTGACTGGAACCTGACCGAAATGTTACTGATTTTCTGAATATCAAAGGTGCTTAAGAGTATTTAGTACTTTCTTTATATGTTATGAAAAAAAAAATATTATCCCTGACAGCTGTTGTTAATACCGAGTTATACGGTCTTGAAGATTACCTTCAAGTGTTTTTGCCCATATTAACTAACCAAATCTCACACACGTAGCATTGCCGTGGCAATATATATAGACGAAAGTTATCAACAAGTATCTCAGCAGAGCTTGTTCTGGTTTGAAATAATCCAAGCTTGGGCAGAGTGCAGATGGACAGCCTGCCTGATTTCCAAACAGTTAACTTGGCACTCCTGAGCGCGGGCTGTGTACCCTGCCCACCCAAACAGCTCCTAGTCACTGGGTGTGGTGAAAGCCTTTGATAAGTACCTGCGTACAGTTCACAGAAATAGCTGTGCAGAGTTAGGACAGCAGTAATATGAAACCAGTCTTGTTGGTTTTTGTTCATGGCCCTGGAGGCTGAAATCTGCATTCCAGATGAAACCTGCAGCAAATCGGAAGAGAGCCTCTGTTTTTCCTGCTTTCTTCGGCTTCAAGGGCGCTCACCGAGTTTGCGCTGGCCGGCCGGGAACTGGGGACTCTGGACAGGCTCCGGGCAGTGGCACTGGAAGCTTCCGCTTCATTACTTCGCGTTTCCATTTGGCATTTTTGGCGATTATGGATTTACAAAAGGCGATCTGTATCACAGCGGAAAGCCTATGCAAAAGAATCCGGCAGGAATTTTCTGCTGAAAACCTCTCGCAGCTCCTGCGCTGCGCTGGCATAAGGAAGTAGCAGCCTAAATGCGCCCAGTGCTGTTCGGGAGGGTTGTTTATAGAGCTGCTCTGCACTCCTGAGCACGAAGGAAGTTGTGTGCAGCCAGTAGGATTGCAGGAGTCCCAGCAGTAACCATTGGTGGAATTTGCAGCCGAGATTAGTGCGCTGGCACGTTTGCAGCGACAAACAGCCCTTTGTGTAAAGGAACAAGTTACCGACGCTGCTGAGAACTTTCGTTACGGTGGGTCTTTCTGCTGCTCCTGAAGTAGAGTTTGGAGACCTGACGGGCGCTTTGGCTGCGGCGGGAGCGGAAGGAGGGGCAGGGTGACCCGGGGGCTGGCTGCCTTCGCAGGGCCGGCCAGCGCTGCCTGTTGCAGCCCCTGGAGCGAGTTCCGTCTGCTGTCTGAATGCATGCGGTAAATATTTGTTTAGTAGTTAGCAGCGCTGCTAGAAGCAAACCTATTCTGTACTTCACGCAACATGGAAGAAGGAAATGCGGTGCCTGACTGTAGTGAGCTTTCAGCCCTGGAGAATACAGCAGAAAGCGAACCTGATCTTTTCACTACATTTTCTGTGAAAACACCTTTTGGATTTACAACTACATTTGAATCCGCAGCTTCCAAAGAAGAAATAGTGCTTAAAGCATTTCAACCTTTGCACACCAATATAAATGCTCATGCCAACTCCTGGCATGAGAGGAATGATAATGGTTGTAATGACGACTCAGAAAATCAGCACGGCATGAATAGTACCAGTGGCCAAGCTGACCCAATGTCTGGCAGGCAAACTGACCTGGAGCTGGAGTTAGCTGAACAAAATGAATTACTTCTTCACCATTTAAGGTCTGTACAGACTTCTTTGTCGGAATCTGACAATGATGACAAGGATGCTATTCTCGTACAGGGTACTTTGGTTCATACAACAAGTGATACAGAATCGGACACAGAGAGTAAGGACCTCGACACCGATGAAAACAATACAGGCAAATCTGGGCTAAATAATGCTGCTTTGTCTGCTGAGGCTTTGGATGATAACAATCAAAATAAGGAAGAGTCAGAATCAGAAGGGCACAGCAACAGTGATGACACTGTGGGTACAGATGACATTGAGTTACACCCACCAGTTTCTAAGCGGCTCCCAAAAGAGCTGGATGGTGTTCTGGAGCATGACTCCAATGGAGAAGACAAAATGTTAATGGATGAGCAGTTCAGTTGCTTGCTTGCTACAGGGGAATGCCCTCAAGAACTTCCAGATGAAGAACAAAGACCTTCAGCTGATAATACATCGCTCCAAAAAACAGCACTGGCTGAAAAGACTTTCCAGCTGCCTGCTTTCTTTAGTGGACTGCGTGTGAGGAAAAAGGGACTAACCACAGAGGATGGGGAAACTGTTACAGAAGTTAAACCAAGGGAGAATGATTTAGCTCTGCTTAAATTACGACAGCCTGTTAAGAAATCCAGTGTTACATCAGGTTTGACCACTAAAAAAAAATCAGCTGAACCTAAAGCAAGTCCTACTTTCCTGGAACAACTCTCGCACTTGTTAAACATAGACGTCTCCAAGAATGAAGATAGAACTGAGGACTCTGGTGAGGGATCTGGGGAGAATGAGGACAGTGATGAAGCTCAAGAGAACAAAGCCTCTGGCAAAAGAGAACCACGATTTCCCTCTGAGGAAATAAAATCAAGCCCTGCTGAATCTGCGCTGGACGTCTTTAAAGCTTTATTCACACGGCCTCCCAAAAAAGAAACAACTGCAGATCCTTCAGAGCTGGAAGCCATAAAACGCAAAATGAGAAATGAAAAAGAGTCCTTGAAAGCTGTATTTGAAAGGTCAAAATCAAAACCTGGGGATGGACCATCAGACAAATCTGTAGGTTGAATTACTTTTTCTTCCTAAGGTCTGGAAGTAGATGGATAAAAAAATAATTTCTTGTTTAAAAATTATTGGTGGGGACTTAAGGTCAAAATGTCAGAATTGCCCTCTTCTTTTGGCAATCTCAAATTTTGGATTCCCAACTGAAGAAATCTTGGGGCTAATTTGTCAAAATTCGTGATCATCTGCAGTTGTAGCAGAATTCAGTGAGAACTGGTGATAGCCACAGCCTTTCAATTAGAGGTGAGAACTTAAAAATCAGTTTCTGATTTTAAAAGATCACTACAAAACAGTTGCCCGTATGTGAAGTATGGCTTTAAATCGGGTTGGTGCTGCAAATATTTACTGTAGTATTATTTAATAGTTTCTCAATCTCACTGTGTTTTCTTTCATTGAGTTTTTTATTTTTAAAAGTAGTCTTTACCTTTAGGAATAATTTACTTTACTTTACCTTTAGGAATAATTCTATGATAAGAGCTGATACAAGAAGTTATGGATGATTTTCAACTCAGTTTGTCCAAGATGTAGAATTTAAAGTAATTTTTTTCTTATTTACATGCATATATATGGCTTTGCAAATATTGATAAGCATTTAACCTTATCCAAGTATAACTTAGTGATTCCAATTAGATGACTCAAGTTATGGATTAATATAAACATTTGCAAGGTTAATATTCTTGGGCATATGGAGATTTAGTTAGTATATTTTTAAGGAATGAAAAAAAAATCTCTCCTAAGTTTTCATAGAACCATACTGATAAATGAATTTGAGTGTGATTTGAACCCTTTAATTAAATGAGTAACCCTTGGGTTGGGGTTCCCCCAACCCAAAATTCTTCCAGCTACATCTTTGGCAGATATAATCAGTCCAGGAGATTGTTCTTGATGGCTAAAGGGGAAATTATCCGAACGATTAAATTTGCAGGGTTGGACCCTAAACCTGAAGGTACTTATGTTACTTTGCTGTGTTGGTTGTACTCTCCTTCAAATTGTTATTCTTACATAAAATTAAAAACTTTTTAAAAATCTTGACTGACACCTGGGTAGACCGATAATACCTGTTTGTAGTAAATTACCTACGGGGAGGAGAAAAGAGGTAGTCGTTGGCCATGGCAGTCTGTGTGTGCCCTTCCCATTCCTGGCTTGCTTCTTCCTGCTTACACCATTCCCTGGGCTGTGCTGGCGTAAGCGTTTGTGTGGCTCACAGCAAACCTATTTGGGAAGCTGTCAGCACACATGGTGAGGGGGGAAGCACAGGAGTCGGTGCGAGTAGCTTTTACAAATGCCTGCTTAACGTCCGGTCTAGTACAAATGTATATTTTCTCAGGACAAATCCAGAGTAAAAGGGTCTTGCCTTTCCCTTTCCCTTGCTCACGTGGGCCGTTTACGGGGCCACTTTCATATAGGGTTTTGCTGTTGCTGCAGTTGTGTCTGTGCAATTACTCCGTAGTAGCGTGTTGTAAATCAGATTACAGAAAAGTTAGAGATGTAAAAAAACCCCAAAACGTAAACCTCTAAAAGAACGCTTTTTTAGTGGGTTTTTTCCCCCCGTTTAAAGGGTTATTTTAGCATTCCAGTTGAGAGTGCAGTCCCATTAACAGCTGCAGCAGCATTTTGATGTGGCAGTATTACGTGGTATGTGGACCGAGCAAGCTGCTGGGGGTGGGGCAGGAATGTCATAAACTACCTCTGCTTCCAGAAAATTATATTGTCAAATGGTGTCTTAGGTGAATCCCACTAATGTTTACTTGTAAGAGGAGCACAGATGGGTCTTTTCACTCTGAAACACTAGGAAAAAAACCTAGTGTTCTTGACCACCTCTATGGTTCACCAGAGGATAGACAGCTTTCCACACTGATGTGAACAGTTTCAACAAATCATTGTAGGTCACGTGCGTTATGTTATTTTCCTCCTCAAAATTATTTTTCTACACTGATCTCTTTGTATCTCTTCCAACCAACGGAGCGCTGTTTCAATCAGTAGAATGAGGCAGATACCCATTCTGGAGTACACATGTAGAGCTGAGCACGGTGGTTGCTGTTTTGGAATCAATTGATACTGCAGATTTTAATTTTTTCTTGCATAATTTTAACAGCCTGACCTGAGTCCCTCAGAGCAAGATGACAAGACTCCAGGGAGACTCCAGACTGTCTGGCCGCCACCAAAAGCAAAGCACGAAGAAGTGAAAGTAGGATTAAAGTACACAGAAGCAGGTAAAACAAAGAGGTGAAGCATTTACAGAAATTAGTTTCTGACATTTTTAATCTTGTTTAATACAGAGATGGTGATAAGTCACAGTATTCTCTTACCTGGAAAAACAGACCTTATGTTTTGGATGTGTTGTTTACTGCTACTCATTAAGCATCTGATTTTTTAAATGTAAATGGCTAAATCTGTGTTCAAATCTAAATGCTTGCCTGTACAAATTCATGAGGAAATAAGTGGGGTTTTTGATAAATGAGGTTATCCATTTCCAATGGGATTCTGTTCAAACGAGCGACAGAATAGTGAACGAATGGAAACCTGACTGCCTTTTCCATTGCCTTAGAATGCAGGGGGCAGTGACCTGCTGGGCTCTAGTCCGGCTGCAGATTTTCTTCAGGTAGTGTCCAGAATAAAAGTAACGAATACCATTATTGCAACCTGTGTATAAACAGAGGAATATTCGTATCTGCTTAGATCACTTTTATAGCTAGCCATGTATATTGTCCTATACAAATGTATGAGAGGGTATGTCTGAAGCACAATGCTAACTAGTTATCAGATAAGCTTTCCTCAGGAAAATATTGCTTAATTTTTTGGTATTTAGATACTTACACAGCATATTTACAAGGGAAAAAGGGATTCTTGTAGCCACTGCAACTCTGTGTCAAATTTGTATTCTTAAATATAAAACAGGAAGTCCTTGTTACTCAGAAATTAGTCGTGAACTGTGGAATTGTCTGAAATATCGAAATGAAAGGCAATAGACCACCTGTTCTTCATGTAACTGGAGATTTTAGAAAGTACCACCTAAAAGGTTTAAGTGGAATTAAAACCCAAGCTTCTATACTACCTTGCTGTGAGAAATTGTACAGGGTAATGCTGTATGGTTCTTTCCAATGCCAGTGGATATCCATTTGGCCTTGTAGATGAGAAAGGATAAATAGGAGTAGTGGATCTACTGCTTTGTATTGTTTAGTGTATTACTTCTTTCTCCCCCTTTCCTCAGTTTTCTCTTCCTTAATCTTCCTTTTTTGCAAAGAGGGCATGTTACTGGAAGCGTGAAAGTTGCTGGAAGATTCAGAAAACTTGGTTTTGACAGGAACACCATGGTTCTAATATAGACAGAATTGAATTTACAGTGCATCTGATCGGTCTGAGGTGTGGGAGTCTATCACTAGATGACCAGGACAGGTATTCAGCTGATGACAAGGAGCGCTACAGGCTCTTCCTGTTACTCTTAGGTTCTTATTATGGGCTATATGCTTGCCGTATTTAATTTTACCCAAATAAATAATTTTTTCTCCTAATGACTGTAATCATCTGTGGCAAAAACATATGCTGAAATAAAGAAAGGAAAGGAAGCTGAATTAACAAAAGCTTCAGATTCTATTACTTGTAGAGAAATTAGGTCACGCTTTCCTGAAATTTGAATAGGAAGGACAGACTGGCTTAGAGCCCATGTAAATTGTTACTCTTTTGTTACTGTGATATTTTGGGTGGCGGTGTCATCAACATGCTGATGGTTAGTTTGCTAAGTCAAACTTTTATACAGACCAGATTCTGCAGTTCATTAGTCACTCCAGTGTCTGGCAGAGAGAGGGATTTGAATGAAAACAAACTGCTGGTGATTCAGCTAGGATGAGACAGAAGCGGTGCTTTTAAAGGAAATAGGCAAAGACTATGGTTGCAACATGTGTTAAGAGTGCAGTAGAGTCGTAGGTGTACCTCGGTGAGTAGCAGGTTTGTGTTTCTTTCAGCTGTTCATGGATGCCCAGAAAGCAGTTGTGGCAGCAAGGACACTGCAAGCAGTTGTGAGTTGCAGATGATGGATCAGTTACATCTGCTTTTCTGAGTACTGGGGTGACTGTTTTAAAGCACTATGTGCAGGAATGAATTTATGCAGTCTCCTGCAAGCGAAGGAAAGTACTGTTCATGAGTAGTGCTGATATAATTAAAAAACTCAGAGTTTGTATTCAATGTTGGTCTTACTGCTGGGGGTCGAGGTTTGTGGGTTTTTTTAAATGAATATGAAAGTGGCAATACAGCATTACTCCTAAACTCAGTATCTTCTCTCTGACAGTGGTTGGTACCTTCAAAGTGCATGTGTATACTGGCATTTCCTCTCATGTCTCCCCATCCAGAATTCCCTCCCAGCCACCAGTGCCTTAGGAACTTCTTGTCCACAAAGTGGGCTTCTTAAAAATGTGATATAAAGCAGGTTAGTGATCACCATTAAACTGACGGGTCTCAACCAGTCTCAGCATGAAACCCTATTTCTTACACCAGTGTCTTGTCCTAACAGCTAAGACCAAATGAAAAATTCTTGATTTCAGAATAGAGTTCAAAAATTGTGCGTGGCAGGGATGTTTGTGATTCCAGTCTTCCTCCACTGATGTTCCTGAATAGATGATTATCTGTAACATAAAAAATGCTGAAGTGACTTGTTTTAACTTTCAGTCAATGATGTATGTTAGTGTTTTCATTTCTGTGATTAAGTTTCATCTACCAAAACAATAGGAATCTATATACAAGCAGTAATAATAGGCTGAATTATTAGGTAAGTATTCATTTAGCACAGCTTTATTTTAGGTTTGAACAAAATACATCTGTCACAAGTGTGATCACGTCCAAGGATAAATCTGTGGACATAAGTCTTTGTACTTCTAACAGGCTACAAGAACATGTACTTATTTTATGAGGTAGCATAGATTTTTTTCATTTGTCATGAGAAATCGGTATTTAAAGTAACAATGAAAATGTGAAAGTTGGAATACTGTAAACTTTCTCACAATTCTGCACTAAGTCTTTGATTTACTTCCTTCATCACCATGCACTATGGCAGCTATGACAGGAAGGTAGGGATACTGAGGGAGAAAATTCCTGGCTTTTTGATCTTTCTCACCTCCTTGCCATGTTTTTCCTCATTCTTCTTGCTGCCTAGTGGAAGCAAGAAATTCAGGCTTAATTTGGCCTACGCAGCAGACATCACAGTGACTCATAGCACCTTGGAGGAGCAGCTAACTCCCTCCTGAGGCTCGTAGTCTGGCTTGATGTGTGGGAAACCAACTGAAAAGCAAATGGACATAACAAGGAACACGTGTGTGGGGCTGACTAGGCCCAGGAATATTAGAAGTGAAAGAAGTTAGTGAACAAATATAACTCTGCAATAGGGTTTTTTCATGCCTTTGATAACACCTTGTATAGTCATGGTATTGTCAGCCCCAACACCCAAATCCTGAGTTGTAAATTTTGAATTAAAAGGATGATATTACGATATTTTGGCATATCTTATGTTTTCTTAATCCTTTAATTCCTGTTTCCATAGAGCAAGTGACTGTGCTGTCAACCAGCTCTCTGTAATTAGCACAAGCTGCTTAGATGGTTCTCTAGAGAAACTGGAACTTCTTTGAAGTATGTCAGTCTAAAATAGTTGAAGTCCAAAAAGTCTGTAGTACATTACACCATTTATATCCTGGAAGACTAGAAAAAGGGTATTTTAATTTATAGTTATAGGTTTATTCCATGGAAGTCTTTCCCGTGTAATTAAAGACATTTCTGTGCATATTTCTCTGGTCCTAATGTTCTGTTCTTCTGTTTTCATTAAAAGTTCCTTTTTCTTTTTCCTCCATAATTCTGAGAGAGATTTCTCCCATTTTTTAAGCATTAAATCTGATAGAGGGGTAGATGTGTCAGCTATTACGTATGGTGAAAATATCTAGCCAGGTAGAGGAGACAAATTCATGTCTATACTGAGTTAACTCATCTGTGATACTAGATCACATAGAATCCACATATAATGAATGTCTTAGCTGCTGTGTATGACTAGATCAGCACTTGCAGCCTCTCACGTCCAAGAAGAGGAGTTTAGACATGAGTTCTGCTGCTCATAAAACTACTTATGTTTGAAGAACAGTTTCCACATTAAGGTAGTATGGATATACAGATCCTGTAATTCCTATTAAAAATGCATTTTTAGCCATTAAGATCAAAATAGTTCTCATAAAACAGAGAGAGTTTAGTCTTTTGCTTAAGCAAAACAGAGATTTAAAAAGTGATAAGAGAGAAGTATTTGACATTCCTGCTGGAGAAAATGTTAAAAAAAATCAAGTTGAAACATTAATCCATTTAGTGCTTTTTTCATTACATGTTTTCCCATTAATTCCAATGTCCGTATTTAACATTTAAAAACTCTGTTCTCTCACAGTCTGTCTATTCATCATCCTTAAACCTGCAGTGAGGTAATACTGTCTCTATGGTGCCACAATTTCTATAACAACAGTCTGTGATGCTGTAAGCAAAATTTTCAGGGTAAATAAGAAAATCAAGAGGTGACTGAGAAAGCTCTTATTAAACAAGTGTCTAAGTAAATGGCAAGTGAAATAAAAAATAATGGCAGAGTCTCAAATATAATAATTGCCAAGTCTTAAATATATTAAAGCCTTGGTCCCCTATGCTCTGGGTTCCCAGCAAGAAAATCACTTTATGATCATGACATAAATGCAGAGAATAACCAAGCATAATGGTCTGAACAAAGAGATGAGAGATAAGAACATGATTTCTTATCTTTCTTTAACATAAACTTCCTTTGTGGCCTTGAACAACTTGTGTTTGTCTCCAAAAAAATAACGCTTGATGTTGTTAGTGTCCTCAAGGAAGTTGTGACAGTGGCTGCTAACAGTTGGTTTCATCTTAAAATAAAAATATTGACTTTTTTTTCCTAATTTCAGTTTATTGACTTCAGTGTGGGATTTGGAGTTTAGTTCTGGGATTCTATTATAAATTATTGTAATGCATTAGATAAAGCAGGACTACAGCAAGCAGGATATTATGCATTGGTTGAAGAGAGTTTTTTTGTGATTTAATGGTCACTGATCAATTTGATGTGACCTCAGAGTGCAGGTGGACTGCATAAAGGTTTTGTAAATGATTTTACTACATTTTACTGCATTTCTTGTGCAGCATGACAGGCACATTTGGCCATGTTATGTCAGTGTTTCATATTCTGACAAATACACTAGCTTGTTATTGAGAAGCTGAGTTTTTTATTACAAGCCAGATTGTTGTAGCCATATTATATTCCTCTAGACTAACAATGACATTTTCTCCCCTTACTTATGCCAACTAAAGCTATAATTTTATGGATTTGGAAGGTATTGGGCATAGTGCTGCTTGGAAGTATCTACAGTCTCAGACAAATGGGTTGTGCATGTGCTGATGAATGCAGCAGCCACTTTTCCAGATATCTTACAGCCCTGTCTGCTAAGATTTACTTTGAAAATATTAAAA
This sequence comes from Mycteria americana, assembly GCF_035582795.1. Taxonomy (NCBI): domain Eukaryota; kingdom Metazoa; phylum Chordata; class Aves; order Ciconiiformes; family Ciconiidae; genus Mycteria; species Mycteria americana. The sequence continues at coordinate 38,622,346 of NC_134369.1, forward strand.
AAACTTCAAAAACCAGCAAGCAAAAGAAACTTCCTTTGCTTTTCTCTCCCCACCTCAGCTGATAATGTCATTCATACTGTGCCTCTTGAGATAGGAACAAAAAGATAGGCACCTGTCAATGCTGAAGATTTGTTGTTAAGATGATTGTGTTCCATTTCCAGCCCTTTTGCTACCTTCTGGAATGACTTCAGGAAAATTGTGAGACCTGTCCAAGCTTCAGTTTACCCACCCGTAAAATTGGGATAAGAATCCTGACCTATTTTTCGAGCCAAATTAAATTCCTTTTCTGTTTATAGGCTATTAGCATTAGATAGAGATGCAGAATGCAAAAGAATACTGACTTCCTAAACTTGAATTTGCAAAAAAGTAACACTTACAGTATGGTAACTGTGCCAAAGGCTGTGTGATAAAATGTTCATGCTTTCCTATACGCGGAGGACTATATTATTACAGGATGAGGGGGAAGAAGAGTTATGCCCCTCTTTTTCAATAAAAATCCCTGCTTTATTTCCATTATGCATACCATCTATAGAAATGTAGTAATTTTAGGAGACCTATTGTTTTTGGGTCTGGATGCATCTATTGCAGCAGACGCCTGACAAGGACATGTTTTACAGTATACAAAGCCATATCTGGCTGCATACATCTGTGTAGCCATAGATACCAGCCTGCTTAAGAATTCACGTACAGAACAGCTTCAGTCCACTCAAAGTAGAAACTTGATTTTTAAACTACATTTTTCCTAGTGAGAAGATTAATCTATTATCTGAATATAACGAAGGCAAGTTCTGTGAATTATTTCTTTTACTGTAGTTTTTATTTTGAAATGTAGGCACCACTATGGCTCCTACCAATGTGATATTGCAAAGGCCCAAAACGGTCACAGGATTTTACGGGATGAGTCTTGTTATATAATTGAAACACAGAGTGAAAGAGCAATTGTGTACAGCACAAGAAGAATGACTTTGTATTTTATTTCCATGGGTCTATTTCAAAATATATGAAGCCCTTTGTATAACAGGAATGCCTCTGAGTTTTATTTAATTCACTTTCCTGTTCTCCAGTCTCACTGTTCACGTGATCTGAAGTTCTGTTTGGCCCAGCATTTGAACATGAGAGATTTAAATACTAGCCTAAATGAAACCCTGAGTCTGAACACCCTGAGGCTTTCTGAAAATCGGCACCTGGATTTAGAACTGCTTTTTGGGTTTCTTTGTAGTTAAATTTGATATCATCTCTGCCAAGTTTGCCCCCTCTGCTGCAGCACAGAGACGTACTCTTATCTGTAAAAACCCAACCCTATTTATTAGGGTACATTTCTTAGTTTTGGATATATCCGTGTTTTAAGTTTGTCAACAGTTCTAAACTTGAGAATTGCTGAGAATACATTGGGGAAGTGGTGTGCCTATGTGTGTGGGTACGTAGTGTGCCTACACTCACCCACATACCCACCCACATTTGAAAAAATATACACTTATAGTGCATATATAGTATATGTGCATTCTCAATGTATCCTTACTATATATAGTATACAGTGATTGCGAAGGTGTTATAGATCTAGAATGAGTGCTTTGTATTTTTAAATGTGTGTTAGATGAAGTAGATAGAGTCTGTAACTCAACAAAGAAATTTTGTAATAAATTTGTTCCTTGTGTTTGCTGATAAGGTGTTACTTGTTTACCATATTGCATTGGGGAATGTGAACTTGTAATCGATTGGTTTTGTAAATATGAAGTAGGACCTTTATAGAGAAAGAAATCATGTTGAATGTCCCCAGCAGCAGTACCTCTGATGCTGCCTTCCTGGGAGGGTGAAAATGGCAAGCGAAACCATTCATTTCTGCTATCAGGTAAATGAATTGAGCTGTAACCTCACCTGTGACAGGAGAGGAATGATCAAGTAGACAAGTTACTCGGGTGTCTGCTTCTGAATAGTGCTTTATAGTGCTTTGCAGTCAGAAAGAGTAAGAGCTATTTTCTGCATTTCCATAACAGAGGATCAAGGGGTTGCTGGTTTTTCCTTCAGGAGGCTGCTTTTCTGTGGGTATGGTTCTGTTGTTCTCAGGGAATTCAATGAGTGTTGTGAAGTTACTTCATTTTCTGTAGTAATTTAACTCTTACATCTTCTGTATTATCTCAATATCCAGACAGTATTTAGATACTGGACTATTGGCTTGTTTAGGGCTGTTTATTCTCCACATGTCCCTCTCCATCTGTCACCCTTCCTCATATCTTCCATATTTCCACTGTACCAGAATCTTTAAGGTGCTGAAAATCATTGAAATTTTAGGTTTGAAGGGTTCTTCCTTCCCTTAAAAGTCTAAAAAAACCCCTAAGTTGAAGTGAAGGATGTCTGCTCGTTTCCCAGTCTGGGGAATTGACGTCCTTATATGTATTGAATGATGGGGCTGCAAAAGAGTTCAGGTTCAATGGGAAGTAAAGGAAGGAGGACAGGTAGGAGGGAGTAGATGGAATGGGGTGAGGGAAGAAGGATTAGAATAATGTGCCAAAACTACATTCAGTATTGTTTTAGCCAATCCCCTATCCCTGAAAAATAGGTAATTCTTAAGAATTTCTTTAAGCGTAAATCAATTTTAATTTCCTAGTTCTAAAAGGATGCTTAAATGCAAAACTTGTTCAAACTGGTGTTCAGAAAGTTTAAGGGATTCTGTCTGTCAACTTTTTATAAACCTAAGCTTTGGGCTTTCACTGACCAATCATGTCGTAAAATCTGTGTAAGCCACAATTTGTCTACTTAGTGTTGCATTCATGTAGCATTTCAAATAAATATTTGTATTTCTCCCAGTGTTACTTCTTCTGTGTGAAAATTATGCTTTATAAACACCATTCCAAGACTGAACAAATAACATGTTTTGAAAGTTGCTCATGACTATGGTTATTGGAAGAAAATTTGCTGCATTTTAGGACTGTAGCCTGAAAAAGCCTGGAAGGTCGCATCAATGTGCCTGGAAAAATAAATATCTAAATAATAAACAAGGTGCAGCTGTGGCGAGTAGATTCCCTTCTGAGACCTGATGCTTAAAGGCGAAAACTACAGGGGGAAATAATGGAGGAGGAAACAAAGACTATAGTGAAAGGGAATATTGAAAATGATGGGACCAGGGATTACCAAGGAGAGAGAAAAGATTAAGAAACCCTCACTATTCTAAAATGTAATGAATTAGCTCAATTAAAAGTTAATGATTTCCTTTATGCTACAAGGTGTGGTACATCTCAAGAGAGGCAGATTGCGCTCAAGTTTTCCAGCTTTTGTTCTCAAATTACTTCTAAATTGTGTTAACATTATTTTGCATGTTTCCACATACTGAGCTTAATACATAAGATTTTTTACAAAAATTAATGTACAGACCAGAAGTAACTATATAGGTCATTTATCTTCAAAGCTTCTACTTTCTACTTGAAGTTTTGAGATTATGGCAGAGAAGGTTCCTAAATTGCTTATGTAAATTTTGAGGGGTAATTCGTCTATTTGAAATGTGAGTTATGGAGATTTCTGTGGGAAAGGTTTTCATATAAGATTTTATTTAAAATTTATTTAAAACTATTCAAGTAGGTGAGTTGTTTTATTATCAAAGAAGAAAAGGTAGTTTTTGCACAGCACAGTTTTGAACACATATAGAATAATACTGAATAATATTTGAGTGTGTATACTTGCTTTTTGCAACAGTTTTGGAGAATGAAAATTGTCATTTGAAACATTGTGACCCACTGCATCCAGTATTCCCAAAGTTGCAGGTCAAATTTTCAGGTCACCAGATTTACCAGTGAACGCTTGTACCTTTTCTTTTAGAAATGGTGATTAACAGTGCAGCTTGCTCAGTATCGTGACAAACATTTACATGAGCATGTATTGTGTATATTTGTAAACTTTATTGCTGCTCTGTATTCAGATAATTTCTGTGTGATTATACAACTGAACATATGCTAAGCATTTGCATAAATTACATAGGTTGTCCAAACCATCCAGATTTTATTTCATGTTTGGTTTTCTATGCATTAAGGAAAAACATGCATGCTATAGTGTGTATTTGCTTTGCAAAACGGTGAAGCATGCCTCATACTTTACTAATCATTAGTAATATTTTATATGCTTTATTTCTACCACCTGGTGGCACGTCATACATTGGCCACTGTTATTGCACAGTCTATGATTTTTTTCAAAAGTGCATGTTTTAGAAACAACTTAAAAAGCAAAACAAGGAATTCTTGAAAGCGTTCCCACCCCAAACTTGTGTCTTCTAATCAGATTGTATGGAATGAATCTGTCAAAAGAGGCTAAGCTTCTGATCTGCATTGCTCTCCTTGCCTTACCAAGCAACATGAAAAGACAATAATGAGTGAGGACCATTGTTATTTCCAATTGAAAATCTTGAGGAATCAATAAAATAAATTATTTAGTCATTCTACAGTGTGCGATATGCAATTCTGTGTATATATCGAGCTGAAAGCTTTATAGAGATATTTGCAGGTTTGTTTTCATAGGGAGTGTTGCTACATGTGGCCTATGGTTAACTAAGGAATGTCCGTGGGATTTTTTTACGTGGTAGAAATTTATTTAAATACTTGCTATTTGATTTTGATTTGATTTGATGGACAGTGCTAATATCTAGGAACACTTGAGAAATTAAGCAATTCATAAACAGTTGATAATTTTTTGCAAGATGAAATGATATAAATGGGAGCTGAAAATACTGACCGAGGTGTATGTTTGTAGCAATGAATAAAAAGCAGGGGAGTCTGCCAGACTCCCTGCTAGAATGCATATTTAATGGGTGTAAAAATATAAATTCCCTGTGTGAAGCTTAAATACAATCTTACTTATGCTTTTGTCTCTAGCTCACCTAAAGCTTTACAAGGAGGGAGCACCAGGTGGGTGGAACAGTGTAACGTTGTCCGTCTGTGTCTAGTCTTTTGTCTCTTTTGTTACTGTAAAGGCAGTATTTACTTTTCCTTGATGGAATAAAAATGGTAAAGGCAGAGTCTGCAGTACCTACCACTGTTTAGGACTGAAAATTTAATAAAGACTACAGAAGTTCTGTAATACAGATGAGGAACTGTTTTCAGAATTCTAGCTTACGTTACTTTCGTTTCAGTGGCTGCCATCCCACTAAAGTGAGTGGAACTTGGGTTGATTTCTTTGACTTTCAGCTCCATCCCACAATGCTGAGTGTGAAATTTTGCAAAGTTAAGATTTGAAGTCTGATCGGAAGAACATCACAATTGAGAACTGGTGTATTACTTTCTCTTCTTCTCCTGGTTTTTGTTGGTGGTGGTGGTGGTTTTTTCCCTCATTTCTCTTGTCTGTGAGCACACTCCAGGTAAATGTAAGCCATTTTAGAGATAATCTAGTAAACCTAATAATTAGGCTTGTTATAATCTGGCAGTGCTTATTCTAAAAATCTTCAAAGCAAAGACTAGAGATGTAGTGAAAATTGAGCTGGAAAAGTTCTTTCTGAGTTGGTGGGCTATGGTCCTCCGTTGTGAGGTGTATCTTATATAAAACTGAGGTAACAGCTGAATTTAAGCAAAAAGACAAGGTGAAGTGAATTATTACATGATGAGAAATATTGTAGTGGCATACTTTTACTGTTTTGAATAAATATTGCATATAAAAAATGGGAACTGAAGCTTTTTGTACAAGAACTAAATTTGCCCTGTTTACTAGTTTAGTACTAGTCAGTTTGGAAGGATTAAAGGGATAAGGGATGACAGCTTTTTACTTTTCCATAACCTTGATGTATTTGGACACACACTGGTCCTTATTCAAAACAAGAGCACATTTAATACTGCCAAAGAAATACAATAAAATCCCATTGAAAACTGTGTGAGGGCTAATTAGATACTAACTGATAACACCATTAGCAATGAATCAGTAGGGATGTCTTTTGAAGGAAAAGGAGATTTAATTGTGCTTTAAGAAAGGGAATGAATGATATGAACCTGATTTACGGAAGTTTATTTCAGATATAGCCTGTATGTGTCTTTCTGCGTTTTCTTGCTTGGTTTTGTATCCCACCCAAGAGCAGGACACACAGAGCCCTGGCCATTGTTGGATTTCAAATGAAGCTTAAGGAACTTATTTCATACAAATTCTTGTGACTTGGAAACTCCTTTTAAGCAGCTCTTTCAAATGATTGTTATTATCGAATGTGTGATAACTAACTGAAGCAGAGTTGGAACTCAGTTTATTTTAAAAGAGGATTTTCTGGTCCTCTTTATTCTATGATGACTTGTCACTTCTGCAGTTGCTTGCTGAAGTAACTGACATAACTGAATCAGGCGTGTTTCAAAGCACTTACATTTTTCTGTGTATGTGGAAATGAGAGAAAGCGACATCTTCTGGAGGGTCCTTCTGTGACAGCTGAGACAGCAGGGACATTTTGTGGTATTTTAGGTGAAGGCTGACTAGTTTCATTCTGGTGTCATGAAGGTAGTGAACCTGTGTACTTTTTATAAATGTGCTGCTTTTTTTGATATTGAGTTTATATAATCCATAACGTACATAAAGTACTCTGAAATTTCGGTCTGCCTTTTTTGCTAAAATAAATATTTGAATAAAAGCATCCTAAAGACATTCTCAAATGATGAAATACCAACTCCCTAGTGATTAAAACACCCTTTCTGAAGAGCAAGAAGTTCTTTCTGAGCCCTCCTTTTAGTGTAACGCATTGCCTCAGTATCTCTAGCCTGTCTTCTCCTTTATTTCTGTAAGTTAAGAAACTGTCATTATACTGTGTATGGATGATCATTATTTGTTTATTCATTAAGCAGTTTCCTGTTCTCACGCTTTTCAAACAATTACAGTATAGCAATCTGCTGAGTTAAAACTTTCTAAGGATTAAGATTTGTTTTCTTTTTTTTGATCCTTTTTTGTAGTTGAGTTAGGAGTACTAGATGTTGTTGGTGAATATTCAATGTGAGTATTTTACAAGACTTATAAACAAACCTTATGACCAGGATAAACTCTTGATGCATTATATCACTGAAGAACAAGTTAGTCCTTAATTCTACCGTGAAACACCATTTAGATGATGATGCAAGTGGACATCATACTAGAAGAAATAAATCCAAAGGACTTTGAAGCCCTGTCCTATTGCCTTTGAAGTTTCATAATGAGAGTCCACTCATGTTCGTTACAGCTGCATGAATACTTCTTAGGAAATAAGACAGTGTTCAGACATTTTTGCATTAATTAAAGCAACTTATATTGGAGTTTGTTAGAATTTCCCTGCACATACCATCAGTGATCTTAGAGTAGGAAAGTTACATTGTCTATATAAACCCTCATTAAGTGGACTTCTGAAGAGTGTGGTCTGACAGACTCATCTCTCCCTGACAATTCAATTGCTAGCATTTCCCATTTCCCTCACTCGAAGTAGGCCCTACCTTACAGGACTCTGGTGGTGGTGTGGAGGTCCTAGAAACACTTAGGTATGTAGAGTTACAGGCCATTCATGTGATTGACTGCCTGCTTGGAGACTGGGCAAATGAGCAAGCTATTATGATTGCCCATCCCATAAAAATCTCATATTTTTTCCCTCCTTTCCAATGGAACAAATAAGTAAACAACATCTTAGAATTGTTCATGGAACAGAAAAAGAAAATCCTACCACTTAACTCTACCCTAAAAAGCTGGGGTTCTGAGGTGAAGGAATTCTAGCCCTTGCAACTTCTTGAACACAGTAAACAATATTTACTGATCATACAGATATGGTTCAGATTGTGAAGGTCTTCTGAATTTGTAACTAAAAAGATCAGAGGTGTAATTATTTGGGAATTCTGTGTGTTTTAAAGAAGCCAGCTCAAACTAAACCCTCCATTCAATAACCTTAACACCTCAATATCCTAGCTCATTTTTCTCTGTAGAAACCATAGACCCAACCAGGCCCACAGAAGCTATGGGTGTATTGCCTGGAGACCATGTTTATCCTAGAAGGGCAAGGTAAATGCTAAAGCAGAACAGTTGATGCACTAAATACTGATGGATTCATTCATATTCAGGTATCAAGGGCCGAATAATACTAGAATATGCTGCTATTGTAGATACTTGCTTTTTATTGAGTATTAAGGGTAGATTTGAGCAGTCCTGTGTTATATATTTTGTTTGCAAGATTAGCTTTGAGGGCCAAAATTTTAGAAAACACAGTGCTGAAAAAATTAGTCCAATATATTGAATACATCTTCCTTTGTTTCAGATTATTCTGTGTTGAAGTTTAAACTCATAGTTATGAAATACAATAACAATTAAAGAGTATGTGCTTTTTGTATAACTTACATCAGGATAAGCAACCTTTCTCTATTGCTTTACCTTTTTCCCCATATGTAAGTCTTGGTATCCGTCAACTTTTTGAGTTCCAGGCACTTTTGTTTTTAAATTGCTGTTCAAGAGAACGTGAATAAAACCTTCAGCTGTTGTACCTGTACATCCCTAATGTTCTTTAGTGTATTTGTACACTTCTGCTTCAGCAGATGTGATGGATAAATGGTTGTAGGCATTTGTCCACTGTTTCACAATACGTAATCGTCTGTTGTTTTCACACAGTTGATGTCTGTGATTCTATAACGAATGCCATTTCTGCCTTCTTAGAGCATTTTAAGCCCTTTGTTCACCTCTTGTCCATCTTAATTATTCACCCATTTGTAATTGTTTGGTTTCGTTTCTTCAGCTTTTCCATTGTGCTTCGGCAATAATTCTCTTATCTGTTTACCTACTATGTTTGATGCAATTGCAGGACACAGAGTTGCTTCCTCCTTGCAGTGGGTATTTAGTTAAACACAATCTCATTTCCTTCTTGCAACCCATTATTTTATTGTAGATGTTAATTCCATGCTTTAACTGGAGCAGTTCAAATGTTGTAGTAGCTTATGATAAAGAAAATATTATTAAAAAATTCTTGCTTTTAGATCCAGATTTCTTTTCCTGATATACTGATATCTTTTTAGTCAATGTTATCTTTGCATGATCCATATTGCCAGCATACTTTAAAATCGTGAAGCAGACCGATACCAAATCTGGAAGTTAGCTAAGGAAGAAAGTTACCAGATTTGCACTGGTTCTGTCTTTGCAATGTTCAATGCTAAAATATTTGTTTAAAATCAGATAAAATACTAATTATAATTAATTTTTCCTGCAGTTGTGTGTAGGCAGAACCAAATATAGTATGACTGGAAGTAAAGTTATGATACTTTCTAATATTGACTATGTCTATGGGTGGCAGAACAGGATCATGACATTAGTCTAGTTGATCACTCCAGAAATCATGGGGTTTTTTCCTCCAAGGACCTTCTAAAAACATACACTTGGACAGGGAAATTTCAAATGTATATGTTACTATCAAATAAAATTTAACATGCTAATCATTAGGAAAAAGATATGATGAAAAACTGTATTAAAATAAAAATCTAGATAAAAAAACCTAGATAAAATCTAGATAAAAATCTAGATTTAAAAAAAAAAATCTAAAAATCTAGATAAAAAAGATAGATAACAAGTTCACATCTAGAATAAAAAAACAGTATAGCTATACCCATAAATTAGTGAATTACAGTTTGACTTCAGGGGGGAAAAAAAAAAAGAAAGAAAGAAAAAGTTTATTAATGGAGTGCAAAACTGCCACCCGGTGGAAGTAGGTAATTTTACATTTTCTCAATCTCTTCCTTCAGATTTTCAAGAAATCAGAGATCTATTTTCTTGTCACCAGAATGTATAATATATTTACTCATTATGGAAATTATTCCCACTTTTCTTGTTTTAATCATATTTATCTATAGTAGAGAATAATGTTTCAAAGCATACAGAGAAGGAGAGTTATGATTTTACAAGAGATAACATTTAATGTACAGTGACTATTGGAATGTGTACATGGCACTAGATTTTAAAAAGCTCCATATCTCTCTTGTACTGGGGAGCCCAGCACTGGAGACAGCACTCCAGGTGTGGCCTCACCAGCGCTGAGTAGAGGGGAAGGATCACCTTCCTGGACCTGCTGGCGACGCTTCTCCTAACACAGCCCAGGACACTGTTAGCCTTCTTTGCTGCAGGGGCATGTTGCTGGCTCATGTTCAACTCGGTGTCCGTGTCCCCCAGGTCCTTTTCTGCAGAGCTGCTTTCCAGCCAGTTGGCCCCCAGCATGTCCTGGTGCCTGGGGTTGTTTCTCCCCAGGTGTGGGACTTTGCACTTCCCCTTGTTGAACTTCGTGAGGTTCCTCTCAGCCCATTTCTCCAGCCTGTTGAGGTCCCTCTGGATGGCAGCAAGACCCTCCAGTTTATGAGCCACTCCTCCCAGTTTTGTATCGTCAGCAAACTTGCTGAGGGTGCAAACGCTCTGCAACTACATTGCACATATTCATAAATGAACTGGAAAAGTGAGGCTTGAGAAGGGGAAGCTTGCAGCTGATATGAAGTTAGTAAGAGCAGTGAAGATAAGACCTGAATGCAAATTTAGCATTCTCTCATCAGAATGCAAGGTTTTTTTCATGACAATTAAAAAAAAAAGGTAAAAAAATTCTAAGATTGAGGGACTATGCAATAAAATGGCAAAGGAAATCCAAAATATAGAACTATTAAGACAGGCACTTGAGGAAAAAATCCTAAATACATATAGAGAATAGTGAAGTCCGATCTAGATCATTAGTCTTTAAAAACAAGACCTTGATCTTAAAATAGATCTTGGGAAATGTCAGCTCAGTGCTCAGTAGTGATCAAAAAGCAACTGAAGTGATAGGAAGTAGTAGGAAAGAAATAGAAGATAAAACCTTCTAGATCATCATAACACTGTTATGATGATACTGATTACTGATGATAACATCATCATAAATGTCCACATTTTGAATTTCCTGGGAAACTGTAGTTTTGTCAACTCAGGGTACAGTAGAACTGTAAAAGGTTCAGGGAAGAATGGCAACTTTGATCGACAATATGGAACATGTTCCTTATGAGGAAAGTCTAAGTAGACTAATATTCTTTCAACTGGCGAAGAATCAGTCAAGGGGGCATATGGTGGAGATCTTTAAAATCATAAGAAACAGCAAATGGGTAAACGGTGAACAGTTGTTCACTGTTTCTTCCAGCACAGGAATTGGAGGCATCAAATGCACCTAACAGGTGCAGATTCAAAATAAACAAAAGGGTCTTTACCTAATGGGGAATTAGTTCTTTGCTGCAGGACGTTGTTGGCTTGCAGGAGTTTTAAAATCAGCTATGCACATTCATGGAAGAGGAATCCACTTGCAAACTATTAAATATGCAAACTTCTCTGGTTTAGAAAGTTCCTGAGTTGCAAATCAGGTTGCTGGAAGAGCGTACTGGAAAAGTACTGCTACCTTTTTGCCGATTTTTAGTTTTTTACGTCACTCGCTTTTTGGCTACTGAGACAGGATACTAGGCGGAATAGGCTTTTGGCTTGTCTCAGTAGAAATATAATTTTGTTCACTATGAAACCGAATGATTTTTATTTTACAGTCGCACTGCTCGGCACTGTGGCAATTCTCAGTTTACCTCTTCGGGGGCCTGTAGAAATAGGAACAAAAATAGACTTTGCATTGTGCCCCCAAACCTCTGTAAATTAGGATTATGTGACAAGAGTAATCCCAAAGTAAGATATTTTTGCTTCATTCACTGCACTTCAGAGTGCCTTCTGGAAACTGAATCAGTTTCTGGTAAGAACTTCAGCTCCTTTTTCCAGCATTCTGCTGCTTTAACGGTCTACAATGAGTTTATCTTCCCAAACTAGATATTTTCTTTTACTTAGGTAGCTATTTTTTCCCCTGTTATACCTTAGTGCAGCTTTTCTGTAAAATCTGATTGACTGGATAACCCCCAGGTACCCTCACTGGGTAACAACTATTCCCCTGAAAGTGATCTGGATAGAGCTCAGAACTTGGAAAAGTGATTTGGTCTAGACCACAGGCGTCTCTTTGTCCTGCTTCTATGTGAAGAGAGGATCTTCGTGCTTTAATGTTGGTGTAAGTTGCACATTGGATGCAAAATACCTACGGCAAGTCCTAGAGGCAGAAAGTATGAATGTAAAGGACGAAAGTGCAGAAAAGTGGTAATGGTAGTGGAGGGAAGGGTCATTTTGTCATCATCATTGTTCTTATGATGATGAGGTCCAAGTAGAGTTTTGGTGTCTCCGATAAATCTGTATGATTAGTATGACTGCGTTAGATACCGGTCTTATCTACCAACTACGACAAAACATGACAGTAAATGGAAATTTAAGTTTCACAGTAAGGAGGGGTTTTTTTTACAATTATTAACTGCTCTATTTTTCCAACAGCAGCATACAGAAGGGAAACCTTGCACTGTCATGTCACTGTATATCTTTAGTTTTCACCAAGGCCACTATCTAGCTTCCTGTGTACTTTGCCAGCTTTCACGTTACTTTAAAAAAAGTATTTTAGTGAAAAATTTTTCACTAACCTGGTGTTTTAAAATACATTGCTAACTACCAGCAGATGTAACAAATATCTGTATTTATTTAAGACTTTATAATGTATATCTGCTTTATCTCACTATCTTAGAAAAAACATACAGTTTTATGAAAGTTTGCTTTAGCTGCAGTGGGTTCTAATTATTGACTGAAGGAAGCATCAAGTTGCATAAGTAAAGAGTATGCCCAAATGGGCAACAAATTCCATCATTTATTAAATTTTTCTTGGGATGGAGTCCACTCAAAACAAAGGAAAAAGTAGTAAATTAGAAATAGTAAATGAAAATTAAGAGTTAGAGCTGGTTGGAGCTGAATCTATGCAGTGAGATTGTTTACTTTTTTGCTTGTTTGCCTTATGTAAAGAACTAACATTTTTAATTGTTGTCTCAGTAATAAAATCCTAATTTGCTTGTGGTCATTTTTCAGGATAGGAGCACTTGCCATCTGATTTGTATCTGATTTGTTTGTGTCAAAAGCCCTCCAAAGCAATATCTGCATTAAGGATAGCTAACTAATTTGTGCCCTACAGCCACTGTCTTCCCGGCAGGCTGTTTGGAGACCAGGCAAGTACAACAGGATGTTTGTACAATCAGCCTTCTGTTATCCAGCATAATGAAAGACTTGAAAACCTCAGAAAATACGTGCCCTCTGACCCCTACACAAACTAGGGGATGTGCTGGCATGGAATACAGGAAAGAGTCACCTTGTGACACAAGATGAGCTTGGGGATCTATAAAGTAGGATGTAAAGAAGAGGGAGCCAGGCTCTTTTCAGTGGTGCCCAGTGACAGGGCCAGTGTGAGCACACACTGAAACACAGAAGGGTCCGGCTAAACATCCGGAAACACTTTCTCACTGTGAGGGTGCCTAAGCACTGGCACAGGTTGCCCAGAGAGGATGAGGAGGATGGAGATTCGTGGAAGCATTCAAAAGCTGTCTGGACACGGTTCTGGGCAACCAGCTTGGGGCGGGGGGGGGGGAGGTTGGACCAGGCGACCTCCAGAGGTCCCTTCCAACCTCAGCTGTTCTGTGGTTCTGTGATTTGAAGCTTTATTTCCATGTCAGTCTTGAAGGTCTTCAGGTATTGCAGCACCAGGAAGTGGAAGGTCATACAGTGCAGCTGCAACCTTATATCTCGGCTGGCTCTGGGAACTGCCCACATATGTACATGTGTCTTAACTAATAAGGCTGGGTGAGTTACAACGATTATGGGAGAATCAGGCTGGCTACACACAGAGCTGTATCAGATTTCTTAAACTCTGGCATAGTTAATTTGTAACCTAGACAAATCACTCATTGACAATTTAGAGTTACAGTATTTCTGGATTGTTTCTGTAGTCTAGTCGCATCTGTTTTGTGAGTTAAGTGGAATTTAAGAACTCAGTAGTTTATAAAGCCTGACCTATATTTTGTTTGCAGTACAGTTCCTTCTATTAACATGTCATTATTGTTTACTTTGCTGTTGTGATTTTACCATTCTAAGCAGCATCCCAACACCATTCTGTAATTAAACTTTATTATTCTCTTTGTTACGTTGCCAGTATGTTCAGAAACTGATTTTTGGAATTATATGGATGTGATTATTCTTTCTAGTCAAATTCTTCAGTGTTTGAATGATTCAGATTGCCATTGCTGTGTGTAGGATATTTTCTTGGGATGTTAACTATCCATGTAGAATTATACCAAATTAAGGTGACTTCACAAAAAATATGAAAGGAATGGACATGAGTTACTTTGTATTATACAAAACTATAACTGTGATGTGATTTCTTTTTTGTTATAATATCTTACACACAAAAATAAATGTTTGCTTGAGAAGAATTAAAAAGGTGCTTAGCTGGGTGTCAGCCTCTCTCCAATGGTTTCTTCTACTTAAAAAAGAAATAAAATGATAGAAACAAACAAAAGAATTTTATGCTGTAGAATGTCAGTTTATTGCACAGCAGACAATCTATTAAATATGTTACAGTATATCAACTTATGATACACTGCTTTTATGCAGTAGCAGTGTTTTAAGTAATGAATTAGATTTATTAATTCTTATAATCTAGTACTTTCTAAGCACTTCCTACTACTTTCTAATTTTTAAGGAATAAGTAAACCATAAAAGAGTTGCTACTCTCTATCTTACCTCTGTTTTAGAACAAAGATTAAACAAAGCAATCTCTAGAACTTATTTCAGAGCTTTCAGCTAGGAGAAGTAATGAAAAGCATGTGCCAACTTAAATAACTTAAAATGATGGTATCTTGCAAAATGTCTGTCACAAAAATGACATATACTTAATTTTTAAAAAATTCTTTAACTTTTTATGCTGTGTTAGGTTTCATCCATGGGGGTTCTGCCATCATTCTCTGACGGCCCAAACGTTTGTGCCAAGATAAGAAAATAAGCAACAGAGGGTTGGGAATGGGTAGACATGGTGGAAAATCTGCTTTTGGTGCCAGTGCAGCTCTATGTCAGCATATGTGAGCTATGACTCTCTTACCCAAATCCCAAAGAATGTTAAGCATTGGGCAATCCCGCACAGAAAGTAGATCTTTTGTTAAGATAGATCTGTAGATCTGTATCCTTCTGTTAGGCAAACTAAGAACTGATTGTTAGCAGCATTTTCAAAGCCTGTTGTTTGCTTCGGTTATCATGTGACCTTAAAGAGCTAAACTTCAAGTCAGGATGTTCATAAGGTTCATGCCCTGCAAACTGAGTGAGTGCTTAACCAGCTGAGGTGCCAGAAGGGTCACAACTTTTGCTGGGGACCTGAGGCAGCTGTTTTGTTAAGTCCTGTGTAGGTGAATGGATAAGCAGAGCCTGTGTCCAGAGGCAATATCAACCAGTCAAAGGAATTAACAGCATAAAAATCGAAAAGTCCATAGACCTAACCACTTGCGGTTCCAGCGGAGCAGTCAGGCAATTTTCCCATGCTGGAAGGCTCTAAGCAGAGCCCATTAGAGAGGAAGAAGGAGTTTAAATAGATACTATTACAGGTTGGAATCACCCAAGTTTTTTATTTTGTGTCTAGGAAAATATCAATCCCTTTTCCTTTTGATTTTTGTATATCAATTCAGCTGCTTGCATATAGCTTCACCTGCGTTCGAAAAAAATAGCTTTGCATTAAAAGCTTCCATGTCTTACAGATTTCAGGGTGATGACCAGGTTATCTTTCCTTTCCTCTTTCCTCCATGTGCTCTCAAGAGAAAAAAGAAAAAAAAGAAAAAACAAAAAGCATCTGAGCGCTGGAATATTTTACTGATCTGGTGCTTTGGTCCATGCTTTGATGTTCTAATGCTGTTTTATTGGTTCTACTGTTCCAGGGACCATACAAACCCCTTGGTCTTAGAGAACATTGACAGTAAAATTTAAAGTCTTTGGACTATTTTCAATCCTTGTTTAAATCAGTATTTGATTCCTTTTTTATTCAAGGAAGCAGAAGCCAAGCCAGGGAACTGGAAATACACTTTTGGATGAATTTTGATTTGGAAGCGGATAGAAGTGGGGCTTTGATGGTCTAAGAATGAACGCCAGTTGCTTGTTTAGGAGGGCTGTAGCTTCTGAGCCAAAGTTTTACAGAAGACAGGCTTCTCTTAAATCATAACCCAGCTGTAATGAAAGGTTTTCTCTTTCTTTGTCTGGCCAAATGTAGCCATGGTATGGATTGAGGGAAACCATACTATGAGACCCAGGTTCTAGAGGTCCATGTGCTAAAT
Organism: Mycteria americana; assembly: GCF_035582795.1. Taxonomy (NCBI): domain Eukaryota; kingdom Metazoa; phylum Chordata; class Aves; order Ciconiiformes; family Ciconiidae; genus Mycteria; species Mycteria americana. Next base: position 38,638,497 of record NC_134369.1, read on the forward strand.
CTACACCTTAACATTACAGCTATCACTAAACCTGTGTAATCAATGCCCAGCCTCCTCGTTTTTTCATTGCTGATCTAAATTTCTCTGGCTTTAAGTTTCATGCTTTCAATTTTGTTATACCTTTGGATTTTGTGATATTCTTGCTAAATGGAAGAGCTATTTAGTACCCTGTGAAGGTACTTAAACCCTGTAATTAATCTTCATCTGATAGAACTAAGACAAAGAATTCTTTGTATCTCTTGCTGTTGGGTACTTTTCCGGGTCTTCATTTGTATTTGTGATTGCTCTTTTATCCAATTTGCCTGTGTATAGTGATTTTATGTTTACAGTTCAGTTTAAATCATTGTATTTAATGCATGGTTTTTTTAGAATTCAAGTGTGTGTGTGTGCATGCATGTGTATGTCATAATATCCTATCAGGTCTACATTTATCTGCAAAGCTAAGGAAATCTAAAGTTTCCTCATGTTATTTCAGTCTGACGTATCTTCCCCCTGTTTTCCCCTCTCAGCATGGAAGACCTTTTTGCTTTATCCTTTGCTCTCAGAAACACCATGGAAAATCTGGTTGTGTCATCTTAGAAAATAATGCTAATTACTGTGTTCAGATTTTCTTTTCCATCGCTATTGTAAAAAGTCTTTTATTTGAGAGTCTACATCTGCATTCTGGACCCAGTGGTGTTGTATGAAATATACTATACTGAAGATGGCACATTATTTTCTGACTCTAATGGAATGTACTTTTTTTTATTTTTGCAGAGTACCAAGCTGCCATTTTGCATTTAAAGAGGGAACACAAAGAAGAAATTGAAACATTAAAGGTATACTTTTGTAATGATTTTTGTTTTCCCTGACTCTAGTGCATTTTACAGATTTAAGTAGTGCAAACATATACTTTCTATCAAATGTTAAGAATTTAATTGTTTCTTTCTAAAAGTTGTTTTCAGTTGACTGCCAACTCAGCTAAAATTAATCTAGTTAAAATCCATACATGCACTCATATATGATGGCAAAAAGCCATTTTATATGTTTCTGCTTTGTATTTTTATTTATCCTTGTACTCGTAAATTCTTCCCTCTACCTCAGCAGTACAGTGCTTTTACATTTGCTTATTATATTAAGGCACTGGCGTTTAACTACTCACTCTTTCTCCGTGAAACATACTTCTGTAGAAGCAGTTTTCTGTAATTTTAGACTGAAAAATAAGCATGGTAATTCTCTTTGTGAGACTCTCTGAAATTCTGTATTGAACACTCTTTATTGATGTCTGGTTTTGTAAGTGTAAACTTGACCAACTGTCTAATTGTCAAAATCAGAAATAACAAAGTTTAATATTAGAACTCACTTTCCCTTGACATGATTGACTCTGCTAAGCAAAGTGAAATATTACAAGGAAGTGTTTTTATCATAAAAGCAGGAACTTAAATGGCTGTGTAACTTAAAGTGAATTTGTTGAGCAGTACTAGTTTAAAGAAAAATTTAACAGCCTCTTCCTTTTCTCGCCAATCGTGATATGTTCTTAAGCATAGCTGCACTGTGTTCTAATACAGGTCCATATGCTAAATCCTTAGTATACAAGTCATCAAGTAGAAAACATTCTGTATTTTGTTTGTCATCATTAAGGCAAATAGAATGGAAACAAACAAATTTACTAACACAGGGTGTCTGATAATCCAGTATATTGATACATTGACTATATCATTTGGCACATCACATATGGCAATCATCAGACTAGTACAAGTATAGCATTTGTATTACACAGAATATTTATATCTTTGTGTCTGCACAAAGGCCAGGACATAATGGACGTAAAACCCATGAAGTTGAGAAAGCTCAGTGAGGTCTTTGAGTAGACAGGGGTGGAATGATGGTAGCAGCTTGTGGAGTGGACAGGACAGGCAAAGAGTCTCTCATGTGTGCAGCATCTCTTATAATTCAGCACAGAGAAATGCAAGCTAGCACTAAAGTAAATACAACAGTAATGTACAATAAATATAATTAATAATAACTCTTACAAAGAATATAATAACTCTCCCATACAAGAACAGTAGATGCATGCAAGGGGGATTTATTCATTTTGAGAGGGTATTTCAGACAATACATAGTCTCGGTGAGAGAAAAATGTGTGTCATGTATGTAAAGATAATTAGAAATGAGCTAAAATGCAAATATTTGCTGTCCATGATTAGTAGAAGACTTATGCACTCTTAGCAGCAATGTCCTACAGATCACGTTTTCTTATATTGCCTGTGTTTGGCAATTATTTTCATGTGTGGTACTGTTTTATCTTACACTATGTAGTTCGAAAGGCAAACCAGAAAAGGTGATATGAATGTGTTGTAGGCCTTTTAGGTAACAGCAGTGAAGTGTAAGGTCTACATCATGATCAGAAAAATAATTCATTCAGAAAAATAATACTTAAGTTTATTGTATGCAAGACGTAATTCAAATAAGATTTTTGGATTTCCATTTTGGAGTTACTCATAAGTTACTGGAGACCTTGCAGAGAGTTCTGTTTGTAAGACTGATGATTCCTGAGATACAGTGTGATTTTTCATTTTACAATATTGAAGGTCATAAAAACTTGCTATACCAAAGGCCAGTTGAAGCAAGTATCCTGTCTCCAGCAGTGACCAGCAGTGGGTGCTTGGAAACCACATATAAGAAATACAGAGTATAGGGGTAACGCCTTCTTCCTGTATGGTGTGCTTTTTGTTTTGATTTGGGTTTTGCTGGCAAGTCTGAGTGTCTTCATTGTCTCTTCCTTGTTGCTCCTACTACCGCTGCCTCCGTGCCCCTTCCTTAACAGTGTGCTGCTTGATTTTTGGACCTCAGCCCAGCCTGGTGTAAGGCATCAGGTTCATAAAAGATGCATAGTGACTACATTACTGAGGAATGTTGCCCTAGTATGCCATTTCCAGCAATTAGTGTTTTCAGGGTTTCCTGAAACAGAGTCTGCACACAGGTTATGGTATATAGTACTGATGAATAAATTATAGTATCACATGCTTCCGTGACTTCTGAATGCTATGCCATCTGAGTAGTGTTCTGGTTCTTTTTCTGTATGTCCTTGACAACGAATTCCTTGTACTAGAATGTGACCCATCATAGATGCATCCTTTTTGTTTGTACAGTTGTTTTGGAGCCGTTTATTTCTCTGCAAGGTGTAGAATGCCATGTGAAAATTTCTATATAGTGCCAGGCTAATAAACTAAAAAACATTTAGGTTGAAAATATTGAATTCCTATATTCTTAATATGTCCTGTGTCCAAAGAAGGTCAACGCTAAGTTATTCATTTTGTGAAGAGAATGTCAAATCTTACTGCAGAGTGTTATTTTTTTATAGTGGGTGAAATCTGAGAGTCAGATGCTACTACATGGTCCCGCTGCTTTGGTAAATCATAAGTTGTTAGTTCTGCTTCTGAGTTTTAGTAGTTTTCTAAATGAAAGGGTGTCATTTCAAACTATTTTTTTTCCTTTTCTGATAGCCTGCCTGCTTTAAGAGGTTCTTTCTCCTGTGTCCTTGATGTTCACACATTTTAAAGAACAACATTTTTTTCTCTGCACCTCTGTTGTTAGCCTTTATTTTTTTGTCTTTAATTTCAAAGGAATTTTTTCTGGGTTTTGTGATTCATTTAAAAATTACTGCTTTCCCCTGAAATCACTTGTCCGTAATATATTTAAATGTAATAGCAAAGGGACATGATTTTTGTTCATTCTTTATGTTACCAGCATTTGCACTGGTAAAAATGGAATGCATTAGAGAAGGCCACACGTTGTCTGTATACTCTCTCTCTTGTGGCTTTTCATTATTTGAAGGAAGGAAAAGATATATTTTAAGATAAAAAAATATGAATTACTACATACTGCTGTAAATATGGAACTTTACATTATAAAATTTCATATGGGAACGTATAGGGAAGTAAAATTGTGTTGTGATTTAATGTAATAACTTGTTGCATTTTATTCTTTAAGGGTATAACAGAAAAATATGGTGGTAGATATCCCAACTATTGGAAATGCTTGGGTTAAATGTGATTTTGTACTATGCACTGAAGGAACCTACAGACAGAAATTTCTCTGAACCAGCTCTTTCGCATGCTGATCCAAATCCCATATCTTGTATTTATGAAGAAGGTTGATCACCATACCTGTAAAAGATTAGGAGTGAGACCCTTATTATTTGTTATTCCTAAAATGCCTGGAAAAGTCTTAAGGAGCCCTGGAAGGTATGTGAACTTTCCCCTAGAAAGTTCTCAAAAAATTATTAAACTGCCCTCTGAAGGTGGAAGCAAGCAAAGTTATTCAGAATCTGTCCCTTGAAACCTGTATATAGCGGCTTATAAGCGAGAGTTTACTCTTTAGCTTACTGTTTACTCTTTAGCAATAGAAAGTGTCCTATACTTCTGTACTGTTTCTTTTGGAAGTTATTTTTTTCCTTGACTATGTGAATGAAATTCCTAATGGATTTTTATTCTTTAAGATTTGTTATTGCTATGTTCATTTCCTATAAACTTCATATGGAATACCTGGAGTACACCCAGAGCTTTACCCATACCACCAGGTTGAAAGGGGTGGTGCTGATTCTGTAGACAGTTGAAGTTGCAGGGAATGTAGCAGTCTTGAAGGATGTAAAACAATCACTGGATAGGGAGGGTGAACGACAGTATTGTTCTTATTATGTTGCCGTCTTTGTGTTGTCACAGTAACTTGAAGCTTCGCTCCTTTTTCTGATGTCACTTGAAATCAATTCTAGTCATGTAGCGTGCATATTAATTAAATTAAGATTACATTTATTACACCAAGTCAATTATTGGTGAATCTGTACCATATCATATTGCATAACAAGCAGAATAATTCATAACATCTCTTAATGGGTTCATTAATGTACATAATTCAACTGAATCATCCACATGAAAATAATCTTTCGAAAATATAGTCGAGATACTTAGTTTTTACCCATTTACTTTTAACTACATTTACTAGTTGCTGTGCTCAAAGCATTTCTTGAATTTTTCACCTCTTATTTACAAAAAACCTTTTTAATCCCTTAAACTATTTCTGTTCTCCAGGTGAATTTTTTACTACTAGCTCCTGCCGCTAGATGTCAGCTAAGTCTTGCAGAAGAGGTTCCCAAAGCATGCCACAGCTGCTCTCTCTGTGGGCAAATTTCATGCTCCCTTCTAAGTGTGAGAGTATGTGTGCTGCTAACATCCTGCCCGCTGTTTGGGGATCTGGCACAGTCTTAGTTTTAGGTCAGAAATTAGCTTGCACATTATGGAACTAGAATCGAAGTTGTTCAATAGGTAAGTAGTAGCTGTCATCGCCTTAATAGTATTTGTCCCTACAGAACGAAGTCTAATAACCAGCTAAGTAGATGACAACGACTTAACATTAAATCAAAACATTGTAAATGGACTGCTGACTTCTGAAAGGAAGGAATTAACTTGAAGGCAATATTCTGATTGCAGTACTTCATAGTTAATCCAACACATAGCTGCACAAGGGTGCAACATACTTTTTTTTTGTCCTGTAGGTTCATTTGATGAAAATGAATAAATTTTTTTTCCCTAATTTCTCCTTCTTCCCTTTAGCACAAGGGTACCAAATATCCCTTCACCTTCAGTTACATGGAAGTTTAATACTGCCTTTGGAAGATGGAATAGAATTCCTAAGTTGTCCTATAACTCTGTATCCTGTGCATGGATCTTTCTCTCTGATACAGGTTATTAGGCTTCCACCAACTCACTAAATTTTTTCCATGTTCCCATGTTTTTAGCCATTTTAGCCACATGTTTTTAGCCATTAATCACAGGTTTTTATAATAATATTACCATATATTATATGATGCACATTATGTAATATACTACATAAGAAATAATAATAGCTATATGATAACAATAAAATATAAACTATAGATACCTTGTAAATTATATAATAAATATTATATAATAAAATAATATTTCTACATCTCTCAAAGTATCTTATTGCAAATTTTAGAAAGAAATACCTGTAGTTCCATCTAACACGGTTATGAACATATTATTGGAACTTGAGAAATAGTGAACGGTAATGCAGTTGGTGTATAACTGCCTGTGACATTATGAAAGAACAGGCTGGCCTCATTTAGAGAAGAATGTGTCATGGGGTGTGCATAGTGACCTTTGTGGTCTCCTTAGTAACGTTTGCATTTTTGCATTTTTGCGAAGGTTTCAAGAGCTGAAATGTAGAAGTGGGTAGAAAGTCGTTTCCTTTTCACAGAAGAACTTGCTTAACTTTGAAAACAATTGCATATCATAAATTGAGATTAAAGACCAGTGCCTCAAAGTGCCCCTGAAAAACGCTGAAAAATGTGGAAGGAAAAGGAACGTGAAAGGGAAAGTCATAGCACCAGTCCAAATTGTCTGATAACTTCAAAATGATTCATTTTTATTTGGTACTGAGACCACAAAGGCATTAAAACATTTTCTCAGTTACTGAGTGAAGTAATAAAGCTTTACCTATGTGACGACCTTTTCACTCTTTTACAAATATGTTGTTAGATCTCTCACGCTTCACAAGTCCTTCCCTGGCCCTTTGTCTTCTCACTTTCCCATTTGTCTTCCCTCACGGTCAGTGTGCTTCCATTTGTGAATGCTTCCATTGCTCTTTAATTATAACATGGGTATAACAAAAGCAGCTGCTTCTCCCTGCTACATTCTGAAATTTCTAATTTGACTGTGGCAGGTAATGGTGAGTAGTGTTGAAAGCTGTTGTGTGGCAGAATGCTTATCAAAAAACCTCTTTTATAGAAGTGGGTGATTTCACTTTTATTTTGACAATTCAAAATGCCTTTTACTTATATGTAAAACTGAAATTTCATTTCAGCTTCAGAAAGAATGTCAGAAATTAGATGCTTTAACACCAAATCAAAACATTATAAAATATTTGAATTTGTCTAAATCTTCTCTTTTGTAGATAGTCTATTACAACAAAGTGGATTTTTTTTTTTTAACAGATTCAATTGAAAAACTTCTAAGCTGGATGCTCTTAGGTAGGGATCTTTATCATTCCTTTCTGGAAAAAAAGAAATTTTTTAATTCCCCCCCCCCCCCCAGTTTTGTGTGTGCATATGTGAATTCTTGGATAGGATAGGGATTTCACAATTTGTCAGAAGTCACTATGTTTTGAAATCTGCTATTAAAATGTGGGGGCCAATGACGAATAGTGTTGAAAGCTTTGATATGCCACAGTACTTAACAAAACAACATTCAAGAAGTGGATAGTACGCTGACTTTTGGTAATAAAATTTTGCTTCAGGACGCTGAGGTTGTTGTTTTTAACCTTTGCAAGACGAAATGCATCTGTAAGGTGGCTAGCTGCTTTGTGTGTTCTTCACTGGATTTTCATGTCCCAGCATGCACAAATAGAAGAAAATCTGTATCATGTATGCTTCTGTCTGGTGAAGGGGAGTTGCAGCTCAAAGGAGCAGCCAAGGTCAGCAAGGGTTTATTAGTCAGTCTTTCCTAATGAGCTGTTCAGGCTTTTCAGCATTTCCATGTGGTGTTACTGATGAAGGTCTCCCAGCTTGTGGTTAATTATTGATACTACTCTTGCCTAACTTGAAATGTTTCAGGCTTGTGCTTAGCTGCTAAACGTATGGTTTCACCACTGTGTGTGTGCTGTGTGTCTTTATGAATCTTCTTGGCTACTTTGTCCTCATGAAGGAATTCTCCCTGTTCAGTGTGGAGCCTCTCTGCAGTGCAAGACAGTGAAAATATAAAGATTGAGAAAAGCGTTAAAAATATGAGAAAGAAGAGTCTGAAATCCTATGAAATTGTATTAAAATATCAATTTCAGTACTCCTAAGGCTCTCAGACAATGGGAGCAAGATTATCTTTAAAGTATGTATTTCCTGAAATAGAAAAATCCCAGCAGGAGAAAAATCACCCTGTAAGGAAAAATTTGCATGGCCAGTACTAAAGAAGGTGGAGTAGCAGACTAGGGAGTGATAGCACAGGACAAGAGCAATAAAACAGTAACTTTGTACAGGGTGCATGCAAGCACACAAAGAGCTAGCAAGAAGTGCTTTAATCTCTTTGGAACCCCTTGTTGACAAGTGCATCTTCATTCAGAAAGGAAGCTTGGAACAATTCTTCATGGTGTATGAAGATATCCCCCAGTTCAGTGCTTAATTATTTTTTAAAAACTTGCACATTATAATGCCTATATTCATGTCATACTCTATAATCAAATTCTCGATGAAGTTTTAAGTATATCTGCTGTGCTCTGATACTTAAATTAAGCAAACTTCCCCTTCTCCTCTTCCGTTGACTTCCTATTTTCCATATTTTTGATGCAATGGGTGCTTTTCATCCTTATTTTCCTTTAATCGTATGTTTACATTGTGATTGTTTTCTTATGAGATAGCTTGAATATCCAGGAAGACTCTTTTCTTTCATTGCATTGTGTTTTTTTTTCGCTGCTACTTGCCATGTCTTATATTGCAGCTCTATTATTTTCATCAATACAATTTCACCGTAAGGTCTTGGATTGTTTAGACTTCATGTCAGCTGCAGAATGCTGTTAATTCCACATGTTGATCCAAGGATTCTCCTGTTTATTTAAGAAGTTACCACAGATCATATTCCATACATTGAATACAGTGAAAATCTCTTCAACTCTGTTTCAGCACATGGACACGGACATGGTATTACATAGTTAAAATGTGCGTAGAGATCAACAAGATAATTTATAGCCTTAAAACTTCAGCAAGACTGAGCTCCTGCTCAAATTTAGGCACATTACAAAACACTCTGCCTTAATTAGAGCTAAAATGAAACTCTCCTAAAAAAATTCATTATAAAACCCTGCATTTATCATAGTTTGTGAAAGTTAATTTATCCCGTCACCTTGAGTAAATATGTTATGCCCTCAGGAGAATAAAGTAGAACACATACTGTGAACATGATGACATTTTATTTTGACAGATTTGGAAGACCTCTGTAACATAGGAAACAATTGTCTACAAGAGAAATGAAGTGAAATGTGATCATGGGAGTATAAAAGCCACTAAAAATTAAGTAGTATCAATGTTATCTTACCATTTTGATTTTGAAAACATGTAACCCATGCCTCCTTGCCAAAATTATCTGCTTTTTGAAGTTTACTACACCAGACGTTTGTTTGAATCTAATAATTGTAAGCCATTTCTCTGAATGAAATACACAATTTTCTGGAGTTTAAAAATTCTGACTCTAATATTCCTGGTTTTAGAACAGGGACAAATTTGACAAGGATGAACATTTTGCTGATAGAGGGAAAATCTATCTGAAATTGGAAGTTAAAACTTTTGAAACAGAACCATTTTCTCTCATATTCAGTAAAGACTTCAGATTTTAGCAGCTTCTGACTTTGCAAATGTAGTGCTCATTGTACCTATTGCCTCTTCTGGTGCTGACCAAATTTTTAACGTGCCATTTCCACAAAGCGACCAAAGATACTGAAGCCACCAAAGCTGTTATAAAATAACACTGGGGCAAAACTAAGTTCCACTGATTAATGGGTGCCACAAGTTACTCTTGGTTAGGTGGGGATCACCCTTCCAAGGATGCTTTGAAACTGAAAGCTAGGAGTCTGTCTCCTGACCCCCTTTTTGATGATGAGGCAATGTGAAAGAAAAGTCACAGGAATTTGAAGCAGACTACAAGAGCTGGAAAGATGTATGGAGATGTGAGATGTGGAGCTTTAGGTAGAAAATGGTGCGTAGAGATAGTAGGACGAGACTGGCAAGCTGGATGGGAAAAGAAGTAGTCTGGAAGTTAAGACAGAAAACTGTAGGAGATAGATCGCAGAGACTTGGATCTGGGCATCACGATACAGGTTTTACTTAAAAGTGGACAATTTCCCCCACAATATGTATCCTAAAATTAATGCAGTCTATTCAGTATTTGATTTTATTTTTGTTGGTCAGTGAGTAATACCCCCCTTGTTTATTAATCAAAATATGATCTGAATATAGATAGTTTCATTATGGATTTTTCAGTGTCACAAGTTTCAATTTGTCAGGATGTTTCATATGTATAAATTGCATTTTACAATATGTATTCAGATAGGCCTGTATCATTATTATTCATATTTTATGCACAGAGACCTAAGGTATAACAAATTTATTGGGATGCTTATATGTTCACATCACAGTTAATTTTTAACTTACCTTGCAACTATAAGTTGGATCCCAGAATCTCAAGATAGTTGCTTAGTAAATAAGGTGTATCATTGGTTACCACTTGAGAAACACTGACTAAAATGACTTGTGAGTCATCTTGCAGGAACTTTGCAGTTTGAGCAAGTATAGAATCTGCTTTTCCAGGTCAGCATTATCATGCCTTTACTATAATACTGTTGTGTCTCTTCCTGAGGTTCCATGCTTTGTTCGTTATATACCTTTCAACTTCAGCACACATAATGCAGAAGTCTGAAAAAGCTTGCAGCTTTTTCATAATACACTTTTTAATTATAGTCTGGAATAACTCCCATCATGTTCACTGAATGAGATACTGGTTCTGTCGAAGAGGAAGTTTCTGTGTAGCTGCACTACATGGAACCATTGACGGAGAGGGAGAAAATTAAGGTTGCTCTGGCAACCACACTTGTAATTTTCCCTTTTGAGTAATCGGCCAAGGTATTTTTTTAACACATTTTTATGTGTGCAATATTTTCTTCAAATTCTGTAATGGGAATGTCTAGAATAATGTGATGATGCATAATTAGCATGTGGTATACATTAGTTTAAAGTAGGTATGTCTTTTACACAATTACAGAGTCATTTCCATAATTGATGTTATACTTCTGTTTAGCCAGGTAGAATCTCTGGAGTTCATAAGCTGTATCTTAGATAAGTGTACTGGTATCTTTATCTGCTAAGTGTAGCATAAACATCTCCACAATGTTAAAAAGAAGACCAGTTATAAACACAGTGTTGGGTTTTCTTCTAAATGTTACCTGATTGGCGAATATTTAAAGACTGTCTTCTGTTTTTACCACTCAAGATTATGATAGTATCTGCAGAATTGGAAGCTTCCTAGTTAAACTGAGATGGAAGTTTTGAAGGATAACCTTGTGTGTGTAGGATCTCCTCATATATGTTGCCTTGACAAGGATATCTACAGTTTGAATTTTCTCTTTAATCATTATAATTGAGGCAAGTATGATATTGTCAATATGAAAAAATCTTTTCTGTAATGAAGTTGTGGGGAAAGGAATAGAAATTTTTTTTGTCCTTCCGTAGGAAGTATGTAACTTAATGAAAACAGTTGTTTTCTGAATGTGAAATTAACCTCTGCCTTCATTTCCTTTGCTATAGAGAAAGAGGTAGTATTTTTTTGTAGTATAATATATTTTATGTTGAAGGAAGGACTGTTTCACCAAGCAATCCATTTGTTTTGACGTGTTGAGGTCCCTCTCTATAACACGAGGCACGTGATAATTGTAAGCATCAGAGAATTACTCTTTTAGGTGAGTATGTTCCTTAAAGTAAAATCGAACCTCTGTTGTTATTTTGGTATTTAGTGTCAAAAAGGCCCCAGAAAATTAATTTCCCTCCATAGCTAGGAAGTGAATGGCTTGCTACACCTCAAAATCTTTTAGTGGTTTTCATTGCACATGTGGACTCTCTTATTTATTGATGGAGAGGCTAATCATCTCCTCAGTGTAGGTATTAGAATTTTTAGACAAAAATTATGTTCATACAGAATGAAAATCTTCAATTTCTAAAAGTGTAGAGTTACTTTATTCTCATAGCAAACTCTCATAGCACTATTTTGCTGAATATTTCCTATTGAAAAGTACTATTCATTGTTGCCCATTATCCTTCTATAGATATATAACTTTATCTTTGCTTACTGTTCTCCATGTGCTGTACTTACACTGCTTTTTGCTTCGCCTTTTGCTTCAACCAAATCATTGGTTGCAACTTAGCGGAAAGTGATATATATCATTACTTTCCTATGTAGTTACAAAGCTTTGTTATAATGGCCTAATCTTGGAGTCTGGTTGCCAAAGAAATTAGTTCTTTATATTGTGAAGCAATGTTGACAGTAAACTCCCCTTTCCTCTCCACCCCCTCCCCAAAGAAAAGGAAGAAAAGAGAAGAAAAACAAGGTTGCATTACAATTCTGGCAACATCAGCCACACTAATAAAATCAAATTCAATGTTGTTTTACGACTTTGAATTTATGTGACTGCACAGGATCAAAGGATTTGTATCCCACTGGACTGCAAGGTCTATAGTTCATGGCAAAAAACCTCATCAAAAAGAACATTTTAGTAGTAAGGCTTTTCATTTTAATCAGCCACAGTAATAAAAAAGCTGTTAGGTGTCCAAAAACATTCTCCCAAGATCAGAGACAACTTGCTCTCTACTACAATCAGTTTTCTTATTGGATCCATACTGCCTCTGTAGTTTTTGTCACTGAAACTTCATCTTCCACTCGTTTTCAGCCATTTTTTGCATTGTTTTCACATTTTACGTGCCAAATCATTGTATGTATCAGTAAAAGTAATGATTCATATGATTTCCCTGGCAAATGAGAAATACTGTAACTTCTTTGAAATAAATTGCCATCAAAACAAGTGATTAACTAAAATAGAATTTTAAATACCGGTCTATATTTTTATACATTGTATTTTAAGATATCTGAATAGCAATAATTTATTTTGTTTTCTCCTTGGGTATAATCTTTTGAACACCACCACAAAGCATAGGTGTTAGTATTTTTTTATCTATACAGACATAGTAACCTAGGCTGTCCTAAGACTAAGGTAGCAGCTGCAAGTGAGAAACAGAATAGGGAAGTAACTACAATGTTTGTGATAGGAAAGGCTGTTGTTATCATGTTTGGATTCTGCATGTCAATTTTTCGTGGTCCTAGTTCAATAAGAGTTTGAAATGAATTTTTAACATATCGTGTGGTTTCATTCTTTAATTAGCTTGGCCTCAGAAAAGTTGTATGCAGTATATAATTTACATTTATGGATGTGTTGCATGCTGAATTGCCTCGTTCCATTCTGCAGAATTTAAATGTTTAACAGAGTTTAACAATATGTAGATATTTTACCCATGAAATTGTCCATGAAAATATCAGTTTTCCTTGAAATTTACAGGTAGGTCTCAATTTAGCTGGTTACCCCTTTTTTACAAACTGTGTAAGATTTATTTTTCCTAGCATAAGCCAGCTTACGTTTGGGAAGAATCAACACGTGGTCACTTTCTGCAAGGATCTCTCCCTTTCTGCATGGCATGACATGTCTTGGATGTTACATGCCCTCTTGTAGCTGCTGTACACTACTTACTTGCAAAATTCGAGTGGGTGTGGTATTCCCTTCTCACTGCTTCCTGAGATACATGCAGGCTTATATTGGGTTTTGCCAGTTGGATATTTTCATGATTTTATTCTTTTTAAAAACATTCATTCAAATGAACAGAAACTTTAGTATTAGTGGGAATTTTATAAGTTACCTACCAAACGTATAAAATCTACATAAAATGCTAAATTATCTGCTGTTAATATTTATTCATTAATAACCTGAAATTTACCCCTTTAAGCACATGTTAACAGTTGGCTTTATTAAGTAATATTTAGTCTAGTTTTTTAGAGGTGCTATCATTTATCGCAAGGGATCACATTGCTCAGCAAATGTGCCTGTGGCAAGAAGTTAGTGAATCCAAGGCATTAATAATTTTCTGCTTGATATATATATATATATATCAGATTCAAGAAGGATTTAGATTCCAGTGAGATTTCTCTGTGGGCACAGAGATGCCCCAGTAGAATACATCACTTACCAGGTGCTAAAGTTGACATAGCAGGATCCATAAATGTGGAGTATGCTGTGGAGTACAATGAACATTATTAGAGATATTTTTCCATATATTGGAATTCATAATGTTTGCAGGATTTTGAGAGATTACCAAGAAATTTCAAGGACGCGTCAAGGGTTCTATCTGGGTGTTTGATTAGAAGTTACAGAGAAGGGGAGGGATTTACTTTTAATAAGATGGTTCATCTGGGTAAAGTTCCATGTAAATAGGACAGCTATAGAAAAGCAAGGACTAGAGATGAGCTGTTGTGAGCTATGTACTGTATAACAAAATTCTCCAAGTGAGTTAATTTGTGTGATCTAAAATGGTTGGATGGTAATTATTAACAGGGAAAGGACTGAGGGCAGGATACGTATCTATGTGCAGGAAACAAAACCTACATTAATGTAATTTTACAGAAATGTTTACAGAGCCAACACAAGGCAATCAGGATGAGGAAAGTAAACTTTAAGGCAACCTGGAAATCACTCTGTAAGCAGCATGGAAAAGAGGACAGAACATTAAGGGAGAATCGAAGGTCTACAAACAGCTGGAAGAGGAAATGCTGAAGCTTAGAAGAATATAGGACTGTGTGCAGTCTGTAGTGCAAGGGGTGGTTTGTATCTTGTATGGAATAGTCCCTTGAAATACACGGTGCTGGTCAGAAAACAGCTACAGAGTCCTTGAGTCATAGATCTGCTTTGCCTGGCTATTCATACTCTTCCTAGAGTGACAAAAATGAAGGTGTGTTTGTTACCTTTATGCTTACACAGTCACTGAAAGCTTAGCACTAGTGTGAAAGAATGAGCTGATTCAATTCCTGCTCCCACTATACTCCATTGTCAGCAGACTTAATAAGTTCCAGTTGTGGATTTTTTTTTTTTTTAAACCTATGGTACATATTTAAAAACAAAACAAAACAACAAAAACCCAGCTATTCCTTATTTGTTGTCTTATAGAGCCACTGGACTCGATATGTACAAATGCACTGGCCAAAAGCTTGCAAATCTTTTGACATGCACTTCTTGTTGGAGACAGGCACGCAGGCTTTGCAACTGGAAGGGTGCTAGCCTGGCTATTACTGATTCTGGGTCTTGGAAAATGGTGAAGAGGAGGAAGAGAAGACAGAAAGCATACATAAGGAAGCAAATTGCTAAAGAATGGGATTTAATTTAGGAGAAGAATAATTTTATAGTAATATAGTAAAACTGAAGGGTGACAACAAGCCTGTAATGAATATAATCATTTCAGTGACACATTTCCCATGTAGTATACAGTTGAATATGCATAGAAGATGAAATAGGAAAGACGAAGAACTGCTGGGAAACTGGGAACTGCTAGGAAATGAGTTTAAGGAGCAAAGCAAAGGAGTAATACAACTGACATACAATACAGAGGGATGAGAGTGAAGAGTAGCTGAAGATGTTAATAAATGTTTATTAATTTTGTATGCAGAACTGAGTCTGTAGAAAAGAAGTATTCAAAATGTGTTAAAAGTGCAAACTAATTCTGAAGTGGCATGAAGAACATGTTACTGGATACATCAAGAATAGTTTTGACTGAAACTGGAACAATGAATTGGAAGAATATTAGAAACATATAAACATACAAGAAAATGTAAGAATATGTTAATTTAAATATTCACTATAAAAATGCCATGCTTGATTTGAATGTTTTTGTAGTAGAGAGAGTAGATATTATTATGTTAATACCTTCAGTTTCTCATTGATTTTCTGTATTCTGAGAAGTGCTGTTTGCTGGTTTTGAAACTTTTCTAACAAATAAGAAAATACCAGAAATAACAGCAGATGGAGTACAAAACATAATGCATTTCTCAAAAATCATTTTTCCTTAGGTTGCCTTTAAATACCTACTTGTATTGAGTGTATTACTTTCTCATATATTCATTCAGTTGTTGATTTACCTGTTTGGTTTTTTGAAGCTGGTCTTGGTTACATGGTGTTACTTCCAGACAGGACAAGGAAAAAGATGAAATGAAGTGTATCATACCAATTATTTCAGTACAGTCAAAAAGGTGAGAGAGGGAAGAATTAGTAAAACGTCTTTACCATCTCCTTCCCTTTATACCACTCTAGAAATACAAGGTTTTGTTTTATTTCATATTCATCTGGATTGGTGGCATAGGAAGGAGAAATTCATGAGTGAATTCAAAATTCCAGGTTGATAGCATTACTTTGTTCTTTCTGGTAGATAATTTACACATCTCGTGCAGTTATACGGACAATCCTTTTTTACATTAGTCAGACCTTCAGATAGTATAAATACAAGTCTTATAGAGGCTGGACATGTTAACTGCGTTAAGCTTTCTGTCTTTTGTTACACTTTCTGTAACAACTTCCTTAAGCTCACAGTAATATGCATTTTATAATGAAACAGAGCTTTTCACAACTTCACTCGTTATATGAATAAGCATTGTTTAAGTATAGCAATCCATCTGTTAAGTATGGCTATAAAATATTAAGTAAGGAAGGAAGTTATTATGGAAGATGCATTCTGAGCCATTCTAAATGTGTAACTGATATACCTAAATACTTAATTATTAAAATTTTAATATAGGATATACAACTTGATCATCTAGGTTTCCTTTTCATAAATAGAGATTTTTACTATTCTATTTTAAATAGTCAAGCTATTAAAGATCTGCTTTGGTTTTTGGATGTTTAATGATATTTGGCATGTCAAAATGCAATTTAATTACAGTGTTCAATAATTATGCAACTTAGTTGTTGGAAGATTAATCTTATTTTTTTAATGTGTAATCAAATAGCTACATGCTTGGTGTCTGTTGATAGGTTTTACTTAAGTGTAATAAACTGAGATTTGGGACCTCTTCATAATATGTCCTTGTAGAAATAGTAATTGTTCAAAGAATCACAAATCAGTCTTTACAAGTAATTGCAGGTGTTGTTAAATCAGAAGTTGTATTTCATAACATATCATGTTATGAATATGATATATATTCATGATGTATTCATTCACAAACATAATATATATTTTCACAGTAAATATTTAAATTATCAAACTTGAAGTGAATTAGTGCTTAAAATGTTATGTGAATTTTAAGCCACCTGTAGTCCTATATATAAGTAATCATGCACATGATATTTTTTAAAAAATTCTGTATGTTGCAGTGTAACTGGGTGTATTTTAATGATGTACTATACCAATAATTTTGTACTCCAAAATTACTGTCTATAAGGCTGTATTTCTTTCTCAACTACCCAAATGCCAATAATTGTTAAATAATTAAGTATTCAAGAATATATAGAAAAACAATGTTCTGTATACCCGCTATGGTCAAATTTCCTCCCAACTACTTTTGCTACATTTCCTCTATAAAACTACATATTTATTATTTTTAAATTAGAAGGAGAATTGGGTTCTGTGTAGATAGCCTATACAAATATTTAGAGTTCTGGGAATGTTTAAGAATGGTCAATCATTTAGCTTACTTTTTTACTATAAGGTGTAAGAATAATCCTTACTGTGTACCCGTGAAAATGGTGATATACCATATGTAACTGATTATATTTGTTGAGGTATTTGTTAGAGAGGAATTTTGATTTTTATGTAAATTGGCACAGGTTTATTTTTTTTTCATTGAGAAATCCTTTGCTAAATCTCTGATTGTTGTTAAAATTTAAAACAAATGTATGTTTTTTCAATGAAAGAGATGTAACAAAAAAGGACTTTTTTTTTTTTGTCAACACAATACAAGAATAAAAAGTGTGAGCTCTTCCAAAAACTGAAGATGAAATTACTTAGAATGAACAAAAACAAAAAGTCAGAGGCTGTCTGTGAAAAATGTGTTTTTCCTCTCTTTTCTATGCACAGTACTTTGATGGCCAAAATACTATTAAGAAAAAAAGCTGTAAAGTCTATAAAAATATTTTTCATTGGCAACTCAATAATTCTTATCTTTTTTTCTTTTTTATTTTCTTCTGTTTTTTTTTTTTAACCTCCCTCCCCAGCATTTCCACTTCTAGAAACCATATCCTTAGATATTTTGTGTCTTCTTTGTTCCCATTTTTTTTCATTTTCATGGCTTGGCATAAGTAACTAATTAGATGTAACAATCAGTGTATAAAGTCAGAGAAGGGAATAAAATCAAGCTCACTTTCTCTCTACTATGTTGTTTTTCCAGGCTAATTAGAGTAAAAACTAGTAAAAGTGTGTGTTTCTCAGTTAGAGAAGAGGTCTGTCTCTGATATATATAGAACAGCTTGTTCATTAAAGACGTGCCATTTTTACACAGTCGCTTTTCAGAGTAGAATTGGACTGTAAACACTAGTGAAAAAATATTATGCATTAACAGTGAAGCATTAACTTGCTAGTTTCAAAGCAAAAGCTCTGCATATTGCTTGCTCTAAACTGTGTTTTAGAGAACTTATTTTTTATGTCTTACTGTTACACTTCTCAGGATTTTTTAAAACATTTATGGTGCAAATAAGTCTTGACTAATAACAAGCCAGCAAATTATTTTTGAATGTAGATTGCTGCAGAGATTTAAGGTTTCCTCATATTCATCCATGCAAATTGTTCTAAAACTTTTCATATCAGAGCAATTCTATGTCATGGTTAGAAAGTCTTTGTCCATATAAAATCACATTATATAAAGCAGTAGCACAAGAAATATTCTGGAGTTGATTGCATTTAATTAACTATATAGACTATAATTGACTATACTGACTGTATTAAATGAGGCTGTAATCTCTGTCACCTATCAGTGCACAGAGAAAAGCTGTCACATTGGTATTGAGATTTGTCTGTGTCAATCCACATTATCATTTCAAAGACATTAGACAACCTGTAGGTTACATTATGAATGAGAGGGATTTAGTCTTTTTCTTTTGTGATTAATTATAAGCTTTGTCATCTGAAACTATAATGGTTAATGGAATTACGGTACACTGATTCAATTTTGGGGCTTTTTCTTCCTTTCAACATATATTTCATATGTTCCTGAGTCTCACGGGACGAAGGCTGAACTGCCAGCATTATTTCAGAAAATATATCTTGCCTTTTTTCTCTGTGTCGTGTTAAGTCATTTAGCAGGTGCAAAAAGGAAGTCACTGGAGTCACATGGCAGAGGGCTGGCTGTAAGGGGAAAAGACATGAAGACATCAGAAAGCCATTCCAAAAACTCTTCTTATTTTCCAGGTTGCAGTGTATCAATATTTTGGATATTTGCATGATCATCTTTGTATCATAGCAATATCATGTATTTTAGTAAGAGGGGTGATTTTTTTTTTTTTTTTGTTAGGGGTGGCTTTTATTTTACCAAAAACAGTAGTATATTTTTAGGAAGAGGGTAATACAGGTCTTCTAAGCTTATATATAAAAGTCTGTGTTTAAGGGAACTGAGAGTCAGCTGGGATCATTTGCTCTGGTGAGGTGATTTTACTCAAGGAAAATGAATTGTGCACATTCCAATGGCAGATACCAGACAAACCTTGAGAAATTAAAGAAACTCATTTGTGAGTACAGCTGTACTGGTGAGGCTTGAATAGCAAATAGGCATGGACCTTATTTAGTCAGAATCGGAGGTGCAAAAACTCTGAAATCTGTGTTCCAACCAAGGGCAGATTTGGAAGCAAGACTTATCAGGGAGAGGGATAGACCGAACTGCCTATTTATTCAGCCTCTTCAAAATGGATATTGGGTGGAAGCAGAGAGCCTATGGAAGAATGGAAAAAGAGGTACATTAGCCAGGGAGGCTAGTTTTAGAGGTCAGAAAAGCATAGAATTAAAAGGACAGTTGACAACACTCAAGCTGAATTACATCTTGCAAAGCAAATTTAAGGGTACAGTGGAAGTATTCTTCAGCAATAGAAACAGAAAAAAATTAAGGAAGCAAGGGGGGTGTTATCCAGTAAGGCTGAAGCAATGTAGATCGAACCTAGAAAATTAATACTGAATGAGCTGCCCCAGATTTCAATAGCAGTGATCATCAACACAGGGACAGCATTTTTCTTAAACTGAACATACACACAGCTTTTAGTAGCCGAACAGAGCACAAGGATTACTTTTTTGCATATGACATTTCTATTTATGTCTTCTAACATGGAGTTGTTGCCTCATGATCAGTTTGTGATACGCTGTCCTTCACAGATCCTTTTCCCCTCGAACTGCCGTACTACTGGTCAGTCCCTTCAGTGCTACGTACGCTGCAGTTCTCTTTTTTTGAGTCGTAGCATGTCTTTTCAGACCGCTTCCTTGTCTGATAAAGTTATTATGAATTCTGAACTCTAACAGTGTTCTTCAGCATACTAGCATAGCATTGTTTGCATATTTAATATTGACAATGAATGCAAGAAAGATTGTACCAAGGTAAGGCAATTGTTTTCAGTAGCATATTGCTGGGTGGATTAGGCTTAAGATACTCAGGAGGTACTTTCAAATTTATGATTGAAATCTGATTTCAGCACATTAGGGCTCTTACAGTACATTTATTTATATATTTCTATTTTCTTTTGAGCTGGCAATATAAAGGGGAAATAGTAATAAGGTTTTATTGAAATATACCTGCCTCTAATCTGGTATTTGTAACAGTAATGTGGAGAAAATATATCTACTGTCATGGAAATTTAGGCAGCTGTAAGAATAAATTTTGTGTGTGTGTGTACAGGAGAGAGAGGAATATGTAATAAAATCTAGATAATGTCACTGGCTGGCAAGAGTCATTGACACAACGACAAGCCAGAGATCCTGTACATGCCAAGGCCTGAGGGTTTGATTTTATATACTCTTTGAAACAGTGGATTAATGCTGCAAGAAAGTGAAATGGTCAGGGAAGTAGAAAAACGTGTTCCTTGCACTAGTTTGCTGCGTGTTGAATCTACATATACAATCCCAATTTCTTATATGAGTGGTGTTGAAAAGCAGGCAACCAGGCTTCTAAACAAGTTACCAGAGTGGCAAATGCATTTTTCAAATGAAAAAAATTGTTATCCTATATATCTAAAACACGCTGATGAACATCTCCCAAATTGTTCTTTGTAGTGTCTTGCTTTCAATTTATACAGAAATTTATAGACATTTTACTCTGATAGGATTCCAGATCCTCTACCCTTCTTCGGGAATAAATCATGTTCACTCATGCTGCATAGGGTGGCTTTCTAAGCTTTAGTTTCCAGCCTTCTTCCCATATCTTCTGTCGCTCCAGCCTTCTTCCCACACCTTCCCTCCCTCAGACATCTTGTTTCCTGCTGAATTTTTTTTTTTCCCCATTTCATTCTCCTTAAAATAGCTGTGACCAAACTATTATAGCCTGATGGTAGCCTTTGGTCATTGTTCATCTTAACAGCGGTTCCCAAAGACTCTAGGAATCTGGTGCATGACGTGCCATGAAAACAGACTCAGTATATTGCCAACATGATAGTAATAATTGCTGACATGATTCAGTAACAACATATGAATAATTTGAACTGTATCTATCCAACTGAATAATGTGAACTTTATCTATTTAAGTCCCTGTAGATTTCTAAAAAAACTTTGGTTCCCATTTAGATGAAAACAGTATTTTAACTGGAAAGGTTGTGCACAAGTGCTTCTAACACTAATTTCTATTCAATAAAATGTGTCTGTGTTCACGTTATATTTTTAATATTTCAGGATTCTGGTGACAGCATATAGTATAAAAGTAATTTTGATTGATTTATTTCCCACTTGAAATTGTGAGATGGAAATAGTTCTATTATATTCCATTTCAGTATGTTAGATCTGGTTATAACAATGTAAAGTATAAAAAGATTCCATTGTTCCTATCCTTTCTTTTATGAATTGTAAGAAGGAAAAGATTTGCCTGGATATGTACTGTATCACCAATTGCTATAGCAAAATTTAGTGACCTGTCTTTATAATAAAAATCCTAACTATAAATTTGATGTTTAATGCATCAGAAGAAGGATTCTAAACTAATACAAATCCCACAAGTTCTAAAGAACAACTCATTTTTAAAGTCAAAAAATCATCTTGCATAATGAATAGTTGTATTGACAAAAAGGTTGTGTCAAAATTTATTTTCGTTTAAGCTTAGTTTAATTTAATTAAATTTAGTTAATTTTAGTTAATTTAGTTTTAGTTTGAGTTCTCCATAGGCTCCTTTGAGATTTGTATATTAAGGTCTAGTGATTACCAGTAAGTATTCTGCAGCCTGAATTCTGAGATTTCATTCTAATAGGCAGTACCATGTAAAAAGTTTTAAGCCACAGACAAGTGAAATTGTAATTTTTTAAAAAAATATTTTTAGCTATTGACTCACTTTCAGGAGTCAAAAGTGCCTATGTTTAGTACACACTGATTTTCTTTATTATTTAATACTGCATGTTGATAAGGTATCTAACTAGCCCTTAGTGGTATAATAAAGAAAATGTAATAGACTTTATACGTACTTGTCATAGTACATGACAGAAAGAGAATGTTTAAATTCTACCTCTGTGGAAAGACTGGATGCTGTTTGATCTCCATTTGATTCATTATAAGATTTTAGAGCATTTCATCTCTTTTGAAGAAATATTTGCAGGGAAGCAGACCTTTATTAAGAATATGTATGTATTATTTATGTATATATAAAAATAGTACATATTCATATACATATTCTTTAACATTTTTTTGAAAATACTATCATAGTTAGGTAAACTGAAAAGACTTCAATATTACTTAATCTTATTTTGGTGAACAAGATTTGTTTTGAGATGTAAGGTATGTGAAATAAAAACTTGTTTATGCCCTTTTATACCTTTTATATTGCAGTCAGTTGGATAACACTGATCTTTTCCGTTGATGAGATGTTCAACACAGATTCCCAATGTGTCATTTTTATTAAGCCTGCTTTTCTTTTTTTTTCTTTTCTTTGTGCTTAGTAATTTTAGCTTTAATTCTTGTTTATGTTAACAATTTTATTATTTTTATTAACAGAAAATAATTTTGAAAATGTGAAAGAGTAAAAAGCAAGACAAAGCATAAAACTATCACCTCAAACATAATTTTGAGTTTAAACCACCAATTTTATATTGTAAATTAAAGACTGAAGAGCTGTAGTTGAAAAGGTATATAGTACTAACACAGTTGCTTTCATGCCCAGTTAAATGTAATAAGTAGTTTTGTTAAATACTGTGCTTGTTTTACAGTGTGCTTTTAAGGTGACTTCAGATTTACTGCTGGGAAAATCTTTAACGTTCAAAGTAAATTGTTCTATCGGGGAGTTTTTGATGTCCAATAGGGGCAAAATGCTATGATAAACAAAATAGCTAAATTCCCTAAGGCAAACTTACTTCATTACCTCATTTATGGATTAGTATGCCAAGTTTAAAAAGAAAGGTGATTGCTCTGGAGCAATTCAAGTGGCAGAAAATCTTTTGATAGTTGAACTGAACTAATAGCTGAGCGACAACAAACTTTGATAGAGTAACAGTAGGAAAAGAAAAAATGCCAAGCAAAAAATGTTCTGTTCGTTCTACATATTAGTCCTAGTTCTAGAAAACTAATAGAAATTGAGTTGTTTCCAAAACAAATCTCTGATTATCTTCACAAGGCTTTAAACTTGATTTCCTACCTTTACACTTGCTAGTTAAGAAAAGGAGCATTTTGTTTCCAATATTTTCAGATTGTTTACTTTGCTCTTTATCTTAACCAATTGATTAGAATGCAAGCTGATCATACTGCTGTAAGAAATAACATTTATTGTTTGCATATCTATTCAAGCTTCTTTGTATCATATCAAATTACAGTCTATGACACTACTGTGTTTGCCATACCGAGCTACACATGCATGACTTGGATGCATATTAATTAATGCTGTGAACTATTAACTCTGACCTAATACTCAAGTTGGAATGATAAGCAGGGAGTGCTATGTTGCCACTTCTGACCAGCACTATCTGGGAATTTTTAAGTGGAAATTGCTGTGCCTGGTGGAATTTGGGAAAATCACAGCTCATTAGCTGCTTCTGTTGAAATGTTGGCTTCCCTTTGTACAGAGGTCCTGAAAGAACCATGGAAAATGCTCTTTCAGGAGTCATTGCCTTGCAAAGAAACAAGATAACGCCAGGCAGCTGCCTGATAGTATCATGGCATAACAGAAAATAGCTTGCAGGGACTTAATCATCTGGAATAGCAGTATTGGATTGGATTATTTAAAGGACATATTTCTGTGTCAAATGTTTTTTATTTTTCTGATATATGGTAAGTGTTTTTTTTTTTCTTCCTTACTTACATATAGTCTTGAAAGATTGTTATTTCCTTCTACTTCAGTGAAATCCTCTTGATCCTCTTGGTTCTAAGATTTATTTTCCTGAATTGTAGATCAAAATATATCTGGTAGAAATGAAGTTTTAATCTAATAATAAAGATAAATTTGAAGGAGAATTTATGTGTACCTCTGTGAATTTAATTGATGAGAACACTTTTAATAGATTGAGAAAGTGCTTTAATTTGTTTATTTAATATTTTACCTGGGAGGAATTTCAACTTCTGTCGTGTTTAATCTATTTTTTAGTTCCTAATATGTTAACTACATATATGGCATATTTATGAAATGAAATAGTCAATAAAACCATGTCATTAAGTACAATACCATTTGAAAAAGGTACCTTTTTCCCTTAATGAACTATTAATTATTGCATTCAGCAATTAAAAAACAGTAAGTCTGCTTAAAGACAAAGTACAAATTAGAATTTGCTAAATTGATGTTCTGGATATTTACTCATAAAATATGTTTTGTTGAAACACACACTGCCTACATTTGTTTAAAGATTAGTAATTGTCCAATTATGTAATAGCTTGCAATAAAGCCATTTAGAGCTGGGAAAGTGAAGTATTTCTGTCATTGTGGTTTGCTTAAAGTAGAGCATAGTCTAAATGTGAAGATTTTTAATTACTACAAAATAAACACTTTAGAAAAATATTTGCACTAAGGGGTTTTTTTGTTGTTGTTCTGCAGTCTCAGTTTGAACTCAGGGTATTCCATATTCGTGGAGAACACGCTGTATCAACTGCTCAGCTTGAGGAAACCATTGCACATCTGAAGAATGAACTTGATAATAAATTAAACAGAAGAAATGAAAAAGCAAAGGATATTGGTGTTTCTACTGAAGATGATAACCCACCAAAGACATACCGAAATGTATGTATACAGACTGACAGAGAAACTTTCATAAAGCCTAGTGAAGAAGAAAACAGAGCTGTGAAAAATAACCAAATAGTACCCAAAAAGCTTAATATTTCTTCTTTGTCACATAGTATTTCTGCCCAAAGTGAAAGTAAGGAGAATTACAATGTACAGTCTTCAGAAAGTGTCTTATCTTGTCAACCAAAACAAATGCTGCCTCCTCCACCTCCTCCACCACCACCACCACCACCACCTCCTCCTCCTCCCCTTCCTGATTCTTCACTACCAGGTTTAGTTCCTCCACCACCACCTTTGCCAACGGGGCCGACTTCACTGACATCTCAGTTTGGATCTGGTCCACCACTGCCACCTCCACTTTCTGAAGGCTGTAGGAATTTTCAAGCACCACCACCACCACCACCGCTTCCGGGGTTGGGACCTCCTGTTCCTCCTCCACTGCCTGGATCTGGGTTACCTCCACCCCCTCCACCTCCTGGGCCTGGGTTCTTTTTTAATAGCACTTTATCTTCAAACCAAGGTCCTCGAAAACCTGCCATTGAACCTAGCCGTCCCATGAAGCCTTTGTATTGGACACGGATACAATTACAAGGCAGCAGGTAAAATATGTTTATTTGGACTTACAGTTGCTATTAATAGGCCATGATACAAGGGTATGTATACTATTTAAGACTAAATAACGAAAAGTTAACGGTCTAGGAATGTATAACAAAATCCGTGTAGAGGCACGGAATTTATGCGTTTTAAGAAAAAAAAATGGAATCAGTTCTAGAAGTCTAAAGTAGATCATAAGAAATTGTTTTAAAATATTAAATGTAAATTAAAATTATATGCATTATAAATGAAAATTATGTGCATTATAACAAAAAGAAATTTTGTTGTTTTTTTTCCCAAAAATCCGAGTACTCCATGGACAACTCTAGTGACAGAGTGGTTCCTAGACTTAGCACTAAAGAGAAAAAAGGTAGCCAGGAGATTAGAAAGCTATATATATATATTTTTTTTAAAATCTTAATTAGAATTAGAATTGAAGTGTTAAGGTTTGGTCGGGTGAGAACTTAGAGTTTCATTTTTGCTTTCTAGTCACTTCAAGTGATACCATCTTCAGAGCACTATGTTGTGTCATCCTCTATGATTCCAGTTCTAGAAACATTTAAACTGGGACCTAACCTCTGCGTATAATTCTGTCAGAGCAGGAAAAGTAAAGCGTATGTATAAATATATGCAGCTCAGGAACCTGTAGCATGAAGCATCCATTATGGAGGAGTCTCAGTACTGATAGAGACCTCTATAGTTTAAAAAAATAAATATAACAAATAAAAAAATTACCAATCTTATTGTGATTTAGTACTGGGATAAAACGTTAGGTACGCTTGAGGGAAGGGATGCTATCCAGAGGGACCTTGACAGACTTGAGGAGTGGGCCCATGCAAACCTCATGAAGTTCAACAAGGCCAAGTGCAAGGTCCTGCACCTGAGTTGGGGCAACCCCCAATGTCAATACTGACTAGGGGACGAATGGATTGAGAGCAGCCCTGCAAATAAGAACTTGGAGATACTGGTGGATGAAAAATTGGACATGAGCCGTCAAAGTGATCTTGAAGCCCAGAAAGCCAACCATATCCTCAGCTGCAGTAAAAGAAGCATGGCCAGCAAGTCGAGGGAGGTGATTCTGCCCCTCTACTCTGCTCTCCTGAGACCCCACCTGGAGTACTGCATCCAGCTCTGGGGTCCCCAGTACAAGAAAGACATGGACCTGTTGGAGCGGGTCCAGAGGAGGGCCATGAAAATGATCAGAGGGCTGGAACACCTCTCCTATGAAGAAAGGCTGAGAGAGTTGGGGTTGCTTGGCCTGGAGAAGAAAAGGCTCGGGGGGGACCTTATTGCAGCCTTTCAATATATAAAGGCAGCTTATGAGAAAGACGGAGAAACACATTTTGCCAGGGCCTGTAGTGTCAGGACAAGGGGTAATGCTTTTAAACTGAAAGGAGGTAGATTGAGATTGCATATAAGGAAGAAATTTTTTACAACGTGGTTGGTGAGACACTGGAACAGGTTGCCCAGAGAAGCTGTGGATGCCCCATCATGGGAAGTCTTCAAGGTCAGGTTGGATGGGATTTTGAGCAACCTGGTCTCGTGAAAGATGTCTCTGCCTGTGGCGGGGGAGCAGGACTAGATGATCTTTAAAGATCCCTTCCGACCCAAACCGTTCTATGATTCTATGAAAGTAGTCTAATAGTATATATCGTTTGTAGCAAATCTCAAGTTACTATGAAACATATTGTTTTATTCATTTGTTTATAAGGGATCATTTGGTGAACAGGCATAAATAAACAATTTTTGGACAGTCATCTTGAAATGATCCCAGAACTTACTTTGTGCTATCCATTTATTCAGCTGGCAAGAGAAAAGAAGGACTCCCATTTACACTTTCTGGGCCAGCATGCATACCTTGTTGCCACAGTGGTATGTGGTTTCAGTGCTGCTCAGCTGCTCTTTTGGATTTTGACTGATTCTAACTTTGCTTCAAGTGTTTATTAATGTAACGTAGAGCTCCATTAAGAAGGTTGGCTCAGAAAGTATTTTTGGGGGATGCTTAAGCGACACAGACTATTTCTAGTTTACCAAGGAGTTGCTAGAATCATGAAATAAAAATCAGGTCCTGTGTTATGCAAGTAATGAAATGACATGATTATTTGGGTCTTAAAATTCAAATCATTATTATCTGTGCTCAAAATTATTTTAGCATAAGTGCAGTTACAAAGATGCTAAGTTTATTTTAAATATTTTAATAAATTACTTTATATAATTATATGTGACTTATAGTCATAACATGTATAATAATAATATATATGCAATGCTATATATACAGACTATATTACATACTGTATTATATACTGTGACTATATTGTATATCATATATTGTGAATTATATTACAGATTATTATTATAGATTACTTATGTTATTATAATAAGTCACTATAAATTATTTATTTAAGTATTACAAATTATTTACAATTATTCTTAATCTTCTATTTTAAGTTATTTTTAGGATTATATTTAAACACTGTTGAAGTAAATATCTGCATTTAAATGTATTTAAATATGAGTTTTAGTTTACAGCTTTTTGTCTGAATTTATTTTGATGAGAAAGTATAATTATTCTCATATAATAAAGCATTGTAAATGTGTTAATATTTTATATAAAATGTTTGACAGGAACAAACAGTTAATGAAATGTCAGTTGTATTCTTTCAATGATTCAGAATTAAAGGCATTGAAATATTTTGGAGCAGGAATTTTGAGCATTTTGGTTTTACTTTCCCAAATTTACTAGTGAAAAATTGTTTCATAGTGAATAAATAGTTGGTCCGTAAATAAACCTTATTGTAATTCTTCCTGTTGAGTCACTGAAATCAAAATATTTGTTCTGAAATATTGGTGGTTCATCAAGCTTTTGCTGAATGCAAGATAAAGTCATAGCTTTTTGGTGAACTGCTGGTCACAGGCTGTAATGGTCCAGCATTTTCATGGTCTGCACTAGAACTGAAAACTTCTTCAAGGGTCTGCTGCTCAGATCAGCAGCTATCCAGGACTTCGAAGTTCTTGTTACAGAGCCAGAAAGAATCCTTCATTATTCAGCGTGGCTGACGCTACAGCTAATGTCAGGGAGAGTGAAGCTGTGGAGCTGTGAGCATGTCCTGTGACACAGAATATGCCACATCAGCAGATGCTAATGGAAAAATTTGAGTTCCTTAAACATTCACGATAGTAAATGTACAGTTGAGTATTAAGTAGAAAAAATCCCACATTTGAAAAAAAAAAATTAATTTTGATTCCCCTTAAATTGGTAGATATTGTATTTTGTTGCATGTTACGTCTAATAAAAGTGTGTTTAGTGACATCAGCCATTTGTATTTTATAGGGGTTTTCATCACTTCTTTTTTTTATTGCAAATAATTTCACTGCCTTTTAGTGACATCTGCTGGAAGGAGTGGGCCCACCTTCTGCTGATAAACGGACAAGAAGAGCACTCAGAAGTTTTGTCCCACATATTTTCCTGAAGCATTGAAATTTTGAAACAAAGCTCATTCACAATTGAAGTGCCATGTTTGCAGCACTACCTAGTGTTTTCCCCAAATCCAGATAAAACTAGAGGATTGTGTAAACAAGTTCCAAAATGTTCCAAAACTAAATCTGGTCTTGGAAGGCAAAAAAAGAAGGAAAGATAATCCCCATTTAAAGGTCACAGCTGGTTGAATGGAGCAGAGTACTGGTTAGTCTCCCAAAATATAGGCCACATAATTACTCTGACTTCTCAGAACAACTGCAACAAGGATAAATATGAGCATACAACATCTGCAGCTAACATGAAGTGAATCAAGTCCTATACAAATGACTTCAAATGCTCTTAAAATATGCTTGAATAAAGTTTGTTCACTCTTTGTTGATATTGTTTGTTTTTATAGGTCTAAATAGATTACTGGGAATTTCTCAAAAAGGCTGCTGTTGAAATACTCCTAATCGTAGCTGAAGTGGCAGAAATCTCTCGAGATGGGTTTTCTCAACCTGCAGTTGTAATATTTGGTTGTTGTATAAAAAACTGTACAATACAAATAATGCATTTTGATAGTCTAGCAGGCATGGATACTAAATAGCTGAACTTCTTGGTACAGCCTTCTGCAAAATGCTTTGACTCCTTACAAGAGCAAGGTATAGGGAAGGAATGCTGTTTGTATAGCAGCAGTGCATGTTGCTTTGAGTTTTAAATCTGTTATGGATTTTCATCTATTATGATTAGAACTATTATGGTTTTTCGTAAGTGTTTATTGGAAAATTTATTATTACCTTTCCATTTATAGGAAAACTGCTATGCCAATGTTATGGGAATCACTAGAAGAACCTGATATACTTGATACTACTGAGTTTGAATATTTATTCTCCAAAGACACCACTCAGGAAAAAAGAAAACCATTATCAGAGACTTACGAAAAAAAAACCAAGGCCAAAAAGGTATTTATTGTTTCTTTGTATTTGCTTTTTTTGTGTCACTGTTAAGTTTTACATTTTAAGAAAACTCCCTTTTTCTTTATTGTTGAACGAACAGCTAATAGATGGGTTTGTAAATCTCATTTTAAAGCAGAATAGGTGGACTGCTGAGGTGGACAACTCTTGCTTGAGAATGCGGGGTTATTATTTACCTTGAAAGATTTCTTGCCTTTGAAAATTAAAGTTCCACATCCCAGTGAGGCAGAAAAAATATTGTATAGGAGAACTGAATGAAAGTTCTAATATGTATCTAAAAGTACCAATATTTCAGGGCATGTCTGCCCTTGAACTGATTTATAATTAAAGGCTGTCATTAAGTAACTCTAGCAAACCTCTCTCCCATTGAGATTAATTTTATTTAATTGGAAAAATAAAGTATAAAGCAAGATAGGACTGTTAGACGTTTTGAATAAGGAATGCCAAAAGCCTTTTTCTGGTGTAGCTTAAGAGCTGTGTCAGGAAAGGACAGGACAATCATGTCTTTAATGGCCAAAAGTTTATGCAGTAGCTATGTCATTACCGTAGCACAGATATTGTCTGCCTCAGACATGATCTGTTACAGAGAGAGCTTGTACTTGTCAATTACTATGTGCAGACAGGACAAAGAAATGGCATTAGTAGTATTTGCTGCTGGAAAAATTCTAGGCCGAATAATAATCGATACTGTTTTCCTAAAACAATGTGGTTGTATCTTAGAAACCCATTTAAATATATACTATATTGTAAATGTGTTTGAGTTTACAAACAGATTGGAACCACAAGAGGGCACTTTGTATGTAAGCTATGCTATCTACCTTTTTCAATTTTATAATACATATAATGTGAAATATACATACATATATACATATCAGTGATATCAGATCTTTCAAAACGTCTTTGATCATAAACTTCCTGTATTGTGTCTTAGCACAATAGTTAATGAGAAGTGTAAATAAGGCTATAGAATTTATAAAATTCAAACTCATGTGATGCAAAAAGTGAAAAATGAAAAATGGGGCCAGGATGGGGGCATGCTGGCATTTGTAAATACACCCAAAAGAAATTATTAATCATTACAGTCCTTCAAATGTTATATTGAAGTTGGACATGAACATCTCTGTGAAAAATATTTTGACGTATTTTACTTGACAAATTCTTCAAGTGCATATGGCATGTAGTATTTAGCTGTATCTGTAAATCCCATTAGTTCACATTTCTGATGCTCTCTTTCTAAAATTTATTTTTACATTTCATTAATTTACCTCTTTCAGAAAGAATTATTTATTAGGAAATACAGGTTTCTAAAGAACTTTGAAGAAGAATGTAACCAATGTAGCTTTAATGGAGAAATAATATGCACAAATAGTTACCTTTGTATTTCAAAATCTCAGCATTAAGTGAATATACCTATTTCTCCAGGTGTATGACAGCAAACCAGGCAGAGAATGAGGCCTGTATTCTGAAAGATGACTTGCATTATTCTTTTTCCTTGCTGCTTTGTAAACTAACTTATTTGCTACAGCAGCACAATTTTATAATTATCTCTCTTAACTTTATCCAAAATCGAATTGGATAATAGTTACTCTATACAATATAGAAAATAATGGTATAATAATAAGTACTCTTTCTTGTGGGAAACCAATGTATTTTCTTACAAAGCTATCTTCTTTATTTATGTCACTGATTGAATTATTCTCTTTTGTTATGAAATGTAAACTATTATTTTAAGACTAGGGATATATTTACTGAAATTAATGAAATGAAAAAAGTTCCTTTAAAGTACTGTGTGAAAATACAAAAATAAATCCCCTAAGAGATAAATTAAGAGTTATATCTATTACTATGTCTTTAGGTGAAACTCATGGGGTTATGATCATGGTGTTACAAACCATGGGAATTGTAGCGCTTTCTGGGAAAATTTCAAAAACTCATGGTCAATAATATTAAGCTTTCCATCATTTGGTCAATTTAAAAATTAAAAATAAATCAGCTTTTAGAATTCAAATGAAATTTGAATTTAATTGAGTATAGAAGCATTTTCTTATTGTATATCCTGTCTTTCCACCTTTCTCTGTTAAATGACTCATAGTAGCAGCTGAATATTTTTACAGACAGTTGATCATCTTAGATGGTCCTGTGTTTTTCTTTGTCTCTCTGAAAGCCCAGATGTCTGTGGGCTGGCTCCAATGGATCAATCTTGGTGCGCTGCAAGCGATACAGTAGTAGAGAGGCATTTTATTTAGTTACAGGAGGGTTTATTAGTAGATAGTAACAGAAAGCTCCTGTAGATTAATGTAAAACTATCAGTTCTGCTGGCTTCATTTGTGCTTTCTCATGCTTTTTCTTGGCTCTCAACTTTTCTTGCCTTTTTTTCTAACAATTATATCTATCTACTAGGGTTTTAACAACAATCTTTTTCTTCGCTTCACTACAGAAATTTGTGCTTGTCTGGTCTTAAGAATGCTACAAGTGTCACGGTGTATGGAATTGTATAGTCTGGTTAAAGATGCTTTCACAGACATTAAGAAAGACATATGAATCTTGGGAGGTTCATCTATTATAATTTTCAGCATTTATAATTTTCAGCATCTATTATAATTTTCAGTATTTCTTTGTAAATTCCTTTCTCATGTTCTATAAAAAGCCTTCCAGAGCAAGATATAGGTACAGCTATAGAATCTGGAGTAGTAGTTTGTGTTTGGAATAGGTAAGCTATTTTATTTAATAATATGTTAGTGCTGACCTATTCACTGCATTAAATCTCTTCTCCTCTGCACAAACTTTGTCCTATTTCATACCATCTTATGCAAACTAAGTTCGGCCTGCTTGGTATTTAGAGAAAGGACAGATCAATAGGTGGTGCAGGATTGCTTATTAAAACATGATTACTTAATACTTTTCTCCTTGAATGACAATTACATCGGTGCCTCACAATCAAGTTCCTTACGCAATTGGAAGATTCCATCTTTCAAGTTAGAGGGGAATTATTTCTCATTTAACCGGGTCTTCTTTATAAAACTAAGGGGACTTTAACAATTAGTGGCCTGTTGAATTATGACCTGAATGAATAGATGGTCTTACCATCTATTTACATCTCTTTTGCGGTTCCAAATAAAATAAAATTATTCAATTTATTTTCAGAATTATTATTTTTGTGAAACCGGTCAGAATAATCTGTATGTTTAGCCCGTGAAATGAATGCTTCTGTGGAAAGCATCACATTAAGCCTATAGAAATTTCACTTTGTTCTATTCTTACCCATTTGTCCACATAGTAGACACCTTATGGCAACACAGATTAAAATATTCACTGTATGCTGTGTTTTTGTTGCTTACAGCTGATAGAAATCTGCCATTTTCAGCCAGAAATATCTAAACCTTGTCCTACATAAATGGAATGGATGGTCTGTTTTCCAGTACTATTTGGCAAGTTATGATCAGAAGGGAAACTTCTGAGTATATATTTATATTAGTATATATTTATATGAATATATATTTATATTCTTATATAATGTACTTACAATATAATATATAATTTATGAAATAAATATTTATAATATAGAATATATTTATACTCATACATATACTCAGTGTCAAAATAGGAGAATACATTGAGGGTTCTGTGGGCATCTATGCTGGGTCTGGTTACCTTGGTATTTTCATTTATGACCTGGATAATGGAATATTAACTCTGCAGCCCCCACCTAGTTGTGAGAGGCTTCAAATTTACTGGAGCAGACCCTTTAGAAAGCTTTCATGTATCAGAGATATGGTCTGAAAGATAGGGATAAGCACAAAGCTAATACAGTTAACCACAAGGTTGATATAGTTAAGGATATTCAGCTACCTAAAAATAAGATGGGGTACAACTGGCTAACTGACTAGGTAATAGTTTAGCAGAAAGGATCTTGGGATTATAACGGTTTACAAGAGGAACATGAATTATCCAATTTTGGTACTACTAAAAAGGAAAAACAAAACTGATAGATCAATAGAAGTATTGCTCGCAATACTTCATTGCCATGTCTCAGTTAAGAACTGCATCTAGATTTAGATACTACAGCCCTTCATTAAAAATTTTTACTAACTGTAAAGAGTCAAGAAGAGTGAGAATGATGAAAAGTGTAGAAGTAGTCTCTGAGAAAAGAATTGAATTATTATGATTGTTTAGTCTAGAAAAGAGAAGGTTGATTGGGACACACAGTAAGTGTCATCAAGTGCATGCAGCTGCTGCAAAGAAAAATTATGAAAAGCTTTCTAAGAGTGATGATACCAAAGGAATGCAGAACAATTTTGGCTAGGGAAATTGTGTTTCTGTATTGGGAGATCTTTAAGAAAATTTGTTTGGAATGATACACATATAATTGATACTGTCTTGAAGTGCAGAAATGCTTTGGATGACATCTTGAGTGCCTTTCCAACATCATGATTCTATTACTCAATTAAAAGGCATAAAGTCCACTTTCTGCCCATTGTCCTATGGATGGAAACAGCTGGCTATCCTTTTTTCCAGAATGGAAGCACTTTGATGATTCCCAAATTCATTGCTTTCATGCCTGCCAGAAAATGGCTTATTAATTGAGTTACACTAGTTTCTAGAGGCTATCATCCTGACATGAGGATGAAATTATTAGAATTTGAAATGCAGTTATTAAAAAATAAGGTATTCTAACCAGTATGTGGGAAAAAAAGAGGGGAAGCTAAGAGCCTTCCAGCAGCAATGGTAATATAACTTCTTAAAGGACTGCACAGAGTGTGATTTTATTTATTTTTAGGCATATGTTAACTTATTTTGGAAAAATATAGTACATTCACTTGATAGTGATACAATGTGAAAATAATATAGTTTAAATGAAGGTCAGATGTACCCTTCTGGTACACTTATATATTCTTGAATTTTCTTATGGTAATGCTTATCTGGGCTTAGAAGCTCTGCAAAGCGTGTGGCTGCTCATGCTTCTTCAATCATGCACTCCTTTGGAAAATTTAGCAGCTTTGGAAGAACCTCTTATTTTTTTTCCAACTCTACCTCCTCTAAAATATTTCAGGAATCCCTTATTCTTCTGCATTTATCTGCTCTGCATATATGCAATCTTGTAGATGAAAGTTCTACAGTATTATGTAGGTAATGACCAAAAGAAATATTCTAGTTTTTTAGGTCTTATGTCTTGAAAGTAGAATTTATCTTTTCTGCATGAGGAGAATTTACCGTCTAGATGAATATATTAGTTATGTCCCAATATTAGAGCAAAATAGTGTGTAATATATTTAAGAATTAATAAATGTAATTCTTCTCTCATAAGAATGCTTTAGAAGTGTAAGACTAAAAGCATTACAATCTTATACAAAATAACACAATGCAGTGATTTTTTGGATGTGATATCTGTGACACGGAAAAGAGACTATGGCTTGCATCCTGACTTTCCCAGAGATTCTGGATGGATAAATAATGTATAGAAGGAGTGGGATTTATTTCTTAGGATAGTTTTGAAGTGGTTGAATTACCGGCAGGCAAAGTTGAAGTTACTGGGCAAAAATAAATAAGTTAATTAACGCCTGAATATCACAGAATCACAGAATCCTATAGGTTGGAAAAGACCTTTAAGATCATCACATCCAACTGTAAACCTAACACTACCAAGACCATCACTACACCACGTCCCTAAGCACCTCATCCAAACGTCCTTTAAATACCTCCAGGGATGGTGATTCAACCACTTCCCTGGGCAGCCTGTTCCAATGCTTGATAACCCTTTCAGTGAAGTAAAATTTCCTAATATCCAGTCTAAACCTCCCCTGGCGCAACTTGAGGCCATTTCCTCTTGTCCTATCCCTTGTTACCTGGGAGAAGAGACCGACCCCCACCTCTCTACAACCTCCTTTCAGGTGGTTGTAGAGAGCAATAAGGTCTCCCCTCAGCCTCCTTTTCTCCAGGCTAAACAACCCCAGCTCCCTCAGCCGCTCCTCACAAGACTTGTGCTCCAGACCCTTCACCAGCTTCGTTGCCCTTCTCTGGACACGCTCCAGCACCTCAATGTCTCTCTTGTAGTGAGGGGCCCAAAACTGAACACAGCATTCGAGGTGCGGCCTCACCAGTGCCGAGTACAGGGGCACGATCACTCCCCTTGTCCTGCTGGCCACACTATTTCTGATACAAGCCAGGATGCCATTGGCTTTCTTGGCCACCTGGGCACACTGCTGGCTCATATTCAGGCAGCTGTCAACCAACACTCCCAGGTCCTTCTCTGCTGGGCAGCTTTCCAGCCACTCTTCCCCAAGCCTGTAGCGTTGCATGGGGTTGTTGTGGCCCAAGTGCAGGACCTGGCACTTAGCCTTGTTGAACTGAATGATAGAAATGATGTAAATATTAAATGATGTAATTAGTAAATGATGGAAAGCGGCTTGGTGAGCACTTCTGCCAGTTCCTTCAGTACTCTTGGGTGGATCCCGTCTGGCCCCATAGACTTGTGAGTGTCTAAGTGGTGTAGCAGGTCACTAACCATTTCCTCCTGGATTATGGGGGCTTCATTCTGGTCCCTGTTCCTATCTTCTGACTTGGGGGGCTGGGTAACCAGAGAACAATTGGTCTTCCTATTAAAGACTGATGCGAAGAAGGTGTTAAGTACCTTAGCCTTTTCCTCATCCTTGGTCGCTGTGTTCCCTCCCCCATCTACTAGGGGCTGGAGATTCTCCTTAGCCTTCCTTTTGCTGCTAATGTATTTGAAGAAGTGTTTTTTGTTGTCTTTTACGGCAGTAGCCAGATTGATGTCTAGCTCAGCTTTGGCCCTTCTAATTTTCTCCCTGCACAACCTCGCTACACCTTTGTAGTTCTCCTGAGTTGCCCGCCCATTCTTCCAAAGGTCGTAGACTCTTCTCTTTTTCCTGAGTTCTAGCCAAAGCTCTGTATTCAGCCAGGCCGGTCTTCTTCCCTGCCAGCTCATCTTTCGGCACCTGGGGACAGCCCGCTCTTGTGCCTTTGAATATAAATCAAATACATTCCTCTCTGGTTTTGGCTAATTCAGTTAGCTTAATCTAAATACGTAAGTTACTGGTATGATGCAGCTTGGCAATATACATGGGATCTAAAAGTATTTATGTCATGTAAGGTGTTGTGGTCTTTAGTTAAGCTTTTTCAACTGCACATAGTTGGTCCCACTTTCAAAATTACTTAGAAGTTACAGCTTCTTGGAAATCAAGAAGAAAAAAAGGGCTAGATCCATCAGGTTATTTTAGTATATAACTTCAATTTAGGTATTGATTCTATTGGACATTTAGACTTTAAATGCCTTTTGAATATGACTCTTATTTTTAACTCCTATTTTTAAAGTATCACTGACATGCTTGTGAAAGTGCAACTGTTAATCTAGGCTGTTTTCATCATCATTTCTACATTTTCTTATGCTTAGATTTCAGTTGTAGCATTCTGGACATGTGATTTTTGCACCTATTGTATTATCCACTAACACTCGCATTAAAGCATTTGTCTAGGAACGTACGGTTTATTTAAAAAAACATATTCTAAGTTACATTGGTGAAATTGTAAGTGGGCTTCAACTATAAAGTTTTATGTACCAAAAATGTTCAACTGTAAGTAGATTCAATACAGTACTATTAAGGTCCATAGCTGTTTATGAAAACAATGAAAACTGAAAATAATTAGCATATTAAAACTCTAAGCTATTTTTCTGGAAAAAACCCCGTCAGTTATTTTTAAAAGAACTCAGCTTTCAATAGGTTTGAATATAATTTGAAGGATCTAACATCTTTCCCAGACTCTGAAAGTCTTCTATAGATGTTTTCATGTCAGATGAAGGACTGAAGTTTTACATGCAAACAATTTTGCTTTCATTCATTCTAAACTGTTAACATTTCTTGTCTGTACCTATCCATGCACATTTTTAAGCTGATAAGCACACATAATTGTTTTCAAGCCATAGGTTCTCCCTTTCCTGTTAAATTTGCAGAACCAAAAGCTGTTCTGCTGTTCTTGTAGTAGCAAATAGAAGAAAGGCAGAATTAGGACATATATTTTGGAATGAAATAAAAACCATGATTCATTATGTATTAAGCTATGATACCCTGTAAGCCTGAAAAAGAGGTAATTTAGAAAAGACCATTCCTTTGCTGTGATTTATTCCATGTGCATTCTGTAGCTCCATTGCTGGACTTACACATATTTTGAAGTTGCCTTAGTTTTTCCTATATATTTGAGCACTTGTTAGTAACTTATCCTCAAAAACTCAAGTATTTTCTATAGTTTTTCAAGAAACAGGATAGTTGGATGTTTATGATGCCACTCTGTCTTCATCTTACAAAAAAATGAGTAAAT
Organism: Mycteria americana; assembly: GCF_035582795.1. Lineage (NCBI taxonomy): Eukaryota > Metazoa > Chordata > Aves > Ciconiiformes > Ciconiidae > Mycteria > Mycteria americana. The sequence goes on from NC_134369.1 coordinate 38,676,839, forward strand.
GTCAAGTAATTTGTGTCAGGTGTATGCTCCAAATGAAAGTCCATCAATCATTTTTGGCCCTTTAGTGCAATGATTATCATTTCAAAGACGCAGGAGGACATTAAAGATAATGGCTTTTCTGTTGTCTATTATCTCTAACAGACTTCACATAATTATTAACATGTGTTCTCATTTAAGAAGAGTGTCAATATTTTGAGTGAATTGCATTTTTTTAACTGAAAGGGATATGTCTGTCAGCAAGTTTTTTGTCCATCTAACTAAATGAGCAATTACAATTAATGAATTTTGTGTTTCCGCAAGAAGGGCAGATACTGCAGAAAATGTTGGAAGCTTTGCAGGGTTGAAACACAATGACTGTCTTCAGCTGTCTGCATAAGATAATAAACAGCGTTCAAACTTGAGTGGAAGTAGTAAAATGCTAGTGCGTGCTCTTCCGAGGCACTCTCACTTTCCTCTTATTTTTTATGCTGTACTGAGAAGAAAGAATACAGCATTTCCTTGTTTACCACAAAGCTCTGCTGTCACGTAGGATATGGAAAGTATCCGTAAAGGGTAAATATCTATTTTTGTGGCTTTGTCTTGGTTTTACAGTTTTGATAGGAATAAAGATACGGAAATAAGTTTCTTACTAGCTCATTTCTTACCTCCTGTTTTATCCTGAGAAATTGCCATTTGCTTGTCCTTTAGCAAAAGACTAAAAATAGCAGGGGTTTTTCATGCAATAGAATTGCAAATAGAATTACATGTCTCCTAAAATATTTTAAAAATATTTTAAAAATATAAAGCTATGGTTCATCCATATTAAAGAAAAAATAGTTAAACTTGGCTCTGCTTTGGGTAGGAATAGAAGAGGTAATGTCTAGTCTTAAGCTTCTGAAATTTCATTGGTACCTCTTGGGGTGTTTATGTAGAATGGCTTGAGGGGCGTGCGTACTTGCTTCTTGTGCAGGATATTCTTCCTCTGATTGAACAGGGCTTCAGCAGACTACTTATGGGTCCAGGCTGTTGACTTCACCATGAACGTTAATGAGTGGGAATGGAGGGAAACACTGAGATATGCAGGACAGCTTTTTAGCTTATGGGTTCTCTCAATAAATTTAAATATTATGGAAAGAACCCATGCACCAGCAGGAGGAAGGATTTAGCTTTTAATCACTAAAGTAAACTGAATCTCTTCAGATTTCAGCACCAGTAAGTGTCCTGGACAGAATGTAGACGTTACAGTTAGACAAAACAGTGAAGTCTGTCATATAGTATTTAATGAAATACATTTCTGGCTACATTAGAGAAACACCTTTTATTGGGAATGACAGAATAATTTATGAATGTATTCGAGCTTCAGCATGTCTCCACTTTTAAATTAGATGATAAATATTTGAAAGACGTAGAAGGGGCATTTGTGTACAGCAAATCAGCTAACTTAATAACAATAAAAAGTAGTCAGGGAACACCACATAGAGCAAATAAAGTTATGGATCAGTGAATTAAATGAATTAGCACCAGCAGTCACAATTTTGTCACTGAGCCAGAAGATGCTGCATCCATTACAACGATACATTCATAGTCTGGAGGAGCGGCAGGCAGCTGGCAAACCCTGCCAGCTGGCATAGCAGCATCAGCTGGCGTCAGCTGGATTTTAGCTGCTTACCTGTCACTGCCAGCTACAAGCAAGTCCCAATATGCTGAGAGGTGATCAGTGATTTGTCTTTTAAAAGCATAGACTAAATAGTTCAATGCAGTCTTTACAAACTTTCCTTTTATTTGCCTTATGGTTTTTATGACCTGGAAAAGTGCTGATTTTTTTGTGTCTCCTTTCCATTTGGAACTCACACACATATTTAATTCCCTGTCAGTGACTTCCCCAGAATAACCATAATTTGGGGCAAAATGAGTATCTCTGAAAATATGTTCTCTGTTTTACTACTGATTATATATTTTTGTTGCAAAATCTTTCAAGTTACACATTGGTTCTAAAAATCTATGACAAAAGTACTCAGCATTACAACTGTGTTTTTAGAGTAGTTTTGTGCCCAATTTAAGCTATTGTGTTGTCTTATTGCTCCATTTTTGCTCTCTAATGAATAAAATATCAGCCTTCAGTTACAGATTTCAGTTGGTTGAAGCTATTTCAGGTAGTCTGAGTCTAGTTTGATGCCTGGTAATTGTGACCATGTGTACATTTGTCTAAAACGCATGTGAACATACAGTTAGTTGGCCATTTTAAAACATGAATCTCTGTTTTAGTTTTTAAAGTTATACAGGGTCTTCTTTAAAATTTTTTCATTAATCTTTTAAGGAGGAAGTCTTGCTTAGCAATGTGAGCTAGTTTGAGCATATCTGGGAATATATTAGCACTGAAAAATACTTTAATAGAATGATTTCAAATGTCATATTGTCTACAACGCCTATAGTCTGGAAAGGTTTTGCCTCAAACTAGGCATGTCTAATGGGGTTTATGACAACCTATGAATTTGCCCCTGAACAAGGTCACCTTGGAGGTCAGTGAATGCTATACAAATTGCATACTACTCAAGCCTGTAATTATCCCTGTAAGAAGTTAATGTGCTGCGGAGTTCAGCAAATTCATGTAAAGCTTCAGAAATGACCATGATAAACTGAGCAGTTACTTACATTTGCTCTGAAAAATCACAGTCAAGAGGATGTGACGCTTACAGAGTATTCATTTATGGTAACTTGTAGCCAAATCATCTCTGCTTGTGTACTCAGGAGATAAAGAGCCTGAATTCTTTCTCATTTGAAGAAAACACTTTAAATAGTATTACTTTCTTAATACCCAGCATATGTGCTGTCCATATAGGCTGAAAAAAACTCTCAGGATAGGTTTTATTTCCAATTTGGCAAAAAATATGCAACATCTACTTTAATATAGGTTCTTTAAATGTTGAGTCCCTACAACAGGGACGTAAAATATCTGTCAGATCTTTGTTGAAGGCAGCATGTACTCCAACTTGTTCATGTATTGTCCAATTTCAGTACTCCATAAATAAGAACTAGCTTCACATTTTCAGGTGAAAATGTCACTTCATTTCTCTTTTTCCTGTATTTTTCAACTACAAATCTACTTTTATATAGATTAATGACTAAGTAGTTGCACAGTTAATATTCCTAAATCCTATAAAACATAAGTAAGAAACATTTGTATGAGTAAGTTTAAATTTTGTCAGTTAACTGTCTGTAGTGTGAGCATCTATAAGAATATTACAGGGATAAGGGATAACAATTACTTAAAGTTTTTAATATTATTAAATATCCAAATATTAGTGTCACCCCACTATTAACATTAAATTTGGATACATGTAGATGAAATATGGTCAGATACTAGGAATATACATTTAGGGAAAACAGCTATTAGTTCTAATTTTACATATAAGTTAGTATTTTTAATAGTGTTTGTTCATCAACAGTATGAAGTAAGCCAACTGCTTGGATCTGAACATTTCTCTTTTTTGAAGAACTTATGTCTCTATTGCATTTTGTGATGTGCTGCTGTCATATCTTCCTTATGACATAAATCAAAATCACAAATACCAACAGTCCAAACATTGTGGGAAGTTTGGTTTTGACATTTCTAACATCTGAACTACACTTCTAAAATTCTGATAGTTTACTTTTCGTTACTTTATTTATGGACTGATCCACATCAGTATCACTAATTTCAGTCAGCCAAAATAACTTTCTCAAGGTTTCTCTCCCTCCTTTTTCTTCTCCCCCCACCTGACATCTGAAACGATTACAAGCTGAATGTCAGTATATTAAACTAACAAGTGTCCGTTATACAAAATGTGAACAAAATCCTCAAAACCTTGTGAAGTGTCAAGGGTGTGGAAGAAGCACATTCAGACAAGAGTAAAAGAAATCCTTTCAGTAGCCCCTAGTGTTCCAGAAATAGTGTTGAGAGGGCATAAGAAAACAATTCTCCAATTCTCCTTGGTCAGGAATTGATCCTTTGTCAAAAAGATAGACTTAAATGTGTTCACACTGAAATATAAACTAGCAGATAAACTAAGGAACTTGTGATGTACTCAGAGTGTCTTAAATAGTTCTGCCCTGATCACCTTAAGGAGAAGGGGGGGAAAGTATATTCCAGAATAAATATTTGATGTGCCTTTTTTTTCCTTCTTAATAGCATCCTACAACTAAGAGGTGATGTTCTTTACTAGACCTGGTGAGAATTCAAGCTTACCTTTATCCAGCCATTTGTTAAGGTGCAGAGCATAGAGATAAGATGAAGGTCTTACTACCACATTTAGTTAATAAAAAGGTTTGATGTTTGGAGAGGCGTTGAATTCAATTCACAAATTAGCTTCTGTAGTTAATGTGAATGAATCCTTTGTAGAGTGTTCATCTGATCTCAGATCATTTTGCATCATCTTTCTAGATTATCAAATTGTTGGATGGAAAACGGTCTCAAACTGTAGGAATTTTAATATCCAGTTTGCACCTGGAGATGAAGGATATTCAACAAGGTAAGAGTTTCTTACACTTAATGTATCATATTTGCATGGATATTTTCTCATAGCCCCTTCAGAGAATTTTGTTACATTACAGAATGTGCTTTGAATATAGCCTTCTTTAAGATATCAGAAGAATCATCCTTCCAGTATATTCCAGTATATGTAAAAGTTTCACCTAAATAATCAGAACCAAATTTAGGTACAACTCCTTCTGTACCGTTTCAGTTTGCATATGACTTTCAGTACAGTGTTTTCTCAAAACTGCTTCATATTCCTCCCCTACAGTTCCCTCCTTTTTCTTAAGCAAGTCCTCCACTGAAAAAAATTAAATGGAGGGTTTGTATATAAATCTTTTGGGCTTCAAACATGCAGTTGGTATTTGTTGAATGTTTACATTTTGCTTCATTAGCAGTATAAAAAGCACATCCCAAACTGATGCAGCTACCATGTGGCAATCAGAAAGATGATTACTGGATGGCATTTTCAAAGCGTAGGGCTACTCAGTGTATAAATTCCATTACTGGTAGAAATTATCTGAGTTTGCCAATACAACTGTAGAGAAATACAGATTTTTCAGAACACTGGGGTAATTCAGATTCTGCTTATGTTCTGGATTTAAAAAGATATTGTTTAAGGATATTGTTTATTTCTTTTTCACATTAAAAAAAGGAAAATATTCACCATTTAAAACAACTGCTGGAAGAACTCAAGTTGATGTCTCCTTTTTGCTATTGTTTTCCGTCCATCACATGCAAATACTGGGTAGGGTGTTGAGATGCTGCTGGCATTGATTATTATTAATTTCAGAAGAGCCTTTGAGCATCTAGCACTGTAAAAGCACAAGGGCTTACAGATGTCTCTTGGGATGGAGGGAAACAACAAAAAGAAGGAATAACTTTGTGCCTGCCAGTATTGTGTGAAAGGTATCAGAATGAAATGGAAAAAAACTGCTATTACTAAAGGTCTGAATAATTTGCTGTCAGGAATTACAGCAGCATAGGATAGGATAGCAGCTGTATTATAAAAACTGGGTAGTATTCTTAAGTACCTTCAGAGGTGTTTTCATGAATTTTTATTTTCCGCGCCGTGATGTTCTACTAAAATAGAACATCTCTCTCTCTCTCTGTCTATCAGTCGTTTGCTGTACTTCTATAGCTTTTGAAACACTTTGGCCAATTTATACCAAATTTAAGAGAAAATAATAAGTCAAATGTTTGGGTATGTGTGCACTAGCATTTTAGCTTGAATCAGCAGTGCACTTTTGAATCAAATCTACCAGTTGTCCTTTTGCTGTGTTTGCATTGCAGAGCAATGCAGAGCAGTCTCAGAGTGCACAAGCAACCTTCAGAATTAAATTCAATGAGAAGATGTGCTCTGGGAGCACGTCAGCAGTCTCCACCTGTAGCAGGCTTTAAATTCCGCAGCATCAGATGAGAGATAGTTAAACCTCCCTGAAATGTGTATAGTGTGAACATTGGATCCTCAATACCAGCTGTTGCTGTCTACAAATCCATTTCTAAAGACTACGCTACTTGCAGTTGTAGACATAGCTAATGTAGTCCTACAAGTTTAATGAAAATTAGAGTGTTGGTAGAAGAGCGACACAAAAAACAAGTGCTGTCACTGAAGAAGAGTTTGTAACTCATCACCCTTTCTATTCTGAGGTAGCAAATGGCTGGCCTGTCACCACATGTGTTGCTCAAGGCAGCAATAGGATATGCTGCCTCTTGCTTATGGAAGCAGCTAGGAGATACAAACGGGATTTGGGAATGCTGTTAGTGGAACTTTTTTTTGAAATCTATTACAAAGCAGGATGAGTGACTCTAACCAAGATCTGTGTGCAGAGATTATCTAGGGAAAAAAACCAGTTCACTAGACTAAGGGAAAACATCTGTTCTATAGGGAGGATCTTTAGAAATGCATGCTACAATGAAGACAACAGTAGAATTACGCTTGTTTCTCTTTTAGTGTGTGCCTATTCCCTAGTATTTTGTTTAATTTAAATCTGTGTGCAGTCCTGCCTTATCAGCAGACAAATTCTTTGAAGACCACTACCGTCAACATACTGGATGAAAAAAGGTCATCATAATCTAAAAAGCTCATGACAACACCTAACCAAAGAAGTGTATGATCATTGGGTGATGAATGTCAAAGTTTGTTTTTTGTTTTTTTTTTAACAAAGTGAAGTTACAAAGAGCTACCTCTAAGAAACATGAAAATTAAGCACTCATCCCTTTTTTCAAGCCAATTTCCATTGCATAATTCAGTATGCGAAGACAGGGAAGAGAAAAGTTAATGGTCTTTGGCAGTTTGCAACAGAGAATGAAGAAACTTGAAGCAAAAGAAAGTTGAATTGAAAAAAAGGATATCTAATTTTATTTCAAGTTTTTCTGACCATGTTTGTTGAAAAGCCACGTACAAATGAATTTACTGTCTATGTATAGTGGACCGGTTACTCTACCTTAAGTAGCAGTTACAGAAATACAGATATAGGAAAACTGTCCTCAAATGAACTGCCTTATGCACACAGATGCATGCAAAATTCTAGAGAAGGCAAAACAAGAGTAATCACAAGAAAAATTACATCCTTTTTTAAAACAGTGTGAGATTTCTGCATCTATAGGATTACCCTCTCAAATTAAAGTAAATAGCTCCACAGCATATTCTGTAGATAGCTCAGCAGTGCAAAACAAGCAAGTGACCATATCTGGCACCCAGATGTTTCAGTTTGCATTTGATAATGAGCCAGCTGCCACACTGCAGGAAGGGCATCTCCCACACATGTTTGTTTGAGAGAGTGAAGTTCATCCTTTGCAGATAAGTTTAAATTCTTGCTGTATCTGAGTACAGTCTGGGGAGAAGACAACCTAAAACTGAATAATTATTTTGGCTAGTGTTGGTATTATATGCTGCAGAGGGACAGTTAACATTGTCATGCTGCACCTGTCCTAATACTCAGCTTTTTGGTAGGCGGGAGAGGAGGAGAAATCCTAGGTGCTGTAATGTTCTGAGAACACTAACAAATTTTATTGGTGAATCTGGTACTGAAGAGGGTAATATAGTTTCTGATCAGACCACTATTAATAATATTCATTTCCTGAGCAGAAGAAGCAGACAGAAAATCTGTCTCAGTATGTTGTATAGGATCTGTATTTATATTTAAAAATCAAATAGCAATAACCACATTGTGAATAGGTTTGAGATTATTTTCAAGGCTTCTTCTCTGCCTTTTTTTAAAACCTTTATAAAGAAGAGATAAGGAATAGTGGAGATCAGCTGTTAGGTAAGGAACATGCTTTAACAGCACACACTTAGAGAAGTAATCTCCATTTCATATGACTGCACTTCTCTCTTTTCTTATCATTGTTCAGCTGAAATATTACAGCTTGAGAGACGAACTTGTGGCTCAAGACTACTTGTGTGGCTTTGCTGTTGAAATATTACAACTCATGCCACAGTGAGGTGTTTCGGTTCTGTTTCTAATGGGAAATGCTGATTATAACTGTATGCGAAGCCCCTCTGTGGGCACTGGTCCCAACTTTTTACAGGACAACATTCCAGTCATTCAGGCAGTTCCCAATGTAGTAGCTAGCAATAGCAGTATACTGGAAAACACATAATAATACTCTTTTCTGCAGCGTACATCACCTGTGCCAGCTTCCCATGAGCTACTGAGATCTTTGTTCAAGAGTGAACTGGCAAAATTGCGGGGCAGCCCAGATGAAAAAAAGTTTTAGTTACAGAAAATGGGATGTAGATAAAATGTAGATCCTATGTCCAAAAGAGTGATTGTCCCAAATCCCTCCCTACTTCCATAGTACCTGCATTTTGCCACTAAAATTCTGGGGCACCAGAAGTTCTGCTTCTGTACATTGCTGGAAATAGTTCACTGTCTAATACCCCTGATTTCCATCAGGACGCATTAACTAGATTGTCTCATGTACTGGTATATTTTCCTCGGGACCAAATCTATGAGATGCGGTAGATCACACCAGATGCACACTTTATAGCTTATTGCACTCTTTCTGGCAATAAAGTGCCATATTACTCCACGCGGGATAGCTGCAGGCTTTGCTAGTACATTTACCAAGGCAAGAGTTTGACACTGCAGCACTGCAACGCTGACAGAACTTAGCCTATATGGCGAAGGGGAGAATTTAACGCTGATCCTTGGCATTGAGACTATTTCTAATGCTAATTTAGTATTTTTTTTTCCTTTCTAGATTTTTAAGCAATTAAATATAATGTCTGAGACTCCATTTATGAAATCAGAGTAGCACTGGCCATCCTGTAATAGCACATATGAGGACCTGATATGTTTATTGTGCATTTGGAACATTCTTGTGTTCACCAACAATGTGAATTACCTATGCAGAGGCACATTAAGCTTTGAAAATATTAGAGAAATGTATTTGCTCACACTTAGATGGGATGGATTAGAATGGACTTTGTTAAAAAGCTGTTGGGGTTTAGCCCCAGTCAGTAATTAAGTACCACACAGCCGGTCGCTCACCCTCCCCCCTGGTGGGATGGGGGAGAGAATCAAAAGAGCAAAAGTAAGAAAACTCGTGGGTTGAGATAAGAACAGTTTAATAATTGGAACACACACACACAAAAAAGTAATGAGAAGGAAAACTACAAGAGAGCAAGAGAGGAACAAAACCCAGGAAAAAACAAGTGATACAACCACTCACCACCCGCCGACCGATGCCCAGCCAGTCCCCGAGCAGCGATCGCTGCCCCCCGGCCAACTCCCCCCAGTTCATATACTGAGCATGACGCCATATGGTATGGAATAGCCCTTTGGCCAGTTGGATCAACTATCTTGGCTGTGCCCCCTCCCAGCTTCTTGTGTACCCAGCAGAGCATGGGAAGCTGAAAAGTCCCTGACTAGAGTAAACATTACTTAGCAACAACTAAAACATCAGCGTGTTATCAATGTTATTCTCATACTAAATCCAAAACACAGCACTATACCAGCTACTAGGGAGAAAATTAACTCTATCCCAGCCGAAACCAGGACAAAAGCCTAGGTCATGCCATCTGCTTTTGTAGACTCACCTTCATTATTGGGGTTTTTTTGGTTCCTCCTCAAATGTGGAATATATTTTTATTGTAGTGTCACAGTAATGATATTCTGATGGTGAGCAATGCAAATAACTATCACGCCACTCTGCATCAAAATTTTTTGCGTGACATTGTAGGAGGGGACCAACTTTCTAGAAAGAACGCGGTCACGATACTACCGTACAATGTCAGTTAACCTGTTGAAAAGTGTTTGATTGGTCTTCTCCACCTTTGTGATTTACCCTCCATTGTCAACATATTGGAGTAAATAATTGGAAGAATGTGAACGTGAACAGCAGATTAACTCACTCAGACTGATGATCAGTCCAATAATCATTCTAATTCTATATTATGTTTCTAATCCTCCTGTGATTTCTATGTGGTCTTCCTCTAATGAGAGGCCATAGAAGTTATATAAATAGGTTGCATTGTCTTAGTGCAATTTATGATTTATGGCACATCTAAACTTTAGACAACAGTATCATTGTTAACCAGGCACTTTTCTTAGCATCTGAAAGACTATGCTTTATATGTATAAGGAAAACTATTCCAAAGCAGCTCTAATCTGCAGACCTTCGTGTGCTCAGAATTTCTGAATCCCAATTTGTGTTTTAACCATATCATGCAGCACAAATAGTTTTGCTGTTCCTTTCTCTATTATACTTTGGAAATACTTCTGGATAAAGATAAATGCTTTGGAATATTTCTTACTTGCACTATGTGAAAAGAGTTTTATTGGGGTTCCAGCTAAAATATTTTGCAGGGTGGAAGTATAGATTATAAAGGTTTAAAAACTGTTGTTCCAAAGTTGTGTGAGTTTTCCACCTACACAGAATATTACATGAATGCATTCTATATATATTGTATACCATAGAGATAGCTGCATACCCATCTCAGAAGCTGGGAAACAATTTTCTTTAAAAGTTATTTTCTTTGTTCTGGAAAATTCACAACATATGTTTTTGTGAATCTGCCTTGGGCATCCAGCCTGATGTGGGTAAGTTAACATTAGTGCCAGAGTCTTTTGCTCATGACTTCTTGCAGGAGTTGAGCTTTCTTAGTCTTCTAAACCTTACATTGTGCCCATGGTGCTTCTTTGTAATGTATATTTTAATGTTTTCTGTGTTGCATGATAGTTAAATACTGGAGAAAACCTTTAAATAAGTTCAAAATATATCAATTTGTCAGAAGTAAACCAGAGCAATTGGGATATTTTAGGCAGTTTTGCCAAGTAGGGATTTATATTTAACAATCGTTGTCATTTTCTAACTGACTAGATCAGTCACGACTTCATTTAAATTTCCCAGTGACAGGCTTCATGTTCCCATGAAATCAAGCTTTATTCAGCAGAATGTACTACATAAAACAAGGAAGTACTTCCAGGTCAAATAAATGTACCTTTGGCAAGCTCTTTTTATTTAAATAATATATTTCTGTTTTATCATCAGGGAGCAGTTAAGGTGATTTCTTCATATTTCATAGTTTAATTGTCACATTAAGTGGTTTGATAGTGCTGAGTATATGTAAGCTCTGTCAGCAGGACTTAAATCCCGATTTCACCAAAATGTGTTTAGTAGGAGTGAGGCTGTGTATCAGAGTCAGCCTTAAGACTCTTGGTATTTAAGCTGGTTAAGAGGAGAGAAGTATCTTTTTCATATTTAACCTCTAAGTTCTACAGTTGCATGTAGATTGCACACAGTATGCTTTAAATCCCCAGCTTTTCTGTGGTTTACGTTTTTGAAGTGATAAAACAGAGTATGTGAAAAATCTGTGCAGTAGGGAATCTGTTTTTTACAGTTAGATTCATTTTTAAAAAGTGAGTCTGTTAAAAACCTTTGGTACAAATTTATATTCGAAGCAATACTCCTCGTATGTGAAATGTAGTTGGCAAGTATTTTTATGTGTGCCTGTTAGTTTGAATGCATGATGCTGATCTGTTTTTTGTCCTAGCTGACGGTTATTATATCCTAATGGGTGCAACCCTGCACTAATGATCCTTGTGTATATAAATTCTTCTTGTTGTGAGCAGACACCATAGGCCACATAAAAATGTTTGCCTCAATTTCCCTGCAAAAAAGGATCTCAGAAACCAGACTTGGCCAAGTAACAGATTTTTTAAAGGTAGAGGAACCCAATAAAATTACCAGCTTTTCACAGCATGAGTCTACTTCCTTTCGACATATTGTGAGGTGTAGGTGAAATATTCTAACTGAACTGACAGTGTAAGGAAGACAGCTAACTAGAAAGCAAGATAAAAGTAAAAACCACCGATGATGATTGATATTGTAATAGCTATTAATTGTTTTGGAGCCTCTTTTGTAGATTTATGATACTTCACCTATGTTACATTTATGCGAGTCTTGATATAATGAGAGTTAATGCAGTAAAGTATCACGGTTAAATTCACTGTATCAGGAAGAGCATTTTGAAAAACTTACCAAGGTTTTTATACCTTTTAATAATGTTAATATATATATGTGATTAAAACTGGGTTTTGTTTTTCACAGAAAAATTAAGAAGCTTTTGTTCCTTGTAACTCTAAGTAAAAAGTAAAATAATTACTTTCTTTGATCTAGTGTAATGGGGGTTTTTCAGCTGCCCCAATTCAAGTTAATTTACATAACATACTGTGAATGTATTGCACATGCTGTATTTTAAGAATATGAAGAATATTAAGACACCAGTCAACTTGGGGATTTCTTCCAGCTTTGCAAAATCAATGCTTCTTTTTTAAAAAATGGGCCAATCTTCATAATTTTACATGTTTTCATTTTTGTCTTCTGCTCCAAATGTGTATGGCATTAAGTTCGATCAGCTTGAATGAAAAAAGATATAAGGACAAAGATAAAGAAAATACATAAAGATGAAATAAAGCAGTCTGTGTGGATTTTGGCAGTACTTCTGACTTTTTGGGTGTGTGTCTCTACATACATTAACATCCTAAGATGTCCAACTATCACTGAATTGAGTAATATGGCTAGGTTTTTAACTGCAGCCTGTCTGCGTGGACATTGCCAATAATAGCAGGACAGGTTGTATAGCAAGTAAATCAGAAAATATTTTCTTGCTTCTCTTATGCAATCACATACTTGTCCAAAAGAGAAAATAATTAATATTAATGACTCTTAACACTGATTATTATTAATTCTGTTAAAAATGTGTTCATTTATCAGATTGTATTTTATTAGTTTAATCTCATTTTTTGCTTTATCATGTGACTTTAAAACAATGCTGATTTGTTAGAACTGGTATTGAGTACATAAACATGGATAAGAAAATACAGCATTAGAAACCACTTTGTGATACTGGGGCCTTCTTTGTGACAAATCTCTGACTGAAAATGCCAGTTAGATGTACAAGTCTTGATATTCTTATTAAAGTGGGGTTTTTTAAACTACTTCCTCTCATTCTAATAGTTCTGTACCTAAAAACATCTACTATTAGTTACATGTTTTGCATTTCTAGTATGAGTTCAAATTACCTCCAATAAGTTGCTTTTCTAGATAACTCTGGGCAAATAAATTTATCCTTGTAAGCAGATTTTTGGAATATTCCAAAATAGGATGAAAGTGAAACCACAAGGGGAAGTTTTTGAACTCAATATGCGTATTTTAAAATCTTAACAATTAAATATATTGGACTGTGAAACCAATTTTCCAATAGATTTTCCAGTCTCTTAGGTTCTTTTGACATTTCATTGGATAATACAGAAGATAATGGAACTCATGGAACTGTCTTGCAAGAGCCAACAGATGATCTCATAGATTCAATCCCTAATGATTTTTCTTTAAGCAAAGATTTTTGTCAAACTCAGTTGTTTGGGCTTTATATTTGGTTACACTCTGGGGCTTTTTTTGAATCTTTCCAATAGGACAAAAATAGTTGGAGATATTGCTTTTTTTCACTGATACTGTCTTCTTCCATACAATTCTTTACTTCTAACCAAGTTGTAATGTCAACAGATGGAATCATAATTGACAGGCAAAATTTTAAAGCATTCTAAACGTCATTGGACCTTTTAATAAAATTAATTAGCCTGCCACAGGGAAAATTTACTAGCCTGCTGGTTAATTTCACAATGTAAAATCATGGGGTAGGTGGAAGAGCAGGCGAAAGCTTATTACTTTTAAATAATTATTTAAAGATGTGTGCCTTGCCCCTTTCGAACATGGATTGCAAATGCAGCGAGAGCTTTTAAAGTCTTCTAAATTCACAAGCAGTCATGTTTCCTTTGAAGAAATACAATACAGTTGAAATTAAAATTATCAGGTACTAGCTAATGATGAGTCACTGGTTATGTCAAAAATTGGTAGAGGCCTTAAGCTTTGATTCTAATGTCCCCAGTAACATTTAAACACAAGTCAGGAGTTCAGAAATTCTGCCCAGTGTCATTATGAATCTTGATGAAATGCTGGTTTCAGAAAAATTAAACATCCAAAGTTATTTCTATTCCATTGTGCATCTCTTAGCTTACCGGAATCTAACATTAGAGAGCATTAGAAAGCACTGTGAACCAATCCTATTTAGTTTTCAGAAGAGTCCCAATACATTGCCTAAATTGTAATGGGATTTGCAAATGTTAGAAACACCTAATGCCATATATTCCAAGCATAGTAACATTTGGAACCAAGATAGGAAACATTTTGAGACTTTTCACTTTTGGTAATGAGGCATAATTAATCACTGAAGACTATAGTTTAGGTGTCTCTGTGTGATGTTTAAAAGTATTTATCTGGAAATTGTCTTGTGGGTAGTTTTCTAGTGGTTAAAGCTAACTCAAATGTGAGCTGCTCTATGAAGATACCTTAAAAATCTGTAGCACAATCTTTTGTGCTTGCAAATTTGGAACCTGCGAATCTTGCAAGTTTGTCTACCTGTCAACCTAATCTACTTCCCAAGATTGCTAGCCCCAAGACAAGCAGATCTCCCTGTTTTCATATCTCCCTGATCTCCCATGCATGTAGGGAGATCTAAATACCCCAACTCTCAATTCCTTCCTATTCAGCCTTCTAAGCTGCCATGAAATCTGTGCTGTTCATTGTCTGGTATTAATTGTTCTCATGTTCTCCTGCCTGGCCAGCGGCGCAATCAGCTGGGTACCTGGCAGGTCATACCTTTGACTGCTGAATAAACTGGAGAGGAAAAGTAGAACTCCATTCTCCTAAGACAGAGTTTATAGTAAGTTATTGCGTGAGTGCTGTGACTTGAAGTTAGAACAAAAATAAAATGCTGAAAATAATAAAATATTAACTGCATACAAATATGTCCTTCAGCTAGGTCAGATCTCTTTAGTACACTTCTCAGGAAACAGAATTGAACTCTTAAGTATGTTTTCTAGCATCTAATTTGTGATTGTATTCTATACAGCTATACTGTGTGTTGATGACTCCGTAGTAGATCTGGAAACACTGGAAGCACTATATGAAAATGTAAGTAAGCTGGGGTAAAGCTGTGGTTGATCACCATAGTATTTCAGACACAGAATAAGTAAAGTTTTATTTTATGTTGTCATTTTAGACTAGAGACATTATATAGAAAAAGTCTTTAGGGAATTTAACAGTAATAAATTAGGTAACATAAAAAATACCCGTTTGACATGCTTATTTCTCTTACTGGCTTAGTTCTTAAATGTCCGAAATTTAGAACAGTGGAGTGCCTTTGGAATCAGGTTAAAATGTAAAAAAAGGCATAACATCTAGCAGTGTTCTCCCTTGAACTGCCTGAAAAATACTGTCCTTACTTAAGGCCTATTTTGTGCTAACATGCTGAATTTTTCTCACACAAGATGTAAGTAGCTAAAATAGTTAACTCGGGCTAGTGCATTGCTGTCCTTACCCAAGTGGCTCTGTAGACTAACTATACAGCATTCATGAACTGTGTGACTCTGAAGTTGCGTGAAAGAATACATTTATACTTGGCTGTAGAGATACTAGAGCTACTTCTCCAGCCTAAGCTGTGTGAAGCATCCAATAGCAGTATTTGCAGTGCTGTGCTCTACAAGGATGCTCTGCTTTGTGACTATCGATAGTAAATGGCATTGCAAGGCACTGAAGGAATTGATCATGGATCTTTATGCCTCACTCTTTTGCATAGTCTAAATGTTTCCCAATAAAAAATGTAATCGTTACTTGCAGACAAACAGGAAAATTAGTATTTTATTAAGTTGTTATTAATTAGTTATTAATTACTTCATATTCATTCACTCAGAGAGCACAAAAGGATGAACTGGAGAAAATCAAGCAATATTATCAGACTTCAAAAGAGGAGGAACTGAAGCTTCTGGATAAACCAGAACAGTAAGATTTATTTTTGGGGGGTAATACTTTATCATTATATAGTATAGTCCTTTGCTGATATGTTAAAAGGGATCTTGATACGTAATGTTTGGTAGCTAATTTTCAACTTTTTTGTGTATTTCAAGGCTTGATGTAAACTTTGCCTTTATCACATAACTTTTTTCAGACATGACAGATTTTACTACGTCAACTCGGACCACCAGAACTGATAAAATATGTAGCCTTGAATCAATAAAAATTTCTGTTCCCATTCTCACATTTGTAAAAGGCTTATCCTTCCCTTACAGCTTTTGGGGCTAAATTAATGTGTCATAAAGCAGGGCCAGACTGATTTTGCTTGTTGATTATTTGAAAGAGCTACACAAACAGGGGGTTTTGGTGAGTCCTGTGACAAAGACACAATGTGCACTCTGGTCATACTGATTGAAGACCTACAAGGCTGATTCCACAGTTCATCTCCTGTGGCTGTTGTGGGCAGTGACAACTGTTAGGATGAAAAACTTCTGAAGTGTTGCTCCTTCTGTTGTAATAAACCTTAGACCAATGTGAAAATCACAAGAATCTGTGAGCAGAATGGTAATCCTGAATTTTATTTTAGTGTATACCTTTGATTTCAGATTTTGGCCTACCAGTGGTGTTTGTCTTCTGCTACTTTGCTACTTTTCCCTTTGTACTTCCATGCTCTTCTTCTAATCCCAGTGCAATTTCCTGCCCTGAGGCGCCTCTGCCATCTTGCTTCCTTTTCCCTCTTGCCTGTTTTTGTCTTTTCTGCTGTCTTTGGCATAAGAAAGGGTAGGGGGAGGAAGAACTGAAACAGCAGAGATAGTATATGATTGGTTGATGTCAGAAGTGTTACATTTTCATACCTTTTTTTTCCCATTAAAATGTTAGTGGCGAAAAGCAGATGTTTTTTTCTTTCTCCTAACACAAGGCATCTAGTTATCTGTGACTGTCCACTAGGGAATAGGTTAATGTTGGGAGATGAGGATATCACGCTTACTCTTGATTAAGAGTGGGTATCATTCTTGAGTAAGACTTAAGACAAATATCTGTGGAGTGTATATACTAGCTTGTTCTTGCATCCCATATCCATGGCTTTCATTGCATTGGCTTGGGGCATAAGAATACATTGTGTGACTAGTTGATGTTTTCCAGAGCTTGAATCTTTGGCAATCTGTTTGCTGTATGTCTGAGTGAAATAAATATTAATGCATTTTGTGTTCTAGAGAATACAAATCTTGTAGAGCTCTAGCGTTATAAAAGGTTGTCTGTTTTTGTAATTTATAGTGGAGAGAGGTTGATCTTAATTAAACACAAAGTTGGATTTATGCTATCATTGTTCCATAATTAAAAGTAAAGAACTGTAAATAAAGCAGTTACGCCTGATCATTCAGAGTGAAATAGTAGCGTCAAAGACAAAAGCTACTTTTTATCAATTATTACTCTTTGTGTTCTCTCTGCGTCTATCCCATTTTTATCCCAAACTATCCCATTTTTACGCTGTTATTAAACTACATACGTTAAGAAAACTAGCTTTTTAAAATGTTGCTTCAAGGGGGAAACAATTTGCTGATTATGCACTTATGTAAATTTTATTGGACCTTCAAAATAATGCCCTTTCTGAAAACTCAGTAGATCAGGTGTAGTTGGTTTTGTTGTCTAAGTCAACCTAAATGCAGAACAAGAGATTTGTTGGAACTGTACTATGCATATTAGCTCCATAAAAGATTAAAGACAGAAAAGTGCTAAATTTGTATGTGTGATTAAAAATATTTACTACAGGGCATAAATCTCATGTATTTTCTTTAATGAGGATCAGAACAAAAGTGCAAACTAAACCATTTATCAAATGGTTGCAAATACTAGCAATAGGCATTCATATAATGAAACCATTGATGTGAATTCACTGAAGTCTGAAGGAAACCTTTGCCGTTTTTAAATGCTTGGATTACCAGACAAATAGAAAGCTTTAGTGGTATCACTGATGCTCTCCTGTGCATGTGATTTTGATTGGTTTTGCTGGCATGTTGAATTTGCTGTTGTTGGCACAAACTGTAAGTATCACAGCAACATGACAATACCCCCCTAAATTATGTTTCATGATAATAGTTGTTAAAATGCTAGTATTCATTAACATGATAAAGACTTATATGCACAACTGGCCACAATTTGGGGCTTTTCTAGCAGGATACAGATGCTTTAGCTAGTTTCCAAGAAGACCCTTTTAGTTGTAATATGATCTCTGTGAAGTCCTCTCTACTGTGAAAGAAATCCTAATGAAGGAAATAGTAGCAAAATGTGGTATTGAGCTTTCCTGGTTCGTATGTAGTTTGAATTCATGAAGTAGTGAGCCATTGATAATTGCTGTCCAAGTAATGCCATTTGCTTCTCTTTGAAGACCACTTTCCTTTGACTTTGGTTTAAATCCTGCTGGCTTACTTAGAAGCTTGCAAGATTAGATACACCTTTTTCCCCAGAAATTCTTTCTAAATTTTATATTCTTCAAATGTGGATAAATGTGAACTGATAAATAGTTTACCTCCATAGTATCAGCCTTCTTTGTCTGTCTTCTGGAAGACAACATGGTAATATGCCTGGCTTGAAAGTACTCTCAAGTCCTTTACTACAAGATTCTGGTAGGATAAAAGAGTTCTCAAGTAAATGCATTTTTTATTTACAGTTTCTGCAGGAGAGGAGTAAAATGGACCTCACAGAGATGAACAGCAAATTCTCTATGTTTACTTTAGGCCATAAGAAGAGTAGCAATGAGAAACCCATCAAAAAGCTATGTCACAGTCATGTCATTGTTACTTTAAGTCAAAATCATACTTTTCTGAGACTAAAATTGCAAAAATGACTGAACTAAGAATATTCTTTTCTCTCCAAAAGTTTTGTCCACCTGAATTGGTGGTTTATCTTTGACAACCACAGATTCATGCCATGACTTTTTGTTTAGTAACTACATTTGTAGTCACTAAGATTCTTTTTTGTGACAGATTTCATTTACAAGTGTTCTGTCTGGATATTTACATTGAATACTTTGAATTCCAAAATCTGGAGACATTTTCTTTTTATGCTGATGTTCTTTTAACTCTCGGCACAATTATGTTGTATTCCAGTGACCAGTAGCATAGGAGATAGTTCCGCTTTCAAGGGAAGGCAAGACTATGTGTCATTTGACTTTTTACATTTAAACCTTTAAAATGTATGTATGTTAGAACTTTAGTGAAGCAGTTTGGGTTTTTCTTTCTTTTGTTTCTCTCACACAAAGTGCAAAGTATCCTCTTTTTTTCCTGGCAATACCATTCATTCCCAATAGGAAGCATTTTTATTAATACCAGCTTGGCCTTTCTTTTTTTCCCACTGCTTAAGTGTAAGAGCCAAGCTGGGCCTCCCCAATCCTTCTCTCACAATAGATTTTTTTCATCAGGCAAGAAAGAAAAAGAAGGAAAAAAATGATATTCCAATTAAAATGTAGTATTTCACACCAACCACAGGTGGATTTTGCTGATTTTTTTAGACAGTATTCAGCAAAGCATTGCATGCACAAGAAATTTATAAAGTGGATTTGAAGGTACTGATATTATTTATTATGAAAAATAAATCATTTGGAGAAATCAGATGTACTGGCTTAAATAATTAAAATAAATTTAGTAGGAATTCAAGCTAATAATGGTTCACAGAATTTCCCATAATTCAGTGAGGGAGAAAAATCTTTACGGCCTTGTATTAAGGAGGATCTAAGGATATCTGCAGACAGGAGATTAGAAGAATGTTTCTAAAGTTATATTGGAGCAAATGACAGCTTGTTTCTGGATTTCAGGAAAGCATGTGTATCACTGAAACCCTAGACTCAGAAACCACAGAGTGAATTATGCAAACCCTCTTATCATAAGAAATGCTAAAGCTTCTTGTAGTATTTAGCCAAGCTCTTACATTTTAAATTGAAGAAGAGAAAAGGGAGGAATTGCTCATGCCTTTGGGATGCTTTCATTTTGTGATATCCGAACTGGTTGTTGAATATGCTTCTATTTATTTTATTCCATTTACCAAAGAGTTAAAGGAAGAAAGCTGGAATAGACGCATGAGGAAAGTGTATATATGAGGACAGTTAAAGAGCAGATAAAGAGTTAGTAACTTTGCTGAACAGTGACTGAAGAGAGATATAATCTGCAAGTATATTAGAGCTAAATACATGGCTAGGTGCTTTACCATAACACATACTGCTATATAATTGGAAGTGTGGTGCAAATTAGTAAAAGAAAATTGAGGCTGAGCATCAGAAGAAATTTCTTGGCAGACGTTTTATATTATGAAATAACCTTGTAGGAATATATTAAGTTCTGTATTGCTGGGCACATTTTTAAGGGAAGCAAAAACACATGAGTGGAAACAGTAAATAGTGTTTCTCTAGCTCTTTCCTTGTCTTTTCTTTTTTTTTTTTTTTCTCCTATGATCTAGGTTTATGATTCTTCTATTTATTACTATGCAGCTGAGATAGTGGGTTAATGGATTAATGTGATAACGTTTAATGTCTTGCCTTTTTCTTGATATTAATAGGATTTCTTAACACATTGAGCATAAAGAATATAACAATTATAAATTCTGTCAGATTTGATTCAAAGGAGGAAAGATTGCATGTATATTTCATGGTACTACAGCTTTGATCCATCATGTACCCCACAGATCAGAAATATAAAGATTCATTAATACTCTTTTTTTCCACAGGTTTTTATATGAGTTATCTCAGATCCCCAACTTCACAGAACGAGCTCAGTGTATTATCTTCCAGTCAGTTTTCTCTGAAGGGATAACATCAGTGCACCGGAAAGTTGATATCATAACTCGTGTTTCCAAGGTAAGTCTAATGAAAGCTAAATAAAAACATAAATATATTTTAGAGTATTCATGCTTCTTTTTTTACCATAAGTGATGAACCTTAAGCCTGGTTATTGGCTTTTCAGGAAAATAAAAATATATTAAATTTTTTAGCTGCTTATAAGAACAAAAGGAGGAGGAAAGAGGGAAGGTGAGTTGTGTGTGATGCCCTATGCTCTACATAGGAAAATATATTTTTATTTGAATGGCAGATTTTTAGTACTTTGCACATTAAGTAGAGTAATAGATATTCTCCATAAAATAGAAATTAAGTATCAGACTAGCTTGGTACAGGGCCTTGCAACTTACTTTTTTGGCATATCACTGTTGATGCCATCAGCAATAGATGCCTGTCACGTTCATTAGCTTATTGCTTTCCCCTGGTATCTATACATTTCTGTTAACCCTGATACACCAGATTTTTTTAGTACCCGGCAAAGCTTTACCTAAGATTTCTATACTATGAATGACTAAAGACAAGATTTTGAAATTATTACAAATAAAACATGGAAAGTAGAATGAGATAAGAATTAAAAGAGAAATTAAATAGTGATCTAAAGGTATAACATCCTGGCCAGGACAGTATTTAATTTTTTTTTTTTTCCAATTTGATGATTAGCTTTTGATTAGCTTTGCTGCCACAAAGTGCCCATGCTCTACCCCTTTGGATTTCTTTGCTTATTCTAACAATAAAAATACTTATTTAATGTTTTCTTTCCAAAAGAGACATAAATAAGGAATCAGTTTTGTATGAGGTAGGGAAAGTGGTATTGCCCTCAGCTTACTTGTGAGGAGCTCACACTACAATTGATTTATCCGATGTGTAGTAGAAGGCTACATAGTTAAGAATTAGGCCCATGGCCTCAGATTCTCGACTGACAAGACAGTATTTATATGTAAATTAAAATAATTTATTAGTTCTCCACTGTGTTTCTAGATTTCTTTTCTGCTTTGAGGCATAGTAATTTAGTCCTTAGCCCTGGTATATCTGCATTAAGTATGGATCCAGAAATGTGAATTTCCAGAGCACCAGGACCAATGAAAAGCAGACTGAATATGACGGTCCGAGTCTAACCTACTGGCAGAAAAATAGCGCATCTCTATTTGACTGTGCATTATGCAAACTCATGATAAACCACCTCATCTGTAAGATTTTTAAAGGCTACTAAGAATGTTCGGTAATCTTTGTCCATTAATCTTTTTGTCATCTACATAGTATATGATGCCATATAATTTGCTTCATATGGATTGTTAAACATGGTATCTTAGGCAGATACAGTCTAATAAATGCTTCTCTTAAATGTTTGATTCTTGTACCAGTTTTAGCTTCCTTTCCCTACAGGGGTAAAAACACACAAGAAACAAAACCTCTAGCAAAAATAAAATTTAAAAAGCTTTTTTATATTAGCAATTAGAATTTTTGTGCCAATGAAAGTTACAGACTGGTATCCATTTCCAGGCTTTGCTGAACATGACAAGTGTAAAGGAAATTTTAGGTTTGATTCTGGCTTTTGGAAATTATATGAATGGCGGGAATAGGACCCGAGGTCAAGCTGATGGATTTGGTTTGGAAATACTCCCTAAACTAAAGGATGTCAAAAGCAGAGTAAGTACTCACTTTTAATTAAAGATAATTTTTCTCAATTGATCTTTTTTTGTTCCATCATCTGTCAAAAGTTAATCTTTCCTTATTTCTTACCATTCTTGCTTGAAAGAGCAAGGCAATTTGTACCATTTTCTTGCTTTTTTCTCCAAACTTTTCACCCCCTTCTCCTGCGCAAGTGCATATTTCCATAATCTCCAATTTCTCTTATTCAGTACTACTAGGATAATTATGTTATGTGAGAACTTCTGTGTGTCTCTTTTACTAGTAGGGACTTAATTACAGTAGGTTAGAGAGAAGTGAGAGAGCACAGACTGCTGAAGTCTTCTCCAGTAAATGTCCCCATTCTTTTTTCTTGCTCTTAACTTAAGGTAGCTCTGTGTGCGTAAAAATGTTTCAAAAATCAGGTTTAAAAACAAAATATCAGTAAAGATTCAGTGTAGCATTCACACTAAGGTATTATACATAAAGGATATAAATATATAATATACAGGATTTTAATCCTCTTCAAAGAGGTGTGTCAGACCCAATAAGATACTTTCAGTCTTTTTTTTGAATTGCAGTTAAATGGATGTAGGACATGAATTCTGAATGGCATGCAGGAGAAAATGCTCGTAGATGGCAGTAACTTATTTTGTCAAAAATTGAGAACCACTAGCACGTTTTTGATTAGTCATGCTAGGATCAAAGTCAGGCTCAAACAAACTCTGGACACCTTTTGAGATGGGGTTACTTTGTTCCTTATTTCAGTAGGGCAGAGGAAGAGGTGCTAGATAATGTAGGCAATGGAAACACTGCTCAAAGTTGTTCTTTGCCAAAGCATACCTAGACACCACATGGATATATGAAGCAGCAAAGAATAGGAGGTGTTTTCTGCTGATGCTGGTACAGATTTGGAGGGTGAGACAAAAACCTGTTCTTTCATGTTCTTCCTCTCTTCCTACGTGAAGTGCTGTCTTGAACTATAAGAAAGGTAGATTTTAAGCTTTTGTTCCCAGTTATGCTTCATGTACGTAGGAATGCGTTTGTGAGACAGGCAACGTCAGGAAAGCTGTATGTCTAGGGAGCTTTTTATTTTACTTACTAATACCATCATTAACAAAGTGTAAAAACACATTTAATTAATAGTTCATGAGCAGCTGTATTAATGAAAGTTTTTCCAATGGATTTGAGTCCTTTGTCTCCTAAAGACATTGAGGTGCTGGAGTGTATCCAAAGAAGAGCAATGAAGCTGGTGAAGGGTCTGGAGCACAAGTCTTGTGAGGAGCAGCTGAGGGAACTGGGGTTGTTTAGCCTGGAGAAAAGGAGGCTGAGGGGAGACGTTATTGCTCTCTACAACTACCTGAAAGGAGGTTGTAGTGGGGTGGGTGTCAGTCTCTTTTCCCAAGTAAGAAGTGATAGGACAGGAGGAAATGGCCTCAAGTTGCACCGGGGGAGGTTTAAATTGGCTACTAGGAAAAATTTCTTCACCAAAAGGGTTATCAAGCATTGGAACAGGCTGCCCAGGGAAGTGGTTAAGTCACTGTCCCTGGAGGTATTTCAAAGACATGTAGATGTGGCACTTAGGGACATGGCTTAGTGGTGGACTTGGCAGTGCTAGGTTTACGGTCAGACTCAATGATCATAAAGGTCTTTTCCAACCCAGATGATTCTATGATTCTAATTCTTACTTTCCTCTTCACTGCAATAGTTCAGCTGTTCCCTATGACCACTTTTCTTCCAGTTGTACTCCATGGACGAGACACAGTACAAGCTGCAGCTAAACTAGAACCAGGCCAAGTTTCCCAGTACTCAGGTGTTCATTGGTTGGCCAGCTGCCATGAAGAAAAATGTAAAACAACTGAACCTTGCCTGACTTTTCTCAGTAGAAGTACTAATTTTAGTCTTGCTTTTCTGTCTAACCATAAATTTGTAAGAATTTAGCCAGGACGTTCCAAAATCATGACTTATGAAAAGGAGTGACAGATGTACAGTATAATTGCATAAGACTTGTTCCTTAGCAAAACAAGTGAGAAAAATTACAGTATTTACAGTTTCCTGGAAGCCAGAATAAATATATTATTAGTTTAGACTAGTCTCCAAAATGCATAAAAACTCCAAGGGGCCAGCTGCTACAGGCAGACATGAAACCTCGTAGATAATTGATAGACCATATTTGCAAGGAAGAAGAATGCAGGGTCTTGTATATTTGAACACTAAGGTATTCTTCCTGTGTCCCATTATTCCCTTTTTGGGAATTGCCAGCAAGCAATACTACATCTAGGTAAGCTGAATTCCAGGAGTAAAGAGTCAATGTTAAAGATCTCTTATTTCACATAAGTCATTTGTTGTCACATGAGCCTAGAAAGTTACTTGATAGAGAGATTTTTTTAAAAAATGTAGCTCACCACTTCAAAATCTCTGTGTTTTGTCTTCTGCAAATACTCTTTAAATCAAAGTAATAGGTTTGATAGTTTAGCATATAGAAAACAGAGTAACAGGTGTATTTTACTCTAAAAGGGCAATCACATGTTCATGAGTCACCTCAGTTCTTTTTTGTCACACGGCCTGCCAGCAATGTCTTATAAAACCATTATACAAGCAGAGTGGCTTTATCTGCATGACAGCAATGACTTGCTTAGTTAAGACTTTTGCTGGTGTATGATAGTAATAAAATATAATGTGCTGCAGGCTCTAATATAGGCAAGGCAGCTCTGTACAGGAAGTCAGACATTGTTCACATACAAATGTTTGTCCTGATACCTGTCAATATACAATATGAAAACCCATCCAAAAAAACTTCTAAGATGTTCCAGATATAATTCCCTATATTATGATTCTTTTATGTTGTTGAATAGTACCCTGTAATGTATAAGTCGCAGTTTTACACTTTTCCTTTAGTTCATCTAGCCTATCCTGACCCAATGACATGTAACAAAGTAAAATGATGTTGTGTACAGTTGTTGTATGCAGGACTATGGAAATGGTGATTCCACAAAATGAGTATAAAAATTCATATTTATAAGGCAACAGGGCATGAAATATACTTGTTAGGTACACACTATCTGGTTTTATATTTGGAGTAAAATACGGAAAATATCTATGCCTCTTTCAGATCTTCATTACAGATGAATTGAGACTGGAGGAATCAAGAAATTCAGTTCACCTTAATATATCTGAGGTTACTGTAATATTTAGTTAATGTTATATTCAAGAATAATATTATTAATTATTATTATTATTCAAGTTAATATTATTATTCAGCAATACCTTGTATTACTAAAAAAAGATATGGGGACAGCTTCTCCCGATGCATGTTTTCTTACCTGGTATTTAGAACTAAAAGAAGCTCTAGGTCCTGTGGTGGTACCATCAAGCCTATGTTATAAAAGATTGATTTTTTTTGGTCAGTGATGCTAGGGCTGAAGATATTGAGTCCTGTTTCTCACAGAAATATAAAATAACAATATATTTATTTTGAAATAGAGTAAATTTTCACTCACTTGAAACAGTGTTAATCACACACATTTTTAATAATATATTTATTTTTTCCTAGGATAATGGTATTAATCTTGTGGATTATGTCGTCATATATTACCTACGCCATTGCGATAAGGTAAAAGATTCATTTGCTGTATCAGCCTCTCCAAAAGTAGCCTCTCTTTAAGAGATTATAAAAGGGTTTGTATTAGCTTTTTAAAAATCTGAACACAGTAGCTCTGACGGAAAAAAAAAAAATTCTTTTGCTTTCTTATAACAGTTGTGGATCTCAATAGGTCTGGAATTCGCTATAGGTTTTATGATGAGGCCTTGGAAAATTTTACATTAACTGTTGAACTAACCACTGCAGGCAGTTGCCTGTGATGGTTGCAGGCTGGACAGGTGGTCACTCCAGTCCTGTCCCCTTACGTCCTGGTTACTGTAACATTGTAAGTCTTGTTCTGATGTGGTAATAATGGAAGACAGAAGCATGATTTCTCTCTCATGACAGAATGCAAGGACAGGTCGGTATTTTAAGACAGGTGAGTCAGCTGATGGGGATGAAGTTAGAGGTTGAGAGTGTGGGAAGAGGTGTGGCTGCTGCTTTGTGTGAGTTACATTTATGGGGCTTTTTGATAGATATCAGCAGTGCCCAAAGTTTTTGAGTGGAAAATTTGAACTATTGTCTTTTAAATGAAAATGCCACTATTAATTGACTTTAAGTATGTAATTGCTTATTTTTCAGATTAAGGATATGCCTTTACCTAATCTTTGAATCTAAGATTAGTGTAATTTTTCACAGCCCTACATCTGGTTGAATACAAATATTTTTTTCTTTTTCTTTTTTTTTCTTTTTTTTTCTTTTTTTTCTTTTTCCTTCTTTTTTTTTTTTAATTTTTGCATAAGGATGTTGAATTTATGAGTTAGTAGTCATGAGTATTTTTTCCAGGATTAAGACTAAATTTAAGTGAAGACTAAAGTAAGTGAAGACATTTCCCTGCCCATGGCCGGGGGGTTGGACTAGGTGATCTTTAAAGGTCCTGTTCCAACCCAACCCCTTCTATGATTCTATGATCTCTAATGCTGGAGGGTCTGTATGTCAGGAGCCTGTGGAACAGCTTCTGGCGCTGAGCTGTAGAGGAGTTAAAAAACTAGCAGATATGTAGATCTCTACTTGTTTTCTTAATTTTTTTAAATCTTTTTTTCTTTTTTTTTGAGCAGGGAAATAAAGTGTCATTACTTTAACATAAGTACCCATCTTGTAAAAAGCCTCATAACAAAAGAAACTTTGTCTAGCCTGTAATGTTTCTCAGTTCTCAGGGTATTAACATATGCATTCTTTTCTCCTTTTTTAATAATGCTGAAGCTAATGCTTTCTAATTCATTTATTTAAATGTTTAATATTTCTGCAAACTTTCTACTATACTGTAATTTTACTTCAGGCAATTTTGTAAAATAAAACAGTTTATCTTCCTTGGGAGGAAATGGACACAGTGTAAATGTCATCCACTGTACTTTTTTCCCCCTGAAAGTTCATATCTTTATGATAATAAAATGTTTTTTTCCCAGTTCACAAAACAATTAGTTCTCCAACCTATGAGTTTTCTTATTACAGACTGAAATCTGTGCACAGGTAGTATTTTAAACTCACTAGTATATGCTTATACACAGCAATGTCATACCAATACCATTTATATACTTTACTTGTTAAATTTCCACTGGAGAGATTGCTTTAAAATTTGTAAGGTTTTTTATTTTGTTTTGTTTTATTGCTATGATTTTTTTTTCTTACTGTGCTAAAAATAAGGTATATACTTAGAGGAGTTCCATACAGACATTAACCCGTGCGATTTATTTAGCCACATAAACCTTCAACTTCATATTTTTATCTGTATAAAATACTTCAGGCAATATATAAATATTGTTTTCAATTTATCCTTTAAAGTCTGTGTATATTTAATGAATTGGGAGAGAATGAAACCACAAACTTTTGGCATAAGATCACTTGTTGCATTAAAATAGGCATTCATGTTATCTGTTTTTAAGAAACTTCTAATCCCTTATCTAAACCAGTATTGATATAAAAGGAACTGAAATGCTGTGAGCTCAATGTTGTTTCATAGTTTAAATTGAGCACAGTTTGCTTTACAACATCTAAAAGGAAGTTTCAACACTAAGAGTGGTCAGGATTTCATCTTAAATGATATATATGTTGTTTTAGCAAGACTGATTTAAAATATATTATTTTTACAGGTTTATAATAGTGTTTCATAGATGATGTTTCAAAAAAAGTAATTTATTTCACTGCAAATGCATTCAATTTTCATAGTGGCCTGTTTGTTTGTTTGTTTGTTTAGGAAGCAGGAACAGACAAGAGTATTTTTCCTTTACCAGAACCACAGGATTTTTTCCAGGCCTCCCAAGTTAAGTTTGAAGACCTAATAAAAGACTTAAGGAAACTGAAGAGAGATCTAGAAGGTAACTGGGCACTTTCACATTTGTTCTGCTAACAACAAAGTGCCATTTAAAATGTGACCTTTATGAGGTTTTCTTATTGCTAATTAGGTTTATAGTGTTGATTCACTTAGAGTTTTTACACTGTGGCACAAATTACTCACATAAATTAGAAAGAAAAAAAAATTCAAACTCATGACTTAATAAAAATGAAAGTAAAGATACTGAAAAGTAATTTTCCCTTTTACAATCGAAAGGCCCCTAAAGAAATCTTTCTGAAATTTTCTTTAGTTATGTGTGAATTTTCCTCTGGCTTCTCCAGAACTGTGTGTTTAACTGTAGATATCTGTTAGTTCCATAACATAAATACTTTCTTCGGTACTTGTATAACAACAATTTAACAGCTACAAGAAAGAGTTGAATACTATTAATGTAGAAATAAAACACAGCTTGCCAAGGCACAGCAAAGGGAAATGGAAAGCTCCAGTTCAAAATATTTTCACCCTGGGACATAAAATAAACATTTAAAAATGTTTATTATAAAGAGGGGCTCAGAAACCCAACTCATCTATCAATCAAAGTACTGAGTGGAAATAAAGTAGGAAGGGTTGCTCTCTAAGTGTTCCAAGCAGTTTCATTTTTATTTTGTACTCCATATGACTTTCTAAAATAAATCCAGCAAATGATGACTGAATATTTTAAGCCTGTCTTTTTTGTTAAGGAAAAGTTGCTACTTTTACTGAAGCAGTTCTGTATGGAAAATGTCATTGGGGGAGAGAATCTGCATAAAAGCCTGTGAAAACTTCTCCATTTACATTTACATCTCTGCAGCAAAATGGAAGAGTACTTTTAGAATCAGAGTGGAACAAAATTATTGTTTTTAATTTTTTTCAATGTAGGGCAAGGAAAACCGTTACAAAATAGTTTATCCTTACAGTTAGAAATTGCTGGATTAGGTCACTGCCATCTTTAGGATAGTTTCAAAGGTTAACAGTGGTAGGAAAGTATCAGTTGTTGTTTGTTCGACCCGGGCATAAGTGAGTGCTCTATCTCCTCTCATCGCTTGGCCCTATAAACCCTTTGGCCTGCCCTCTTTTGGGCTAGTTTGTGCAGAAACACGATCTGTGTTTGATCTTGTTCTTTTTCAGCATGTAGTCCTGCTGTCATGCATCTTAGTCTTGCAGGATCCGCGTTGAGGCTGTGACATTCACATCATATTTGTTCTACATTGCAAAGACACAGACAGCAAGTAGGAAAAGCTAAACACTTTAACTAACTCTTAAAATAAAAACTGCAGCTTTCTTGGATTCACTGATTTCTATTTTCTAAAACAAATTTTCTTAGGTATTTATAGAAAATCTGGAAAAATTGTTATGCTGATGTTGTTTTCTTAATTTTTCTTTGTAAAGATGCATTTGAAACCCAGCCAAACCAATTAACATATAAGGTTAATGACAGCAAAGATTTGAAACAAAAAAGGTTGTGGAAATGTTTTCGGATGTTGGTATTTTATCACTCAGAAATATGCAGCAGAATTCTAACAAGCATTCCTGTGATTCGTTTCTCTTATATTTAAACAAAGAAACCATCACTCATATAAAAATGTTGTCTCTCTTTCAAACATTCCCTTTCAAATTTTTTCCTTCAGATAATGCTGTAGTTTATTTTTAAATCAAAATTTTAATTGAAGAGGTTATAATTTTAACACGTACAACAAAGATTTGATGAGTCTCTGTAGTTTATTGTAGCCATTAAAAAGTTGTGGCTGCTGGCAGAATACCAGTGAAAGTCTAAAGCTGAAACAGATGTGAGTAGCAGAAACCAAGTCCAGAGAAGCGTCGGGCCCAGCTATCCAGACAGGCGCGGCCCTTCAGATGTAAATAATTTGAACAATATTAACTGGGGCTGCCTGTGTTATAGCGTACATTGGATTTATTTCAGTTTGGTTGGCTAAGGTAGTCTTAAGCAGATTACCTTGGAAGTGGGATGAGACAAAGGTAATAAATGAAAGAGGGGTTTTCTTGTGTGCCATTAGGGAATGAACTAATGTTCCTGTTAGTGACTTACTTTTTGTCTGAGGCTCGTACAGAATTATTAAAAAAAAAGATAAATATCACCTCTTGTGCCTGAAATGGCAACTTTGATAGACACTTTTCATAATAGTTGTCATTTAGTATTTAAAAATATTTTTTACTAGTTTATCAAGGCATTCATTTATCTTTCTATCATGGATATTAACATAGGAAAGATTGAGTTATCATGAATGTCGTGTCTTAATGGTGTAAACCTCTGGTTTGAAATACCTAGACACTGTGGAACCGAAAGTTCAAATCTGGATGGAGCACAAACCCTTTCATCCTTTTCAGATAAACAGATTGAGTTCCATACAATTCGCTATTTTGAAGTCTTTCAGATTAGACTTTAAAGGGACAGATTAACTTTAGTCTAAAGGGATTAGACTAAAGTTTGGCTCAAAAATTCAAACAAATTTTTGGAGAACCTTAATCCAACAGGTTTTTAATACATATTCCAGAACAAACTTGGTAATCATGAGCATTTTTAGGTTAAAAAGAATGATAAACAAAAATATGCATTTAATATAGGTTTTGAAGGTTAAAGAAGTGCAAAAGAATGCAATATTAAATAGTGAGAAGAAAATTTTAGAGCACAATCTGGTTCCACTTTAAAGTCACAGGAAAAAGAAATGTTTTCTGTAAGCTCAGGTTTTCACTCCAGGTCTGTATAGTCAGTGTATTTCCAAGGTTTTCAAATATTGCATAGTAGCATAAGCAGATACATTTATTCATTTAACAAGTATTAGCTTTCCAGTTAATCTTTTATATCTATGGAAAAAAAGTTTTTGCTTTGCATCAATATTTTAAGATTGTAAGATATCTTATTCCTTGTCTAGGGCAATGATTTCCACTTTTTCCTTTCCCTATTACCAGACGTGATTTCCCTTCTAGTCTGAACAATGCCACTTGATTGGTATTGCTCTGGAATAAGCACAGAATGTTTGAAATGTGTAATCATAAGAAGATTTTTAGAAAGAAAGCCACTTTACCAAAGTATGACAGACTTGTGTAAGTTTTACCGTGAACCTTTTATTCATCTCTCTGCAAAGTTGAACAATCTTAATTATTCAAAATTAGTTGCACGGTAGGTTGTTTCCATCTGTCATACTCCTTGCTCTTCTTTGCAATACAGTTTGTAAAATTTTGAAATGCTGCCCCATTAGTCAAAAGAAAGCACTATTAGATTCCTTGTATCATTTACTGTAATGTTCATTATAACTTCTTAGTATTCTTGACCCTTAACAACTGAAAGAGCAAACATATTTATTGAATGGTTAAAAATGGAAACCAAGGTCGGTCCACTCTGAATACTTTCAAGACCTTTACCTTTATTTCCTTTATTTCCTTTATTTCTCATAATTAATTCTCATAATTAATTTCTCATAATTAATTAAATTTCCTATGAGATTGTAACATTCTGATCCCATTGAAAATCCACATACCTTTTGCTTTCACCTTCTTTCATGATCACCAGTAGAGATATTAGTTGCAATTTTCATACTAATATTTTTTTCAGTACTGTATATATGTTTTAAATTTTTACTAACTTAACTGAGTATATATGTAGGTGTTTACACACACACATACATGACTGAAAGGAAATAATTTAATCTAAAATAGAAACAAGAATTAATGGATCAGCTACCTATAATAATCAGTTGGATTTCAGTACTCCAGGAGACATGGTTTCAAATTGGGGGCCTGTTAACCTAATTGTTGACAGATCTGTATCTTCCATAAGAGTGTTATCCCCAACTTTTCCGCATTTAAGTAGCGGAACTTCATCAAAACTTCAGCTTATGGCAACCCCGTCTTGTAAAATTGTATAACCCTTATAATAAGATTTAAAGGGAAGCAAGTAAAACTATGCATGAAAAGTTGAGAAATGACAATTTTACATTGGCTGTTTTCACATTGTTTTTCATACAGAAGCATTACAAGGATCTTAAAATCATAGAGACATGCAGGGTTGTTTGGTTGGAAGGTACCTCTGGAGGTCCTTTGGTCCAAAGCCTTTGAGCAGGACTAACTTCATATTTAGATCAGGTTGTACAGGGCCTTAGCCAGCTCAGTTTTGAAACTAAAGATGGAAATTCCAACACCTCTCTGGGCACCTGTTCCAGTGCTGAATCACTGTCTTGAATATTTTTCCTTATCCCTTGTGAGAATTTCCTGTGCTGCAGCTTGTGCCTATTGCTCCTTTTTCTTTAGATGTGCATTTCTGAGAAAAGTCTGGCTCCATCTTCTCTATAGCTATTCGTTAGATAGTTGAAGAGAAAAATTAGGTCCCCAGTTAGCTTTCTCTTCACCAGGCTGAACATACCTGGCTTCCTCTGCCTCTTCTTCAAGTGCTTCATTTTATTTTCATTCTCAAATAGCGGCATGGCAATATATATATTCTTTTTCAGATATGAATATGTGTATATATATAGTCATACATATATATATTCTTTTCCATAGAAACAAATCCAGTGTACTGGATGTGACTAGCATGGTGTTGCCATACCGATACCAGCATCATAGCTAATTAATCCTGTCTCTTAGCATGGCTGACTAGATCAGACTAAACTGTTGCATCTACATTGCTCTCATTCAGTGCCTCTTCAGGGAGCTCTGTGTCACATTATATTGCAAAGTGCATATGTGTTACAAAATTAAGACAAGAATGGAAGAGAATTTAGAAATGAGAAATGGGTGGAAATTGAAAAGGGTCAGTCATTCTCAATTCTTGCAGCCACTGTCACTATAAATAGAGACTAGGAGGAAACTGCAAAAAGAAAAAATAATCAGTTCATGCTCATTTAAGACTAAAACTCTCTGATTTTCTTGATTTAAAATCCTGAAACACATCTATTTTTACCAAGAATTATAAGGGAATATATTTACCTATAGGAAAATATACAAAAGCAGAAAAGTTTAATCAGTATTATTCACAAGAATTTAATTTAAAATTCTTAAATGTGTGTGTTCCCATCAGAATCTTCAAACTGAGTTAAAGGTTTTTGCAACAAAATGTCCCCTAGTTAGCTATAAACAATTTTTGCTCTAGAGATTAATTGATGTTTTCAATTAATGAATTGGGACATTTTCAGCTTTTGTTGGATTTCTGTGTAAGCACAGATGGAAAAAGTAATTGAATGTGTTCTTATTTATTCAGATGGAATTATATATTTAGTTCATACATAATATGGCCTTAGATAAAGTCTGTTTTATGGAATACAGTTTTAGTATAATTCATGATACAATAATTACCAATAGGGCAACGATTACAATGTTGAGAGGTTTTGTCTGTTGTTTGATTTGCTTTATAGACAGTAAGGTTACTGGATCACATCATGAAAATTCTAAATATTATATTAGTTTGAGTGTTAACTCTCTAATTAATTTGTTGGATCGATAGATGTTTCTCAGTAAAAGGTGCTTGTTTATTCATTACAGGAGGATAGTATTCAAAAAAGTACCAAAGGTCTTTTTCTAAAATATTTTCAACCAGCTGAAGCCTTAGTCTAATTTAAATGAATTGTTTTAAGTCAATTTAAAAGTGGGATTTAGACATCTGAGTCACATACATGTTCTAGAAAAATTTTCCCAGCAGGAGCGGAGAAATTGTATGATACTTTCCAGGAACTAGTCACTTTAATTTTCTTCATGTTAATTACCCTTTTAAATTTTAAAATTCAGCTTAAAATTGTAGAAGTGCAGGCAAATAGAAATTTGAACTGGGTGGTAGAACGTGAGGACCCAGATAGGTGCATGTGTTAGTTCTTTAGACATTAGCATAAATGGTGCACAGTGTCTTGTACCTGGTGAGTATCGCTATATTTTTGCACTGTCCAACTTTTACATGATATATTTTGAGGCAATGCAGAATGGTGTAAGGAAAAGAGCAAAGGACGGCTTTGTACAGGAAGAGTTAGCTTTCGAGAGTTGACAAAATGACACTCTCTTCCTTCTCAGAGTTTTCTGACCTCTTTTTGAATAGTCTCTTGCCTCAGCAGGATGAGATATATTTCAGTTTGTTTTGATTTGGCAAAGATACAACACAGGCATTAAAAAACACATTTTGTATACGTGCACTGGATTCTATTTTACAATAAAACTAACATTTTGACAGTGTTCCATTGGTACTGTTCATATGTGAATACATTAAGTGGAAATTTTTCTAAGTGGATCATTTCTTAAAATTCCGTTAGATTTTCTAGTTTGTGATAATAGACACTAGTATGGAATGGCTTTAATAAGATTCAGAAATATAATAGAGGAGCAAAGCAATGATGTTTTAGAAGACTTTATTCCCTGGAAGCAGATGTCTGCATATGTGCACAAAGGCGAGGGAGAAAGCTTTCTGTTGGTTAAACAATGGCATGCTGTTAATTTTTTCTTTTATATTTTTTTCTTTGGCTAAAGAATCCTCGGAAATTTCTTGTTAAAAATCATTCTGCAAACGTTAAGATTCTAAAACGAATCTTGGAAGTACCACAGTTATGTTTTCCTGTGCACTTTTCTGTGTGCCCTTTTATATAAATAAACAAACAAATGTGTGTGCGTGTGCGCGTGTTGAGCATTAGTTACATAGCTCTGTAGTATACATCTGGAGCAGGTAGTGTACGTCTGGGAACAGGAGGAATATTGTCCCTACCAATGTGTATGATGGACAACGAATGATGTCATTTGGCGAGTGTGTAATACTAGCGTTGGGAGGAACAGTGACTTCATACTTGTGGATCTCATCAGCTTTTCCTCTTTGAGGGAGTATGCGGTAAAAGAAAAGGCAGGT
Source organism: Mycteria americana (assembly GCF_035582795.1). Classification (NCBI taxonomy): domain Eukaryota; kingdom Metazoa; phylum Chordata; class Aves; order Ciconiiformes; family Ciconiidae; genus Mycteria; species Mycteria americana. The sequence goes on from NC_134369.1 coordinate 38,711,923, forward strand.
TTCTGCTAGAGTTGAGACGGTCGCTTACGTGTATTTACTGCCAATGATCAAAGACCGAAAGTACATTACTTCAGACAGTGGGATACAAATTAGTAGAGTGAGGCTAATTAGCACTTTGAGAAGTGTTCCTGCTAATATTGTAGGTAGTTTATGAATATACATGATTTTAAATCTAAGCAGGATGCTCTAGCTGAACCAAAGCCATAAACCTGGTAGAAGAATTAATTAGGTGGAGCTTTATGATCTGTCTTGCACAGAAAATCAGAGATCCAGCAGTACAGAGGGAAACAGGAGATCGCTTCTCTGGCCTCTACAATTTCAGCTCATAAACATACTGTTTCAGCAATTGTCCAGCAATTCTCTTCTATCTGATCCCTTGTTCAGTGCGCTAAGTAATAATGAGTTTGTGTTTGAAAGGCCTTTTTTTTTCCTGGCACTGTAAAAATCTTAACTCATCTGATTAAAAATATTATTATTGCTTCTTAACAATTTTGTCTTCCTCTAAATTAGCCAGACAAGACTCTTCAATCTCAAAATATTCATTTTTTGTACTGTTCAGACAGAAGGGAAATGTTCCGATTTGTCAGTGGGTTCTGCTAGCACACATTTCTACACTCCTGACAGATCTTAATGATGTGCGGAGGTCTGTACGTTTGGATCTTGACACTAAACCAAAACTTTCTACTAATAATGTGTGCTGGAATCACTTAAGGAATCTTGCAAAGACTCGACTGGAAAATTATGAGGGTTTAGTCTTTATATTCATTTATATTTGCCGTTCAGTCCCTTGCAGTATGCTTCTCTGCTGAAGGGCGTGCTGAATGTAAACTACAATTTTAGAGAGAATACATTAACCAGAGTCTCCGATATGTTGCTATGATGTGAAAAATATTTAGTTTTACTAGCAATCTTTGTTCATTTTGTTAAATGTATTCTTAGGAAACAATCTTAACAGAAAGGTTTTAAAATGATTTATAGAAAATGTTGATAGCCTTTGACAAAACGAGGAGCAAAAAAAATTTTTCTTTTAGGTTAGTTGAAACTAATATAGGCCTGACAGTTCCTCTGCATGCCATCACGTACTGTAAAAGTTCAAAATGTTGTTAAACTTAAAAGAAACAAACAAAACCCCCTCGCAGATCTTAAATCTGAAAGAGAAAGCCAGAATATCTGATCAAACTTGTGCAAATTGTCAAGATGTCTGACTCTCGGCTTCCAATAAAACTCCATTAGAACAGGTGAACTTTACAGGGTGTTTTGTATGCCACTAATTCAATTATTTCACTTTCCACAGCTTAGGACTTATCACTGAAATGTTTTTCTGTCTCACTTATACGTGAGAGCTTGAGCACCTAAACAAATACTTGTTTCTGTGTGTCACGAGGAAAATGTACTTCAAACAGACAAAGATCGGACTGTTAAGTTTTACTTATTAGCTTCTATCCTCTGAAATGGCTTTTTAAGAAAACTGAATTATTAACGAGTGAAGAAAATAATTGTGCATAGAAGTACATTTCTTCTAAATTAGCTGAAAATAACTTCACAGAAGCGTAACTATGCAAGCAATTAATAGGTTAGAATGGGGTATTTAGTTTTATGTGTGCTAACACTTTTTTGCATTAAATGTTGACCTTTATTTAAGACAATAAAAACGAGGCTTGAGAATAGAGTACCACCACAATTTGATCCTCTTCTACATTTTTTTCTCCGATACTTTTGTCTCAGAAAACCTCACACCCCACTTCATGGCATTTCCCTCTCTATTTGGTTCAAAGGCTTCTGTATTAGTCAGCCCAGCTCTGGCCAGGGTGTTAGCGCTTGAACCTTTGTGTATTGCCATCATTGAGATGTGTACTGGTTATCAATGTGTGTCCAAAAACGCACATAAAATACTGCCTCTGAAACTTTTCTGGGTTAGTAGCAGCATAACCACTTGCAGTTAGAAGTTGTCAAAATTCTTGTATTGTACTCTGAAGAAATCAAGATAAATCTCATGCCTTCTTCTCCACATTTATTTAAAATTCTGTTGGAAAAGAAATATTTACTTGCAAGGCTATAAATAAGCACAGGAGCTGTAGATGGCACAGATATAATGGATTGTAATAAAGCTAACATTCTTATGTGCATACCTGTAGTAAGGATGTATCTAAGTTGCATGTAGTAACGAGAGAATATAACCAAATCCTACAGCAGTGTCCAATGGGTAAACACGCATCTCCTGTAACTTTTTATTTAACTTGGAAAGTTGTTTGCAAGTAAGAAAATGTAATAAAGCAAAACCAAACAAACTGAATCATGAGGAATTTTTATAGCACTTGCTGAATAATTTAAATGTATGCATTTTATCTGAAGTGTATTAGATTCTTATTTGGGTATATAGGCCCAAGTAGTATAACAGGCTTCTGCACTGTAAAAAACATGGATCCTCTCATACACAAGTTTGGGGTTATTTAGTGCTACGCTGAATTTATTTGCGGTATGGTTTCAAATCCCCTTTGAAACAGAAGAGGTAAGGGTTCTAAAAAAGAATTGTCAAATAGTAACCCCCCTGTCAAAGATAAGCCTGCATTATAACCAGAAAATAAAATAGCAAGCTTGGCAGTATAACCTGCCAGGCTCTGAAGAGACAAGGGGCGGGGGGGTAGCAGCTTTCACAGTGGCATAACTCATGGGGGATAGTGTCAGTGACAGGTTTATAGGAATTCATGGTGGTGATACTTGGTTGCACTGTCAGGATGATTCCTGTAAATGCTACTGGTGGGTTCTGGTGAGTAAATAGTTAGTAATTTACTGTTATCAACATTAAACTATTTCTGGTTTTGCGTTTACTTTAAAAATGGTGCTTAAAAAATACGAAATCCTGTCTGATTGACACTGAAATGCTCTTTACGTGGAAGTTTGTTTATGGGCAGTGATTCTTTTGACAGATTTACAAGTGTCTGTGGAGTTTTAAAAGACTATTGCCCAATAGGCATTAAGTGAGAGACATTCTATTTTGTAAATATTTTCACTTATATTGGGGATTTTTGAAGAACTTTTTGAGCCAAGGACTGCATTAAATCTGAAGACAGTGGCAAACTGATAATCAGCAGTTTCCAGCCTTGTTTTAATGTTTTGCTAATGGTTTCCATTTCTGTGGCCAAGATTTGCAGTGGGTGAAGCATGATGTACGTCCAACAATTTTTAAGGGCTTCCAAATACTGTTGCACACTTGTATTTTCTTTTTTTTGCAATAGCTCATTTAGAAATAAACAATTTTCAAAGTAGCATATTACATTTAATTTCACTAACATACAATGCGTACCAAGAAAATGAACCAAAAGTTTATTACAGTAATGGAGAATTTGCATCTGTTTGAACTCAGTAATGCTGAAACAGGTTGTTTATTTTCTCAAATGATTATTTTGGAATGAGATGGTGAGAGGAGAAGTGTACTTGTGGTGTGCTAGCTGTCAGATTCCTCAGAATTTCAGAAAGAAGTTTTTTCAGAAAGAAGCTTTTCAGAATTTATTTCAAAGAAGGAATGCATAATAGGATCCTTTACCTCAGAATCATTCTAATAAAAACCTTGCTAAATTAATTTTCTTTTAAAAAGGAAAGGGTTTCTATTGTAATGAATATGAGAACAAATTATAAAAAATTCATGTAATGTTCCCTCACGTATGTTATAGCATTTTTAGCAAAGCAAATCAGAGCAACTGATGGAACAGGACTTTTCAGTTTTAATTTTTTAATGTAATGTTTGGCATGACTTGGTAATTTTTTTTTTTTTTTAAACAATATATTTCAAGTCAATTTTTGCATAAACAAAACAAAAAAAAGAACTTATGTAACAGGAAATTCAATGAATGGTAGTTACCAGAAACCTTTATATTATGTTGTGTAGAACTGAGGCAGGTCGTAGAGTTGTATGGTAGACTTTCACTAATATTACAAATCTAGGTTGACTACGACCAGCTGACTTTAATATGCAGAATTACAACTGCCATTTTAATCAAAATCTTTGATTAGGCCCTGTCATGAAAATCTTTTTCCTCTTTCAAGTGTGTCTCTACTTGTATCTGATTTGTGATTCCTTTGAACACACTTCCACCATTCTTTGCCATATCTATCCCTAGGCAAATTTGATGATGTTCCGAAGTTCTTCATCCTAAAAGATACATCCAGTTGATGGTCCTAGCCATCATTTTCTTACAGGTATTGGACAAGGAATCATTATTTTGCATAGGACGTTTCATTATTGAAGGGAAAACTGAGACTGGAGAGATTTCAGCAGGAAAACAAAATTTTTGAGACTGCAGTTCCAGCTGAAGTTCATGACTGCCTTCTGCCAGTGACTCCATACCTATGTGATGTCTCTTGTTTTTAATGTTAGCAAGTAAATAAATACAAGTTTTGTTCAAATATTTCAGTGAAGTTGACTTTAAACAGACTTAGTTAACCTTTAGTTGTCCAGATACTTTTTTTGTTTGTTTGTAGACCAAAAGTATAGGTTATTGAGTGAAGTATAACCTAAATTCAGAGTCAGTTAAAGGAGGATTAAGCAGTATAGGGCAAATACATTGCTTTTGTGATTAACAGATTATCACTTCATCACCCTTGTCCTTGATTCCTTTAGCTCAAATCTAAAACTTTCTCAGACCCTTCAGTCTATTTTGGCAGTTATCCGAAAGAACTTCAGGAGGAAAACTGATAGATTTTAGTTTTAGATAGATATCATCTAGATAAATATCATTAGCAGAGAGAATCGTTCAAACGTCTCTTTTTAAGGCTTTCCAATAATGTAAATTCTTAAAGTCTGCCAGCATTTACTTGACTTCATCTTGTTCAGTTTCATTGTTTCAAGATGACTTAAGCAACACAAACTGGTATCTCATCTTATTTCATCTCATCTCAAACTTTTAGAGTTTTAATCAGCACCCCTGATTCACTTATTCTATGTCATCTGTCTCATTTGATCTTCTCTTCTGTGCCTTTCTCCTTACTTTTCCTCTCCCCTCATGCCAAATGTTGATCTTCTTGTTAAGGATGTTAGGATTCTTCTTAAGAATTCACTACCCAAATCAGCTTTTTCTCTATATGCTGGTACTTCTTCTTGTCCATATTTTCCTGTAGCTTTTGTCATCTGATTAAGGTTAACGCTAGTTGTCTTTATTAAAAACAAAAAAAATTATTGAAGGGGTTTTATATGTGCTTTCTTTTTAATTTAGAAACAATTCATCCTAGTCTTGGTCATTTAAATATTTACATGGGGCATATCTAAGTAACCTTTCTAAATCTGGTGTTATTAAAGCTTGTAGGAAGCATGTAGGAAGCTTTCAATACTCCAGACAATGCATTAGCAACGCCATGTTTGGGAAAACACCTTTCTAGAGTATGTTAGAGTATGTTTAGATACTACTGTAGCTACAAGCTTATTATTATAATACATATTAATAGAAATCTACTTCTGTACAGATGTATACAAATTTATTTATATAAGATTATTATAAAATAATTATTAGCTTGCAATCATTGCAACCTTACATGATTGTAATAATCACGGGCATTCTGTTGTCACTGTGTATCAAATGCTTGAACATAATATGTGTACTAATACTTTTACACTTTTGTCATTTTATATTTATCTAATCTAATTTCTAAATATTGCCTTACAGAATTTTCTGAGATTTTTTTAAACACAAAGAAAAAACACAAACCCGTAGCTGCTACTTTGTTCAAACTTCCAATCAGAAACTTAACAATACTGTCTCAGTTATTTTGCTAGATTTTTTCCCCTATACAAATCTAATATGTCCGTCTTCTTCCAAAGTAAAGTGTTACAATTTCCTTGAATACCTGTAGAAATCTCCTTCTAATTCTACAAACATAAATGTTAAGTATACATAAATTTAATTCAGTGTATGATAATAGTCATGGAAAGCTCAAATTTTTAATGGTAAGAGGCATGTATCATAAGAAAATAATCTTTAAAAGTCATATAAACTTCCCTGATTTCTGATTTTTTTTGCTTAATTTAATTTATTAAAGACACATAACTGAGCAGCTAGTAAAAGACTTTCCCAATCTGTTATGCTTAAATTAACGTTCCATTCTGCCTACTATCTGGCATACAAACAAATATCCATTAACTTTACCCTGAACAGTTTCAAAGGTCTGTCTTATGCTACAGGTTGCAAGACTATATATTAAAGATAAACTTAGACTGTAGCCCAGGCCATTTTACATAAGCTCTGGAGCTCCCCAATAATGTCATAGTCCACAACCTACATGAGTTGTGGAGGGTTGCTAAATTAAAATATACACTTAGGTGGGAACAGGTATCTTTTCAGCATTTTTCTGTAACAACAACTGTCCAAATGTATTTCTGATCTTAATTAATTGAAAAGCTGTCTTATTAGTAAGTCCTGGTGGTCCAAGACTATTCTAGGCACGCTACTAGTTGTACAATAAAATGTATGCATCTGTTTTCAACCTTCCATTGACTTTTTTCACTGCACTGCGAGCTTACATTAATATGACATTTTAATTACAAATTCTCAACTTCTGTTTCCACAGTTTTGTATTAATTTCTCCTGAAATTAATACAAAATAAGTTGAATTATATAATGGTAGTAGCAATATGGTGTGAATATCTTTCATGCAGCCAAACTGTAACTCTTGGGTTTAACTCCAAAATAAATTTCCATCTAAATTTAGCTTCTCGGGAATGAAGAGTTGTGGAAAAAAAATCTTATAGTAGTTCATAAATTCACTTGCTAAATGGAAGGTCATTGCATTTTGATTTCTAACAGTCTCATTTCATCTCTAATGTGGAATGCTGGAATCTACAAAGTTTACTAGAAGTTCTAGGAATGTTAAAATTCATTGGTGAATAACCTAGAGTTTTTAGAAATTGGCATAGCATCAGGTCTAAAATAACAGATAGATTAAATAGTAAACAAATTGCAGTTAGATATAAGTTAAATTTCTTACAGGCTACTACTATTTCATATCATGGCCTGGAATTTGAATACTTAAGTAAAGCTGAATTCCTGCATCTGTGTTAGGAAAAATGGTTGAGTGTAGGATGCCTGGCACTGAGTGATTAAAATCAGTTCAGATACAAGGCATCCTCCATTCACCATGGAAACAAAGTTTAGAGCTTTAAATACCATCTAGAACTTGTGTGTGAGGCAGGCTGTGTTAGTGGCAAGTCTCAGCACACAGCTGGAGTTTTAGGATAAAGTCATTCCTAAAGGCAAAGTCCACTCTTTTAACATGCATAGAATTTTTCTGTTTGGTATGCTATACTAGTATTTGTTTTTTTATTTTAATGTAATTGCTGGATTCCTTAGTGCTTATTTATTTCCATTTCCTTTAAAGTAAGTCTAGGTGACTAATTTAGATGTAGGCTTCTACAGTGTTGACATCTACTTCTGGTAGACGAATTCTGCCACAAATGTCTCTCAACTTCTTTTTGTAGCCTCTGAAAAGCAGATGAAGTTAGTTTGCAGAGAGTCTTCTGAAGAACATCTCCAGCCCTTCAAGGAGAAATTAGAGGAATTCTTCCAGAAAGGTAACCACATTTGAAAAAAAAAAACAGAAAATTGGCAAATAGTGTAGTGGTTTACAAAGTTATACATAATGTAAGCTGCATTAAATATCTGTAGCCTCTGAAAATTCTTACTGTCTGTTCCTAATGTGCCTAATATATGTTAATAATAGTGGTTACACAGATCTTGGACATCACTTGTCAAAGATAATTGTTTCCTTGATCTCACCCATTCCCTATTGATTATTTTCTGCTTTGTTCTTTATTGTTATTTGTAGGCAAAACAAGAAAGATATTCATCATACACCAAATTTATCAGAGGGAATATAAAGCTTCAAGTTTATAAAAGACTAGAATGAAAAATACCCTTCTAGGGAAAGTCCACATATATACATGAATTAATGGCATCTTTTATCTGTAGTGTGGGCTTATGAACTGAGTAATTCAGATTTAAAGATTTTGTCTTGTGTGAGACAGAAACAGGCATAAGGAAGTGATTTACCAGGGTAGAGACAACAGAGGAGACAACAGAGGTGAGATCCAAGGTACAATTTGATCGTCAGTTCAAGACAATGTAAATGCAGGTTGCTGTTGTTGAAAAGAACAGTCCTGGTCTCTTCTGTTTCCCAGATTATGTGTTCCCAGTCAACTGCTCTGCCAGCACCATTGTCTCTGGAGCTATGCAAAATAGATAAGAGAATAGATTATTTTTTTTCCCCCCAGGTTGTAGGAGCACAGACTATTTGGGTAAACAGAGTAAGTGCTGCATTTCTGATGACTATATTAAGAATTGTTAAGAATTAAATATTGCCAAAGGCCTAGTATTTCTCACAGAAATCACGAACAGTTTAACAGTTTAGTTTGAGAAGTCAAGTGAACTATCTGAATCTACTAATCCAGGCAGAATATTTACTTACTATTAGTGATTATTCAGATTGTTGTAATAATTTATGAATTAGCTTAATCCTTTTTGTAAAGATTGTCCTAATGTCTTTTTAATAACTTTATTTCATGAGGCTATCTTATTAAATACTTTGATAAGTGAAAACAGGATGCTTTAAAAGTAGCAGTCCCTATGAAGTTGTACTGTTAAATAAATTAATATTCTTCTTCACCCTTCTCCCAGGCCATGGAGCTCAATGGATATGTTTATTTGATATTTTTTTTCTTTTAGTTGCAACTGTATTTGGACAGTATTAAAGCTGCAAATTTCTTGCCACAGAACCTGTAAAACAAAAAGAATTATAATGGAAATCTTTATTTCCAACTTATTTAATTGGAAATTTTCACTTACAGTTTAACAATAACATCAAGATTGAGATAGTACTATATATATTTCTACAGAACCATTACGATCTCCAGCATGCTTCTTGATCTTGCTTGCCAAAGTGTTGTAGCAGATCAGTGTAACTGTATCTTGTCTAGATTAATTGATTCATTGTACTGTATGAATCACCCTGTTAGGGCAGCTCAGAAATGAACAGTCTGTATTCTTTCCTCACTACTGGCCCGAAATGCATCAGAGCAGAGCAGTCAAAATGATAGACTCAGGTATAGATCTGGGCATAATTCAATTTCACCCAGGTCTTGCCAAGACCCTAACCACATGGTGTCTTCCATGATCATATCACAGATGCTGTAATTCTTATGACACCCTAGATCTCTTGAGGACTTTTGTGGTTAGTCCGGTAGGCAGCTGAACACCACACAGCTGCTCACTCACTCCTCCTCGGTGGGCTGGGAAAGAAGGTCGGAAGGGTAAAAGACAGAAAATTCATGGGTTGAGATAAAGACAATTTCATAGGGAAAGCAAAAGCTGCATGCACAGACAAAGCAAAACAAGGAATTCATTCACTACTTCCCATGGGCAGGCAGGTGTTCAGCCATGTCCAGGAAAGCAGGGCTCCATCAAATGTAACGGTTACAAACACCATCGCTCCAAACGTCCCCCCTTCCTTCTTCTTCCCCCAGCTTTGTATGCTGAGCATGGTGTCATATGGTGTGGAATAGCCCTTTCGTCAATTCAGCCCGCTGTCCCAGCTGTGGCCCTTCCCAACTTCTTGTGCACCCCCAGCCTACTTTGTGGGGGTCAGCGTTAGAAATAGAGAAGGCCTTGATGCTGCGCAAGCATTGCTCAGCAATAGCTAAAACATAGGTGTGTTCTCAACACTGTTTTGGTCACAAATCTAATACACAGCACCATACGAGCTGCTATGAAGAAAGTTAACTCTGCCCCAGCTAAAACCAGCAGAAGGAATAGCAAATGCATATCCCCACAGCCCCAAAAAATAAAGGCAACACAGTACCTGGTTTCTGCTGCAAAGCTGGGCTACCCTTTCTGATCAGTGGAATATGACAAAAATACCCAATTGATCTTGGAAGAAGATTAGTTCTGCTTTAGAGAAAATTGCAATTTAATTGTGCATTATCATTTCAAATAGAAAAACATATTCCTCCAAACATTTGCCCTGTTTATGGCTATCGATGTGGAAATAGATATATATTTATCTTTGTCAGTGTAACAGAACATTTTATCCTTATGTTTGTGAATAATGCATATATTTAACAAAAAAAAGAGAGGATATGTTCCTGCACAGTGTCCTGGGACAATGAGTTCTTTATATAAATTATTAAATTTATTGGACATTTTTTGGTGTTTCAGGTTTTTGTATTCTAGAAAGAGCAAAAGCACAGGGATTACTTACTTGTCCACTTTTTTCTTATGTTCTTTTGTTCTCCTTTTGCTTTATGATATTATGTTTTATGTTCTCTAATCATACACATTTAATTTTGTCTAATTTAACTTCTCACCTTTTGACGCTTCTGTTTCAGCTACCTTTTTCTGAGATGAGTTGTCAGTAGATTGTCAGATCCTGTAATTATTGCCCCTATTTCTCCTTCAGTCACCTGGTTGATTTGAATCTTTATAATTGGTGGGTGGTACTTTCTGTGGCATTAGAATGGAAATCCTATAAAATTCTACACTCAAGATAGGTAAAAATAACACAGAAACCCATCTTGATTTATGGTACTAGGATAGTCATTGGACAAATGTCAAGCTCAGAGGTTCAGTTTAGATAAATGTCTGGAAACTCAGCTGCTTCTCTAAAATTAGGAGTTAACTGATAATACTGAGCATCCGTTAAGCATCTGCTTTCAGTTTTGTTTGTTTAAAAAAGAGTTGTGGCTGGTTTAAGCAAATGTAAGAAAAAATTGTCTGTTATCTTTCTGCCAGCTCACAGCAAGTATCCAAAGCTCAGATGCTTTTCTGAAACTTCTGGCTTGAAAATAGGGCTGGAACTCACAGATATTCAGGTTTTTCTCACACACACGATTTCCCATCATTTCTAGTCAATGCTAAGTTGGAAATACTGTAAGAAAAAAGCCATATTGATTTGCTTAAACTGAACTGTTTACATTTCCTAATTACAATTAATAGCAATTAAATCTAATACTTGCTGTGTTGTAACAGAAAACACTGAGTGTGTTATGGAGACTGACATTCTAAAATGCTAGAGGGGATAAACTGTACTTCTGCTGATGTCAGTGCTGTTTTGTGTAACTGGATGTAATGTAGCCTAGTGCTTTCAACAGAGAATTAGGTGCCAGAACCTTTAGGTTCTATTCCCAGTTTAGCTGCTTGACGTGTGATGCTAGAATAGTTGGTGCATCTCTTTTTCAGAGAGAGTTTCACTTTTCTGGTACACAGAATGTTAAATAACGATTCTTGCTATTATTTGTAGTGAAAGATAATCTTTGTCAAGTACTTTGTGATTCCCACATGAAAGACATCATGTGTAAACTGTGTTAATACTTCATTAGCTGTATTTGATATGCCCATGCTTTTTGAAAAGGGCTTAGATTATTCTCAAAGTGGAAATCATCTTTATTAGATTTAATTATATTATATGCAACACATTATATTAATTTTACTATAATATGGAGACCTAAAAATTACTATAAATTAATATACACTTACTGTATTTCCAGTGGAATTACTGTATGTTGTTTTTTCAGAAATATGTTCATAATGTTTTCTATTTAAATTGCCATGATAGGCAAATTGAAATTATGGAATTAGTGGTTGGGTTGGAATGCTCCTTAATTTATGAAACTCTTGCTCAGAATTGCTTAGAAGAAAACTCATCATCTGGTACGAAGCTATCTCACACAAAAAAATCAGAATAGTTAGATGAATATGAGAAAGATGCAAAATACTCTATTTTGAAAAGGAGAAAAGAAAGAGTTTGGTTACTGCAGCTATGAAGCTCACTAGAAGGGATGCTGGCCAGTAGCCATTGGTGTTAGTTTTTCATGACATTTTTTATTCTCCTTGTGCATTCTCTCAAGAATAATACAAACCAGAAAGTAAATGACATACAGGAGTAGGCGACTAGCCTCAATAAAATTTATTTCTTATTTTGCCGCTTGACTATTTCATATTGTTTGTCCATTTTAATATATGTGGAAATGCATAACACAGATTCATGCAGGATCTTGCAAAATCTGGTCCCAAATTCCCCTTCATTGGTTCCAGGTCAGAAAGTATGTAAAAACTTTAATCTGGGCTCAGTTTCCTCCCTCATATACTGGAATGTGCAAATCAAAAAGTCTTTATGCTTCATAGCAGTTAGCATAGAAAGACCATAGCTGCCTCTCTTCATTTCTCTAAGAATGAAGCATCTTGATGATGAAGACTTTGCTATGAAAGGAATTCATTTAGTTTACAGCAGAGTCTGGGAAGCAAGTAGTCTGATGTCAAGACAGAACAGTTTTTGAAAATCATTAATAGTGGAAAGCAAAGCTGATTGATTGGGAAAGGCACATGATACGCTGAAGTGTCCAAGGTAACAAGCAAGATGGAGAGGGAGGGATTTGTCAAATAGAGTAGATCTGTTGAGATTAACCCCATAGTAAAAGAAATTGTTCTGTGTTTAGAATTCTAGCCTAGCACTTAGGAAACATTGGTTAAGTTCATTGCTTTGCTACAGCTGCTCTGTGTCTTATACTGCATAAAAGATCAACACTGTGCAGTCGTGGGACTGTGCAATAGAAAAATAGAGCCATAGACCAAGCTACTCACGGTAGCGTTATGTCAGGAGGTAGTGCGCTTTTCAGAGAAGGTTAGCAACCACATGGAAAATGTCAGTAAATCTGATTTTTACTGCTGAGTGATTTCTTCTTAATAATTTTAGCCAGGCTGCAGTAGCTACCTGGGCATGCATCCAGTCTATTGCACTTTTTAATGTATTTCTGGTGCAGAACAGGAGTTTTGATCCACATTTCCTCATTTGCCTGTTGGAATGCACCATAGAGGATTGTTGAGGTAGTCCAGTGGGAAAGAAAATAAGAAATAAATTCCATTAAGGCTAGCCCCCTTCAATTGTATGTTAACTACTTTCTGTTTCACAGAATCACAGAATCACAGAATCGTATAGGTTGGAAAAGACCTTTAAGATCATCGAGTCCAACCGTAAACCTAACACTGCCAAGACCACCACTATACCATGTCCCTAAGCACCTCATCCAAACGTCCTTTAAGTACCTCCAGGGATGGAGACTCAACCACTTCCCTGGGCAGCCTGTTCCAATGCTTGATAACCCTTTCAGTGAAGAAAAATTTCCTATTATATAGGAAACATTATTTCTATATTTTAATATAATATATAGTTAATATAATATATTTAATATAATATAGAATATTATATAGAATAATATATTTCATATTATTCTTGGGGGGATTATACCAAGAAATTAAGAAACATTACGAAAAAACAACATCCAAGTGTACTGGCCAGAAACTCTGATCAAAACTGCTACACTCTCTGACATGAGAATAGGGAGGATAAACAGGGGGACTTCTGTGATTCCGTAACATACCTGGCTGCCTAAAACGGCAGAGAGTTACCTCCTGGCCTCTTCAAACGTGTGAATCAATTTCACATGAATTGTTTGATCTAGGTTACTGCAGCTACGTAAAGAATTGTTGCGTCCTTTCTCATGCATGTCTCCGTGCCTTCATGCCTCTCTGTCAGTTCCACCTTCATAACTCTATTTCCAGAAAAAGAATTTTTTCTGTTTAAGTAACAAATTCTGATCGGGCACTGCGATTCTGTATTTTCTTACAAATTTGTTCAGCAGTAAGAAGATGAAGTACTGATTCTTTATTTGGAATCACTGGTTTTTAGATCACAGAGTTCTAAGTGAAACCTTGTTGAAGTGTATTTGACTTCTTTTAACCAAATAATTGAAAGCCTAAATCATTTAGATCTTGATTTCAAGCTAGCATCCAGGAAGATATTTTTATTATTGTTGGCTTTCATTCTGATATCCCTGCTCAGATAATTGTATTATCACATTACTTGTTACCAGCTTAAATTTATTTTCACCCAACTTTACTTTTTTCCATTTTCTTCCTCAACGATACATAAAATACCATCTTATAACAGCTTTCATATAAGAAATTTACGCCACTAACTTTGAGTATACTGTAGTGTGTTTCGCTGGCAGACTTTCAGTTCCTTGTTGGTTATTTCCTACTTGTTCCTGGGTATATAAATATTCCATCTTAAATGTTGTTCTTGTGCTATAGATGCTCATACATGGTGATTTATTCTCTTCATCTAGTAGCACCTGTTGTATTAACCCAGGGAAAGCAACCTTCCTTTCTTAGTTTATGGCCCCATACATATTTTGAGTGTAGGAGTATGATAGTAATTTCTTACATTACAGCAAAAAAGTCTTTCCACTCAAAACTCTACTACTTTTCAATCAAAGCAGTCTATGAAGTATAAAGCAGGATGCTAACATCATTTAGTAGTAGTGAATCAGAAGTCAAGAATACTCCAAGACGCTATTATCAGTATGAATTTCACAATACAATAATATTTCTTCTTTCTCTCTTACTGTCAACAGGACATACTTTTATAAATTTTAATACAGTCAAAGATTAGGAAGAAATTTACATTGGCACTTATTTCCTGTAATAGTCTGACAACATTATATTGTTGGTTTTAAGACAGATATAGAGATTATGTTTTCAGTCCTTAGTCATAGCAATTTGGTAGAGCTTGCCTGTATGACTTCACAAAATATCAGAAACCCCTGAGAAATATTTAAAATTCTTGCTTCTCTGCAATAAAAACATAGCTTTTCTCCCCAAGAAGAATATTAACAGAAAGAAAGAAAAATATTCTAAAACTGCATATGAAACTAAGTTGCATACTTGTCTTCCCACTAGTCTTGTACTCCTCTACCTTAATCTACATATCGGATTATGGTACTTGTGGTCCATTTTATTTGTCAAGCTCTTGAACGTTTTAATGCTGAATAAGTGAAGCAAGAAAATCAAGAATAATTTTTAAGCGCACTGAATTTCAGTACCAGCTGCCTTTTAAACTACGGTGTGTAAACAACAGCAGAAGAGCAATAGCCCTTACAAGGATCTTACACTTGCCCTGATTTTCTGTTACCTGCAATTATGAAGCTGCTTCTGTCAACCAAAAACCAGATCTCTGTAAAGATAACCAGGTCTACAGGACATCAGACTCTCTTGCAGATTCTGTGACTACACAGTCTGCATATCAAATACTGATTCTTCCTTTTGTGAATAAACTGTACAAATATGAAGACTTTTAACTTCAAAGCTTTATTTTCTGTTCTACTTATCATAACTCTTTTTTGCCCTTCATTTGTTTTCACTGAGATGTTTTATTGTCTCTGCCACACATATGCAGTTCTCACGTTAAACAGTGTGGGAGGATATTTATGTCCAGTGTCAAACATGAAAAATATGTCATACTTCCTTGCAGTGATAATGTTTGCTTAAAACTTTTTATCCTTCCCAGCAATGACATTACAGACCAGGCAAAGTTTGTGTTTAGATGTGGAACGCTGTTTTATATGCCAGCAGCAGAATTACTTTAATCTTTCAAACTGTTTGTGACAGTCATAACTGTTTTCATCACTCAAAGATCGTTGTATTTAAACAGATGAAAGAGTGATTTACATAAATTGGCATAGGTCTGCAAAGCACAGAACCTTATTGCTGTGCTACTCTGAGATTGTATAGTTAGACAATAGCCTCGGTCCATAAGACACCAAATAAGGTGTCCTGGAATGTGATTGTATCCATATGCCTCTAACTAATGCAATATTGACAGTGAGCTGATTCAAAGAACAAGAATTTGCTCTGAAATGAATGTTTCCTCCTACACTACCAGAAGAATTACCAGCATCAGAGTCCTGAAAATTGATGTTAATTAAAACTGGGACTTTTCAGAAAACGTTCAATTGATTATTCTTGAGACAGATATACATCAAATTGCTATAATCAGTTCCACTATATCATGGCTTACTATAAAAATTGGAGGGTTACACTCCCTTAGAATGTATAATATGAATGTAATTTAGAAGGACTTGTAATTAAAAATGCAATGTCATCCTCTCTTAGAAGACAAGGAAAAAATCCCTTAGAGACAACAGTTCCTTCTAGCTTCCTTTCAGTGTGGTTGTGTTATACTGAATTACTGAAAGTCACTGGCATTTCACGATAGAGAAGGATTTCCTATTAATAGCAACTGAGTGACATAATGAATGTTAGTTTGATACCCTTGATTTAATAAAAAAATGTATGATGTATATGATAGTTATAAATTCTATACCTAGAATTACTGGTACCTTTACTATAACCACTATCAGCTGTCTGGAGTCTAACGTTGCCTTTAAATTCTCATTGAAACCCTTATTTTCTGTTCAATTCCACTGGATTTCTTCCAGTGCCTATATTATAGGCTTATAAGTAAACAGAACCATAGGTTATATATGTTGGTTTTTCACAGGGATCCTATTAGGCTATTCTTTTAGTCCAGCTGCTTTCTTCTTCTTTACGGTATTCTTACGAATTTCCTGCATGATTTCCTGTTTATCTACTTATCTTCTTGTGTCGTTATTCTCTGTACTACAGTCAAAGGCACTAGCATGCAGTTTATCTGGATTTGCTCTGCTGTTTACATCCTTGTCTTACCCTATTTGTGCTGATACTCAAAGTCAGTGAACTAATAGAATTTAAATCCCTGTCAAAGCTTTCCTTAGCAGGAAATCAGGGTGCTCACTGATTAATTACTTTAGATTATATATCCTATGAGCAAGTGCTTACATATATGGAAGCAATTACTGCAAGGAAAGAGCAGAGTCAAGAATTGGAAAGGATTGGATAGAAGAGATTAATGCACTTAATAAATAATGAAAGGCCCAGACACACTTGCTCTCAAAAGACTTTCATACCTACCATCACATTGGTCACTCTCACCTTATGTTTGTCCCCTGTACTCTGTAATTTCATGCCATAGTCTTTGGATTAAGCTTGGACATACCCTTCACTGCTACCATAATACGAACTGATTATGACAATAACATGCTTAATCTGATACGCATTTATGTAGAATTTCTCTATAGACTTTTGTAATTTTGGTACGTAGATCAATTATGTTTTGTACCTGTGCAAACACACGAATATCCTGTTTTAATGCTTTTGAGCATGATTGATAAAATTACTAGATGCTGAACATTTCAGCAGGAAATTGGAGCTCTCTGGATTAGGTTCTGTTATGGTGTAAACGGTGTTTTCCTTTTTTAAGCAATGATAACAGGTGAAGTCTGTAGGCCAGACAGGAAATAGCCATCAGAAGGAAGCTTCTTTCTAAGAAAAAAAGATAAATAAATTTGACACCCAAACTTGTTGAACAGGATGTAGCAGGACCATTTGAGAATAAAAATAACAATCACAATGTTCATAGGGCAATTCTCAGAAATTTGAAGCTGGTTAAAAGACAAAGCACCAGCTTTCTACTAAGCTCTCAAAATTGGAGAATGATGGAGTAAAAACATATATAGATGACACAGTGTTGTAAGATCAGAGCTGTGATAAAAGACAGACTTCTCCTAAATGTAAGAAAAGTCTGATTTCAGGTCATCATTCAACCTCTCCTGCAACAACTTCTGTGATATCTTTGTACCTAAATGCTTCAGATGCCAGGGCAAGATGTTTAAAAATGTACCTTTGTCCTGCGAAGAGCCCTTACAGTGCTGCTTTGTGAACAGCTTGACAGAGGTGGAAAAATCAGTAGTTTTATTTCTCTTAAGAGAGGTATGTATGGAATTGATTGGAACAGTACTTCTTTCATGGCATGTCAATCAATTCAAACTTTATAGCATCAGGATTTTTCAGCTATCTAAGCTTTGTCCCAAGTCAGCTATTGTGAAAGTGTCTAAAAACTATTTCTTAAAGGACTTATTTTCAGCTACTGTATAGCGTATTTTAGGATATAACTATTTGTACAAAGCATGTGTATAAAGCCTCCCATCTTGAGAATGCCTTACAATCTGAAAATTCCCTCCACAAAGTGTTGCCATCTCTGGAACAGAACGTGGTATCAGAGAGGGCCCCAGTGCAGGACAGGCAGGGGTGCCTGTCTAGGCACAACAGTGTAGCTTCTGTGGCCAAGCAGAAGACTTTAAAGGTTAAAGAATATAATGCTAAAAAGAAAAACTGCTCTATAAAATATATTTGGGTTGATCTTCTGTAGAGTTATCGGTACAGTTTATCAGTAAAAATTTATATTGTGTTTCCTTACCTTGAGTTTTGCACAAAGAGCCTAACCCAGCATTGACTTAGAGTTGAATGGGAGTTGGATAAGGCGTATTTATGTTTAAGATTATTTAAGATTTCCACCTCAAAGAGTCTTTCCTTACATGTAATTGGGTGACTCCTAGGACAGAGAATCCCCAGGCTTAATTAGGAGAGCTGACTCTACATTTCTCTTTGGAATAATGGTAGGGGAACTTTGACTTTCCTGCCTTTTGAATGCCAGTCATTTTTCATTTTAATGTAATTTGATATTGGTTTGGTTTTGATGTGAATGAAGTAAATTGTCTCAAGATTTAAAATTTCTTTTCAAATTTAAAAAAATATTTCCAGACATTTTATAACATTTCCACAAATGTTGTAAAATAAGTTGTCCTATTAGATATTTGATGTAAAGAATATTCTGCCGTTATAGATGCAGATGCATCAAATTCCAAAGTATATTATTACTTTTACTCTGCATATGATTTTTTAAGTCCATTCAAGACTTTCTTGTTGTAATGGAGAAAAAAAACAAAAAAGAATTAAGTTCACGACGACTGCGTTATTACAGCAGAATGAATTTAGATACAAATGATATTGGTATGGTTTGTGTTAATTATCATTCTCAGAAATAGTTTTTGTGGGTTTTAATAGATAAAATTGAAACAAAATGGTAGTCAAATAAAACTTCAATTACGACTACAATTATATTTAATTCTTCTACTAATAGGTCAGTTGGAATTGCCTCCATTTTTTAGGATTTCAGTTAAATGATCATTATCATGTATTTCTATTCTTCTGTCTGCCTTTTGCATGGACCTACTATTATTATGGAGTAAAAGCCATTTCCAAGAGATAGGAGGTACCTCATAAACAATAAGGTAATAATAAAGGTCCCAGAGGTATAGTGAGCAGAAAGTCCGCAGTCGTGGCCTTAGCTGCTGCACTCACATGCCCTGGTCCTGTTATGTAATACTCATATTCTCTTCTTTCCATTTACACAAGGATAAACATGAACATGTAAACATGTTTACATCCACTGGGGGGGAAGATAATTCCGGATACTCCCAGCATAGAGTTCAACAGAAAATAAGCAAGCTGTAACAAACCAAAATAGATCAGGTAGATGCAATAATAATTCTTGTTATTTTCCCAGTCTTAAATTAAGCTAATGAGATTTTTTTCTTCTGTATACACTCTTATTTCTCTCATCATGGTAGCATCTGAGTGCTTTCTAGGAATGAATTAAATGGCCTGACTAATGTGTCACACATGCTTTACTTTTCCTGTCATCCTTTCCCCATAAGGAGAATAGTAGGGTTTTTATTTAGAAATTGAGAGAACCTTTTTTAAAATACATTCTTCTATGCGTTTATCACAAAGGCAAGCTCAGAAAAAATGTATGCCTTGTACTTGAATGCAGTTTGGTGTTTCTTGTAAAAACATTGTTTAAAAGAATCCTAACAAAATATTTTTTAAAGTTAGTATCCTGTATTTTAATTTGTGGCAGGAAGGAGAAATCTTGCAGGTCCAAGTTTGCCTCTTTTTTACATTTTATTTCAAATTACAGGCCTTTCAAACTAGTAGCTAGATAAATTTTCCTGCATAAATCTAAGTTGTAGGAGAACTTTGAGTTAAAAACAAGAATTAAATACATTGGTAGTATGAAATTATTTGACAAATATTTGTGATTTTGTAGAGGAAATGACTACATTTTTGTTTGGGAAATTAAATGAGCCTATATTATGATATATATTTTTTTAGCAATCTATCATAACTATTTGTGTAGAATGCATGTAGTCCAACAGAGGTGATTTTTCTATTCATACATTCTTTAAGTAGAAGTTAAATAAGACACATGCTTTTTTGTAAAGACATATGTGATTTTTGAGCAATATAATTTCTTTATTTTGTACTTGTTCCTTCTTGTTTAATTCTACCAATTTAGATTTCGTATTTCTCAAGCTGAATCTTAGGTTTTCATACTAAATATTAATCTTTATAAACAGGAAGGTTGGTTAAAAATTCAGAGTTTTATTGAAAGAATTTTTCTCTCTTGTATAAGGCATACAATTTTTTTTTCTTAAACAAGATCCTGCTAGGTGTTCTCCAAATTCATTTTTGATTCAGGTATGATGAAGAATAAAACAGTGAACTTTAGAGGCCAAACTATATCAGGTTCAATGATGTTAATAGATAAATGTGGAGAAGTTTGCTGTGTACCTTGTTGTACCCGATCTGTAGTTTTATAAGACATTTTCAAAACAAGGAGTGTTCATTTGGCAGATTTCACATCACTAAAATGCAGTTATAGATGTTAAAAAAAAGAAATAATAGGCAAAATCTACCTTAATGTTTCACCTTACTTTTAAATGTGAATATCCGATATCAATACTTAGATTTAATTTGATTTTCATTTTGATTTGATTTACCTGTAAATATGGGTAACTGTGTATTTGAGAATCAGTTTGGGCTTGAAATTCTCCTCCCCCATCCTGTCTATATGGCTAAACAAAAAGGGGAAGGTGACTGTCATACTTCCAAGCAGCACATTTTTAGAAGGTCAGAATGATTAAATTCGTTCTCAATAATGTAGTTTTTCTGTTCATGCTTTTTATTGACAGTCTTTGTTTCTTAAAGAACCTTCATTGCTTTTTTTATTTAAACAAAAACGTAGCAAAGAAACAGATGTGTCCCACATAAAATATGCAATAAATCTTGTCTCACAAATTCTTTGCTCTGAACTTTCTGACAGAAACTGTCAAATATCCACTTTAATTCTAGTATAAAATGTTCACTTTGTGTCATGGCGCCAACCACCATATGCTGGAATAAAGTCAGTAACCAGCAATAAAAAAAGGCAACATACGCACCTTTGAAACAGTACAAGCAATCAACAGTGAGAAAGGTCTATATAAATCTATGGAGAATTAATCTCAAGCTTTGCCACTATCCTGCTGTGCATTTACAATGAGACTTTGCTCCCGACCACCAGAAGTGGCTTACTTTGCAGGAGGAGTATATCCTAATGAGGGGAAAATGTACGGAAAACAAAGCAGCAGCTTTTAACCCCCCACCCCCAGCCTCTGGATCACCTAGAAGAGCATGTCCTAGTGTGTTCAAACATGTGGGGCCACTACACATCGCGCATTGCTGTACTTTAGCTGATCATGTGAAACCAATCTTGACTAAGCTCAATCAGCAGAAATGACTTTAGCTTCATAAATCATTGTTCTCATTCCACAGGAGGCGGCAATGCTATGGCTTTTCTCTCCTAAAAGTTTTCAGGCCACAAATTGCACAAGCTTTTCTGAAATTAGTTTAATTATATTTGCATAATTATTCATTCTTCACCCACCAGGTTAGCTGTTGGCTCACCATCGAATTAACTTTTTTTTTAATATCCTTCTTATGTTTTTGAGAAGACCTCCTGCTTCTTATTGGTTTTAATAATCATTCAACTATTTAAAAGTATTGTCCTTGGTATAAAAATGTGCTCATCCTTAAAGTTTTTACTTCTGTTTACAACAGGAGATTGTAGTTACAGATAATCTGGATAGTTAGTTTTCCCAAACCCAGAACAGATTGGATTTAACCTTGTTCAGTTTGAAAGGATTAGAACTAATTTTTCAGTTCCTTAAACTGTTTAGATACATTTAGTCATCTCAAAGATTAATCTTGGAATTAGACCACAACGTTATAAGAGTTTATTAAAAAGAAGTTACAATTAGAATATATTTCTACAGTGTTTAAGTACTAATAGGCTTTAAAAAGTATTTATTATCTGGAACCGCAAGTGTGGGAGAATGAGGGATTAATGGCTTGATTGCATTTTAACAGAATGCAGTTTCAAATAATTTAATTGGAATAAATTGAAAGATGTAATGCTAATTCTTGTTTTGCCATTAATAACTCCAGAACACAGGAAAGTAAGACTAACATTAGTCCTAATTTTAATGAAACAATTACCTTTTTGTGGTGAAGCTAACTGAAAAAAAGAGCTTTAATTTAAAAATCTACTCTTGTGGAATGCAATAGATGCATCGTACTAAGAAACATACATTTTAAGAAATATAGGACTTCTCTTCATAGTTAGTTCTAGTGTTCTGGTAAAATGACCTTCAACACTTTTTCTGGCACATTTATAAACAGCATTATCACTTTTAAAAGAAAACATAATTTCCTAGGTTTTTTATTACCTATGATAATAAACACTTTCTTGAATGTGTTGCTTGAGAGTGTTCTGCTGGTGTTGTGTGCCTCTGTGTGTGTACAAATGTCTACAATTTGTTATGGTTTGGTAACATTAAAAATACTGAATCTTTTATAATGTTTAACAATTTCTGTATGGTAAATGTTAATTAATTAGTCCTTGCCCAGTACCTAAGATACCGGTTGGTAACTAATCTTCCTGATTACTTGTGGGAAAACTTATTTGTTAAGCAGCTTTCCAAGACTGCACAGAGACTCTTTGTACGATAGAAACATTCATAGATTTTCATCACTGGTGTGGGTTTCTTAGTTAAAAACAATTTTTGTACCACTGCAAAGGAAAATAAACTTGTAAGGACTGTTTCAGGGAAGCATGATTAAGACCTCATGGCAGTAAGTGTTCTGAAGATTGTTTTGAAAGGATTTAAGATGTCTATAGCAGTATTTAAACCATCTAAAAAAAAATTGCATAGCCAAATCCCACATTAAAAATGTGACACTTTCTAATTTAGAGAAGAGGTAAAGGAAACAAGGCTTATGTGATCACACTGCCCATTGATTGTTCCCCTGCCAATAATTTTTAATGCATTGGCCAATTTTGACCAAACGTGACAGAGTTAGAGATCCTAAGATATTAAGCTCCTAAAATCTCAATAAAAATATGTGGCTAAATATACAAGAGTGACCCTATTAGCCTTCCAGGGAGAGAAAGGCTGTATCATGAACTCAACCCTTAATTAAATATTAATGAATCCATCTGGGAACTAACTCTAAAATACAGAGCCACATTAGGCCAAGTTTCATTGATTCCATTGCTCCCAGACCTTCTTGCTTAACTGATACCATAGAAGAAAGATCTCTTGATGGGTGTAGGATCGTTTGTTTGGGGGATTTTTTTGCATTCTAATACCCTGGAATAGAAAACTATGTTAGACATACAATGAAATATTTACATGTAATTTCCAGGCTGTCTGTTGAATTCCGTGAGTTCGTAAAGCCTACCAATTAGAAGTTAGTAACTAGCTAAGAAAGTTAATCAAATAATACATACTAGAAAAAGTAGTTGCTAGGAATCTATACATAGAACACTTAAAATTTTTTATGATTTCTGAAATATAAAATTTTTATAAGATGAAAAAGCTCCTGCATGAGAATGGTGGACTGTAGCCATGTGAAATAATTTGCAGTCATATTAAGTATGTATTTTTAAAATTTGAAATTGAATACAATACAATTAAAAAAAAAAGGAAAATGTTTTACACTGTATGTATTCTCTCCTGTTTGCTGTTTATATATGAAGTCAATTCTTAAGTAATAAGAATTCTTTTGTATAGAACTAACTTAAAAATAATATTATTTCTCAAAGGATAGTTATATTAAAAGTAACTCAATAAAATAATGTAGAAATAGCAGAAAATTCAGCTTTTATGTATAGCTCTAGATAGATAGATTTTTCTTGAGTAAATCCCTTCCTAGAACAGGATACACACCTCCTCTAGAATTTCTGAAATTTCATAATTTGCTAAAAACTTTTAAGGTTATTGAGAAAGCCTATTCAATATTTAAAATGAAAAGTATAAATGTCTGAAATGACAAAATTAATTTTTACTGTGAGTACCTAATTTCTGAGAACTTTTATATCCTCTGTTGCTATATGCTTTATTATAGGATGTGTTTTCAAAAAGTAAAACAGTTCTAAAATTGCGTTGTCTGTATGAGATGTAAACCTTCATCCCAGTAGCATATGATACTAAATTAGAAACTGAATTTCCATTTCTTTAACAATTCCAAAACCCCAATTTCCATACTCAGTACCATACTTATTCTTGTTAGTCAAGCCATGTTTTCAAAATACAGTGTATTCCACTTTGATAATGAAAAAACGAAAAAAAAAAAAGAGATGATGGCTTTCCTTCCATTTTCTTATTTCACATTCTCTTGCATTCATATGTGTATTTTCATGAATACTTGTTTATTTGCACTTGACATTTGTTAATTTGTTTGAAAGATTCTATTAATTTGATTTTCATTCCTTTAAAATTCACATTTCAAGAAAGCAGATTCTGGCAGTGTCCAGCAATGTGTTGTAGTATCCAAATTGTTCATTTATAACATTCATGGCCTTCTTATGCAGGGCTCTGTCTTTTTCTAGACAGTAAGATAACACTAATAATAAAAAGAGTAAACGGATGCTGATGATACTTATGAACACTTTGTAAGAATTGTTAGCCACGTGCAGTTGGCTTTGCTATCATCAGCTCAACAATAAAACCTCATACTGCACTGAAAACTATTGATTGTTTAACATGACAAATCAAGTGGCTGGACACCTTGGCTATAGTAAAAAAGTAACTATAGACTTGGTTTTTATGCATAAAAACTGTCCAAATGACCCAATTGATCTAAATCTTAGGATTCATCCACAACAATTTTTCTATATGGCTATATGCTGTTGTACCGAGTCTGGTTGGGATGGAGTTAATATTCTTCATAGCAGCCAGTATGGGGATGTGTTTTGGATTTTGTGGCTAAAACAGTGTTGATAACACAGGAGTGTTTTGGCTATTGCTGAGCAGCACTTGCACATTGTCAAGGCTTTCTTTTTTTTTTTTTCACTCTGTCCTCCCAGGAAGTAGACCAGGGGTGGGCAAGAACTGGAAGGGGACACAACCTGGACAGCTGATGCAAACTGACCAAAGAGTTATTCCATGCATGTAATGTCATGCTCAGCAATAAAAAAGGAGGGGAAAGGATTTTGGGAGAGGTAGTCATTGCTCAAAAAATGGCTGGACATCAGTCTACTTGTGGGAGGTGGTCAGTGATTACCCTTGCGTCACCTGTTTTTTATCTTCCCCTTTTCTTCAGTTATGGAACTGTCTTTATCTTGACCCATAAGTTTTTCTCGCTTTTGCTCTTCCTATTCTCTCCCCCATCCCACTGCAGGGGAAGGGGGACAAGTGAGCAAGTGGCTGCGTGGTGCATAGCTACTGGCCGGGGTCAACCCACCAGGACTCTAAAGTAACAATCCTCAGGAAAGCACACTTTCATTAGATTGCTCATGATAGTTCTTTGCAGCTCAAAGAACTGCCATGTGCTAGCAAGCACACCCCTGTGAAAATTTTGGTTTCCATATTATTCCTTGTAGTCCAGTAAGTCTTGAGTAAAAGATTTCTTAAAAATTAAGTCTATTCGGAAATTTTCACTGGTAACAAATCTATTGAAACCAAAACCAAAGGCGGCTAAATTCATCCGGCTGCTGATCCTGCTGTTCTTTGTACCACTGTAGTGTCTAGGAGTTTATGCAAGTCCAGGATTTCGTACAAAAACAGAGAACATCTATATTGCTTTTGATGATCCTCTCTAGTCTTTTTACCCGCCTACAAGGCCACCTTTGAGCTTTTTCTTCCACTCTGCATAGTCCCTGATTAAACAGGGTTATTAAATAGTTTCCCGTGTATGACAATTGTACTTGAGGGTGGAGTTATATATAGTATACTTTTAGCCATAGGCTCTTCTGAGTTCAGCTTCTGATACCCAAGTATATCAGCAATGCATAATTTCTAAGAGATTTTGATCTCTGTTGTCAAATAGTGGTATATCTTCGTGCTTTAAAAAGACCAAGAAAATAAGGACTGTTGGTGCTTGTTCTCCTTACTCGGTAATGTCATAGAATGTGACATTTGGCCCTTTGGAAAAAGATAACCCAACTGAAACTCTCTGGGGATATACTTTTCTTCCTCAACCCTTGATTAAAGGGCTGGTATGTTTCTAGGGCAGGTTTCATCTTTGACTACCTTTCAGCATGACTACTTAAGAGGTTTTAGCCTTGACTAATAAGGAAGGTGAGTTCTTGTGAGCCTAGAAAATGTCATAATAACCTTTTGTCACTGTTTTAACAGTCTCTGTCCAGGCTCTATAAAGTTCAGAGATCAATGCAATTAAGGGTTGTGTTTTGGTTTTGCGTGTTTTGTTTTGGGGGGGGGGTTTGGTTGGTTGGTTTTGTTGTTTGGTTTTGGGGTTGTTTTTTGGGGGTTTTTTTGTCTGTCTTATCCTATATTCTGTCTTAATCTTAACTGTGGTTGGTTGGAAAACATGAGTCAGAAAAGACCTATTACCTTCCTTGGGGCAAAAATCAAATACCTTGTTTTAGGGTGGGGTTTTTTCCCCCGCAGAGAAACATATAATTTACCAGTCTCTAAAGGTTCATGAAGCATACATCTTTGAACCACATGAACTCAGCCTTGGAATATAAAACTAAGAGTTCTGATGTCTCACCCTAACTGCTAGTTGTCTGAGTGTTCTCATAATTTTTAAGATTGTCATTGCTCCAGAATGCTTAGAGAAGTCATAAAAAGTTATGCATCAGATCTTTTGATTCTGAAAATAGTAAGATACTGAAAAATAAAAAAGTTGTAATGGGTACAACTAGATCAGTAGACTTGTGTGAATTATCCTTCCTACGTGCATTCATATATTTAAGATCAGCGAGAAATACCAGAAAATTTATGCAGTCAGACTCAGTAAGTGTTAAAAATTTTCACTAGAGGGGCAGAAGTAACTGTGAGATTTTTGTGCAGTTGTGCCTACCCATTTTTCTTTCTTTGTCCTCCCCTCTTAGAGCAAGTAGTTTCATCATTCTGTGCTTGCCTCTGTTAGTTACTGATCTTCTCCAAGTTTCAGTCTGTACCAGTATCCAATATTTTCTTTCCTTTGTTCGTTGAGGAGCTATTTCATAGTAGCCTGATGCATGAAGAGATCTTGGTTCTGTTGTAACTGGAAGCTGCTATGCATATATTAGACCCATTAAAAATAAATATTTTCTGGTTATTTCTCATTCTCAAAATAGTGTTTGGCATGCTGTTCCATCCTCAGCAAGTAGAATATGTAGAAGAAATAAGTTGGGGGGGGTTTAACCATTTCCCTCTAGTACTGTTTCATTCTTAGAACTGTTACAGGATCATGGCTCTTCAAATGCTTACTTCTACATTTCAGTAAAAGAAAGTCACCAAAAATATCTCAGGTTCATAGGGCAAATTCATAAGATCATAGTCCATTTATTCTCTTAGTGTTTAAGCTAGATCCAGATAGCAAGATGAATAAGACTAGTGGCTGGTCTTCAGAGTCTATAGCTGTTTGTATTACAAAAGACTATTCTTACAGCAAATTAGAACTGCATATTTTGTAAATACCTGTTTTCCTTTCAAAGCTCTTGTCTGTAGAAAGACACATAAAATCTTAATTGATCCTGGCTTTTATATCTATATTCAAAGAAGATATATTGATTAAGATTGTCTGCTTGTCATAGGACAGGATCTGATACTTTATTCAGTATATGGACTTAACCAAATCCAAACAGTAGAGCATATTAAAAGCTTGCATTTAGACGTGAAACCAGACAGCAAACTTTACATTTGACAGTTTCCTGTCCTTTTCAAAGCTGGTCAAGCCTAATGACTCCAAGGCCAGACAGAAGGGTGTCTCCGTACCAAATGCAGCTTATGAGAAGTCATTCTGAAGGACCTCCATGTAATCTGTATACAGATTGTAACGTAGAACATCTGTGGCTACACTATGGAATAATTTGGTGCAGTAGGATTGGATCAGTAGATTGAAGCAGAAGAGGCTGAGGCCAGTGTGTTTACAGTAGCGTTTTAAGCTT
Organism: Mycteria americana; assembly: GCF_035582795.1. Classification (NCBI taxonomy): domain Eukaryota; kingdom Metazoa; phylum Chordata; class Aves; order Ciconiiformes; family Ciconiidae; genus Mycteria; species Mycteria americana. The sequence goes on from NC_134369.1 coordinate 38,739,955, forward strand.
TGAGTTAGATTTAATCTGAGGTGAACATCTCTACCTCATGTGTTGCAAAGCTGTCTGAAGGCTCAAGCATTATTTTGGTCCTTTTGTCCTATTAAGTATTGGAGTGCATTTGCTGTGGAGCTTCCTGTTTAGTTTCCTCCTAATGGAAATTAGTTTGCAAGCACCAAAACATATCTGCAAACCAAATCAATGCTCAATAAATGGGAACAGTGAGGAAATTAACTTCAAAAGCATCCTAATCAAAAAGCTAATGCCAATAGTCACTGTATTTCAATGTTCACTGCAGTCATGCTTTTCTCCAGTATGAGAAATAGAGAGTGATATCAGGAGTCCATTTCAAAACAAACAAAATGTGCTACATGTAGGTAGGCTATAGAACACTTGACACAGCAGTTTGTGGAAGCTAAAAATCTTATAAAAGCTTAAGCAGAGAATGAGCAAGTTCTTGGGAGAGAATCCATTGAGAATTACATTGAAATGACATCCAGTGCAGGAAGCATTTTGTATGAACTACAGACCCTCAGAGGCAAAGAGAACACTCAGGGGAAGGATCATGTGTTTGTCCTGGTCCTTAATTCTAACTGAGCACCTGCTTCAGTGTCTGCCAAAGGCAGGATACCAGGCTAGATGAATCCCTGTGCCAATCTGATATGGCTGTTATTACATTCTTAACTTAAGGAAACTGAGGAAACTGAAATCAAACTGAGGAAACTGAAACTGAAATCATGTGGTCTAAGGACGAAAGAATTACACGATCCCACTTCAGCAAAAAGGAAATTCTATGTGAGCAAATGTGGTGTTGCCAGAGAAATAAAAAGAAAGAAGTTCTTCATTTATGTAATTCATTTTAATTGCCTTCAGTAATTCCACGAATTAGGACAAGGATTGATATCTTGACTACGGGGCTTTGAGAACTCTGTTGAGGAAAATACAATATTTCATGGAAACCTTTACTGAGAGCATTGATAGTGTTAGTGGAGTGGAAAAAAAAAGCAAGATATTACAAATTCTGAGTGGAAAATTACTTAGAAATTGTATGGAAGATTAGAGAATTGCTCTGGTTTCTTGTCTTACACATGATATAGTATTTGTAACTCCTATTTACTTAGAATTTGTTGCATAGAGTTGTTTGTTTGTTTTCTTAACAGGTCTCAACATCTGAATTTCAAATAAATGCTTTTAAATAGTTCCTTGGTAGACAACCTTATAGTTAAAAATATGGAAAACACTGTTTGTCATATAATACAGTTATTTTCTTCCTTCCTCTTTTCCCTTATATTGGTACACAAACACACACACAATTATGTAAACTTTGTGTGTGCCTTCCTAGAAGCCACACATTTTTCTACTTTCTATAAGAAATTAAAATTTCTTTCCTCTATCTTCCCTTGTTCTGTACGTACAAGATTAAAAAACAGTAAGTCAGGTCTTACCACCTAACTATAAATGGGTAAGCACGTTGTCCTTGTTAGCTCTTGCGTTCTTGTTCATGTGCAGGGACCTGAGGGTATTCGATTTCTGTTGTAGCTGTGAATGTAGCTATGTTGGGAAATTTGACTTACTTAACAATTTTTCATCTCCTTAACAACCAGAAAGAAATTATTAATGTAATCATAAAGTGTACAATTTTATACACAGTTCAGCTTTTTAACCATCTTTGTTTTTCTATATGTAGTTAATTTTGTATCATGATGAACCATCAGAATTCCAACCTATGTTTTCTCCTTTTAATGATATAAAATGAAAGAGCTGTGGAAATAATGAATTAAGTATAGTAGGTTAACTTTAGCTGAATTTCTCAGGAGCCTGAGATGAACGCAATAAATCAGAGCTGCCCTATCTATTTCAATTGCAGCTGTCTTGCCACGAAGATCTGAGGTGGAGAATGTAATGGTATAGAATGAATCGTTTTCCTTGCAAAGGGCACACAACATTGTTTCTGGCTTTTGCCACACTGAAATAATCTGAATAAGTATCTCCAACACACTTGCCTAATATAGGTAAACATATGAGTTGAAACTAATTTGTTTTGTTACCGGCAAATGTTCTGAAATAATCCATTTTTTAAATTATTTTAGCTGTCTTAGTACAAACCTCTGTGTCAGTAGCCTTATTATGAAATTTAATCATTCAGGGTCAATTTCTCAGTGGCCTTGTCTGTGAACTCATGTTTGTAACTGTATTTCAACCAGCCAATGCACTCCTATAGATTGAGCAGCAAAAAGATACAGTTCTTTATCTTTGTATAAAGAAGTGTCTGAATTCTGTTTATATTAACCTTTGCACTTACAGGATTATTCTAATGTGGAATAGGAATAACTTTTCCACGTTAGTATTGTTTTACATATGTGGTATTCTGCCGCAGCTAAAGTTCCTCCACTGTACTAAGAAGAATTGATCAACATTTTGTGAAAAAAATAGTGCTTTTGCTTGAGTATCCAGCTCAGGAAACGTTTTCAAAAGTAGAGAATGCCCATCCTTTGAAAATCAAATCCTTTTAAGTAGTTCGTGTGAGCATTCTGTAACAGAGGGGCTCAGATTCACTAACCATATTTCAAACTCTTGGCTGCTTTTTCAAAAAAATCATGTACATACCATACATTTAAAACTTAGTACATGTGTTTTCACTTTCCAGCTTCCTGAACAAAATGTGATAGCTATATGGAACAGTTGGTGTTAACTATGTTTGGTACCTGTTCCATTCCAAATGAACTTCCAATTATTTGCGCTGCAAAAACAGGTTTAAATTTGTAAGTTCTGGTCTGCAACAATAAAGAAACATACACAACTTAATGTTCTTTTTTTAGTCAAGTTTAGTCAAGAAAGTCAAGTTTAATTATTTTCTTTTTATTCAGATTAATGTCTACACTATATATTATAGTGCGAATTTAAATGTCTTTTCTAATCCAATACACTTTATTGGTACATTAGAAGCATTCATTTAGGTACAAGAAATAAATAAAAATCAAAAATTAGCAAATGTTTATGACTTTTATTATATTTAGTATGCAACCTATGCAATTTTGAATGTAAGAGATGTTTAATCTGTGGGATCTCTAAAACAGTAAGGCAGTAATTTATACCTTTGAAATGTTTTTCATTGGCAGCTAAAGAAGAACGTAAAAAAGAAGAGAGCAGTTTGGAAAATGCACAAAAATGGTAAGGTTTTTGCTGGTGTTTTCTAACAGTTTATTTTGGTCAAAGATGTTATTGATCTTAGGAATTACATCAAATAGGAAAAAGGATCTGTACTTCAAAGAAGTAATATGCTTTCTGAAAAATTCTTATGTAGTCTTCCAGGAAAAAGCTCAGTTGAGATTTTAGCCAAACAGTGTACTGTGTTTGAGGTTTTAATTACTGTCAACATTGAATTGAATCAGAGTTTTACAGAATATTGTAATAACTGATTAACTACTTAATGTAGTAAAAATGTATTTCATTGTCACTGAACATTTTCAGCACTTAGGCTATTGAATGCAGTATACTAAGAAACCAGTGAAATCCTAATGTTTTTATTGCCTGAATATCCGTGCCTTACTTAGGCCAGAGGAGGCAAAAGAGGGGCAGAAGTGGGATAAATTGATTTATAGATAGGTAGTAAAATATTTAATGAGTTAGTATTTCTAATAAATTTTATTAACCAAATTGTAGTTTTGGGAGAGTAAAGGATCTGCCTTTAACCTTGTTTGAGTTAGCTATAGAACTGCTCTAAATCAGCTGGGGTAAATGAATTTTTAATTTCTTATCAATATTTTTTCTTCATGGTCACTAAAGGCATATCTGTGGTAATTTGGATTTTTATGTTACTTTTCTGAGCCCAGAGTCACTCCACCTAACTGAGACACCTAGGTTAGTCTTCCTAGGCAGTCAGGAAAAGAGAGATAGGCACCTCCCAAATGCAGTGCAAGTCTTAGGTGAACTGTTTCCATTTGCTTGGAGAAGGTGCCTAAATGGGCTGAACTACTGGCTGACACCAGCTGGGGCTTTACCTCTTCATTTCACTTGTCAAGGGTGGCTGGCTGGCTTGTTTCCTTCCTACTACCTAGAAACCTACCTTTTGTGGCACAGGCTCTTTCATACTCTACCTGCTTTGTAGCCTCTCTGGAGCAGAGTAGACTCTCCAAGGTATGGAGGTACACTTAATTTGCAGTTGACTTAAGCAATTAGTTGTCTGATACGGAGTTTGGGTTTTTCAATTGCTAACTAAACATGCAGTATTTTAAATTACTGCTAAAAAGATCCATTACTTTTGAAAGTCAGAAAGCAGCCCAGGAAGCTAGATTAAGCTGGGTGAAAGCAAAAGAGTGCTACTGGGGGAAGGGCTGAAGATGAAACATGAAGAGGGATGAGGAGTAAGTGTCAGGATGAAGGCAGAGCGAGAGGGAGTGTGCAGGAATTCAGAAGCCCGGTGCATGCAGAGACAACTGTATCAGCTACAGCTGGGATGGAGAAGGGTTCCGTTAGGAAGAAGAGAGCGCGATGTTACCGGGGCTGCTGTTACATGAAGCAAACCTGAGAAGAGAGTTTCTGGTCTCGCTGTTCCTGGCTCAGCTATGCTGGTCAGGGGGTATGAACAGCTGGGGAATATTTGGCCCAGGTGAATGTAATGGAGATGACATTGCCCAGTAGACATAAGCTGTTTTAACCATGTGCTTATGACTAGGGAATTTTAGTATTTTTAGGGTTTGAAATCACAGAATGGTTTACACAGATATTTAAAGCTGTATTAGTTTTTTCTTTATTTATTTTCTCCTTGTAGCATCACTACAGGACCCTTCAACTCTGAATGTTATGGGCTTATTCATGCTTATTTCATTGTGATTCCTTTACCATGCATCACCAAATAACCTGAAATATAGTTACATGTTTCATACAAAACCTATGTAAGATATTTAAAAGGTTAAGTGTATCATATAATGAGGATTTAAAAACCTATTATATTAATAGCTCACCTTGAGCAACATGTGATATTCTTCAGCATGTCCTAGAAGCTGTATCCATCTTTAAAGTATCAAAAGAACCAGAGCATATTGGCTCATGTGGCTAAAATCCAAGCTGCTTTATTTTGTGAAGCAGCTGGAGTATATATTCCTTTATTTTTTGAGGGTAACTTCTGTATTTTTTGATGGTTACTTTATATTCTTCAAGCCTAGCTGAAAGCTTAAATCTCAACCTAAGGCAAAAAAACTTGACCATAACCTCGGCAATTCCGTATGAAAACATGCAACGTGGACCATGCAAATGCAAGTATAAGTTAAGAAAGAAATATTTGCTGAAGCTGCATCTGTTGCTCAAGTAACATCTGTTGAATAGTTGGGGACTCCTTACAAGTCTTTAAAATACCTCTTATTTATTTTATTTGCAAGATTTACACTTCCTGTGTTCTAGATTTAGGACCTATTGGCAACTGTAAAGAAGAATATAACTTTCTTTTGCTTAAATAAAATCAATATTTAAAGAAAAATCAGTTATTTTGAAATATGTTGTTACCTTTCTTTTTAAATTATAGCATTATTTTTATAGGTATCACCAAATCTTTCAGGATTTTTACATCTACTTTTCAGAGAAAAGTGATTCAACCTTTGCAAAAGTGAACATACTTTCTTTTGTTTTGTTTATATAAGTCTCCATGTACCTAGTCATGTGAATCATTCCATGTTATCTATACAAAGAAATGTCATAAAGGTTAAAAATGCACAATCAGTTAAAATGCTATCGGAAGTATCATCTATAATAAAAGACTACTTTGAAAATATCCAGCTGTATAGCAATTCAGTAGCCACATTATAAAATAAAAAAGCATTAAAATATTGGCAATGTATTTTCATAAAATTAATGATCTGCTTATTGACACATGTGGAAGGAGATGATTTATTTTCAGTAAAAACTTTGCAGACCGACTATTGGCACTGTCTATGGCTTTTTTGTTGCTTTTCCCAATTCTCCCTAAGTACTTGAAGGTTATTTTTAACCAAGCCTGGAGATTTTTTCCTGACTTGGCATGTGACTCTCCCATAGTCCTTCAATAAGGATAAATGGGAGAATAAGATCTTCATGGAGTGTTGCAGAATAAAATTAAAGAAATAGACATAATATAGCATTTCCTGAAATGCAAGAAGTTAAGTTTTTCTCATTAAAATTGAATGCCCATGATTTGCCTCTGTGACATATCTCTATGATGGCTCATGCATCTGTAAGTTATCCTCCTGAGAATGAGGTAGGTATTGGACGGTTAGTTATACTCAGCATGAATTGCTGTGATTTCCAAGGCCAAGGGGAAGTTATGGTAATTACCAGCCTTGACTACTGAATCAGGAACCAGCCCTCAGAGAAACTGTTTCCCCAGTGGGCTTATGTGTTGACAGTTTTTTCCCCCCTCCCTCATAGCTTTGAAGAAACAGTGGGATACTTTGGGATAAAGCCAAAGCCTGGTGAGAAGGAGATCACACCAAACTACGTTTTCACGGTGTGGTACGAATTCTGCAGTGACTTCAAGACCATTTGGAAACGAGAGAGCAAAAGCATTTCCAAGGAACGGTAAGGTTCTAATAAAGTCATTAATACCATTTTAGATGTCTGGGAAACTGTTCCTTCTCAAACCCAACAAATTATACTCCTATATTTCACAGGCGTCATTGTTTTCTTTCAGATCTAATGGACATCAAGGAAAGATTATTCCCTCAGGGTGCGTAGGAAAATTCACCAAAGGCATTCTGTCCCCACAAAAAGATAAACACATATAATCTGATAAATTACACTTTTGTAACCCCTTCCAATTACTAGCTAGTAAAATGAAAGGGGAGCTGTGCTAATTTGTAACAGATTGCTTCTCTGTGCATTTTCATGTTGAACTAGCCTAAATGAGGCGATATTGCTGTCGCAGACAGTACAGACAAATAAAAGTGAATGCTTTTCCAGTTAATATACTGCACTTGCATCAAAGGGAAGCCCCAGAGATTCAGGCCACACTTAGCACAGCGTCGAAGCCCCACACTGAATTTACAGCACTACTTCTGACTTTTGGTGTCCTGCTGAGGACATCAAACTACTTGCCGCTAGATCTCACCACAGTCTCCTGATTTTATTAGTTAGAGTAAAAAAAAAAAAAAAAAACCCAAAAAAACCAAAACCCTTCAATTATTTGCTTGATTTTCTTAAAGAAGCTTAAAATCTTTTACAAAGAAAAACCAATTTCAGTACAAGCGCACCATGCTTACCATATCTCAATTCATTTGAAAAGAGTGGTAAAGTGGTCATGCTTTGGAAAGGAATGGATTAATCACTTTCAGCATGAAATATAAATCCAGGTGCTTATTCCAAATTGACACAGATTTTTTAAAAGTATTGGCAAAAGTAGTAAACTAATTTACACTTACATTTTCCATTTTGCTCCAAATCAGTGGGGCTTTTAGGTTCATGTAGAAGTAGATTTTTAAAGGATAAGATGTAGAAACTAAAAATTCCCAATTATCAACCTTATCAACATTGTTTTACAGATATTACAGGTTTTAAACACTTGAAAGTTGTAGCTTTTTGTATCGCCTATGTTATGATTAGATTGATTTTAGAAGCTGACAACTGCAAACATGTACAAAGAATCTTTTATTTCCTTGTGTCTAGATCAATATGCAAATTTGTTTTACATGTTAAAAACTGTGTAAAATAAACAGTCACTAGCAGATTGCTATAATCATGATAAGGATCATCTCAGGGATATATTTTCTCCTGAATCATGACTTATTTTTGTTCCAAAAGCAGTTAGGAGGAATAGAAATTAACTACTGAAGGAAAAAAAAATCCAGACCATACATCCATTCCTTTTTATGTAATTAGCACCTTGCTGATGGCATACAATGATCCCTTCAAAGAAATTAATTTAAAATGCCTTGTAAATTTTTTAACACTACATAACTTCTTAAACTTTCTTAATACAATATTCAAGAAATCTCTGTTTGTAAGTAAACTGCTATATTCTGTGCTTTCCTATTGAGGTGAGATGAGAATTTCTCATGGTTTAATAATGATATAAATAAAATGTACAAATAAAAATACAGCACAAATATTTCATCAGCTCCTTTGATGGATACCTTTATTCCTATTCATAAATGTAAAGCAATACCAGTAGGATGCAGAGCACCAGTTACTATAATACTTCAAAGTGCTGACATTTTCTGGATTATATAGACTGTTCACTTCAAATTATTTTTACAAAGTTTCATTAATCTCAAAAGGACAATTCATTGTCCTTTACATTCAAAATTTAGGTGATTCATCAAGACAATGAGCTGCTGAAATGAGGAGCCTTGTGTAATAAGTAAATTAGAATGACAGAAGAACTGTTTTCATCATCCTAAATTGTTTTGTAATGTGCTACTGAAAAGAAGAATGTCATGAAATCAGTAGATTAGAATGATGGAAAAGCTATTTTCATCACCTGAAAATGTCATGTAAACGCACGACCATTTAAGGGTTCTGTTTTACAAAGTATGAGACTAACAGTTGATGAGCTGCTGTCCAAAAAAGTTTGAAAGCAAGGCTAAGAGTCATTGCGCACATTGGTAACTAAAAAACCTAGTATGACAGGAATGGACAGCTGTCTTCCTTAACTGGCTAATTAATTGGATGCACTATTTGTTTTGCATTGCTAAAGATTGTAATTTAATTAAAAAAAAATCTGTTTATCATGAACCAATTCTTTTGTTTTGAAGGAAATTTTAAAGAGGAAGAATTGGCAGCGTAAGTCAGTATTTTCAAACTTGGTTTCTGAAACTGAGGCATTGATATCCTTATGTGAACACACTTACAATTGGATTACCCTTCACATTTGAGGAGGAGCTGCAGAAAGAGCGTAAAATGTGTCTGAATTAGCTAGTCACATAGATTAGATACCTAAAAATGGATTTCAATGTTTACATTTCTATAGGAACGTTAATATTGGATTATAATTTGTCTCTCAAGAAATATGGCTCAGAAAACTCAAAATTTAATTATAATATGCAGGACTATCATTATGCAAAGGTATAATGAAAAATGAATTAGGTTAAAATTAATAGTAGTAGAAATAGATGAAAAGATCTAAGATTCCAAAACTAAAATTTTATACTCAAAACTAACTACTTTGCATTGTATAACAGCCAACTTTAAAATCTCTGAATTTCGGGAAAAAAAGAGTTCCGCCTTGAACTAAATGACAGCCTCAGCTGCAAGAGCCTGTTTTGTCTAAAAACTACTTGGCTCCCAAATGTAACACAACTGTAGAAATCTAATTAGATTTCTATGAGACTTTTTCTTAAACTAAAGGAAACACTTTAACTGAGCTGCCCTGTATTTAACCTACCGTGAAAATAAATTAGCTGCCTGCAAAATATAGTTGAATCATTGTCTCTTTCCTGGACAAAATTTGCACACCATTTAGGAATGCAAGACAGAGTAACAGATAGATATGATATGATAAATAAATGAGTATAGAGATAAAATAAAGACAATTTTCAAAAGCATATTCCTCATAGGAATATGATGACAGTTTTCTTTCAGACATAGTATTCCCTTCAATACCAGAATGCAACTACAGTACAATAAAATTTGCTTTGACGATCACCTCTTCATCTCTGACAAACAGCTTAATGTAAATGCACCATAATACTCACCAAATGTTGGAGACTTTTTTTGGTTTGTTTTGCATCAAAACCCAGTTTTGTTGTTGACAGCTTTATAATTTAGTATGTCTGTGCATCCATGTACATCAACTGCTTTTATCCTTTCTCCTGTTTATAAAATTTTGAGATGATAACTGAATTGAAGACTAAAACAAAGGTATATTTTTTTTTTTTTGGCAACAAGGCACTTACACCATGGGAGACTGCATATAATTCTGCTCTCACTTCCTTTTCTTAGACTACTAATTTTATTTACAGTGGGCATGTCTATGAATTTAGAATCAAAAAAATATGTATTTATAGCAACTTAAATACTTTGTGTATATATATATGAATGCCTGTCTATAAGTCTATTAAATCATTCAAAATCTGTTAAAGTATATTTTAAGATGATATCCTAGCCAAGTCTGAATATAGGGAAAAATATGAATACAGAAAAAATACTAATAGTTTGCAGTGAGTAGTTTCATCACAAACTGTGATTGTATGTTTTGCAAAAGAAATGTGACAAGGATTATCATTATGTGTTTATGGGTGTTACCCTTTAAATATGAAATAATCAGATATAAAAGAAATTATTGTTGTTAATTTGACCCACTGCTTACACTGCCAAGGTAAGATTGCTACAATAGTTACTGTGCTGGATTAAGCCGTCTCTTTCAGATTGAACATACATACAAATTGTCAGAATTCAGAAAGAAAAAAAGAACTGAAGTTTGTCTCAATAGCTGGAGAAGACATTAGCATTATTTAATAACAGAATTATATACTTCATCTTAAAAATAGGAAAAAAGTACTATTTTTTAATGGTACCTTTTATAAAAGGTCCTTTTTTAAAAAATGCTTTCTTTGTTCTTGAATTTCATCTCTAGCACAAAACATTTTGATGGCTTCAGCTTAATCTTGTGAAAAAAGACATAGTAAATTTTTTTTGCCACAAAGGTAATAACAGGTTTGAAAAGCAGAAGCTCTGACTGTAGCTAATGGTAAAGATGAAAATGTCCTAATAAAAGACAAAGCACTGAACAGTGCCCAACTAGGTTTTTTTTTAATTATAGAAAATTGGAGCTGGCTATAGCTTCTACCCAACTCTTCCATTTATTAAATACAGAATGAATTGTATTCATTGCCCTCTATTTCTGCACAGGAAAAGAGTACGTCTGGGGAGTCCTTGTTTGTAACACCACATGGTCATAAGAGATAACATGTAAACTGCAAAATGTCTTAGCAGTGCTGGCCAATACCATATTTAATATTTTTAACCATTGATTAAGCTAATTATGATACTATCTTGTGCCTAACAAATGACTGAAATTTGACAGAAACACTTGCCACTTTTCATTTTCAATATCACAGTGAGCAAGGAGGAGATATAATCTTTGGTTCAATATATTATATCTATTTTAGAAGACCAGATTTATTTTATAGTTTGATTTAAAAAGATAATTTATCTTTCATCTATTGTATGTCATGTATATGTTACCTAAGACAATGAGAGTCGCTGAGAGTCTAGATTTGCAGCCATTTTGATCAATTTGTACTGTGGTAGAACACTCTGTCCTGAGCATTAGTCAAACACTCCAAAACAGGGCATCATCCAGTTATCATACAATCTACATGTATGATCAAAGCCAAAAGATGAGTGTAACAGATATTTCATTTGATATTAAACTAATGGTCTAATAAGGCAAGCTGACATCACAACATAAATGAGTTTTAAGGAAATATTTGAAATACAATCATTAGGATCACTAAGTGACTTTATGGATTTATGCTGGGAGCTCCTTGTACACATAGTTGGAGCATTGGGAAAAGGCAACAAATTCATGAGAAAATTCGATCAATGAGCCCTACAGCATTACCAGGCTGGAGGCTAATGGTTCATTGTCATATAAAAGCTTTTGGAATGAGTTTAAGTTAATTGTGATTAAATGAAGAAAGAGAAGAGAAGAAGGTGACATTCTACATGTCTCCATTCCACATGCATTCTGAGGAGATTTTAGGTGGCCAGTATAGCCTTTGTCTATACCAGAAAGGTAGGGTTGAAGTAGCTGATACATGAACTAATGAAGAGTTGTACCAGATTGTTTAGCAATGCAGACAGAGAAAAAAGGGAGGATTTTTACATGTTTCTGAGGTTAAGGTGTAGCTATGGTGCAAACTGAGGAGATAATTACAAATTACAGGCCTGTGCTGCAAAACAAAAATGGCTATTTCCCATATAGCATACAACAGATCTGGCAAAGTGCTGCGTCAAGGCTCTTGCTCTTGGAAAGAAAAATAGTGTTTCTTTTTAGGTGTTATTAGGAAAGCACTATACAACAAAACAGAAACCATCACTGAATCATTATATGAATCTACAGTTACCCATATGTAGTTCTTCTCCAGAAGGATGTGGTAGAGCTAGGAGAGGTAAGAATAAGAATGATCAGGTACAGAACAGCTTCTGCATAAGGAATCATTTAAATAAAGGGGACTTCTTTGGCTTGGAAAGGACCCTGCTGAAAAGGATACGATAGGGATCTGTACAAGCATGAAGGGTGAATGGGAAGCAGTCATTACATACCTCATCTAATACAACAGTTGACGAGCATCAAATGAAATTAGCAAGTGGCTGGTACAAGCCAAATGCAGTGATGCCTCTTTACAGTAGGCATACTTAAACTGTTGAACACGTTGCCACAAGATGTCACAGATGCCAAAAGCTTGCATTGCTTCTGAATGGTGACAGTACAAATTCATATTAGAAAAATCCATGAAGGACTGTTACATATGAGGAGAGTTTCCAAGTGTGAAAGTATTGTGGGGATTATCACTGTATGCTTTGGCTGTCCTTATATGCTCCTCGGTATCTGCTAGTGGCCAGCTCAGATGGACTGAAGCATATTTTTGATCTGAATTGGCGTAGCCTTTTTCTTCCTATTGGTTTTTCTTATGCACCAGCTTTCCTAAAGGCATAAAAATAGATTTTTTTTTCTTGTGATTACAGAGCTAAAATTTCTCACTCACTTTATACAGATAATCAAAACACTGTCAGTAGATCCAGAAAAAATAGAAACATATCGAGTGTATTAGCAATTTGAGGTTTGGAGACAAAGTCCACTAACAACATACATTTTACTGTATTTGTTCTGATTTAGTTAGTGAACATTTATTCTAAATGCAATTTAAAGGTTTGATCAATAATGACCAAGTTCTTTCCAGAAGATTTAAGCCTGAAGGCTTGATCAGGCAATTGTATGGTGCAACACCGTAATAGAAGTGGACAAAGTTCAACCTCCATAGTCTGTTATAAGGCTCCTAACTGTGAAACTAACCAAGAACTCTATAAAATCATCTGCCAGGACACGTAATACACAGGCATCCGTCTTCTAAAATTTTGAGACTGAAATGTAGCCTGTTATATCGCGTGGGCTAACAGTGTTTTCAGGAAACAGTGCTGTTACTTAAGGATTATTTTATGGGCTGCATACAGAAATTATCATATGCCTGAGAGCAGTAAGGCATGTAACACATGAAAGGAATTTGAGCTATGGGGATATTTCTTAGTCTCTCAAGAGGAGTCACTGTTTCAGCTGTGTTAAGGATTTGGGCTGGGTATGCACCTTGGCTCTAGGTTGAACAGTTGATGTTGACTGTAGCTACCCCTGCTTGTTCATCTCCACCCATATCTTAAGATTTGGATTGCACAAAACTTCCTATGCCAACACAGTCTCATGGGAGAAGTTTGAACTTCAAGTCATGGAAAGCTCAGGTGGCACAGAATTGTCATTCCAAGCTATTTCGTAACCCACAACTATCCACGTAACCCATCAGCTATGTGGAAGGAGCTGTAGAAGCGAATAGAATGGATTATTCCAGAATATCAAGAGGCTGAGAGAGAACCAGATAATTTGGCCTCTGTGTTCGCACACCAGCAGAGCCTGAACATACACAAGTAGCAACTGGCTTGTTTGGAATGGATTCTAGTTTTCCTAACTGGGGGCTTTAGAGCATGGAGTGTGCCAGCTCGCACCTCCTTCTGTCTGACTTGAATGGGAAGCAGCAGTGAAAATGATAATGAGTTTATCTGGTTAGTCTCTGGCTTGATAATATCTTTTCCTGTAAGGAGGAAAAGTATTTTCATGAGCTTATGAAGGATACTTTTAATAAATACAGGCTTTTCTTTAGATTTAGTTTCTGTGTCCCTAGTTACAAAATAAAAATAATAATTTTGAATAAAAATAATGTCTTTATTTTTCACTAGTATCTTCTAATTTAAGAGGCCTGACTTGCATCTAATTTACAGGGGAAGATAACACCTGCCACATAGAGGCAGGAAAAAGCCAATTATATTCCCATTGCTTACAGTAAATATCCATATGCAGTATTGGAGCCATGGTTCTCCTATTTAAAAATACATTGTTTTGATAATTTTATTCAATTTTGTTTTCCATATTGTGTGGTAATGTGCAATGCTGCTCAGTATTACAGTTGACACATCTTTATTCATTAAGGTATATGGACCTCTTTTGCTCACTCTTGAAGGAGAGTAACTTTTGTTTTGAACACATCCATGTTGCAGTTGGTCAAGGCTTAACTGAGCTGCATTCCTTAATTTTTTGGCCTCATGTTATTGCTTGCTAAATTAGCACCTGCACACCTTTTCTCCCTGTGTTGTGATTCAGCTATTCTACCATCCTTTCTGGTCTCTTTGTCCTTTGCAGTGCTCTCTGTTCAAAAGTGTCCTTGTCACTATTTTTCTAGCGTGTTTTACTACACACTTCTATCCCTTCTTGCTTTTCTATTTTAGATATACTTCTGTTGACTTTTCTATTCCCCTTTCTTAATCCTTGATTTCATATGTGTTAGATTTAATCCCAGTTTCTCTTCGTGAAATCTCTCAAACATGGCTAGACTAGTGTGTCCATCCATGCTATTTTATACTGATACAGGAAGAAAAAAAAATATTTTTTTTCATTGAGTCCATTCCTTTATACATCTCCAAACTCCCCTTCATGGTCATGCCTCTGTAAATGTCCGGTTCATGTGAGCTGCTCCCCTGTACATTGATTCACACGACAAAAACTCAGAAGAAAGGGGTATAGAGTGGTTGGTGGGATGCTTAGTTCATGTTGTTCAGCCTACGCCTGTGAGTTGTAAATTGTGGAGCTCTGTCTCAGGGCTTGATTCTGCTACTGTTTCTCCAGGGTAAGGCTCTTGAGGAGATTCTTGTCAGAATACACATTAATTGAACTTCCCTAAGTTGAAGAACTTATCAGTCCCTATTATCTTTCCAGTTGGTTATTGTACTATCTTTATGATTTCCCTGCCTCTCTAGGGAGTTGTTTTACTATGTAAGATTCTGCATCCTCTCCCAACTTCTATTTGGTGTCTCATGTAACAAGTAATGAACGAGTTTAAGTAACAAGATGAAGTGAGTAAACATTTCAAGCCCATGCTTTATAAATCTCACCCCTTAAACAGTGTCACTAAGATACATTTAGTCTAGTAAATCTACAGTAAATGTTGTAGTAATGTTTTTCAAAGTCCTCTTTAGATGTTTTGTTGGCCCTTATACTGAACACACGACTTCAGCTGACTTCCCATATTCCCTCAAATTCTTTTCTATTCCACCTGATTTCTATAAAGTATAAGTGTTAAAATTGGCCACCTTCATTATCATCTAATATAACTGCAGTTGCTCACAAGGAAGAGGGGAAATTTAACAGAATATTTATTTACCTTACATTTTGACATTCTATCACTTAGCTTTTGGTTTACTTCAAACAGATTTTGAACAAGTAACTGCTGAACAATTAAAGGTAGTCAAGGAAGTTTCTACTTTTATAAGAAGTTGTTAAACAATTTACATCTATATAAATTCTCATAAACTACAATTAATGCCTTAACTTTATAATACATTTAATAGTTTATTTTAGGTTAACTAAAAATAATAGTATGTTGTGTGGTACATCTGCAGATTGGTTAATAACATAATATATGGGTCTAAGAAAAGATCAGAAAATAATTAGTAGTTTAGTTCTATCCTTTTGAATGTATTTTATTTGTAGTTTTGTTCTTTCGGTACCTTATTAATCTCTAATTTTACTTCTAATTGTAATATACTTCTAATTTTTAGCATTTTAATGAAAATCTTTTCAAAAAAGTTATGATATTATATGATTTATACAAATGGGAAATTATTTCTATTTGTGCCAAGGAAAGGTGGTAGAAAAAAAAATAGAGTGAACAGAGAAGAGGCATACCTAAGCTGAATTAACAGAGTTTGTCTCATCACTAGCTAATCATTCTTTAAGTGTGTGATTTGTTTGTTTTTACTTATCTTTCAGTAACAGTCAAATGTTGTGCATACATTCAACTTCAGGTGCCGGTAAAGGATATTGTGTGTGTTTGTAAGTTTTGATGGAAGGCTGTCATACCTTTCAATGGCCAATTAAAATTATGTGTTCATACCTAGAGTTTTTTTAAAGAAAGTAAAATAATGGAAAAAATATTAATATTAGACTTCTGCTGTTAGCTAATTTTATGATTTTGAATTTTCTAATTTTCATACTATTTCATTTTTCTCATTTCAGGGATAGTGCTTCCACATACAGTAGTTCTAGTACCCTGTCCATGTTTAACAAAGCATTATTTTTATTTATAGGGCACCTTTACAGCATGGGTGCTTCACTGATGTAATTATTGAGCTAACTACTTTCTTAAAATTGAGCCATCTGATTTTAAAAAATCACAAAGAATTACATTCCTTTTAAATTATGCACTTATGGTTCTGATAATGCCTGCTAATCTTATCAGTCATATGTTAGCAAGTTGATGGCTTTTTCCCCTAGGAGACCAAAGTGTAATATATAATTAGTTTGTAATTTTTAGGAGCCAAATATCACATGATTCAAATCATGTTAGTGAGCTGGTTTATTTTTATTTTGTATTCCAAACTATGCATTCTATTTTTAAAAATCCAGGTTTCCTGGAAATTGTGCAAATACGGAATAAAATACACAGAGCTGGGCCTAAATCAGTGACAGGCATAATTTTCTTTCTAAGTCTAAAAGTTTATAATCCCTCAAATTCTCCCTTCAGATGAAAATATGGACTCTAAACATTTAAAAACTATTTGGAAAACACTCCTAGGACCAAAGAGCATGTGATCAAAAAGAAAATGTGCTCAAAATAGGGAAGAGTTTAGAAGTTGATCCCTTGGTCTGATTCTGCTGAACCTGAATACTGTCACTTGAAATACATCATCATCGTTGCATAAACCTTGTAGCTGTGAGGAATAGCATGCTGTCCAGTGGTTGCTATCATCCATCATTAAGAAGTCAACTGTGCTGATTAACAAAAAATTGAAAAAGATGGAATGGTGTGTTGCCGCTTAGTTGTTTACCTGTACAAACAGGGAACACTAATTAAGTTTTAAAAAGACTTCAGATATATTTAAAAATGTACAGAATAATAATTTCATATTTATATATTTGAGGATGTACTTACAGCTTGAATCAATGTTGTAGCTCAATAGTGCTGAAAATAAGTTTACTTAAAAGTATTGTAACTCTTTCCTCCTGTTCTTAAGCACTGGAAAGTGAGACAACACCAATAACTACCCAGCAGAAGCTTCTAAAATACATAGCTCAGAGGAGGAATTTTAGTTTCCAACACTGAGTATTGATAAACACAATAATGAATTTGTGAATGTGTTCTATGTTTTTAGAAGAAGTTGTCCAGAATCATTTGCTGCTTGTGTTACAGCAAAGAAGTACACATCAGTAATTGCAGCTACAATCCACTTTGCTTTTTGCTTTTCTTCCAAAATTCCTCAAAAATTGAGTGTGTCGAAAGTGGTTTGAACTGGACATGGTATTTTAAATACTTTTTGACTGGCCATAGCAATTATTTCTGCCAGTGGAAAAAATTAAATAGGAGAAGAAAGTAGAATTTTTCAGTTCAAGAGTGCCAGGAAATGTGTTGTTTATAGTAAAAGACTGATTTGGTGCGCATTAGCTAAAATTGGTTTGCTGAGTTGTCCTTGTGTGTAAAAACTAACTCGCAACTTCTTTCCCGTGCATTTTGCATATAGAATTGTAAAGGAGGTGTTTATAGCATCAGCATTTTAAAGGCACTAATAGTTGAGCAGATCCTGTCTTAAGAGTGCCAAGAATTTTCTTTCCTTTTTACCACTGTTTAACACATAATTTCCCCTGCCTTTTCCGCTGTCTGTAAGAGGAGAGTCAAGTCCCTTTTTGTTAAATTCTCTGTTTCTCTTTTTCCTCCTGATTAAACTTCTGATTGGGTTCTTCTTGTTAAATCCCCACAGAAACAAGGGCTCTGTATGCAAGACCCTAAGAGCAAAAGGCAAGAAACAAAGGAATCAGATCTGTGTTCTTCTTTCCCCTTATCTCCATAGTGCTTTCAGTAGACTGGTCTGTAGCTGCACACTAGATAGATAGGTTTAACTACCCCTAGACAAGAACCCTTCTAATTTGCCTCTCCTCCTCTTACCACATCAATGAGACTGGTCAGTCAATTCCACGTAAAGCAATGGGGAAAACATTAAGGGAAAACTGGCAGATGCTTTCATTTCATTTTCAGAGGAAATATAACGTGTAGCCTGGCAAATGGCCTACTAAAATAGTATATTCTATATATACAACAGATTGAGCCAGCTAGCTTTTGGTTTTTTTCAGAGGAGTATCTTTTTGCCTTAACACCGCAGCTTTTTTGGTGGGAAAGGTAGTCCATAAAACCCAGATCCTGCAAGAACAGACAAATTGTTTGCCTGGTGACATTTTCAGTGAGCAATACGGGCAGACTGTCCTTTTGCTTTTAATTTTCTCTATTTAAAAATGTGCTCTGATCTACTTTTGGGACATTATTAAGCGCCTTTGAATAGTAATAGCAGTTTTTTGGGCTAATGTGCCTAAAAAAAGTTAGGGTGATGGTTCTTACAAATAGAGTGTATACCAAGCAGAGCCAGAACAGCTTTAATTTCTTTGAATCTAACAACGTCTTTTCTATGTGTTTTGTTTCAGAATTAAAGTGGCTCAGCAATCAGTAAGCAAGTTAACTGCAGAGAAGAAAGTTGAAACGAAGAAAATCAACCCTACAGCTAGCCTGGTACGATGTGTTTCTCAGTATGACATTCAGAAGGTTTTTGTGACACTGTTCTTGTCATTCAGAAGGATGGCGGCTTTCTGCCGTTGTTGAAGTGTGACGTAGTATGCTTAGTTTGAACGTAGCAGAGTGATTTTCTTCCCAAGGAGAAATTGCTAAGCTTGTGCCCTGTGGTAGTCC
Organism: Mycteria americana; assembly: GCF_035582795.1. Classification (NCBI taxonomy): domain Eukaryota; kingdom Metazoa; phylum Chordata; class Aves; order Ciconiiformes; family Ciconiidae; genus Mycteria; species Mycteria americana. The sequence goes on from NC_134369.1 coordinate 38,758,905, forward strand.
AACAGTTAAGTTTAAAACTTGGTTTAGTTGTGCCTAAGCATGGCTCTGCCATTTTAGATAACAAAATATGGTAAGAGCTGCTTTTCTAGTTTCTTCCCCCCTTCCACTGAAGTCTCGTGTATTTTCTTCCATGCTCCATAGTGCATTGAGGCTCACTGCATATATTTGTTCAACGGCTGAGTGTGTGGTTTTTTTCAAAACCTTACAAAATCTTGTTTGCTGTGTTAAATAACGGTAGAAGGGATTAAATCCCCATTTTGTTCCTTGCTGTTTCCCAGGTTTTTTGATAAGACACAAAAAGAGGACTAACAATTTACACTGTAGATAAAACCTTTTTTGTCTGTGTGCAAGGCACGTAGGTTAGATCAGCATTTCTCAAACTGTAGGAAGCAAGAGACTAAGGGCAGGAAAGGTACATGAAGGAATCAGTATATTAATTCCATTGCCAGCAAAGCATATCAGTTGCAGGACGGGCAGCAGAGATACGAATGACTACACTTGCTTGGGAAGAGGTCATTAAACAACATAATCTAGCTAATGCTAAATTAGAGCCTTTATGTCAGCAGAAACCATTCCAGACAAGAGAAGGTATTAGATTCACGTGAATTTGAAATGTATCTGGTTTTCTCTAGCTGCACTGGTCTTCACAGAGCTGCATATTTTTAAAGGTACACAGTATTTGACAAGTGTGTAGCTAAAGCAAGCTCAGTTTTTCTACAGTAACTAATGGACTGGTTCTGAGCCTTCCTTGAGTGTTCCAGGCGTTATTTTGTTTTAATTAAAGAAAACTGTAATCTACTGTGACTCATTTAGTATTTCTCAGACTTCTAGACCAAATGCTCATGGCAACTTGAGAGGAGATGGAAAATTATAGACAAGAATGATAATAAAACTCTTTCTTTTTCTTTAACAGAAAGAAAGACTTCGTCAAAAGGAAGCCAATGTGACAGCCAACTGAAAGAAGAAAGATGAAAATGATAGTGTGACTTTATCCCTTGCATGATGCTTTACTACACCCATGACCCAGGGAGCACCTTATATTAGCTACTGAATTCTGCTTTGCTGATCTGTTCCAAGACAATCCACTAAAGATTTTTCGGTTCCTTCGGAGGGGTTTGTACATTCAGTGGAGGGTATTCTAAGAAGGTTTTTACAGGAGAAGTCAAAATTATTTTCTGTAACTCTTCCTTACATTGCTTAAAATGCATCTGGTTGTTAAGGGTTATTTAAAGTCCTCCGTGCATAACGCATTAATATGGAAGGGCTAAAATGAGCACTTTGGATGCTAAGTTACGTAATGACTAACAACCTGTAGGTTATTTACAGGCTTTGTGTAGATGAGAGCAAATATGCCATTCAGCTCACAAAAGACTATTACATCATACTTTTTGTTACTTCAGCAGTAACTGAGGTAACATTGACTGATTCTAAATAATTTTACAGTGTCTAAGTACTGGATGCATCTTTCTAAAACTGATTAAATGTAATTATAGATTTATGCTGTATTTTACTAGAAATATTTTTATAGAAGCTTCAGCTTATGCCATACATTGAAATGGAAACAGTATTTTGCACATGAAAAGAAATAGCTTCAAATTCTTTAGTTTTATGATTGATGGCATAACTGATTCATTATTTTTATGGTTTTAACCTAACATTTCCTAAATTTAGAGCTTCAAAAGACAAATTACAAAAATATATATTTTTATTTCAGTATATATTGAAAATATCAACTCCATAAAATGATGGTTTTATTAGTGGTTATTCATTGCACTAAAATACAACAATAGGCCTCCATGAAGTTACACATTTGCCATTAAATCTCTGGCTTTCAATTCTATTGAAAGCTTTCTTTTAAACAGTGAATATCTCACTCTAATATATATTATGCAGCCTGCTTTTGTCCCCCTATATTTGTATGAAGAATTTGTCCAGCATACGTATATATATATATATATATATAAAAAGTTAATTTAATAGGTAAAACTTGAGGAAGAAATAAAAGAGTCTCACTGTCCTCCTGTAACATTATAACCATTGCCCGTAAAATAACAGAGCCTGAAAAAAACCCTACAGAATATCAAATGTTACTTGAAGATTCTTACTGCATTTTAAGGATTTGGACTCTTAGAAGGAGAGATCTTGAAGCAGAAGTTCATTTAAGGTAAAACAGAAAAGTGATTTTTAAATACAAGTAGGTAACAGCCTATAAATAGGAACAGTAAACTGGAGAAACCGTGCTTCTGCTTGCTGTCCATAAGAGAGAAATCTCCTTCTTTATGATAATGGTGTCTGAAGTTGGTTACGAAGAGAAATTAGGTGAAGCAAAAAAGTACAAAAAGGTAATGGGAGAAGGTATTAGTCCTTTGCTTAGAAGCTGGAAGGAATATACATGAGACAGACATGGGTTATCCATACAGCAAATTAGATAGAGAAACTGTGATGAAACCTAAGGCAAAGTCATCCCTAGAAGTATACACTGATTAAGGAAAACAGAAGTTGTGGACACCCCCATTCATGAATTAACCTGAAAATTTCATATATTGCAGGTTTCTTAAATGAGTATCTCTCTCATTCCTGCATAAATAAAAATAAGGGAATCAAGATTCCCTTGCATGTTTTGGAGTTTCTAGCTGCTGCAGATATACTCAAGGTGTGTAAGCATACTTCTTATGAAAACAGTCAATAATATAACAGCAAAAATAATCTGATTTGTAGTTTGACTATTGCCATTGCAGAGAAATAGATTCCAAAGATTTAAGTTTTCTGTCTTCCACCAAATAGGTAAAGTACGTTTGTTTCCAATATTATTAGTGATAAACAACAGGAGCAATAATGCTTATAAAAGCCAAAGAACAACAGCAAGCAAGGCAATTCTGATGAGTGTTTAAGTAAACAAGTGTTGAGTTTTGATATGGTTTTCTATTTATCATGAAGATAGTGTATAATGCCATTTGACGTGATCGGGAATTTTTCAATGAAATGTTTTACTTGAAATATTAATCAACAAGAGTAGCACTGTTTGTGAAAAAGGATTGGTCTTGAAAATTTTCATTAGAAATATATTATGGAAAAAAGTTTTTAAATTATTGAAATATCCAGTTTCAAAATTTCTAAATATGAAGTTTCATTTTTCAGGTCAAATTTACTTTTCATTTTGAAATGTTGAAAAATGTATATAAAAAGGGATTAAAATTAAAATTATTGATGTAAAGCATTCCTTGATCAGATTTATAATTATTTTTTCAGATTATCAGTTTGCCAAAGTTTTGAGAATTTAAGCTATTTTTTCAGAAGATTCAAAAACTTATATAGCACAGAGACATTGTTTCTTCCTCATCTTCAGTTGTACTGATTTCCCTCTCAAGACAGAGATTCTGATTCCAGCTTCACCCATGACTTAAATCCTCTACTACTAGTTAAACTATTTTTAAGTGAAAAAAAGAATTCACCCAGGCTATTTGATTCATTCTCTTAATCAAGACTTTAAGACTCTTGGATGGAATTCATCAGCTAAATATCACACTTGTATCCCTAAGTGGTACCCAGAAGAGTCTTCAGACAGTGATTGAAGTGACAGTGGTACACCTGCTGACCTTAACTAAAATGTTGTATTAGAGAGGAGATATTAACAGATATTATATATCTATATAACCTGTTTAATTATGAAATATTTAGACACTACAGACATACAAGTGGGCATCTACCAGCATTCATCTAGGGGTCACCAAGTGTCACCAAAAGTTATGTTTTAAGCTGGCATTGAGTTTGGTGCCTGACTTTACCCTGGGCTTTCTAGTTTGGGGGGAATAAAAGGAGAGAAGGAGAAAAGAAAGAAAATAAAAAGATGGAATGGAACAGAAGTCTCTGGTACATGTCTACATTGCTGTCAAGGAAGTAAAAGTAAAGAGTGGACTAAATTAAGCCAAGCAGCAATAGCTAGACAGTTACAATCTTCTGGGCTATGTAATTCAAATACCTCTACACTACATAGAAGTCACTTCTGTGACCACAAAGTAGATGTGGCTTAAGACGGGTTTTTTTTCTGTTTTTTTGCTTTGTTTTCAACTTTCTATTATTGCCAAGCTTCTCAAAGTCTGTAAAGCAAAGCACTATTAAAACTCATATTATTCAGTAGATGCTTATTACCCAGGAAAATTACTGATTTATTTACTGATTTATAAACATTACTGATTACAAACATTACTGATTTATAAATCAAATTATTAGGAAGAATTCAGCATAGATGAGTAAATATCAATAATCTGTGAAGTGCTCTTTACCTTATTTACAACATTACCACTTACTGATTTTAAAATTAAAGACCTTTTAGTGTCTGCGAGATATTTTGACAATACAAATTATATTTTCATTATGTTTTTATTAATCTATGAAAACTACCCAGGTGTTTTGGCAGGACTAACCCATGTAAATGTTTTATCGTGTGCTTTATTATAAGGTTGTAAATGTATAGACTGAACAATATTATACTTTTGTATTTAACTTAGAATTTTTTTGCAGCAAAACAGAACCTGTATGATCTTCAGTTTCTGTACATGTAGAAAATTAAAGTAGAATGGATGGAATATTCAGAAAGCAGAGAGAAAAATAGTTTAACATCTTAAGTGGGTCCAGGAAGCATAAAGTTTACATAGGATTTCAACCTCTCTGAATTGCTGAGGATATCTCCTCCAACCAGATATAAACAGCCAGGGTATCTCTGACCAGTCTAATTTTTTTCTACATGAAACATGAATAAAATATTTTGTTTTCCATATGATGTACAGGGTTCTTATTGCCCTGATTTTCCAGTAAATTGTTACCAATTTCTTTCTTAGATCTAAACATCTTTCCTAGCTGATGAATATGGAGCAGTGGAACACTGTGTATTTACTTATTTAGTAATACTATTTCTTCATTGCTTCAGGTCAATATCTTAAAAATGGATGCCTTAATCTTGTGTGGGTGTGGAATTTCAGAAGCACCCAAACAAGTTAGAAATATTCATCTCATTACGGCATTGATGTGTTTTTGAAAATCCACCTCCTTAATCTGTGTTTAGGCACCAGTCTAAGCTTATAATTTCAGAAAATTATATCCACCTAGTTTTTGCTCATTCTTGGCCTTGTCTCGATCTTGTTCAATATTGTTATGGATCTCACTCTTTCTTTTTTTCCTTTTTTTTTTTTTTTTTTTAAATGCACTTAGAATTTATTAATGCCAGTTAGTGAATTTCAGGATTTGCAGTCTGGAGAGTTCTCTGGCATTCTTCTTTTGAAGATAAGCCTATGTATTTGGATATAAATGTAAAGAAAATTAAAAAGTTAAGAGGTAACTTGATTATAGTCAATAAGTTGCTTCAAAGAGAGAAAATACTAGGAACTAAATGGTTCCTTGAGCCAGCAAGGAAAAATAGAACAGAAACAGTATAAAAATTAAAACCAGATAAAATTAGAAATCAATTCCAAACTGTTAGTAATGAGGCTAGTTAACCACTGGAAGAAGTTAGCAGAGATAGTTGTGGTTTCTCCATTTTCTGATGCTTTCAAATCAGGATGGAACATCTTTCTGAAAGGTTTGTGTAGTCTAATACAGCTTATTGGACTCAGTTCAGATGTACCTAAGTGGCATCCCATATGCATTGACTCACCAGATCAAATAGTTCCTCTAGACAGAAAAATGTAAGAATAAGTATGTCAAAAGACCTAATAAAATATTTTTTTCTCAGCTGTAATGAAATATCCTTATCTAATCTAGAAGAGGTCTTTCTTGTGATTTTAAATTTAAAATATCACAAATAGTGTGGTGTAGAACAACATAATGCAGGAAAACTTTGTCAAATTATAAACATATGTATTTCAAATGATTAATTAATTAATATCTGTCTGATGCATCTTGTGGTATTTACAAGGTAGAAAATTTATGTACTCAGGAATTCAACACTGGTTTAGAGATTCCCGATCTAGGTCTGAGAATACTGGCATTTTGCATTGTGCAATGTGAAATCCCAGAATCCCAGAAACCTTAGTTCCTCTGTATTTGTCAAAGGTTTGAGCGTATGCAAGGGAGTTTACCTTGGGTACAGCTAATGTGATGCAAAATTTAAATAACGGTCTCTCCTTTTAGTGAATTATTAGATATGACCTGTTAATATCATTACCAAGCATTTCCACTGCTCAATAGGGTTTGAACCATAACAATTTTATGCAATTGTTTTAGAGATCTAAAGTTCAAAAGTTGTGCAAGCAAAATTGGTAGAACTCTTCAAAAATACTTGGTTTTGCAAGTTTTTTTCAAAATGCCTGCAAGAACTTTTCTTTCTTGTGCGGTTTTTTTTACAATTTTTTCAATTCAAAAATCTTCTTAGAAACATTACTAAAATGGATATTAGTTTTTTTCTGCTTGTTGAAAATGTGGTACACCTAAACTCTGTAATATTTTCAGTGAATTTGGCAAGCTTCAACTGGCTTTAAATTATTTTGATTTGATACCTCATAGAATTCAAGCTTTTAAATTAGGGCCTCTTTGTAAAATGTAAGCACTGGGTATAAGAGAACGTTTGTTTTAAGAAGCAATGAAGTAAAAATGCTGAACTGATGACTTAGACCCAGAATGCACCACCTTCCTGGGAGGACATTATCAAGTAGCATAAGCTTTCCCGTAATGTAGAACAGCATTGCGTTTCCTGGGGTTTGTTTCTGCCAGATGTCATCTTAGAGTAAATTAAAGGCAGCAATTTTTTTTTTTATTAGATATTTCTGGGTAATTTCATTTCATACTTTGTCGCCTCAATTTCATCTTTAACAATCTAATATTGAGGTAATACAAAGCCTTTTTATCGAGGCTGATAGTGTAAGTGCTTATATATGCAAATAGTTTTATTTATGTAAGTATTCCTGTGGCCCACACAGTACAAAATATCCATAGAGGACATTATGGGGTCATGAGACTGAATAAAATCTGAAAATTATCCTGAACTATCCCAGTATGGGACATGGATTTTTTTTCTGTGGTAGGATCTGCCTCAAAAGGTTTTGGAGCTCTGGGAGCTTTTGGAGGATGGAGGATGAGGCTGTTGGCATGGCATCTTTGCTTTAGCCATCAATTCCTAAAAGTACGGCTTCTCTGGAGTTACGCTGCAGTTGAATTCCCTGAACCAAGATTGCCCCAGCGACTCCTGGAAGGGAAACTGGAAAATACCATCAATGGCCATACATTTTCAAAAGGGAAAGAGATCATAGTTATATTTCCAGATTAAAGTAAAAACTAGCAGACTCTTCCAAAATAGCAGAGATTTTATATAGTTGTATGTATCCTTTAGTTGGGTTGTATAGATTTCAGAAATTCGGCATTCATATATGAACTTCATTCTGTGCCTGTGTTCTTGTATTTATTGCTTATATGATTATTTATATGAACAGAATCACTTACATATTCTTACTCTTTTATTGTGCTGCAACCACTAAAGTGTTGACTACAAAAACTGTTGAGACAGATCCATTAACAGAGTCCCAACAGACAGTTGTATTTTAGGTTTCCCATGGTCATCCTGCCAGGAACCTTCATATTTTCCTAGAGGTAAGAAGAGTTTAGCTGCCATCCGAGTTCTCAGCCTTTCCTAATTATAGACTAGTACTTGTAGCTTAGAGCCAAATTCTATCATCACTGATAACTATTGTCTTCACTGCAATTAGAAGTTAACTGGGGCACAAAATAATCCTAAAGATGGCAGGTGGGGTGTTTTTGTGATACCCATTAAACTGTAATGTATTTGATAAGCTCAAAGTCCTAAAGAGTGCTGACACAGTCTGAGATTCATGTACTATATTGACTCTAACACACAGCATCCTTATAGGTTAAGCTCAAGTGACTTTAGAAACAGGAGCTGTAATATCTGTTCACTGTTCGATAGTGTTTCTTTAATCTTTCTTTTGAATATGCAGCAAGATGATTTTTGTCAATCTGTGAATTACGCATTAGAAAACTTTAAATGGTACATTTTCTCTCTGACTTCTCCCAGAGGGACCAAGCTTGTAGTTCTATATTTTTACTTTCTCATTTGGCATGCTGTAAATACATTCCGTTGTAGTTGGACAAATGCTCATCCTGAGCAACTATCCACAGATGATATGTTATAGAAACTGCAGAAACTGTGTGAAGATCAAAGAATATAGGACTATTTCGTACTGCCTGGAGCATCGATAGTCAGCAAATGAGCATATATATTGTATAGCACCTGATGCTTATTTCTTAGTTGTAAAGTAGTTTAAGGAATGTATTGCCATTAGCAGCTGATCACTATAAACTGGATAAAAGCCATGTTCTTCTTCTTATACTTCTTATTTTTTTCTCTTTATTAGAATGAGTTTTTGTGGTGTGGGTATCTTCTAGATTTTAGGGGGAAAGACACCATTTTGTAATGAATCAAAATGGAACAAGGTCACAGTTCTATTCTAAACTTCTTTCGTATCTGACAGGAGGGTGAAAGAATAAAACTGATTTCATTCCACGTAAAAACAATACATTTTTCTGATTCCTTTTCATTCTGTTATTCATTTTGTGTTACAATCCAGTGTATTTTAGCAGGGCTTTAAAGAAATTAGAAGGTCCAGCTATGAATCTCATTCCTTAAAGATTCCTTGTAACGTTCAAATTCAGCAAACTGGCATGGGGAACTCCTCCCCTATCACCTTTTTTTCCTCAGCGATTCATAGAATTCCCCACTCTCCTTCTTTTATTAAAAGTAAAGTCACGTAGCTACCAAACTGGTTGCTAAAGGTCCACGAAAAACTCAACTATTGGGTGAGAAGAGGTCAGTTAACTTCCAAACCACCATAAAGACTTACGCGGCTTTACTGAGCATGAGTTGAACCTTAGAAATTCACCCAAGTTGAACACAACTCCATTTCAAAGAGTTAGACAGTCAATACAGTGTTTTCATGCATTTCTGTTACCATTTCACATCAAGAAAGCCTGTCTCTCTGCGTAGAAGGCAGAACTTGTGCATTTAGTTACGTAATCAACTTCTGCTTGATTCCAGACCAGATGTGTGATATGAGAGGTGTATCTGAGTGTTTTGGCATTACGTTTTATACATATTTTCCATCACTTATCCAGGGGCCAATTAAAGAGACTGAGTAACATACCTAAAATGAAAATGTTGGTTAAAAATGCCATTGAAACAATATAAAGCTCACTGTTTCTTTCTAGTGGATTTTCATTTGAAGAAGTCCATCCTCAGATATCTTCCTGTTGAAGTGTTTTGTTTGTTTGCTTTAATTAGAAGATGATATTATATCAGATAATCAAGCCAGCTTGTCTTGGACAAGCTTCTGTGGGGGATTGAGTGCTAGTCAAGTAAAATAATCTGTGTGCATACTCAACAAGTCCACTTGTAGCTCCTGTAGCCTGAACAACACCATTTCACGTGCATATAGCTCAGAAAAGGGAGAGACTTGAGAGAGAAATTTAATGGATTTTTCAGGTGTCAAGTTCCGAGCTATGTCAAATGAAATGCATTCTCGTCATATCGCACTGGTTTTGAAATGTCAATGAAAACTGTTGCAAAGGAAGAGAAGGCTCATGCTCTGTGTCAGATGGGATTGGATAAGGACTTTTTACAGAGAGTTGGTAAAAGTACTGTTTCTTGTAGGAGCTCTCAGCAAAGCTGTGAATGCCCAGCTGATGACTGGCAATATGTTGCCCAGGAGAAACAGAATTCTTTTTATAGTTTTTTGAAAATATATATTTAATGACACTTTTGTTTTTCAGGCATATCAGCCTCAAGAAGAAAAGCTGCCCCTGTCATTGTACTCAGTTATTACTCTCTGAAGTACAAAGCTAAAAGCTTCACCATATTGAGAAGTTATAGGAAGAAAAAATGGAGAAATATTATTTTGGGAGGAATCAGAGTGCCTTTATTTTGGCCTCTGGAAAGTGTTTTTAGTAGGATTATAGTAGGATTTTCAACTTTCATTTAGTTGTTTTGAAATTTTTTTGTTTTCCTTCCCAATCATTTTGAGTTGAATAGTTGCACTGTTGAACGTTATTGTTATTGGTACCCTTCCCTCTCTTCTCTCCATATGACTCAAAAACATCAAAATACAGCCTCTCTGGCTGGTTAACTTCTCTTTGAAGATGTAGCAAAATGGCAAATTCTCTCACAATGCTATTAATATTCTCTGTGTACCTAGCAAGTTTCACAGACCTAACAGGGTTTAAGTCTCTCATGTCCATATGGGATTTGCTTTAATAAAATCATAGTTTTGCTTGAATGCTCACACATACACCCAGCAGTTATATATTTGCTGTCATTTGAATTGAGCTCAACTTTACATTTTTCATCCCACAAAATGTACAGCAAAAATAATGGCATTTGAGTTTGATTTAGGTTTTTTTGTTTTTCAGGAATCAAACTCCTTTGGGTAGTTCTTGACTAAGCATGTTACAAATGTCTGAAAAGAATAAGCTAAATAGATTCAGGTTCTTTCCCCCCCCCCTTCACATTGTAATGGTACACGTGTGCGTGTATGTGTGTGTGGTTTTACTATGTATCTGAAAGTTTAATTTTCTCAAAAAACAAGATGTGCACATGATTAACTTTGTAAAAGTTATTGTAGTGGAATGGAGTATTTATTTTTAAACTAAATTCTTAAGGAACCATTGATTGTAAATAAAAGACTATATTTTCCTCCTCAGTATTTTTGTTCATTTTATCAATTGTATTTTTGTATGCAAAATATATTGTTGAGATACTGTAGGTTTCTCTGTTTGAATAATTCTGTCTAAATAATGGGTTTTATTTACTCTGCTTTACTGATCCAGTTAATATTCCAGGTTCAGTGTGCTTGTTTAAAAGATACGCAATATTTTGGGGATCTGCAAAGAATTCAAACACGTAGCTCACTGATGTAAATTTCTTGAAGGTATTTTAATAAATGTTGAGGGGGGTTGCATCTGAAACAATTTGCACACACATCTGGGGATGTGGATTTCCTTTAGTTCTCATGCCACTTTTGGTGACTTGTCACATTTCCAAATACATAATATTGAAAAGCTCTTCAATGTTTTTCAGTAACTCAGAGCATACTGCCCACAAAATGATATTAAAATAGTATCTCAAAGGTATATATCATTCATGTCTCCAGACGCTAATATTTGGGCTCCATTATCTAAGGGAAAAAAAAATCTATAAATTACACTATAATTTTATCTATATTTTACTGTTACTTGTATTACTCTAGACTGATAGCCTAGGAAACCTTACTATAAATCATTAGAGGTATTTTTTCCAGTTTCTCTACAGCCAGAATAGAAAATAATTACAATTTAAGTATAAACTTCTGCAGTAATTTCATCCAGCAACTGACCATTTGGGGAGTAAAGAAACTGGAAGCATCTTCACCAGGATGCTCAGCAACTCTCCGAAGACTGGTATATTTTAACCAGTTTGGAGGGGGGGGGGGTTGGCATCATACGTCACGTAAATTTGAAATAGAAAGAATATGATTTGGTTTTAGATGTTTCTGAGAACAGCATTAGTGTGTTTGTTTGAAAATCATCATCCTTTAGTCAATCAGAGGTTGGAGTGATCACGTCAACAGAGAGTAAGAGCAAAGATATGCTATGAAGGACTTTGAAAATCATAACAAACCACTCAGGTTAAATGAGGGAGTCAGTGGAGATACTCAACAAATCTACAGCAGCATGATCAAACCATGGAATTTGGTTTGAAAAGTTGCATTTCTCATCACAGAAGAGACTACTGCATTGAGACTGGAGAAGACAAGAACCTGAGCAAGGATTTCAGCTATATAAATGAATTGGAGATGCCAGACAGAAATAATCACCAAGATGTAGACATTAACCAAATATGAAGAACTCTTTGCAATCAATTTTCTGTAGAAGAGAAGGGGACACATAGGTATTGGGGAAAACGTGCTAGATGCTTGAATACCACAATGATAAGCATGTTAGAAATATCTAGCTAGGCACTGAATGGTTAAGGAAGTATGTAATGAGTTAGATCATCCTAATTAAAACTAGATAAGCCAAAGCAATCCAACTTAGAGACAGTTGCTCTCTTTTCCTTCTCTTATTATTTATTGTCTATTTTCTTGACCCTTTAAGACAATAAAATGGTGTGCTGCTGAAGAGATGGATGTTACAAGCTTTTTTGCTTGGAGTCCTACTGATATGCCAAGATGTCAGACGACAGACTGTTTTTTCTTTATCCACATGAACAACTGATTTAGTGTTCATTAAGAACCTAAATTTGACCCTCGGGTCCAAAAGAAGTGTTGGAGTCCTGAAGTTCTTGAACTGTCTTTATGCTTCTTGGAATCCAGGATTTTTTCAGCAACTCACAAGATCTAGCCAAAGAGCAGTGTTTGCCATAGTGCTGTGCCAATTATTCTGAGGGAGAAATACCACATGCAGGGAACCAAATACATCAGATAAAGTGAATTTATTTCCAAGAATAAACCTACATAATAACACCAAAGTTGACTAGAAATCCAAAATAGTGAGACAATGCTGAAGTTCTAAAATAAATGCTACTCTTCTGAACGTACAAAGCTCTCATCAGACATAAACCTTGTTTTCTATGCTGTAGAATTTTCATGATTTGTTAGTGTATTTCAGCTCTAGGGTTATTGAAAAGTGTTATTTCATAAATACAGAATGAATTTATGATAGACTGCTGTTAAGTACTATAATACAAATTGCTTCTAATTAATAGGCAGATTAGATTCAAACAAATAGTTTCAGAGATGCATTGTTTCGTATCTGTAAATATTACAGCTGTTTATCCATAGGTTAAAGTTGGCGATAAAAGCAGGCAATTCCTAAGTTATTTTCTTTATAAATATGCAGATACATATATATGCATATGTATGGATTTTTTAAATATATGTATACACATATCTCTAATACAAGCTATGCTATTTATATGGCAAAAGAAATTGGTCCAGTCATAGATCTAGTATCTATATTTCAGTAATATATAATGAAATTTTCATACATTCATTAGTTCAGGAAAGGCTAGTTAGCACAAAATCAATATTAAAAGCTGGAATACTGTAGTTATTGAAAGAATTTAAAAGCAAATGAGCTGATGACAGTAGCATCTGAGATGTGCTTGTCAGAAAAGTTTAATCAAAGCAGACGGGGGATTTCTATGTGTAACCTCTTCCATGAGACACATCCCAAGGTGCTTTGCAAAATAATGAAATTAACAATGCAAATATTGATGAATACACTAGGTCAAACAAAGCAGTCCTTGGTCTTGAGAGTGCCACTACTGTGAGTCAACAAACCAAGGCATTCCAGAGGCAAAAAAAGTACAAGCCACACAGCCAGCCAAGCAGGATATCTGCCTTTCACTCTGAGCTGTGTTTTTGGAAGGATGAAAAAAATGTTCAAAACAGTTTGCAAGTCTCAGTTTTGCTTTCTACATAATTGTTGCATTTCATTGTGTCAGTTTGCTCTAGGTTTTTTGCATCTTACAAACAATCTTTGACACATTCGTAATTGTGCCAAATCTTTTCTGTAAGACAGTGGATGAACAGGTGTACGGGCTTCAGAAGTTTCTGGTTTCCATATAGGCTATCTACTGTATGGGCTACTGCTGGAAGAAATGCTGTTCTTATATAGGTAATTCCCACACACTTAAGAAAAGTCAGGATTTTTCAAGTTTGGTCTTACAGTACTGTTTTATCTATCCCTGACTAGAGAAACTAAAAGTCCACAGATCACAGCTGAAGACAGGCTCAAAAGAAATGAGTGGTGATTTGACTTTTACAACTTATTCTTTCTGAGTGAAACTTGTTTAGGCATGCTGGGCCTTCATGAAAACCCTCTGCAGCTTCTTAAAAAGAATGTGAGGGGTGAGTGAGGAATAATTTTTTCAATCGCAGTGTGTTATAAGACTTCTTTTTTTTTCTTTTGCATTGTTTCCTCTTTGTAAATTTTTCTGTCTTCTTCTTTCTCCCTGTTTAAGAAACCATTACTAGTTTCATGTGCATTTATCCAGCTCCAACATTTGTTCATTGCTAATAATGAAATTTATTCAAACTGTAAATTCCAGGACTGCAATAATTAAGCCATTTGAAATGGCTCCATTAATTGATCTCCAAATTTCTCAGCCAGATTATTGGTCATACTTCTAAGTATTTGTACGAATACTTACAAATTTTTATTTCAGACTCTATTAGTCACAGAGTCAGGCACAAAAACCTACCACATGATTCATAACTAATCAAAATAGTGCAAATCAACCACTGAGAATTCTACAATTACGTAATTAGCTGAGCAGTAAAATTTGAAATTAACTTGTTATGAAAACTTGACCCACAAATGGCCATATAAAGTGAGCTCCAAAGGACCACGTGTGTGAGTTAAAAGGGAAACATTTTTAAATTTTAATGTCTATATTTTCTCTCTTTCGCTTCTTTTATCAACCTCAAAAACTGGCAACACGATGATGTTTGAAAGTGCTCTTTACCAATCTCACTTGCAGCATCTTTAGCAGTATTTTGCGCTGTTGATTGGTTATGAATCAGACAGAAATGTGCTGCGCCCATTATTTTTTTACTTTGAGCATCTTTGATTTCCGTTGAAGTATTGATGAAGACTGGCAGTGCTGGTTTTATATGTGATTCAGAGCAGTCATAACAACCTATCTTTGAGATGTGCAATGGTATGATGCAAATGTTCTGAGGAGGCTGTGCATTCATGATGTGGGATAATAAGGTTTTAATTATAGATCACAAAATGCTTTCAGATGTTTGAGGTGTATGTATTCCCAAAACATTGCTCCCCTGAGGGTCTGAAGTTCAGTGATTTTAAAGATTTGAAAGATTTTTAAAGATCTCAGTATTTTAAAGGAAAGCACAATGTGAGGTGTATTCTCTGACTGCAGAAATTAGTTCCTAGGGGATGAATGAGAGACAAGAGTTGAAGGAGAGAGAGAGAAGGTGTTTCACCATGTGAGTTTTGCCCTCTCTTTTTTTCTGATTTAAAGTCATCACCAGAAACTCTCATATGATGATCTTCCCACACACACCTCTTGGGTGATGCATTCCAAAACTCCAAAACGATGATGCAGATCCAAGATGGGTTTCTGACACTGCTTCATGCACACGCTTCTGAAGTTGTCATCTTTATTGCTTACATCTCATAGCATATTTTTGGAAATTTTCACAATATCACAAGAATACGTCTTCTTTCTACTCATTGCTCTCTGTTTGGTGATACTGCCACAGAAAGCAAGTTATGAGACCATACGCCATGTCCTGACAACAAAAAGAACACCTTGAGATTTTAAAAGAAGTTTCCCATCTCTTCTGGTCTTAAGTGTCTTCTAAAATATCGAACCAAATCCATCTGCAAGCCTATCGTGAAACTATCACATTAATAAGAAGCGTGAAGGGAAATCAGTTTCCAGAAGCTGAGAAAAGAGTTACGATTCTTAAAAAGAGAACAATTTGCGTATGAATCTAAAGATCCTATTCCAAGCCAGGCAGAAAATCTGGATATTTTCCAAAAGCAAGATTCAATATAAACTCGCATCACACTGTGATGCTAGCATCTCCTTTCCTTTAAGCAGCATTAAACAGCTGAGAATCATTCACCTTACTTTAGCAGACATTTTTTGAGAGAAAAGGGGAAAAGGCAATATTAATTTTTAAGTAATGTGAGCACAAGAAATCTGATGCCAAACTGCCCTTTTTGCTCCTGGGATTGGGTTGAGCTAATTCCCAAGGCATCCTTCTGAAAATGTATCCTTTGGACTAAAAAAAAAATAAGGCAAAAACCACCCTCTTGGACCCTACTGTTTTAGTTCCCTGTGTGAGTCTTCTGGTTTGATTTAGGAATGTGCTGCTTGGTTCCCATGTGCATTGTTGTTGTAGTATTTACTTTGGAAGGAAAAGTGAGTATACGGTTCACGCCTTAACCTTGTCAAGCTTCCCCCTTACCAACTTGAATTGACACCATACAAATTCTGAAAGGAAAGGCCACAGCGAAAATTAATCATAAACATTAACCATAAAATATTACTCTTGACCCTACCAAGGGGCAGACCTCTAGGAATAACATCCTGCTCCTTAAGAAAATAACATCCCTCTCCAACCGAGAGGAGCAGACGGTCTCGTCTATGCATGACGGACGTGCTGACCTGTGCCTCAGGGAGTAACATCCGATTTCAGCTCAGAGGGTAATAAGCACTCCAGGCCTTACATTATGGATGTCCTTCCCCAAACACAGCCCTACACATAAGCTTTGGCAGCTTGCGCCATCTGCATAAAACAAGTCCTATCTCAGGTTGTGCTGTAAGGATAGGTTTTTATGCAAAGCCAAACAGACTAAGGCTGAAGCTGGAAAAATTAGAGCTGCCACCCCAGCTTCCAGGCTGTTTTGACCTGAATGAAAACTGGATATATACTTCACATAGTTGTACCAACAATAAGCCCCGAGAAAAGGCTACAGTCTGTAGCTCCTTTGTAACATTTCACTTGAAAAGATTCTACGCTTAGTTTATTCCTAAAGGCACAGTCCACAGATTGAGGAACCTATTTCCATAGCTATCAGGCAGTAGCTTGTTCAGCAGCAAATTGAATTAATACAAACCTCAGAAATCTGAAAAACCCAGAAGCAAAACATATTGCCCAAGACTAGGGTTTTTTGGAAAAGAAATAATAGGTCAAAGAACAACTTTATTGCAAGTCACTGGAGATGACACTTAGGTGCCTAAATCAAGCAAGACCTGCAACATTGAATGAAGCATTTCCTAAATATCATAAAAAATCTGGGCGTGGAGCAATAAACCAGATTGCTTCCCAGGAGATGTTGGTTGTACTGGCACTGACAGTGAGAGATTTCAGCAGCAAGCTGTTGAACTTGTGTCGAGGATGCTCTGCAATATTTCTGATATTGCACTCCTCCCTGAATTCATTCCCTTGCCAGCAAGGACAAGATGGAAGTAGCACCAAACCCCACTTTGCAGGGGTTCCCCTCAGCATAAACCACCTCCACAGTGTCACCTCACCAAGTGATTTTGGTCTTCCTTTTCCCAATGTGTCAGCCCCAGATGGAAGCCGAGCTGCTGTTGGGACAGGCAGGTTAAGAGGGAAGAGAACCAGGTAGAGAATAGGACGTCATTCCTAAATGTTGGTGTGCTCAGCAATGATGTGATGTAATCGTAACAGAAGATTATAGGAAAATTTCCCTGATAACCCTTGGTTTTCCCTATGCTGGGACAGAAAGCAAGGTTTGTCTCACCCAGTGAATGATGCTAATTAAAGAATAAACTTCAACCTTTTGCAATTAGATTATTGCTGGTAGCCATGTTTGTGAGGTTAAAACTTATCTGGGATCTCTATGCTACACTGAAGTGCAGCTATGCCCCCAGTAAGTGAATGTGACAGATTTGATAGAGATGGCAGGGGTTACTGCAGTGTCATCTGCTGGATAAATGCCTTGAGGTGAGTGAATATTTTCGCAGGAATTGATCTGTACTTGATTTGTACTTGCGTAGTCTATTCATATCTAACAAATATAACCTGTACTCTACCCAGATGGCTCATTTCTGACAACGCAATACAAACTGAATACACTCCTCCTTTCACACTAATGCCAATGCATCTCTCCTGTTATTAATAAGCTATTTGTACACATTCTGATAGCAGACTAGACCTCATCTTTGAGATCAGTACCTGATGCTCATATTTCTTCCCTCTTGCCCTCTGTTTCTTTCCACCATCCATCACACTGACTCTTACTTCCTATCCTCTCCTGTGAAATAGACACTACCTTCTTTTTTCACCAACGGTAAAACAGATCAAGGTGGTTCCATGTGTTGGTAAAGATAAATGTCGAGGCTAAAATCTTTCCTTGTGTGGCTTCCATTAAATTTCATTGGGTAGTACTTGCACACCTTTCAACTGTGATGCACAAAGGCTAGTGTTGCAGAAGATTTTCGGAGTCTCATAACATCATGCCTTTTTAGGAAACCAGTGCTTCTGCACTCCTCTTAATTGAAATCAAATGCAATTTAAACCTCCCTATGTTTTGTGACTTAGTTGTCCAGTCTTTCCAAATAGCCCCTTCTCCAATGGTACAGGTGGTACATTATGTCTAAGAAAAGACTGACAAAACGTGCCTTGGAATTATGCAAACAGTATTTCAATGTAATTGTGATAAATGAAGAGAGTAGAGTACATTAAAGATGTTTTAGCTCTGGAGATGTAGCAAAGATAAGGAAGAAAAGATGTGAAGGTGCCTTTGAACCTAAGGCAATTCTCACTTGGTGAGATTTTTGGTTTACCCAGCTTCTCTCTTGGCGTGAAGTAACAGGAGGCTTCCCACTCGTCCCGGTAACATGCTAGGAAGAGAAGAATATTTATTACCATGTATCTGTGTATAATGTTTTGTTCTTGGTAATGAACTAAAATATTTGGTTCTGAAGGAAGGAATTTTTCTTTTGGTTTATGAAGGACGTTGTTGCAAGAACTAAACGTGGTGGTAGAGGCGAAGGGAGGCTGCCGAGTTCTGATAGCCCATCGACACTGCCAGTTTACAAAAACCTGCCAGGGTAGCTGTTCTCTCAGCTGGCTGAACGATGGCAGTTTCATCAGCAGGCAAAGCTCAGAATTTCCTTCAGAGGAAAACTGGCTCTGACTTTTTGACCTTTCAGACTACTGGGCTGAGCAGAGTGAAAACAATTGTTTAGAGACATGATGCATGGATCTAGGGGACAGATGGCTCTGAACTATGCCAGAGAATTATGATAAGACATTCAGGCTGCATACCAGGATTTTTTCTATTTGTTTCTTTTTAATCATTATTCTTGCTCTACCATTTGTTCTCAGTCTCACTTGCTTTTCATTGTGTCTCAGTAATAGTGAATATACGAGATATTCTGCTAGGAACCTGAGGCCACTTAATAAGCAGCCGTAAGCTGAGTTCAACTCACATTCACAGAGCAACGGCCTCCTTGAACGTGAAGATCCAAACTGAAGGCAAGTTGGATGCCTCTTGGATGTTATGGTTTCTCAGAGGCTTTCACTGGTGTCCATCCAGTGGCAGCTCTCCTTTTAAAGCACATTCCATACAAAAAGAATCCTAAAAGCAACTTAACAGTGAAATTAAAGATCTACATAGATTACACTCCCAATGCAAGGGAGTAGATTAACTTTTCTTTCAACTCTTGCTGCTTAATGTTGATTTAATATATCGTCTTGACTTTTAATAAGGTTATTGAAAGATAAAAGCATATAAGGAGCTGTGCCACAGATGCGACAGTCAGAACTTCATATGCAAAATAAAAAGAGACATTATAATAAAAAGAAAATTGAATGTTGCTTGTATAAAATCTGGCTTTGTTTTGATGCATAAAACAGCAAACACTGTTCCACACTGAGGTTTTCAAGAATGTCTTAAGTATACAACGCTTCTGATGCCACCCCAGTTGCCTATATATAGATCTGTCTTGTGTAAAGAATTTAAAAAGCATTAGAATGGAGAAATCAAAGAGACAATAAATTTTAAACCAATCTTATTGTCTGCAGCCTAAAGTGTTATTAAGATCAAAGTGGAGCAAACATCTGGCATTTGCCTTTCTGCAAAAATTAGATCAAATTACCTACCATAGGATTTAGATCCATTCAGTAAGTTCTTTCCATTGTGCACATAGTTTTCTTTCTCCTTTTTATTTGCTAGATCTAACTTAACACCCAAAATCTAGCCTCTTCATTCATTTGGAGTTGAAACAAGTTAACAACCAAAATGGAAATATACGTTCCTTGTGAACATCTGTTTCCTAAGGAACATTCAAGGTCCTTCAGATCCTTAGCAGAGAGGTTCAGCTAGCCTTCATCTTTGCCATTAAGTGTAATTGTCGAGAAATAAACTTTACTGAGTACACACAACCCTGTCCCCCTCCTTGAAAAATAAATTCTTCATACCTACTGTTGTAATTATTGTCATTGTTGACTTTATTCTATACCAATCACTCATAAAGTATGTTGTTAAGAAGCTTGGCACACTGGCCCATACTTTTATGTATAAACTTATCAAATGTACATTTTTCAGACTTTTAAATGTATCTAAGGCATTCCTAGGCTTTTGATACCTTTGTTTAGAGAGACGAATATATGTATATTGTATCTATATAGCACAATTTTTAATTCTCTGAATAGAATACACTAATACAAAGCTAAGACTGAGAATATGTCTCTCTTCTTAAACACAAAAAAGACTGTGCCTTCATACCTCAACAAACTAATTACAAAACATAGAAATTCAGTAAAGTTTAACTTAAAGGAAAAACAATATTAAGGTCTTCAAATTCAACATTAAATAAATCAAACAAACTTAACAGTGCTCTGTAGTGATGCCATGCAATAACTATAAAATTATGATTAATGAATTTGAGTGTTGGTGTCCCAGATGAGCTGTAACTGACACATTAATTCTTTCCAATTGCTTTCTTGCTGGAATCCGTACTAATATTACTAGACAGAAGGATATAGCTCTCAATTATTCTAGAGAGAGATGGAGATATTATTTTAACCTTTGTTCTTTTGATCTCTTGTAATATGAATTGGAATATGGCTGTTTCCATAAGGCATTCTTTACAAAAGAAACACAAACATGGTGATTTCAAATTTCATTTGCAGAAGTTTCATTGGGAGTCAATGTAACTTCTCCATTTGATTCATCCCCAAGCTGTGCGACTTACATCTGTATCACAGCAAGGAGGAGTTATTGCTTATCGCAGCTTAGAAGTTTATTTTTTTAAATGCGATCCCAAACATTCTTCTTTTATGTCAGTATACAATTTGATCCTCATATCTTGCTCCTTGATCATTTAAAAGAGGTAAATTATGAATTTTATTTTCAATATTTTTAGAAAATATTAGGAAAGGGAGCAAGTGACAGTTAAAATTCTGTACTCCTCCCCCCCAGACCCATAAAAGCTAGGGGAAGAATTCAGGCAGCCAGAAGCCACACATTGTCAAAGGGCACCTTAAAGTCATCGGCTACATTCCCAGGCAGGCAGTGCAGACAGGCTTCAGATGTTTTTATGAAGCTGCATTACAAGGTAGCATCAAAAATCTGTGCTACTGGGATTCGTTACGATACCTGTGCATTGCTGCATATTTCTGGTTTCAGTCTCAGCTGATTGATTAAAAAAAAAAATAAAGCAAGTTATCTGAATCTTATTGTGGTTAATCTTTTTGATACCTTAAGGCCAAGATCTGATGGTTATTAAAAATATGTAGCAGTGATTATCTCCAGTGTTTTGACTAAATCCAAATAACATTATTCTTTTCACTCCCTTAAGTTTTAAATGATGCAGCTCTTCCCTTCAGAAGTCTTTGGTTAGTACAACCGTCCAGGTAAGCAGAATGACTCAGAAAAGATGTCAGGCCTTCTTCGCCCAGTATTGACTGCTGTATTTCAGTAATTAATGAAGTGGTTTCTAAGGCAGGTTTGAGTTATTTGGAAGGAATAAGGCACATGTTTTTTTAAAAAGCGAAGGAAGAGTGCGTAAGGGGAACAGTGGGTTAAGCGAACCAGCATTCTCATCTCAGTCTTCTACCAGTGACTTGGTGCGTCTTCTTTAGGAAACCTTTTGGAACTAACCACTCTCGGTTCACTCCTATGCACTGGACACCACAAAGAACCATCAGTCCCCAAGGGCACAGCTCTCCATCGCTCCTTTTTTTTTTTCACTTCGGAGAAGGTAAATTACAAGGTTAAATTACCGCCTCATTTTTGCAAACGCAATGTCCCTCTTCCCAGCCAGGCACTGCGGCTGACAGGCAGCTGGAGCGGAGCCGCGGTGCTGTCTGTTCCACTGACCCATCCAGGACGCACCATACCTACTGTGCGCATGTGTTGCTCAGATGTCTTGCACATGTTCAGCAAATCTGACATGCTCTTGATGCCTCAGCCCCATAACGTGTGTGCGAATCAACTGCGCAGCACATGGATGACAGAGCACACGCAGAAATCCCAAGCAGAAATCTAGCCTACCTCACTGGGGAGAGAGAAAAAAACAGTCTTATTTCTATCTGTGTCCCTGAAAGCTGATTAAGGTGTGTGAATTCTCTCTCTGTTACCTTCTTTTGATCAGTGTAACTATCTATAAAGCACACAGGACTTCACAGTGGACGGATCTTCAATTCCAAGCTGGTATGTAGACCAAACATAAATTATAATGAATGTCTGTGCTTGTTAGCACATAAATAGTAAGACCATGGTACAGAGTACTAGAAAGGTGAGTCCAGGAGGTTTTTCTCTCTGTTTTAAATATTCAAATAAAGATATATGCACACCTTTTCAAGGAAACTTATTCTGTCCAACTGTGCCTGTGTCTCACACCAGAAAAAGTGAATTGCCTTTTAGAAAAAATTCTTTTAATGTTATTAGCCTTTCAGTAAGTTTTAGAAGCACAAAAAAAAAAAGCTAGAAGAGAAGGAAGACTAAACCAAAAACTTTGGTTTAAAAACTTTAAAAACTCCAGACAACCAGTACTACTAGACTGCTCAGCTCCGTTATTTCACAAGGGCTTTGCATGAAGGAAAACCACACCGGATCTTACCAGCATCCAGCTTTTCAGAGCTGGAAAAGGGACATCTGACCATGTTCTCTGGTTATCTGTGTGTGCTACAGGAAAACACTACATGTTGTTCACTCTTAAGATTGTATATCTGACTACATCATTGTCAGTCTTTCGAACTAAAAGGTGTACATCCGAAATAGGCCTACATTACTGCTCAGAGGCTTATGTGAAATGGGAGACGGTTCTCAGCCTGCTTCAGTGAGCTGGCGATCCCAGTCAGAGCTGCTTTCTCCACAAGGGCAGACGCTGCCACCACCACCGCAGACAGCAGGACTGGGGGGGGCTGCAGTGACTGACCGAGCCCCTCACACATCTGGCAGGGTGGCAGGTTGGAAAGGTAAAAGTTACCCTGCTACTGCCCACCTCCCACCGGCAGCTGGGAAGTTTGAAGACGCCTGTTCTCTGTGATCGCAGTCCTTCCTCAACACTGGCCTTGCTCAAGTGCTGCCAGCAGGGACAGAGAAGGTAAAAGGAAACGACAAATCTTCCTG
The DNA here is from genome assembly GCF_035582795.1 of Mycteria americana. Classification (NCBI taxonomy): domain Eukaryota; kingdom Metazoa; phylum Chordata; class Aves; order Ciconiiformes; family Ciconiidae; genus Mycteria; species Mycteria americana. The sequence continues at coordinate 38,782,026 of NC_134369.1, forward strand.
TTCTTGTTTATTTTTCATCTTCTCTGTCCCTATTTACAGCTTGTAACGTGCTGCATTGTAAGGTGTTCCCTACTCTTTTTTTTTCTAAAAGTGGGAGTAAAGTGCTAGCTGGACGTAAAACTGAGATAAGGTGTAAGGCAGGCACGCCAACTCCAACTTTAACTCTACAACAATTCAAGGCTGATTTATATTTTGAACTGTCACTATATGGTTTACAAGGGGAAAAGTGCAAGTAAAGATTGAGATTTTCCTTCTATAAATTGTGGGAGGGTGAGGGGGAAGTGACAGATCTCATTTAAAAACCTTATTGAAGTAGCCGTGTTGAATGATGGTGCCATTGCTTGTCTCTGTGTCTCATTGTCATAATGTAAGCCCTTTTATAATTAGAAGAAACCACAGAAGTCAGAGTAAAGTACAACAGATCCAGAAAGAGCTGGAAACTTAAGGAAGAAATAAATAATGAAAAAAAAAACACAATAGACATGGGCTGGAGAAGATATTTTATTTATTTGTTACTAGTAGTTAAAATGACGTACAAAATGCTGGGAAGAAAAAACTCCAATTCTATTCAGTTACAAAATAATTAAAACTTCATTTTAAACCAAGTTTTGCTTTGTGAGACCAAGCATGAAAATACTGCAGCCTTAGGTTATATAGTCCATTGTTTTTAGAATAAAGCAGACATTTAAATACATATTGTTGTTGATATTAAATATCTCGTATAATTGCAAGTTAGCAGAACTTTCTTACTCTCAGGCAATAACTAGCAATTCATAAAAGTTCTTTGTATAAAATTTACATATTGGGGGGGATCTGCCTCAAGGGGAGTTCCGTCATGATCTATGTACAGGCTGTTTTGGAACATAAAGGTTTGTAAAACTTTTATCAATTTTCCTTCAGAACACTAGCCTAATCTTAAATAAAGGAGTCAGTAATGTTTGAAGCTTTGCTTAATGGCTAAGGGTTTAGGGACATAGCAGGCACTGTAAAAGACAATGGGAGTTTTGCTGTCAACTTCACATGAAGAAAAAAATTCATTCTTAAGGTGTGCCCATTTCTTGAACAGAAGCCCTAGCTAGTATAAAACTTTCAGCACGACTGAGGTTGGCCCTTTTCCCCTGCAAACCAACTCAAAAAAGTAATTTAAAGGAAAACAACCCCTGCCTACTATCAGTGAAAGAGGATTTGTATTAATAATAACATTAAATATCCATATCTTTCTGTTTAACTATTCACATTCCACACAGTGGAAATCTACCTCCTGTAATTCCAGATTTTAAAATTGGATTTTAAAATCCATGAAGAAATACACCAAACCTGCTGAGTGAGAGTACACCAGATGAAATGCATTTTAATAGTATCAATCAACGAGTTGCAGTCTCTTAATCTTACAAATGCAGACCTCACAGCAGTGGATTTTAACAGGAAAAATATATTAATTGCAGAGATGCAGGATATCGCCAATAACTGTGTGATGCACTGTGTAACAGCTGGGGCATCTAATGCAATGCCTGCACACTGGATGCATCTGTGACACGCACCGTATATTTTTCCCTTTGGACACATCAGTAAGAGCAGAATCGTCTTCCTCAGCATTCAAGGAACAGAAATGTTGTCAAGATAATCACCTTGTGGCTGAGAGAGGCATCTGGTGTGAGAAAGAGCAGCTACACTGATAGTGGATACTAGAGAGTATCATCGCTGCTGAATGGGGAAACCGAGTCCTGGACTACCCAAGCCCCATCGCAGAATTAACGTGGACCTAACTCCCATTTCACTCACATCAGTGATGCCCGGGTTGCTTTCAGGCCCGGTACTGACTCTGGCGTAGGAAGACGCCTTTCCTTCGGTACCCCACCGGGCAGGACTGGCTGTCGGGGCCCTGCAGGCGCAGGCGCAGGCGCAGGCAGAGGCAGGAAGGTGTGCAGCACCCTGTCACCTCTTCACCACCCGGAAAGCGCCCGTGCAAGGCCAGCACCCAGGACAGCATGAGTCGTTTGCACACTATGTGGTATGAGATGCAGCCAGCGAGACAACCCTCAGGCTTCCCATCAGACCCCCAGGAAAGCAAGGGCAGCGTGCATGGAAGGGCTGCCCCTCAGGTCCAATGGCCCAGGGTCCACCTAGCTAAGCCAACTTCTTTTGCAGGACCTTCTGTGCTCATGCCAAAACCCACAGCCCTGATCAAGTTTAAGCTCCTAATCCTGAAGGAAAGAAAAGGCAGGATAACCTCTCAGGTGAGATTCATCGAGCTGTTGGAAGTAGTGTGTCCCCTTTTATGTTTTTTCCCCCCAAATGAGAGGGGCAGTTAGCCCTTAATTTTCAGGAAATTCTCTTTACTTAGTCCAAATCCAGTTTAAAGGCAAGTCTGTGGTAAAAGATATAAAAAGAGGATTATTGCTGGCAAAGTTCTGCATCTCTTTTTCAACAAACTGCATGCCTGTGGCAAAGCTAAAATAACAATAACAATGCAATGTTTACTAGTCATGAATGTCGTGTCTTTTGTCTCTTGTGTGGTTATTGCATTTGCCGTCACATGATGCTTGTTTTAATTTTTGCTTTGCTCTTTATGTACTAAATTACTGCCATTCTGTACTTGATCTTGGTTAGCAAGATTTTTGTGCTGTGGTTATGTATGGTTTTTATGTATGTGTGTGAAAAAGAGAAGGAGAGAGTTCGGATACGCACAATGGAGTATGCATACTCATTGTATGTACGTATAGATACTAATGACTACAAGATACTGCATATACATATATATGTAGATATGAAGAATAACTGAAATACAAGACATCAAATGGATCTAGTGGCACAAGAATGGGTTTTGATTGATTTAGAGAGCCATTAGAATTCAGAAGTATATTTATAGCCTTGTATATAGTTTCTCTTTAATTTATGTAATATATGACTAGGTATATAAATTAAAGCAAAACGTAAACAGAAGACAATATCTCTTCCTCTGTGTCTTTCCATTTATTTATCTTTCCTTTTTCTACTCCCTTTTGTACTCTCCCCATCTACTTACTTTGGCCTTTTGCTTTCTGTAGCTCTGTTTTCCATCCACCTATATTGACTTTTCAACACTCCCACATCCCCACATTGTTCTCCAGACATGGCTTTTGGATTACAGTTATTTGTTTGAAGAAGCGTGTTACAAACTCTTGATACAGCTGCTATTTTCAGTGATGGTTTTTGCTACGCTTTAAACTGCTTTTTGCCTACTTTGTATTTAAGAATAGATTCATGCTTTCAAATATATTGTCCTCTCACTTTGATGTTTCTCTTAATACAGTAAAAGCAAATAGCACAGCAGGTGAACATTAGCAAAAGCCACAGCTCCACTTTCCCAACAAGCGGCAAAAATGTGAATATACATTAGGAAACCTAATTCATGACTGCGGGTAAATAGATTTTTTTTAATATTTCATACCCCTGTTAAATTTTTTTGCTGTAGTGAACATTCATATATTTGCTTGTACACATCCATTTTTCTCTCTTACACACAAACATACACATGCGTGCCCTTCCCTTACATCAATTTTTTCTTTGTTTTTTGGGTTTTTTCTTGTTTTAGGTAATTCACAATTTTGTCCAGCCCCGGAGGCATGCTAGTTCATGCCACTCACTCTCACGCTGGCAATGATTGCGTACAGTCAGAGTGCAATCGGTACCGTATTTTTCTCAGTTTAGTCCAAGTCAATAGATATACACCGGCATTCCTTAACTCGGGTGATTCTTTTCTTCTTTCTCGGGGGCTGAAGCTCAGGACAATTGAGTGTAACAGTCATGGCAGTGAATTTCTTGGGCTTGCAGAAGGAACAAGATTGGAAAGAGCCTTCCTCTTTACGGACATGCCTGGGGATGTAGAAGGAATTGCACTGGCCGTAGCAGAACCTGTTGATAATGGTACGACTGTTGCAGCCTTCTTCATGGATAGTTTGTTTGAGGGGTTGAGTTTTACACCAATCCCGCTTTAGGTATTTGCGCTCAGTGATGTGCAATGCCTCCTGACTAGACTCCAGCACCTCTTCAGCAGGCATCGAGGTGCCTTTTCCTCGTTCTCGATGCCTAGAGCCTGACTGCTGCTGTGTCTGCATTTGCTCTGAATCATTGGGCTGATCTTTGTCAGGAGGAGGGATAGCACCTTGAGATCCACGATTCCTCTTTCTCCCTTCTGCTCCCGGTAGCAGAAATCCCATCAGAAGAAACACAGCGCCGATGGCATACAGTGTGCGGACCATCCTATATGGAGGAAGTTGAGGGAATAAAGCACAGTTGTGGATTTCAGATATCAACAGAAGTCAGGTATGCAGTAAATTCTCAGTTCCATAAAAGAAATATGTGTGTGCACGCGCGCACTTATAGAAGATAAGCATTTAGCCTTTAGCAGCTGAAAGCTCTGTCCAAATTACCAAGTGATAAAAGCTTTAACATATGGTGATTGAAAGTCAGAGGCTAAAGTAAGTCCAAACAGAATTTCATTTTGTGTAGCACGCACCTTTTCCCAGCTCTTTTCTCCATGTAAGAGTTCTGGTTAAGAGTTCTCATTCCCTTCTTATAGCTCACTGATATTAGGAATGTTGCTCCTCACTTACACTGCTGGAAGAACAGATTTCATGCTACGCAAGGCTTTATATGACATAGCTATCTGCAATACCAGAGGGCTAAACTCTTTGACTTATGAGATCCAGTGTAGCTATGTGTTCCTTAGTCAGACTCAGAAGCTTTGTACAGCTTCTTGCATAATATACATCCAGAATGTAATGCGCGTGCTGTAGCCACTTGTTGAATTACAGCATCCCAAGCTCTGTCACATTGCCCCTCTGAATTGGTCCAATGCATCTGAGTGTAAGGAAGCTTAAGGTAAGAGATGTGCAACAAGAGATAGGCAACTAACATAAAAGAATATTTAGGTAGAGGTTAAAAGAGATACACCTGTAATTTCAAATGACACCTTCTCACGCATTACTCTGAATCCTTGACAGAAGTTACACAGATGCAGTCACAGTGTTAAGAATTTTTCAGATCTCTGAATTTTGTTCATTATATGCAGCATGATATTGAAAGGATGTATGAGGACAGCAGAGTTTAATATACAACATTAAGTATCATGAGGTATCAGTATCAGAAAAGAATCTAGTTTGTGCAAACACACACACAAAAATACTTCAAGAAGTGCAGTAAGTGGAGACTATCAGGTTCTTCAAAACGGCACCCCTGCTCCAAACCTAATTACTATCATAAGAACAGCCTTTCTTGCCTTCCTTAGCCCACCATTTCTGCTGCTTCCTAAAGCTCTGAGCTCTTTTGGCTGCTCAGTCAGCTCAAGACACCAACCAGCTGGGAAGAAACTCATCAGCTGTCGCACTTTCCCCCCTTCCAGAAGCACCGTGGTCTCCACGTTGTTCTGGAAACCAAGGGATGTGGCAGCAAGAGAGACAGATTGGGGAATGAGGCTCTCAGGGGACCCTCCTCATGGGGAACCTGGAAGAAACCACCAGAAACGAGAGACTGGTTGCAAAAACCCCATCAAACATTAAAAAGGGGAAGAACTGTGAAAAAAACCTGAGGACGTTGGTGTCTTCTACCTGCTTGGAGTGCTGCGGTTGTATCCCTTATTTGACTCGTTCTATCAGTAAGGGACAAATTAGCATTTGAGAGTCCTGCTTGTGTTACTACCCAAGAAACATATGTGAAAGCAAGGGCACCGTCCTGGACGGCTTTATCCGCTCTGCCTGGGACCACACAACTAGGCAGGAAAGCAGCCAAATGCCAACGCTGTAAGGGCCACCTAGAGACTCAGTAGAGGCTCAGGGTAAGTACCATTTGCTATAAAAGATAACTCTTAATTTCTCAGTTACTAGGTCTTTCCAGCCACACGGAGAAAATAAATGCTATATTATGCTGTTCAAAAAGCATTTCTCACCAAATGATCTGGGAAAGGAATTACTGGAGTGGAAAAGTATCATAGGGGGGTTCCATTGTATTCAGGGATTTGCTTGCGGATCTAATATTTTAAGTGTTTGTCTACAGACTGTTAGAGCACCTAGAGTTTATAATACGTATGATAAATACATGCATTCATTTTATTCATTTATATTTATGTACCAGTTTGTCCTATGTTTGGCAGAAGCTTCAGGTTTCAAGCAAGGGATGTAAGAATGACACTATTGCCGACTCCAACACACAACTTGGAAGGGCTGCTTTTAATATCTAAATGAAATATGGTACAGAACATGCAATTTTAATAACCTTAAGGCTCTGACATAGAACAAAAAAAAAGTTGGGAATTCTAATTGAAGACTAATGCGGCATAATTTCAAGTGTCAGCTTGGACTTCACATTTGCTGGTTTTTCCTCATTTCTATTACAACCTGAATGTTATTTAAATATGTTTCATTTTAAATTTAATTTTGTCTTTAAAATAATTTTTTAAAAAGAGTTATAAACCACTGCTTATTTCCTCAAGAGACCAGAATGACTCCTTCCAAAACTATTTCTATTTCTCTGGTGACTGTATACCCATGCTGTATTTAGACAGTATTTTAATATGCACTTTATTTACTCAACATGGTGCCAGACCCTTAAAAGAAAAAAAAAAAAAAAAGTCATTGCATGCAATGGAAAATAAATTGCTAGTTTATAAGCAGTGCCAGGAAACTTCAGGTGTTTGTTTAGTGTCCCATAACTGAGTTGAAGTCCCACCAACATGCATATTCCTGGACTACTTTTATTTCTAAAACTGATGACCTCCACATTGCTTCACCTTTTTTTTTTTTTTTTCCCCCATAAATGTGCTATTAATGACACAGGAAGGTCTAGTCATGTGAAAACGAGGTGTACTTTGGGATGGGAATTTGGGGGAAATTTGATGGTAATGTTTACTATTGTAAGATCTGTACCCCAGATTCATGCATCTTTATTAAGCATGTGCTTAACCCTAAGGAAATGCAAGCATGTGTTTCAATATAACCCTAAACTGGGGAAGGAAGGGTAATTTTTCACTGAGTTGGTTTCCAACCTTAAAGGCAGAAGCTATATTACAAGCTCACAAAAGCAACTGTGATTCAAATGAAAATTAGCAACTCAGCCAAAACATTTGTTATGTTCACTTCCAAAACACACATCTAAAAGTAAAAGTAATCCCATTATTTAGAGCTAAATACAGTTTAAACATAGATCCACAGAAGAGGCTATGTGAACTTCATGACCCCCACAGCAGCTCAAGCAGGACCTTCTTTTAAGAGTAACTTATTAAACATTTATTAAAACTTAAGATTATTTTTTAAAAATGCAAAATACAAAGGCAAATGAGGTGGTATGCCTCAGTAAGGAAAGCAGGCAAAATGCAGTACAGGCATTCCGCACCACCTCTGGTCCCAAGGCAATGCATTTGCTTACGAGAGAAGATGATGCCTCTGCTTGCTTACATTAGGAACTAGAGTGGTTCATCCATCTATGAATTAGTGTTTGTGAATGTTTCCTTAACAGGTTTTTTTATTACTGTGAAAAAATAGAACACAGAAGAGTACAAGTAGCTAAATCAGTGTTACCACACCCAAAGTTTTACCAAAAAGAAATCTCTCCTGAAGTACGTGGTTTTTTCCTTGTCACAGCCATAACTCTGCAGAAGTAATAACTGGAGCTTGGTTAGGAGCTGTGAGGAATCAGGCTGTAAAATCTTACATTCTTAATTTCTGCAAAAATTTCAGTACTGGATACTGGCTCTTACAGAAGCATTGGCATGGCAGAAATCCTTTTGAGAATCCATTTGAGAATCCTTTGAACAAACGGATGACTACAACCAAAATGCCTAGGTCAATTCCCACTTATTTTGTTCAGATCCAGAGAGATCTGATGTCATTAATATTTATGTTTTAAAAGTCACAAAATACTTCAAAAATCTATTCTTTCCATATTTCCCTGCTAGCTGATTCTACTTCTCGTCATCTGTAAACTCTTAGTCCTAAAGCCAAGAGAAATTTTATTGCTGACTTCAAACAGGAGCAGAATTGGGCCCTAACATTCATATCACCTCATATGTGGTTTATCTAGAGCCTGGGATCTCATCATCTAAAACAGATTAGGAATTTTGTGGATTAATACTCGCAACCATTCATAGAGAAGTGTAAATGCTTTCAGGTTTATTATTTCATACAATTAAGCTGTAATTTTTAATTTATGCATTTTCTGCTATAAATTAAGGATCGCCACATGTCAGTTCAGAAACAGCACTTCCCTAGGAGTTCCCAGGCAGAGTCAGAAAGTTATTACTGAAATTTTTTAGCACAAAGCAACTTGTTTAAAAGAACTGGATGGAATCCTGGTTCTGTTGAAATATACAGCAAAATTCTCACAGACCTCAGCAGGCCCATAATTTCATCTGTGAACCATATTTACTAGGAAAATATTATTATGAGACATGGACTCATGTGCTTCACAGAAAACATGAAAAATAATCTGACGAAGACCTAAAAAAAATAAATGTATTTGGTGGGCTTCAAATACCAGCCAAAGAAAGAGGCAAAACACAACCCTTTGACTACTGAGAAAATTGAAGTGGTTTATGTCCCAAAGGATCAGAATAATTTTATGCCTGGCTTATTATATATGAATTACAGAAATAGTCTTATGTAATGTTTTCATAGTTCATAGATCTGTATTTTTGAATATACAAAAAGGCATGGCAATGGCAGTTCCCAGAGAACCATAATTTTTCTCTGAGATCAAGACAGCAAAACTAACATCTCTGCTTGGTAGAATTTTGATACATTCACATTTCAGCTACTTCCTTCTTGCGAGTCATGGAGATGGCTGTTCTGAGACACATAATGAGTGTAGGCAGTAATAAAAGAAAGAAAAAGGAACTTTGAAACTTTGAGAATTCCCCCTTTAAGAAAGCATCGCTCCGTAGGACAGCCTACGGGACTACAGGGAAGTTGGGCACCATGGTGGGCATGGCTGGTACCAAACCCGAATTAGACTTGCCCTGAAGACGCCCATGCAGCTTGACAGCTCCGCTCCCCAGAGCGAAACTCCCCTCAGACAGATTTGCTCAGGGAGCCCTAAAACCACCAGAGGAGTTTTGCTGCTGCGCCCAGCCACGCGTCCTGAAAAGGAGAAAGTCTTCGGGAGAAGCCACGCATTTCTGGGTGACATCGCCGACAGAAAAATAAACGCTTTAGCACAGCTTGGGACCGAATCCTAAAGAGGAACAGAAAGACAGGGGCATTGGCGCCCTTCACCACTTACATACAGTCTCCACCGCATGGTGGTTGGTGACTCCCAGGCTTTTTCGGCGCAGGAGGAGCGGGGGCAGGAGGGGAGCGGTTCTCCAGCTCACGGATCACCGGGCGTAGCTCAGGGGCAGCCGTGCTCGGGGGCTACCGGCGCTACACCAAAGGTCTCCGCGCATCCCACGGGCGGGTAACTAAACCCCGCGCCGTTGCAGCAGACAGAGCGAGCCAAACGCACGCTGGTGTTTCAGAGCCCTTCTCTGCGCAAAAAGAGGTTTCCCCAGTACTGGATCTCAGACCCGAGGAGCGAAACGGGGTTCACTCGCGATTCTTTCACCGACAGGAGCCCCGAGCGGGACAGCAGGAGCGAGGCCGCAGCAGACGGCCGGGAAGGGACGTTACGGCTCAGAAGAGCGGGCCGGGACAGCGGGATGCTGGGGCCCGCGCACCTTCCCAGCCCGCCGCCGCGGCCCCGCACCGGAGAGGACGGCCCCGCCCGGGACGGGACGGCCCCGCCGCACCGCCCAACCCGCCGAGGTAAGACAGGGCTGTCGCTGAGCGCAGCCTGGGTGAGCTGCAGGGTCACCGGCGGCCGTCGCGGCGCAGAGGCCGCCGGTTTGGCTCGGCTTGGCTCGGCTTGGCTCGGCTTGGCTTGGCTCGGCTTGGCTCGGCTTGGCTCCGCTCGGCTCGGCCGGCAGCTTCTCACCCGGCTGCCCGCGGGTGCGGACGCTCCTCGCGGCGGCTGGCGACACCGCCCGGCTCTCCTCCCGGGGGGCGGCCGCGTCTGGGCTTACCCAACGGAGGGCGAGCTCCCTGGAAGTGACTCCCGAGCCCCCGGGGGATGGCATTAAAACGGACGGGGCGAGGAAACAAGAGTCCTCCCGGAGGGAAAAGCCCAGCGCCAGGTCGCGCCGCGGGCCCGGGGCCGAGAGGAGCGCGGCCAGTCCGCGCCCGCGGGGCCGCCCGGGCCGGCGCGCTGCGGGGAGGGCTCCGGCCGGGCCGAGCCGAGCCTGGGGCCTGTCAGCGCGGGGCCGGGGAGCGGTGGCCGACGGATGCACGGAGCCGTCGGGGCGGCAAAACGCCCCTGGCTGCGAGTCAGGTGGGAGGGCAGGGCGAGGAGGCGGAGGAGGGGAAGGCGGAGGGGCGCCGGGCGCAGCGGTGGAGCTGCGGTCCGTCCCCCCCGACGGCGCCCGAGGACGCGCGGCTGCGGGACGCGCGGCGCTCCCCGCGGGCGCGCAGCCGGTGCAGACCCTCCGCTCCGCGGCGGCCGACCCCGCCGGCACACGCCGACTCCCCCGGGCGGTACGGCCCCCGCCCCGGGGAGCTCCTGGAGGCCCAAGCGCACGCTCCGCGGAGGAGCGGAGGTTTGCAAAGGCGGGGGCCGAGCGGTCTCGTAGAGGACAGCTCGGCGGGACGGGACGGGACGGGACGGGACGGGACGGGACGGGAGGGGACGGGGCCGGCACCTGGGGACCTGCCCCCGCCCCGCTCCGTGCAGAGGCCGGGCCGGGATTTTGCCGTGTGTCGCGTGGGCGCCGAATCCAATTTGTCGGGAGTGATGCTGTAGGCGGAGATGAGAGGCAGAGCTAACGGGGCTTTGGCAATCCCTGTGCCTGTCAGGGGAGAGATGTAACGGCGCCCTGACCCCCAGCACTGCAGCGGAAGTGTCGGTGTCGCCTCACTCCCGCTGACGGGAGGGACGGGTGTCACCCTCTGCAAAACCGAGGCGCCCAGGAGTTTTGCTAGACACCGATGAACGACTCCTCCCCTTCCCCCTCCCCGAAGGTAGGATACAGAGATTAAAATTTTGCCTCCCACAGAGACCGGCCGAACTCTGCAACTGGCGGACCCGTTTGCGCTCCCGCCGTGCGTGCGCGCAGCGCAGCGCAGCGCAGCGCAGCGCAGCGCGTCCCGGCTCACCTGCGCGGCGGCGGCGGCTCCTCGGCGGGGCCCGGCTCGGCGGCGGCGGCTCCTCGGCGGGGCCTGGGGCTCGGCGGGGCTCTGCCCGGCGGGTCACTCGGCGGAGCGGGTGGCGTGGGAGCCCGGGGCGGCCCGGGAGTCCATAGAGAGTGAGTCTCGGATCCTGCCTACAAATTGCAGCAGCGCCGAGCTGTCTCCCATTTAAATGTCTGCCAGCTGAGATCTGCTCTCCAAGCCCCTCCAGATCATTGGACAAGCGCCTCCAAAGCCCGTGTTATCCGCCCCCTTTAACACTTCCATAAACTTCCACCAGGGAAAGCTTTCGGTCGTCCAGATAAACACTCGACTACTTTCCTCTCTTAAGAGAATCGGTGCTAAAGGTCACCACCCCAAGGAATTGTTCCTGGAATGCACAGAAAATTCACATTTTCCATCCCCATTAAAGTATGACATTTAAGAAGAGTTAAATCCGCCCCCCCGCCCCCGCCTCCGCTGCCCTTCCATGCACGCTGCCCGGGGCTGGGCTGCTGGGGCGCTTCCCCGCCCGAGAGCCGGCCGGGCGAGCGGTGGGTCCCGCAGCGGAGCCGCCGCGGGGAGCCCCTTGCCGGCCTGCCTTGGCCAGGAGGGAGGCAGCCACCTTTCCGGCCCTCCCTGTTACAAATTGGCACTGCTGAGGTTTGCCTTCTGCAAATATGCCGGGAGTCACGCAGCTTTGGCAAAAAACCCCTCTGTGTATGTGTGCGTGGGGGAGTGTTAAAGTGTGGCTCCCGATCCGCAGCCGCTCTCACGGCTCTATCAGTGAGATTTTGTTTGTTTTATTTTTTTGCGTCCCGCCAGAGGCGGGACACCTCGGGTGGCTTTTTCCCCTCCCGTCACTGCGTCTCTCAGAGGGCTGCGGGCTCCTCAGGCATCCCGCGAAGGGCAGGGGCGGCGAAGGAACGGCGCGTCCCGCCTGGGCTGAGCGCGGAGGCGGCCGGAGCCGCCCGCCCGTCGGGGCGGCCGCGGGGGCACTCACCGCTGCGCTCCGCTCCGCGCCCGCGGCCGCCCCGCAGGCTGCCGCTCCGGAGCCCCTGGGCCAGGCGGCCTCGATGCCCGGGCCAGCCCCCACCGCTTCTCAGGGGTCGCTCGGAATTAGGCAAAAACCGGCGGGGGCTGAGCGTCTTTGCGGACCGAGCCCTCCGCAGCCGTAACCCGGGCGGGTCTCTCCGCGCCGCGGCTGCCCGAGCCTTACCCCGAGTCTGCAGCCAGCGTCGGGGCACCGAGCGGCAGAGCCCTGGGGGGCGAGGGGACCTCGCAGCCCGCAGTGGCAGCCCGCACCTCCCGCGGTGCCCCCCGGCCCCCAGGAGCTCCAGCACCGGCGCTCGTCTCCCACGGGCTTTTTAGCACGGAGGGCTGCAACGCTACCGAAGGACGGAGTAATTACGAGCAGGAGCTGCCTCTGAAACACGGGTTGACCTTTGGGCTTGCTCATTAAGCAGAGACGTTTGTCAGCTGCCGCTTCCAGCGGTGGGCATCACCCAGCACGAAGCGAAGCAAAGAGAAGCGCCCTGCGACGGACCCGGGCCGTGCAGGTGGTGCTGCAAGCGCCGTTTTGTTTTCTCCTGACTGTCCGGCACGAATTACTGCCTGCGAACCAAACCGGCCCTGCACCTCAGTGACCCAGCCCTGGTAGTCAGCACCCACCTCGGGCCTCGGAGAGGCCCGGATCTCACCTGACAAGTGGAGGTTTTTAGTGCCCCTGGTTTTGCAGATGGGGAAGATGAATTAAAATGAAAGGATCCGCTACGTTAGGGATGCCAGGGCTAGGCAAGATGCCAGGTTTCTGACTTTTCACAGTACTTAGCAGCAGCTTGCTCTTTGCTACGGCCAAAGGATGGCTCCACTTAGTGCCAGTTATATAGGTGAGTGCTCAGCAAGGTAGTAAATTAGGCCCCTTGCTGTAATTCACACACACATTTAGCAATAACTTGTTGAAAAATAATCACTTCAGTTACTTGACCAGCAGCCTGTAGAAATGCTGCGGAAGCAACAGGGCAAGCAACCGCAGTGCAGTGGTAGGTGGCAGCATGAGAGAGAAAATGTGTTGGTGTGCAGGGGCCACTGAAATTCAAATACAATGAAAGGGGGAAGGATTATTGGCAAAGAATCACAGCAAATGACATCTAGATGGATGGAAGGAGAGGCCTAGGGAATTTTTAGGGTTTTTTTGTTATTTTACTCAAAAAACTGCTATTAAAGTTAATAGATGTTTTTAATCAACTGGGGTCCTTCCTTTGTGAATCCAGAGAAAAAGTCACAATTCCCACCTCTCAGTATGCTGACAGACTTTATGCTCCTTTTCTTTTTCTTCTGTTAAGTAGTTGTACTGATGTGTAGGGAAGGGGTCTAGTCACCTCTCTTCTGCTCTGTCTCTGACTCTGATTACCCACCCTAGAGCCAAGCGGGTGGCCTAGGGCCATGGTCCAGGCGTTTGGTGCTGGAGGAGGTGTTCTCTGTGGTTGCTCTGAGCTCCTGTTGGTGCCTGATGAAGGCACTGTGTCGTGGTTTAGCCCCAGCTGGCAACTGAGCCCCACACAGCCGCTTGCTCACTCCCCCCCAGTGGGATGGGGGGAGAGAATTAGAAGAGTAAAAGTGAGAAAACTCGTGGGTTGAGATAAAGACAGTCTAATAGGGAAAGCAAAAGCCGTGCACACAAGCAAAGCAAAGCAAGGAATTCATTCACTACTTCCCATGGGCAGGCAGGTGTTCAGCCATCTCCAGGAAAGCAGGGCTCCATCACGTGTAATGGTTACTTGGGAAGACAAACACCATCGCTCCTAATGTCCCCTCCTTCCTTCTTCTTCCCCAGCTTTATATGCGGAGCATGACGCCATATGGTATGGAATAGCCCTGTGGTCAGCTGGGGTCAGCTGTCCCGGCTGTGCCCCCTCCCAGCTTCTTGTGCACCTGGCAGAACACGGGAAGCTGAAAAGTCCTTGACCAGTGTAAACATTACTTAGCAACAACTAAAACATCAGCGTGTTATCAATATTATTCTCATACTAAAATCCAAAACACAGCACTATACCAGCTACTAGGAAGAAAATTAACTCTATCCCACCTGAAGCCAGCACACACTGGCACTGCATGCACTTCCAGGCATTGCTGCTGGCCTGCAGGCAAGCTGCCTCTCTGCTGTATTTTTCTGGGATGTAGTTTACATGCCACTCTGGCATTGACCTTCTTAGATAATGACACTTCTGGGCATCAATTGTAGAGCAGTCATCTTCGCTTAACGCCTCACTGCAGTCAAGCATCTAGCCAGAGTGGCTGATGTGGAGTAGATCTCAGTCTGTCCTAAAGCAAACTAAGAAACCCTTTAGGAAGCATCTCCAGGTGTGGAAGGTGTGTTGCCTTCTCAAGACCTCTCTCCATTTCTTGCAGTTGAGTGTTCTGCACCATATTTTCCCATCTGTTTTCTTTCACTCGGTTTAATCCACAGAGTGTTTCAAGTAGGCACTAGCATCTTGCATCCAGCAAGACAATTTTTCAGATTTCTTGATGATTGGAAAGTAGAATTATTCCTGCAAGAGTTTGCCTGCTCATTCAGAAAAATAAACCAGTTGGGTACTAACTAGGTAAGTAATTGTAGCTGTATCTCTTTCCTTGGACTGAATGAGTGTAGAAATAAAAAAAAAAAAAGACTTGGCAAAAAAGAAGAAACATTTCTGTCTATTTTTATTTCTTTGTGGTTGAGGGAGGTGGGGGGAAGACATCTTTGTCCTTATTGTTCTTTTCACATCAGGTATCCAGATCATTTCCAGCTTGGAAGTTTGTATTCCTTTTACTGATGGATTCTTTAACAAAACATTCCCCAAGTTTACTCCAAAGGTTCAGCTGTGCTGGTCAGATCCAACCAAAGGTGAGGTTCTGCTATCTTCTGGCTTAAAAAGCCCCCACTGCTTAAAAGAAAATGCTTCCTCTTCCTCCCCCCTTATCCCCACTTGAAATTCTGTTGATGCTCACCAGTGCTGCTAATTGGAGCTGGAATACTGATGGGGAAATTTTATATAATTATTTAGTACAAAAGAGGCCTATGGGAATATGCATATTTTTGTGGCATAGATTTGAGATTAAGAGCTTCAATGTCATGGGGCAGTAACGGCCGTGTACTATGAACCTGGCTGGATTCAACTACCCGCTTGCTATTGTTTTGTTGGGCTTTTTTATTGTTGTTTTTTTTTAAATTTCCTCTCCCATTTCTTGCTGGTATTCGCTGTGTGAGTTGGTCTTTGTTTTAGTGGAACAGTAGGAATTGTTTTAAGCTTAAAAGAAGTGCTGTACTTAATTCTTGCAGAGAAAAATGTTACTGGGCTGAGCTCCTGTCTGCTACTGCTAACTTTTGAGTGCTACCCAGTATATCCTCACTGCCAGGACAGTTGGCGCCTTATTAAAAGCCTTTGCAGAGAAGCCAAAGACTGACAGGGGCCAGATCCTCTTCTTGAGTAAATTGGAATAGCTTATAATAACTTCAGGGAGATGTAACTGATTTATGCCAGCTAAGAATCTGGCCCTAATATACCTAGAAATCCAACATCTCTCACTCCTCGACGTGTTCCTCCAGGTCAGAAGTAAGGCAAGCTGTCCAGGAGAGACAGGGCACATCTGAACTGCTTTACTTGATATTTTGAACTGTTCTGCTAAGGAGAGAAATGAGCTTGGTTTACAGGGCTATGAATCTGGCACTAATTTACAGAGGAAAAACTAAAAGGGTACATAAGACTCAGCCATTGATGACAAAATCTCTAATGTTTTCAGTGTTTTTTGTATGGCAGCGACTTGAGATTTTTCCTTTCTGTTGGTAACATTCAAGAAGAGTAACGCCAAACCACTCTGCTCATGTATTTTAAAGCAGAAAATATACATGTACACACCTACATACCTACCTACCAGCGTGCCTCAACTTCTTGTTAATACAGAGGTAGTGATGCTTTGCTGTGCTTTTCGTCCTTTAAAATTCCAGCGGTGCTCATGAAAAACTTGTGAAAATAAGGGAGTGAAGTGTTAAGGAAGAATTTGTCTCACCAACACAACCATAACTTTTCTTATTGAGCTTGTAACAAGGCTAGAAGCAAGCGCTGATTTCCACTGCAGTCTGCTGCTCGCCACCTGCCATCCCAGGGGGGAATTTGAAGCTGCCCAGCAGAGGCGTGACGCGATGAAGTTTGGCACAGTGGTTATCTGATGCGACAAAAGATGTGTGCGTTGCAGAGGTGTCTGGTTTCAGAAACTAGTTTTGTGGGACATGCTCTCAAAGATGAGGGATATCTTCATGTTATGGGGATTATCGACCTTCAGGTGGTGTACATGGCTGATCTTCCTATCTTGATGAGCAAGGTGAGCAGTGTAATTCATGACTGGGAGCATAAGCAAGATTATACGTAGTGTGTGTTGGATGGGCTGTGCATAGAAATGCTCTGTCGTTACATTATTGCTCAAGTGTGGGAGCTTGTTTGCTTTACATGGGAAAAAAAAAAAATGTTTTGTCCTAGAAAAGAAATGATACTCCAAGAATCCAGTTCCCTGTGGGATTTACATATATCCAAAAGTAATGGACAAAAAGCCTTATGATAAACCAACAAGGAAAAAGATTTCTCATTTTTTATTTCAAACCTAAGTAGGTAGACAGTAATAAATGGCATAAGATGAGGGAAGGAGATGTTGTGGGCTTTGGTTTCAACATACTCTATTAACATACCAGTCCTATGGTTCTTGTTCGGGTACTCCACTGTTTATTCTATTACAGATTATTGTACAAAAACCCCCTCATTTAAATAGGGTAGCTGAACCTTATCTGACCATTGTACTTCATATCAAGCTATATAAAATAATACCAGAAAAAGATGAGGTTTGTCTGGATTGAGTTACATTTCTTATAAAATTTACTGGAAAAAATCAAGCTTGAGACTGTGCAAAAATTACTTGAGACTAGCAAAGTTCTGTTTAATTAAAGGACTTAAATTTTTATCTTATTTGAGTTTTAGAATTAATGTCCATGTGGCTGAGGCTCCACCCCACAGCCTGAGAAGAAAGATTTGGATAATATTGTACTTGTTAAAAACCCAGTATTTTAGATTTAAGTTGACAGAACATCAATATTTTAATGTATAGATTTCCATCAGCTGAATGAGAGAAAATTAAGCAAGGGAAAATATTTACTTTGCAGGGTTTTTTGAAAATTAAATATTTTTATTTTTTTAGTTTCAAAATACGACTTCATCTAGGAATATACCCCCATTTCATTTGTGAATGTTCAGAAACAGAACATTGGAAATCAAAAGAATGAATGGGTTCAAGGTAAAATCCCTAGCTTTTAGCACCCAAATACTTTAAAAATCTAGGATCCCGCTCTGAAAAGTGGCCTAGTATGTCTGAAAAGCTTTCTTGTTTAGCATATACTACATGTAGAGTCAGGTTGTGGGCTTATAATGATCTCTGCACCTAGAGCCATGGTCACCCACCAGCATTCCACTCTGCTCTGTGCTGTAGGCATAGAACAAAAAATATGTTTTCTGGCCTCAAAACACCCACATATATAACACAATCCATATGTGACTATGTTTCAAAAGTGATTTAGAAGAGGTTATTTTATTAGGATGAAGTTTGACTGCTGAACAAATATAAACTTTCATGCCAAATGAGGAAATATCATTTGTCAAGCTAACCTTTTATAACGCTTTTCACAATTTTTTTGATGCATCTTATGTATTTGATGGCTATAGAAGAATTTGCCAAGAAAATGAAAGCCATAAAATACCCATGAAAAATTCCTCTGCCCTCATGCATTTGCTTTTCTTTTTCTTCTGTCTCATGAATCTGTAGGAGATGTTTGCTGGCATGCTTTGCTTTCAGGGCAGCTCTGAAGCAATGTGATACAAGAAGTGACTCAGCTAAGCAAACTGAGTTTGTGTGAGTATAAGAAGCCCTTATAGTCTGAAGTCGTAAATGGCTATTATGAAAGGAGGCATCTAAGGAGCTCGATGTGTTATTTGCTTCCATATTTCATTCCAGGGATATGACAGCTATGAAATACAGTCTCCAGCAATGCTGCAAAACTAAAAGACTTCCTTCCCACACCTTACTGCATCCCAACATCTTAGACAGATTACATACACTTTTAAGCCATGTATAGATATCTCATACACAGTTCTGGCAAAACAGTCCTTTTTACTCCTTTCTCACTATGATGAAAGGCAATTTGTTGTTGTGTACCCACCTGTAACTCAGGATGTTACCTGGAAGAGGAGTGCTTTCTCCTCCTTGCAGTGTGGGGGCTTCTGTAGAAGCCCCCACACTGCAACACCTATAGAGCAACACAGAAGCAACACCTATAGAGCATACGATGTCAGCCTAGCAGGTAAGATAGATAGCTGGAAGTTAAGAAGTCTAGGCTTTTTTCCTGACTCTGCCACTTACTGCCTGTAGTGAAAGAAGAAGGAGTGAGAGAGCCAGGAGAACCATTTTATTATGTAAGAAGATTTGCAAGGCTTTTGTTTCGGTTTGAGTTTTTCTTTTATCCCATTGCCCTCTTCAAAATTCAAATCTTATCCGTTCTTTTTGTTTTTCCTGGCGATATCCAGGTAAAAACGGAATACCAGATAAAAAAGTAGCTTTGCAGGAATGAAAGAGCTGAAGCCCTTTTTTTGGCTGAGACAACAACTTATTTAGACTGTATAGAACTTCTGCATTTTATATTTGAAATCCAGTGTCACAAAAATGGCTGCTGTGTTACGGGAAGGGAAGAACCCTGTCAAACAGTTGTACTGCTGCAGCATGGGTTAGTCCACTTCTCAGAGTGAATACTAATGCGGGTGGGAAGAAACAGAACGCTTCCTCCCTGCAATTTTTTATTTAGATGGTCTCTGTGTCAAGAAGAAGAGGTGTAAGACACACAAGTACACCCCACCCCCCACCTTCATCCTTTTACCTTTTCACTCACTGATTTTCTCTTCGTTCCATTTCCCCACCTATAAAACTGCAATAGGGAACACAGTTCTCAAAGGAGCCAGAATCATTTTGGCCTAAATCCTTGAAGCTGGGTCGGTACCAAACTTCCCATGAAATAAGCAGCTAATAAGAGGAGTTGAGAGTTCGACTTAATCTGCGAAGATACATCATATATTTTTAACTGTCACCTATTTTGTATCTACATGCTTGAATGCATCCATTTTGCAATTTCTAAAAGCTTTTAATGGGGAAGAAGACCTTCTAACTTCTGTAGTTCTCCACAGTAAAAAAAAAAATCATATTTCCAGTGAATAAGCCAAGTTTTCACTGTTGTGGACAAAAAAATCTAAAGGCAGACAAAGAAGTGTTTAACCAGTTGTGGTTATCTAAAAGAACTGCTAAAGATAAGGCTCCAATTTAGCAGGCTTTGTTGATTTGAATAGCATTTTAAGTATATACATAAATACAAACAGATAGGTAAGTGCTTTGGTAAGAAAGGTGGATTTGTGCGCATACTTCAGTTTTTTGCTATACTTAGATTCGGACCCAAATCCTGCAGGGACTTGCCAGATGCTTGACTTTGTTTTCAGTGGGGCTATGCGGAGTGTATAAAATGAAGTGCACACAACAATCCAAGAGGCTTGAGTCAGGCAAGCCTTTCTAAAAGACCCCAAAATAATTTATATATACATCTTTCCCCTGTTAAAGGGCATTCTAGTTGATGTGCATACTAGAATGCTAAACTTTACGAACTTAAGAATTGTATATACAATACAATAATAATAAAATACAAAAATAGTCTCTTTTTTATCTGTATGGTTACCAAAAATTTACTCTTTCAAAAATTGCCAAAACAAATCACTTCTGGGAAACTACACAGGCGAGCCTAGGGCCAAATCTCTTGTCTTGATATTTCCAACTGCTCTGTTTTGCTTCTTCTGTTTCCTTGTCAAAAGTATCCTGTTTAGCCTGTTTGGCTAAGGGCAGTTGGATATTTCTTCATTGATCTTTCCCTTTCTTATGGTATCTTGAATTCTAATTAACGTTTTTCAAGTCCTTTTACTTTATTCTCCAAATATAGCTACAACAGACATCACTCTTCCCTTTCTGTGGAGCTGTTCAGAGCCACGGAAGAGCTGTCATCTTACATTCTGGGACTCACCACGCTGCCCAACAATTCTCCATTAGCTGCTTTCATTGGCAGTTTGATTAAATGATTTTTTTTTTCCCCACAAATAACATGCGATTCAAAGTGCCTGGAAAAGTGTAAAATCACTTGATGTTAGGAGCTATTCTGTAAATAGGCTTGGGAGCAATCCTCTAGGTGTTTGTAATTAATCAGGCACCAAACAGTTGGAGCTTTTGGATGCACTTTTAAGAAGTCTAAAAATGTAAACAGTTTTCTTTCCTCTCCCAAGGAAGTTGTAATGCACTAAAGACATAAGCGAAGAAGTTAAATTGCAAGTGACCAAATCAATTACACTTCAGATCAGACTGTGGCAGGGCTTTTTGGTTCTCAACCAGATGGAACTAGACTCCTTGTGAAGGAGGTGTTAATTATTGTTGTTGTTGTTGTTATTATTATTATTATTATCATTATCATTATCATTATCATTATCATGGTTTCAAAATGAACATATGAAGTCACAGTACAAATTACATATTTTTCCTTTTGAAAAATATAATAGAACATTTAGAGGAAAGAATCTTTGGGAGCTGGTGTCACCAAAAGCTATGAGACACATTGTGCTGGTTTTGGCTAGGGTAGAGTTAATTTTCTTCGTAGTCACTAGTATGGGGCTGTGTTTTGGATTTGTGCTGGAAACAGTGTTGACAATACAGGGATGTTTTAGTTCCTGCTGAGCAGTGCTTGCACACAGTCAAGGCCTCTTCTGCCTCTCACCCCACCCCACCAGCGAGGAGGCTGGGGGGGCACAAGAAGCTGGGAGGGGACACAGCTGGGACAGCTGACCCCAGCTGACCACAGGGCTATTCCATACCATATGGTGTCATGCTCAGTATATAAAGCTGGGGAAGAAGAAGGAAGGGGGGGACATTAGGAGTGATGGCGTTTGTCTTCCCAAGTCACCGTTACGTGTGATGGAGCCCTGCTTTCCTGGAGATGGCTGAACACCTGCCTGCCCATGGGAAGTAGTGAATGAATTCCTTGCTTTGCTTTGCTTGCGTGCACGGCTTTTGCTTTACCTATTAAATTGTCTTTATCTCAACCCACAAGTTTTCTCACTTTTACTCTTCTAATTCTCTCCCCTGTCCCACCGGTGAGGAGTAAGTGAGCAGCTGTGTGGGGCTCAGTAGCCGGCTGGGGTTAAACCACGACACACATAAAAAAAAAAAAAGAAAAGATCCGTGTAGATATTTCTTGTTCTTCTGATCTGACCAAAGAGAAAACAGAAACAAACAAGATATTTTCCTGCATTGTCAGGCAAAGAAGAAATCCTCCTTTTTAATATAGTAAATTCTTGGATTCAGAGTTCATGACTTCTTTTGGCTATGCCTTTCCTGTAGGCTGAAGTTTTTACACTGAGACAGCTATCATGATGTAAAAGCGTGCCAGAGACAAGGTACAGGGGTTTTTATCTTGATGTAATTAGTTGAGATAAATCCAGGTGAGGGCACAGGCTATCTGGAGGCAGAAAGCACTTTTTTATCCAATGGAGATGGGACGATTTGTTTAGAAAGCCTCTGCGCATTAGGGAGGAGGTGACTACTACAATGAAGTGTAACAAAACCGCCTTCCTAAATAGAGAAAAAACAGCATAACCACATGGGACTTCCTTGTTTCTAATTTAGAGAAGCACTTTGTAAGACCAAGTACTTTTATGTTTTAGTATCTCAAATCAAATTGTTTACTCTATCTGGGGTCCAGATGCCTCTTGCTTTGAGTATACTACCACCAGCTTCTGGAAAAGCTCTGAAAACCCCTTCAGTATTTGGCCTTGTATATTTTAATAGGGAGAATTCCACCTGAAATCACCTTGAAAGGAATTATTCCTGCTGGTGTAGAGGAAAAGATTGTGACTTATCTTCAACGCTCAAAATGCTTATAACAAGACATGTCTTGCTGTAAAGAGATATCCTGTTAGCAACACTAACAGGGTCCCTTAGGGTCACTGGAGCCTTTGGTCAACAAACCTGATGGATGACAATGATCGCAAGATCAAATTTGTCAGTGGAATGCTAACAGTGAGTAAGAAAGTGGGTTTTTAAAAGCTTTCTTTTCAACAGATGCAAAATGATCTAAAGATATTTTTTAAGTTACTAGAATAAAGAATGCACAGTCAAGTAAATGAACTCTTGCTAATTTGTCTTGCTAAATGTAACATTCTTCCAATTATTTGGGTAGCAGCTAAATACATCTCATTTTCCTGCAAAGAAAACCATGAAAAGGAGTAAAAGAAGGCTGGTATTGTTTCAGGAATCCGACAAGAAAAGATTGTGGTC
Source organism: Mycteria americana (assembly GCF_035582795.1). NCBI lineage: Eukaryota > Metazoa > Chordata > Aves > Ciconiiformes > Ciconiidae > Mycteria > Mycteria americana. The sequence goes on from NC_134369.1 coordinate 38,804,630, forward strand.
TCTATCTACTCCCTGGAGGGGTTCAAACTGTACCTCCTCCACCTCCAGAGGTGTAGCCTCTGTGCCACGAGGCAGGAGCCTATTTGTACGGGAGGACTCTGCACCTCCTCTGCTGCGGCTGTTCAACAACTCAGGAAACAATTACATAAAGACAGAGAGCCAAAATAAGGCATCTAGTGGGGAGGATGGGGGAGGGTGGTTGGATCGTTTTCGCCATGCTCTAAGACTACTTCTGTATTTTTATCCAGTGTCTGGCTGGCTCCCCAAACACTCCTTGAGGTTTAGCTGGAGCCCAGGTGTTACCCTGTCCTTCCTCATGTTCACCCTGCCCTACTAACCACTAGATGATAAATTTGTGTTCATTCTTGATCCCCTTCTCTGGCGCTGTTAGAGCTTTGATTCTTTTGCCGTACCTCTTCTAGACACCTTTTTTTTTTTTTAATTAAACCGTCTACTTCTGCTGTGGTATTTTGTGCAATGCCTGGTCCTGTAGACATGTGTGAGGTGGGCCCTTACCAGGCTGATTCCCCCAGGGAATATAGGGGAGGAATTGCCAAGTTCATGGATTCAGGTTGGGTTTAGGACTGAGATAGGTGTAGAGCTGTGCAGGTTCACCGAGTTTCAAACAGCCCAGGCATGCATGGAAGTAGAAGTTTAGGTGCCTGAGGTACTTCATTGACAAGAAAACATAGTTGTTCAGCTGCTTAAGGAATCGGGCAAGGGAGGCAGGGCTTGAGGATCATGTGCTTGGACTTTGGTATTTGTATTGCACACAGGTCCACCTGTGGGCACTTAAGCCTTTAGTGGAGCCGGCCCTCAACCTCTTTGCAACTGTTCACCCATCTGTTAATTGGAAATAATTTCCAGTTTTGTAAACCTCCAGATCAAGAACCTCCAGATACACAACAAAATAGACACAAAGTGTTTTTACAAAGCAACCGATATTTTAGGGGCAGTCTATGAAGGTCTTATCTTCAAGTTTGTGGATAATTCTTGTCCTTTTAAGGGCTCATAGGTTGCTGCTGAGAACATAAAAACACAGCAGGAAATAGCCAATATGGTTAGAAATTAGAATATAGCCTCAACTACTAAAGCAGAAAATAATTAATGTATTTTAAACTGAAAGAAATGTATGTTATTCTGACACATATTGCTTGCACGCATGAGACCTCCTGAAAACAAGTCTTCTGAGAACCCCTAACTTCAGACCCATAGCCATCAGAAAGTCTGCAGCAAAGCTGGAGACACTGTGGGAATAGCAGGAGGAAGCTATAAGGAAACAGAAGCAGGGCAAACTTTGCCATTTTTTTAACTGTGTGCACACACATTACCTGCACATGCACGAACCACTATGGCAGCTGCGTCGTTGGGTTGTTTGCGAATTTAACCAATAGCCAGGGTCTATGCATGAACTATGATAGCAATGCTTATCTGTTATAACAATGACTTTTAAAGAACTTACTATTAACAAAGACTTTTCAAGAACTTACTTAAATCAGCTATGACTATTTTTTAAAATTGATAAATCGTTTACGCAGCATTAAAAATAGGTTTCTTACTTCAGCTGAAGTAACACAGCTTTAAAGCCCATAAATCTTGCAGCCATTGCACTACCTGTTGGAGTCACTTAAAGTTTTGCAAGTGAGTTAGTCACTGGTTGCAACGTTGTTAAAAAAAAGGGAAAAATTAGCCCATGGTGAATTATGAGTGCTTCTCTGGATGACCTGACTTGTTCTTTCATGAGTCTGTTTTGTCCATTTGGAAATATAAAATGCCACAACGTGGTATTTTATTTCCCAATGTAGAAAGGTGTTCTATGTTAGGATGAATAATCAGAACTATATTTCGCCACAGGGGCTATCCTATTTGAATTTCAGCCACTTTTAGAGGACTTCTGGGCATTAGAATGTAGATAATGCACTGACGAACTGCTACGGTTTTTTGTTTGTTTGTTTCTCAGAATAAAGAATTAATTAAAAGAGGCTAAGACTGAATTCAGCATCAAAGCCGTATGCCCCTTCTGTGACCTAACAAACATTCAGATGCCCAGACCTAAAAACCCTATCATATGTAACGGAGATGTTTGGTGACTCCCAAGAAAGTTACATTGTCATATAGTTGTTAGGTTCGGAACAAAGATCTGGAATAAAAGTAGGCAGTGTTTATACATTTAAAATCAGGGCTTAATGGTCTGTAAATGAATGACACTGGTTAGGGAATGTGGGAGAGTTTGAGACTAGTAGCAAACACCACATTATTTTTCTTTGTGCTTTCTCCTTTGCCTCACTCGGTTTACAATGAAATTTAGCCACCAACTCCCACCACTGTTGTTCTTGGAGAGCAGAGTAGGATGAAGAAACACAGCGATTAAATGTAAAAGACACCCATGCATTGCAATAGGAGCTGGATTCCATGTGTTTTGGTAACAGGAAATATAGGAAAAAATAGAAAGAGGTGACTCAGGTCTACCTAATCTTTAGTCTGAAGCCATTCCCAATTCCTACCATCTACTGCTTCCTTCCCCACCTCTGCCCCACATACAAAAACAGACCTTGTTAGTAAAACAGGAATGTTTTTAAGCTCTTTTAGTTCCAATTGGTAATGCTGCTCATTGGTAATGACACTCACATCATTTGAAGTTTGTTATGCTCCCATGTGTTGAACACATGGCTAGCAGCTCTTCCAACCATCAGGCTCCATGTAATCACAGAAAAGAAGTTAGCATCATAAATAAAGCAAACATGAACTGATTCTACATACTTACTTATGGTGAATTAGGTTGCTGAACTGGAATTCAATGCCATTCTTCACCTAACAGCAAAAGGCTTGAGTATGGTAGACCTGGACCATGTATGTACCTGGGAAATAATTCATTTCACCCTTTCATTGTCTCATATTTGGAAATCTTGGCTTAGGACCCAGTCCTGTGCCAATCAGCCATATCTGTGTTTCATGGGACCCTTTATCATGGCAATTGCACCCTCTTCTTCTACATTTCCTTTTAGTTTTTATTTAGTTTGCATCTAAGTAGGTCATTGTCAGTGGCTGAGCACTTTAAGGGAGCTTGTCATCTTTGCTCATGGTTGGAATCTGCCTTTGGCTCTAGGCACCACAAAGAGGTGTCCCTTAAGGACACAGTAATTCTGTATTTTAAAAGAAGACTTATTATTTGAGATAACTCCTGAACATGATACTTATTTAAGAGTATTGAAGGTAATGCATGACTTCGAACAAAACTGAATTTTTAAGCGTATGCATATGTATACATGTGGCAATGGATTCAATATGTTCTGTTTGGGTTTTGTTGCTGTTGTCTTTTCTTTAAGGCATATTAGATTGCCATCCTTTTTGTATCACGCATGGTAGAAATATAATTAAATGTAATTGTCAGCTCCACTAGCCTGAAACCTTGGATTCAGATGTCTTAAAATTGGAGGTATTGTCCTCTGATTCCCTGATATCCTTGGTAGCTTCTGACTTGGATGGAGAGGTATCTTAAATCTTACCTATAGCGCACTTAGCTATTAAAACAGTGAATACACTCATGTCCCCTATGGGTCATGTGAAACTGTACTTTCTTTGTACATTTTAAATTTCTGCGTGGTCCTGGTAGCATCTTCTGAATCTGCCTACCTTCCCTTTCTCCTTCCATAAATCTAAGTCTGTGATTTTGACTGAAAAGTTATCTTTGAACTCCTTGTCTTAATGATCCAGACATTCCAGACTTCCATGTAAAAAAGAAGTACTTGCATAAAAATTAATTCACAGGACAAGTGTTACAGCATTACAAATGAGGTAAGAGTTGGTTTAGTGAGTTTACCAGCAAAACGTAAGAAGATTCCAAGTTTGTTTTGGGTTGGTGTTATTATGGGCTTCTTCCCAACAAATTTAAATGGTTCAAAAATCAGTTTTTGTACAGCATGAAAATGGAAACAAAGCCTTTTCAACACTTTCACACAGCTACTGGTTAGAGGCCTGATTTGAGGGCACGGACTCAAGTCTCCTCTTCATCGTCAAACAAATACTTTTCTTCATCCCCAAGTCCTGACGTTTGGAAACAAAGGGGCTTGAATTTTACTTTGTCCACAACGAAGCCAAAACTTAGTTGACTTGGTAGTCATCTTTCTGCCTGTGTCCCTTCTCAGTTTAAGAGATGAAGGTATGCTTCATCATATTTTGATAAAATAAGCTTCAGATCAGCCTCACCTCCAGTCCTGTAAGTGACTCTCGGGACACTGACATCACATTTCCAGGAACTACTTCCAAGTTTCTTTGGTTTGCTCATGAGTTGCTGAATAGATTAGCGGCATGGTGTTGTTAGGTGAATGCAAATGTGCCAATAAAAAGGAGCATATCCCCTCCTATTTCCCCTCCTAAATAATTCACTAAGCATTTCTATATTACTTTCTTCTGTGGGTTGACATCTTTATATTCTTTACTACAGAGTTTATTATAAGACTATGTTATCTTTTAAATAGTGTATGTTAGTATGTGTGTATGCGTGTGTGTATATATATATATACATATAGACGCACCCCCAGAGTAAGTTTTGTGTCACAAATCAAATCCTATAATCTGCTCAGTTACACAGTGTTTTTTTAAAACTAGGGTCATAAATATTTCTTTACCAGACAAAAGCAATGTTGCATGGCAATACACTTTATTTTCTATAGCTTCTTTCAAGCACATTGTGTCTCAAATATGTTAGAAGTAATTAACATTTGCAGATTTTAAAATAATCTAAAAAGGCTTTAATTCAATGAAAATTCTAAACAATAGCAATATACATGCTCCTTAATTCACATGCATCATAAATGTTAAAGGGTGATTACACCTGTAAGAGCTGAGCAACTATTTACATTCTTGTGAATATTGGTTTGGTGGAGTGAGCTCTTAGTGAGGGGGATAGTTGGTATCTTTGTTCCTTGATTCCAAAAGACCAGCACTGTGATGATTCTTTGTAAAAAAACCCCTACATATACGTGTTTGGGCTGTTGTTGGAGCAGTAGGAGAGACAACTTTTTTTGCTTGGTTTTTGGTTTTTTTTAATTAATATGGGACTACTAATCCCAGTACAGAAAGGCAGGTCTACTATGAAACTGAAATTAAAGTAATTAATCTCATTATCATGGTGTAATAGCTATATTTTATTAATATTTCACAGTAGTGCTGTTGAGTCTTCCTGGTGAAACACTCAAGCTGCCTGATGGACTCAGCAGATGGCTGCTCACCACCACGCATTTGATTTCTTCCAGCAGACAGTTCCTGTAAGACGCACCATTGTATTGTGCAGTGTAAAGGGGATTTTTTTGCTTGCATTTAAAGACAAAAACATTTCTAAATGGTGTAATTTTTCCTTCACCTGCTCTGTGCAGATCTCTCATAGACAGAAGGGCAGCTCCTCAGGCCCCACCAGGGTCACAGGCAGCCACCGGGGTTTCCCATTCGGGTCAGTTTGCAGTGCCAGATTATCACGTCCCCACGCAGTGGGTGTAGTAAGCTAAAGTGCTTCAAGAAATCAGACGTGGGATTGCTGATACTGTTAAGCAAGCAATACTTCTTCGCCCCTCCCTTCTTAAGCCCCCCATTTACTGTACACACTGCCTTTTATTATGTGCTGGTCCTTACCAAGAGCTTAAAAGTGAAATAAATTGCCTTCATGGTTACTTCATTTTTGTGATTAAAATGGATTTTACTGGAGCTAATAAGGACAGAATGTAGCTCAGATTACTTTAAGTGTCTTGATAAAACCGTTGAGAACCTGAAGAAACACCAGCTTCTTAGGAATGGAAATCTAGTGTCCGACCAACTGGAAGCCTTGTAGCCGCACCAGCAGCTGGCTGTGGGGTTAGGTGGGAGGAATGACCATTTCACATACTCTGGACCACTGGGCGAAATTTCAGATTCATGCCATGATATATAGTTTTCTTCTGGTTTTGGAGACAACCTTTGCAACTCTACAATTCTCAATACCTGTGTGAAGACTAAGCAGGAGTGCAGATAAAAAGAGTAAGCTTAAGAAGCAGAGAATACAAGTTCTCTCGTGTGAACAGCTGGATTACTCCCATCCCATCCAGGCACTGGAAGTAGAAGGAGCTCTGTGATTCACACAAACTCCTCAATTTCGTGTCACGTGTAAAATGGGTTTATAAACCCCAGTGCATTACATACTATTTAGTTTTCTCTTCCAGAATTTGTTTAAAGAGGAAATATGATGAAAAACATGATAGTTCAGCCTAGAATGTTACGGAGTTTTGCAATCTACCCGTAAATGACAGGAGAGGACCGACTCTCTGCATACATCATTTATTACAAATTACTAAGTGCTGGGATAGAAAAAGCAAATGCCATACACAGTCATATTTGTGCCATCCTGTTAAGTTTGCTCTTACGTAGCTAGGATCTTTAGTTTCCGTTAGTTTCTCATCTGTTTTTTCTAAGGGGTCATCATTATTTTACTGTGTCTTTCTGTAGGATGGGGAAGGAAACTACAATTTTTTTCCATAGATTTGAAGTTCAAAGCTGTAAGCTAATGCTGGTTTCCATAATTCCAATGCACCATGCACATGGCTTGAAATACTGAAAATAACAAAATTTTAGGTAATTTTATGTTCTCATCTTTCAGAAAGGGAGAACTCAGTTTTCTGGAATATAAAGTTCTTCAATCTCCTAGGGGCAAAAAGGCAATTTAAGCTTCCCAGAGCAACTTCAAGAGCAGTGATAGCTACCAGTGTTATTAGAGTATCATAGTTTTTCAGAAGATCATCAACTGTAATGACCTTCATATCCTGGATTTAGATTCAGAGGATGTTGACACAACCCTATTAACACAGACAAATGTCTCCATCTTCACTTATAATATCCCAGGGACACATAATTTAAGAACATTATAATGCACAAATGCTGCTGTTACTAAGACAAAGAACAGCAGGGGAGATTAATTTCCACACAACAGTACCATTGATAAGGAAGAAAGATGTGCAACTGTTCAGGAAAGTTGTGGACATGAAATGATTAAAACTAACAGAAAAATATTCCAGTGGATAGAGTCAAAAAGCAGTTCTTTAATTTTTAAATTTGCACAGCAATAACCGAGACAAATGAGCCTCTGAAATATTTTGGAAAATGTCACTTTGCAAACCTTGTAGATTGCTTAAATGTTTATTAAAGTGGACCAAAAGCCAAAATTCTCTGGGTAAAATAAATACTTTGTCTTTGCTAAGTAACAATATTTGTGAACAAAACATAAAACTATAATTTTCATGTGTCAAACATAGTAACGTTTAAGATTAAATGTTGGAGTCAGACTGGGCATTTTTTTACATCTTCCTATTTACAAGCTGCTCATTAAGACCATTTACCTCACGTTAGCTATTAAAATGACTAATATTTTTACAGTTTGCTCCATGACTAAAATAAAAACAACAGAGATGTCCTTTTACCATAACTTAACAAAAAGCAGAACCATATTTTTGTTATCTAGGAGAACATACTGTTATAAATACAGCTGTTTTTAATCTACAATTATATAAATAATAAACATGCTGCCATTCACAAGGATTTTAATAGATGATTATATATAAGCAATATTACGATCTAGCAGAGGATGGCATGAGTTTTCATCATTCATTTTTATTGTACTTATTCAGGACCCTTGTCTTCATCTGAAAAATGTGGAACAGACTTCTTTGCTACAACGTTATCCAGTCGCTGTCCTTGCAGATACGGATTCACACTCTGAAAAAATTTAGAATTATTTATACTTATTAGCAACAGGGATACATATAAAAGGTAACTAGGTTTAGTAGATATACTTATACATTTTTTACCTGTCAAATACTTGCAGACTGAAAAAAAAAAAAAAAAAATTGCTCCCAGGGAATAAATCTAAAAGTCAATCAATGTTTTGTTTTCTAATATTTTTTGCGTGCAAGAATTTAATCCAATCCACCAAAAAGAATACAAGTGATGGAGGACTATCGAGAATATAGGACACTCTGAATTAAACACTGTCTTTTTGCTCTAATCCTCCTTTCCTCAGCTCAGCAGAGAAGCAGCAGCAGATCTAACTCCCTAATTCTTGAGGCAGGACAGAACTTGTTAGAGAAGTACAGGTAAGCTTTAGCTTAAATCACTAGCCTCTGATGGACCATATGCTGGGAGACAAGTTAGATACCACGATACCATTTTTGACCAAAGTCTCTTCTTCAGGCCATCTCCTCTCCAGGAAACCCCTCCTCGCTTCCTCTCTTGATGCTAAGATAAAAAACTGCTGGCACAGAAGCAGAGCCAAGCAAGGTTTTGGCATAGGAAATGGCTCTCCTACCACTGCCAGAACAAGGGAATGCTGGAAAGAAGATCCCTGGAGAGGGTTTGCACCATGTAAGCAGCACAACGTGAGACTGAAGATGAACAGATCCTGTCTCAAAACTGTTTGGAGATCATAGTAGTGTAGAAAGCCTATGCTTGAATTTTATCTATACCCATGGAATAAAATGTATTTACTGTATTTGCAAGTATCAAGCAGTTTAGTGGAGCTTCAGAATTAACAAATATTATTTACATCCACTTTCTGGTCTGTTACAGCGTCAGCGTAAACAAAATGCAAGTATATACTTTATCCTTCACAGATACAGACAAAAAAATCTAGTGTGCTGTTTTTTGATGCCAATAAAAATTGTTTGCCTAAGGACAAACTTTGGAGGAATGCAAATTTTCCAGTATCTCCTGATTCTTGTCAGGCTGGCTGTATCATAGAAATTACTTTTCTTGAGATATTTCTGTGCTTCTTTCACCAAAATGTAGGAATTCAAAACTACACCAAAAAAAAAAAAGCTTTTAAAATAGGCATGAAATATTTATTTTCAAATATCCCAAGTATTTGTCAAATCTCTGGAAAAGATTTGGGGTTTGTTTGTCTTTGAGTTTAAGCCCTTGGGTTTCTCCAGATTTGTAGATGCTATCATTAATACTTAATCATAGTGTAGAGCTGCCCTTTTGCTTTCTTCTATTGTTTTTTCAGTGCTTTGCCTGCTGCAAGTGAAAACATAAAAATATTAAGAACCAGAAATGAATGTGGAAAAATCTCTGAAAATAAAACTAACACTAATTTAATGCTTTAAATTGTTAAAAATAAGACACATGTAAATGATTTGTTTGTGTTTGTTTAAAGAAGTTCTGTTTAATGTTAATTTAGTGAAATTCAGCTGTTGCATAAACTTCTAGGAATTATTTGAAGATTCTTAGGAAGATTAATTGGTCTTTTTTTTTTTTTTGGAATGGTACTTGCTTGCTACTTTTTGAAATAAAGTAGAAGAGAATGAGAATACATAAAAATTTGAATCCTCCTCAACCGACAAAAGAAAACACAAAATATAATGCAAAATTTTTGGCTGATTTGACTAAAAAATGTTTAATCTTATACAGCTGTGCTGAATTCAAAGTAATGTGGTTCCCGAGTACCTTTGTGCACAGCTCCGAGCCCACGGCAACGTGACTCAGTGATTATAGAAGCACTCCTGTCATGTTCAGGATATTAGATTCTGGACAGGGCTATGCTCATGCATAGAAATTTAAAAAAGAGGAGAACTGCCAGTTAAATTAGAGGTCACTGGAGGCTTCCTTGTCTTGCACTGCAAAGGCTGCAAAAAAATAACACAGTAGCAAATGGTAAATACATACCTTTGCTATATATACTGATTATGTCTATGTATGCTTGTATGTGTGTTTATATAAATAAATATATGAATATACACACGTACTTAGAATATGTAGTTTGTAGACTCCAGTAGTGCCTCTGTGACTGTTACACTACAGCTTCGTATAGACACAACACAGTTACTGTCCATGGACAGCCCAGTTCTCCAAAGAGGACTTGCTTTAAGCTAAAATTGGGACATTCTGACCCAAAAAGACCAACCTGTTGCCAGAAGCTGTCCTCCCTAAACTCTCTGTCTGTGCAGAAGGGAATAGAGGAGTGGCAGGGACTGCAGAAGGCAGGAGGGGAATCCAGTGGGCTTTTGGGTTTCTGGAAAAATACACTCTACTGCTGACAGCTCTAGGTTACCCTTCAGCTGATAAAGTGAAAATTCTGAATTGTTCATTAAAGCATTAGCAATCATTACGTTATTACCCTCAAAACAATAAAATACTTTAAATGATAATGAATTTACCATTAAGTGACATGCCTGTGCTAAGAAAATAAATCTGCTGCAAAGCAAGAAACTGAAGCGTCACCTGCAAAATTCTGGGCTACCCCCAGCCACGTGGCCGTCGTCTCTCCAGCCATTATCCCTTTTGTATCTGATTACGTCAGTCAGCACACAGACAGAAAATGTTTTTTTTTTTTTCTTTCTTTCTCATGTATATATTGTACTAATCCTACTTCACCACGCTGTTCTAGCTATTAATAAATATTCCACATAACTATTTCCAGAGTAAATTCTACTTACTTTAGAGTTAAAATCAGGTGTCTACCCTTTTTCCTTATCCACTAACAAACTCAAAAATCAAATGCAAGTGGGAGGCAGATACCAAGTGCAAGATAGATCATTAACTTATGGTTGAACAGTGCTTATTACCAGTGATGTGTGAATTGGTAAGTAATCAACTCATCTTCTCCCTTTCTAGCAAAGGCCTTTAGGTTTGAGAGTTAAATAAATAAATAAATCATCTTCACTTACGCTTCACTTATTTTAAACCAAATTTACTTCATTTACAATATAAACGGTGCTGTCATATTTTGAAAAGCTACTTTCTGGCAGAGCGCTAGACTTTTTCTCCTTCTAAAAAAATATACCAGCAAAAAAGCTAAAGACTTTGACTCTGCCTTAAAGTGATTTTTTGATAAAAGCAAGGCTGACACTACCGCAAAAAGAGAGAAGATAGTGAGGCGGACTGTGCAGAGGTTCTCTGTGATATGTGGATCGCCTTTCTTGTTTCAGGGTTAGAAAGATGAGAACCTTTTCATCTTTGTCTTTCAAGCAAGTGAGACAGAGAAATAGGAGTTTAATCTGAGGTAAATCTAAGTATGTAAGTGAATCAAATTACATCAGCTAAAGGACCAGTTCTACTGTCATTTACACCCAAAAACATATTCACATGCACGTGTAGTGGTAATTAATTTTACCAATATTTTTAGTAGGAAACTTCTAAATTCTGTTTTAAAGACACTTAAATAATTTTAAATGGTTTTATGCAAATAGGATCAATTTAAAAACACAGATACTATAAAGTTTTTAAATTAATGCTCTGCATTGAAGTGCATCTTCTGAAAGCAATAGGCTATTTAGAGAAATACGTCTTGTACTTGGTGGACAGTCCTGAAGCCTGCTGTAGTAGTTTATCACAGAGACTTCCTGACTTTATGCATTATCTAAGGTATAATGCAGATGCGTTAGACTAACTCTTCATTTCGACAGTATGATTTTAATTCTTATTAGCTCTCTAGATGATACAGGGGCTATAAAGTATTCTCATAGTTACCCTCTTTCTTCTTTTTGGACCACCATTAATCTTCTCAAAGAGTAAATTCTTGCTCTGTAAGGGGAAAAAAATGCAGCCATCAAATTCATTATACTCTTCTTTTAAAATACTACTTTTGTTAAATTTTAGCAAGTTTAGCAAAATTTGTTAAATTTTAGCAAGTTTAGAGGGGTGTGTAGTTTTACAGGAAAGATAAACCACAAATAAATATTTGGATATTCCTGCTAACATTTTGCAGTTCTTCAGGAGCAGTCACAGTTCTTACCAACAATTAAAAAGCCAGTAATTTTCCACTATGTTACACTATATTATCGCCTGTGTTCAGGCAATAAGTGCTTCAAGTACATACTGGTATAATGATATAGACTGGATGTTCCTCATCATGTGATACATGGTATAAATAAATATATATTTAAAAAAAAAACATAAGGAAAAAAAGAAAAATAAGAGTGGGAGGGAGAGGAAGCAGGAATCCTGCCTCTGGTACATCTTTCTATACATTTGAGGTGACACAAGAACAGGAGCAAAAAATATTTCCTTTACAAGGGATTTTCTAATTCTTTTTAAAAACGGCAATCAGAGTCATTCCTACTGTTTTGTTGTCTTTGCTTATTCCCTTCCAGATATCAACACTTCCCAGTGCAAAGTTCTGCTGAAAGGAGTTCAGCGCCAACTCTTCCTTTGTTTAAGTAGTGCCCTCAATAAAGTTTCTAAAAACCATTTGGTCTATAACATTTTTAATGGCGAACCTTTTAAAAACTGCCAAAAACATCTTGGCAGAAGAGAAAGTTATGATGATGAGAAAAGAAAAAAAAAAAACCAACACAAAAAAACCCCCTCTGACCATAGTTTACATAAGTGCATCCACATATTGTTGTATTTCATACAACTAGTGAATTCTAATAAAGTCTGGAACAACACACACATGCTCAACACATTTTGTTTCAATTGTGTATTATGAAGAAAAACAAAACCAAACCCTAACCTGAAAATGGAAGGAGAGAAGAATTACATGTATAAAAGCAGAACACTGTATAAACAAGGCCATTAATTCTGCTATAAACAACTGACCTAACGTTGATTATATAAATAGAAAGTGTAATTCTATCGCGAGACAAATTCACCAAACACTTCTACCCTCTCTGCAGCCTTGATATGAGAAAAAACAAACATTTTCAAGTGTTACAATGAAATCTGCCAAAATTGTCTGTTTTGTACTTCTCATGTTCATTAAACCCCAAATTCACAAGGCCTATCTCTTGCCCAACCTCAGTTATTTAGTCTGAGCTGTGCCAAAAGGGAACAGAGATGAAGTTGGCCAAGGGAGACATTCTTGGCTAGTCATTTATGCAAATTCACTTTGAGAAAACTTAAATTTAACATTTTAAAGAAACCCAAGGATGCGTAAATTATTTTCTTTAGGAAACAAAGCACCGCCGAAGCCTCTCTTTGTAAACTACTTGACTTTATACTTTTTACAAGAGGAAAAATAGTGTTTCTGAAATAAGAATTTCATGACTACTGGAGCTAACATTTCTGTCACTCAGGAAAATTCCTTACAATTGAACTGTTCCTGCTCAGGAAGATCGTATTTTGTTTAGTCTGTTTGGGAATGTTTTAAGACCGTAACTACTACTTAAGCATTATGTGGAGTGCAAAGCAAATGAGGTTGTGGAGCATAAGCTAAGAATGTGCTTCTACAGTAACAGCAATCCTGAAAATATGTTCCACTGCGTAAAGGCCTGAGCTCATCAGCCACCAAAATTTGCCCGCGAAGTGCTCGCCATTCTCCTCCTTCACCGAGGACTCGTTAGGAATGAAGACACAGAGTTTCTCCAGTTAAAGATACACCTCCATCTGGAGACGTGCTGCACGTGAATTGCTACTTTCCCCTCGCTCCTGGAGCTTCCTCTGCACCCTCCCAGCTACTTGGATTAGGGTACTACAGGTTGGGATTTGGGTGGAAAAAACTCAGAAGTTAAAATGCTTACAACCAACTAACTAATGCCAGAGAGATTTACCCTGAGATCTTTCAGACTTCACTGAAATTTGTTTAAGTCAGTAAAAATCAGCAGCTCTGTAATCTGGACCTGCACAATTATTAAGCAAAACTGAAAAGGAAAATTGCATTAGCAAGGTTGCACCCTTTTGGGAGGGCTTTTTTTTCAGTCAATTTACAGCCTTATCAGGAATATCAGGCATGACAATTTCTGTTACACCAAACATACTACACTGAATTAAACAATCTGTATTTATTGCCTGAAATTGGAGAGGGGTACCAGACCTAACATAACCCATCCTAATAATCACCACTGCCATCCAGATATTTAAAAATGTCAGTTGGCGAAGAATGATGCACTTAATGTTGCTCACTATAACTGAAGTTGGAATAAAATGAAACTTATGAGTGACTATCTTCAGGATTTCATTAAAATTAGGAAGCTAGAGATGGCAACTTCTTTAACAAGGAGGTGAATATTTTTATCCCTGCTTCCCATTTGCCTTTCTTTGTACTGTCTTGGAGCCCTCCATGGCAGCCGATAAGCAAAAACAGTGTCATTTCTACCCTGAGAGTGAAATATTATTCACTGCTTCAGTAAAAAGAAGTGTTGCTGAAAAACATAGTTGCTTTTAATTTTCCATTTGTACTGATACTGGTGTCAGAAAACACAGCTGAACTTCCCTCCTCTTTTTAACCCTACAACTGGTAGTGGTTAACACTTGGGTTTCAGTAAATATACAACTTAGATATAAGTGGATTTTAAATTTGTATTGTAAATTGTGTGTTGTAAACTATCTTCATGCAAGTCCTTCTGGATGCCAACAACACTTCTTCAGACCATCTAAAGAATCAAGTTGCAAGATGCGGAAAAGGCAGACTCATGGGAAGTACCTGTCTCCTGCAAAGAATAGCCTGAACTGAGGGGGAAAAAAACCTCCAAAACCTCCGTGGCCAGAAAGTGTAGAAACTATAGTTGCACACTAGGGTAGAAACCTCCAAAAGTCCCTCACCTTACTATTCCCACTGTTCCCTTTACATTTTCCACATATAAAGAGAAGAGAGAGAGTCTTCAGGGCTGGGGAGGAGAGTATAAGCTCTGTATCTTGCCCTATAAACAGAGCCTGTTCCTGAGACTTCCCACATGTCAGCATATTGATATATGGAGAATTCTCCCAAAGACAAGAAAATTCTTCCTCTTTCTTCCCTCTCCTAGCCCAGTACACATTTATCATTATTTATATATTCGTATCTTCATATGTATTAGCAGTATTTACACGTAATATTTAGCATCTACATAGAATCGTACACTTTGCTGTATGAGGCAGCTTCTAGCCTTGTTTTACCCTTATAAAATATGTCTACTATTCACAGGGTACTGCAGAGGTCCCACAGCTTTGCAAGCATGAGAGTCTGTCACCAAAACAAACCAAGCAACCTGTTTCTTTCCCATTATTCATGAACAAGCAGGTCTTTTTTTTTCCTGACCTGCTAATGTAATTTGGGTTTTACTGTGGTTACACTAAGGAATGCATGCTGGCTCCTTGAAAGAACAAGTCAGTGGGAACTGTAACGCTGCCTCAACCGCTCTGTGGCAGGAAAAGGCAGGGGAGAAGCCCCCCCGAGAGCTGCGAGCACACGCCAGCTCGCGCGGGTCCAGGAGACACACTGACTCCGAGGGCTTCAGACGGTGGTGACAGCCCAGCGCCTTCACAGCACGCAGGAGTTTGTGGAAATGCAGCCTGTAAATACATAGCCGTTACAGCCCCCGGGGCATTTGGTCCTAGGCTCTCCCACGGGAGAAGCAGGAAGGGGCTGCTGTCGGGCAGAGGGGATTTTGGGGGCTGGGGGCAGCGGGAGGATGCCGATGCACACAGTTACCCCCTGGGCAGCCCACAGTCGGCTGTGTCGGTCATTTACGATGTAATCCAGATGACAGTAAGCGACCTAAAAGATCTAATCTACTTTATCTCTCCTTTATAAAGTCTCAAACAGCTAATTTTTAGAGTGCTTCTCTGCTCTTATTTTTCCAGAGAGATAAAAATAACAAAACCAGCCATAAAACCAGATACCATTGTATTTATCTTTTTAATGTGTAGTAATACACAATGAGGAGGCAATCGGGGTAATTCTCCTGGATCTCGGCAGAACATTTGCTCATGCACATTACCAGCTGTTTCATCTCTAATTAAAAAGATCTGGAGTTGGCTACGCTGCAGCTAGATATGATTACTGTTTAGTACCTAACAGTCTGTTTTAATCCATGCGTGAGCAGTTTTTTCCCCTGAATTAGTAGTGATGGATGGAGAAATGAAAAAAGGCCAGTATTCACCAAGGATTACCTACCATTTGTTAAGTATATATGTTGCTGATGACAACGCAGTATGTATGCTTGATTCTGAAATATTGCTATAGGCCAAAGATTTACAGAAGTGCTTTTATAGTCTTCAAAATGGTATTATGAAAGTAAATTACTTATGAATAATAAGAAAACTAACAGCATTATCTGGCATAAATAAGAAAGTTCACCATCTGGTGTTTTTAAAATGAAAACCTTTGATGGTAATTACTTAGAATGCAACAAGTTTCCAAAATTTGGATTTTTGGCATGATTCTCTCTAGAAATTTAGCACTCACATAAGTAATTAAGACTATAAATCTTACACTGGTTTGATTATGAAAGATGAATCAGTCTCACAATTACAGCAGGAGAAGAGGCTGCCAAACATGTCCATTTATCGATATATGCTTACAGAGCACTGGTTTAGGGCAATCTTAAGTAAAGTGTTACAACAATATAAAATGAGATTTCATGATTTGCTCTAGAAGCATAAATTATGATCATTGTTATTGTTTTCCTGGCGCCTGAAGATGGATTTTGGATTGGACATTTAACTGATGTAATCTAAGATTAAGCGGCAGAGCTCTCTTTGGAGCCTCTAGCCTGCAGAAATAGTCTAGCTGGAGTTATTAAAGTCCTTGTATGCTCAGAGCAAGATTTTTGCCCTTAGTGTAGCTCGCTGTATTTATTATATGCAATGTGTAAAATAGGTTTTCAATATAATATAGTGCGCAACCTGAATAGAGGAAGAAGCAGCATCAAGTCCTCCAAAATCCTTTCCGCCAGAGAGGATTCCTTAGAGCAAGTTGTCTGGACCTAGACTTTTTAAGGTGTTTAGGCACTGCTGCACTCCATTTGTTTTTTTTTTTTAGCTTCTAAGTAGCTGAACAGTGAATAGTCACTGAACCTGGATAACCTTTTGAAATCTTGTGCTAAAATCTGCATGAATTTTGCTTACACATTCACTGTAGTTTGAAATGTGGTTTGTTGTGGTTTATCAAGCACATACATAGTTGTCATGCTTTGGGACAGGTAATAAGACAAGGATTTCTACTTTCTATTTTTATGGGCTTTTCATCAAACACAGGCATTATTTTTATATTTTTAAGGGCAAGTTCACTTTTTGAGAAGTTTCCCTTAGGGTGATAATTTTTCCAGCAATAAGCACAATATTCTCCTTGTGGTTTCATAGTAACCCACACAGCAGACAACACCCAGTTTCACAGGCAACAAAAATAAGCAAAAAGCAGGTACTCACCCACTTGCCCATGTTGGGATAGTCATGCTCTGGATCAAAAAGATGTTGGTGCAGCTGGTATTCCCTGCTGAACTCTGCTGTGTCTGGGGTGTTTTCTAGACACCCGTCATCAACTGCAAAAGTATGTTAGAAAGCATTGAGTGCTTAGTAGCTTTGAAACACACAATATGTGCCACGTTAGTTAGCAAACTTCTTAAATGCAATTATGCAATTTAAAAAAAAAACATTTAAAGAAGTGGATGACTGGAAAATATCAGGTATTTTTTTTCTTTTGAAAGGAGTTTGTCAGGATATATTTAAATATTTTCTTTTTAAAAACACAACTTAATGGAACTTCAAAACTAAACAAATTTATTTTCCAAGCTCTCCCCCTCCTTTTTGTTTTTCTTTTAAATTAGTGATTGAGCTTGACTTTACATAGAACTACATGTTACTCTGATTCAGCAGGGATCCTCTTTTAATTTTTAAATGCCCACAGGAAGTTGTAGAAATTGTTTAGGCAATACTTTTGAAGCTCATGGTAAAACGAGCCTGTGAGCAAAGACAGAATTTCCTTCACTGAGTAGCTCTTCATGGAACTCCATTTCTGGTTTGCTACTTTGTTCAAAATGGCTGCAAATCATTTACGCATCATAAGATCTCATAAAAATGCGATGTGGCAGAAGTTTTATGCTGAAGACATTTCTGCAGATTGGTAACTAATCTGATGGATCCAGAAACCTCCTTTAATCACAGTGGATGGTTTTGCAGACAGTGTCACATCAAGGGTAATACCCTTTTAAAAATCAGCATACGGACTTTTTACCAAAATAAGTCATCCTTAGATTAAACAAAGATCCAGCAACTTGAGGCCAGAGTAGCTCTTTGGATAGAGTCTCCTCCTGGAGTTCCCTCTGCTTTGTCAGCATGGGGAGCTTGCAGTCCAAGTTCCTCTCAGACATACCCAAGGAGATCCTACCACCGGGGCGTGATGTTGGGCATCCAAGCAGCTACATCTGCCAGAACACAGGTACTCCAGAGCACACACCTGTAGACTTCCCCTTCTGTCTTTATACAATCACCATGTAAAAAGATTTGCAGATGGATTATCCTTTTCCCTTAGATGTGGGAAACAGTAAAGACTTGACTTAAAAATGAGTTGATTCAACGACCTGAGGAGGTTGTTCTAAGTCCAACAGATCCTGCTTTCTCTCTTTTCTCCTTAGAATGGGGAAAAAAATAAAGTTGCCAATAGGAAACAGGGGAAAACTAACCATACTGGCTAAGTAACTTCGAAACCATTAAAGTTAACTACACGTACTTAAAAATTATTTCAGTCTCAGCAGGGACAGGATCATCTCAAGAGAGAAGCAGGCGACAACAGAAATGTTGTAGACCTTCTCAGAGTGTCTGTGTCTTTTGGTAGAAAACACAAAGGGCAGCTGGGCACGTGTGTGCCCTCTGCGATTGCTGATCCAAAAGTCTTCAAGCCCAAGTGCTCCAGGCTTATGTATTCCTGCTGTGGAAAGTGCATATGTAGACAGTGACTGGAAAAATTGTTTTCCATTAAGCAAATCCACAGACCTGATTGAGGAAGGCCTCTGGTAATTTGTATGCATAATACAGTCACCACTTGAATTTCCATTTAAGGCTCTGAAAAACATTTTACTCTAATCCTAGTAGATACCATCTTCACTCACAGTGTACCTACGACAGAGCCATTTATCTGAGCAGGCAGCACTTCCCTAAGAATTCTCCCTGTGTTCAGATCTGACTGTATCAGCTTAGCTAACAACTTTTATTTCACCTAAGAAAAATTGAAGGGATTTTCAAAGGCATTTCTCTGGATGCCAGGTTTTTAATTTATTTATCTAATCACTAACGGAAGTCTAATGGGCAAGCACAGAAGATAGAAAGTCTGTGTGTGTGCAAGAAAACCTAAACCCATCATTTGCAACCTGTCAGACAACAGCTATATTGAACAAAATGGAAGATTAGATACTATTTCAGAAGAGATGCAGGCATCATCACCAAATGGGCTGTAATAGACGACAATAAGGGAGGACTATTTGAAATTTTGTCATATTGTTGAATGAAATGCAAAAACACTGTTTGCAAAACTTGTCATGACAAATATTTATTTTTTGATCAATTCTAAGCTAGTTGGAACGTTTTTGAATAAGAATACAGACAACTGTTTTGCGTTATCCAAATAACATAAAAGACAACTAAACAGAAAAGATTTTGAAAGGATCTCTTAGCTCACAAATAAAAAATGAGAGAAAAATAGAGTGCTCATTCCCAGTTCCAGCTCCCAAGGCAGCCAATGGGTGTTTTACTACTACTTTCAGTACTAGAAGTCAGTCCTTGGCTCAAATAACAGGAAAAAGATAAATTCCCTTACGGTATGTCTATATCATGCACATGCAGTGCTGCTTTAGAGATCCTTCAGCACTAGCCACCTGCATGGCTTGGTATACGCGCAGCTGTAAGCTGAGGGTCGTACTGGGTGTTTCGGGTACCGTACCGCTCTGGCACTCTGAGGCTGCGCTGCTTCTCTGCCAGAGAGAGCCTGCGTGCGACGCGTTGGGGTACGTCCATGTAGTTCTCCATTTCTTGGCACAGATGCACCCTCAGTGAGCTATAAAGCCACATGGATTGGAGCCAAGGTATCTTAAATATTGACTCATGGTCTGGGTTGGAGATCAGGGCAGACAGTTTCATTCCTCTTGGCACAATGAAAGTCTCTAAAATAAGGGTAAATCTCATCTGCACAGAATGATAACTTTGTTCAGGGGCCAGCCTAAAAATGAACTCCCTCAGGAACAAGACCCGATCATAGATCTCACTATCTTCTACTCCAAGGTCAAGATGATTTCTTCCACCTGACCTTCTCTAGCAGTCATATAGCAATACAGAAGGTGCACATATTAAAAAAAAAAAATCTCATCTAAAACACCTGATTGCTCAACAGTTCTACTCCTGGGGCAGAGAATGAAAGAAAACACCCATTGCTGATCAAGTGTTGTACTGCCTAATACAGCGCTGAAAGACTGAAAGAAGTACAGGGAAGAGAGAGATGCAAAGGCTACCGCAGAATTACCTGTTTTTCCAATAGGGCAGGGATTTGGAGGGTCAGGATATCCTTGATCTTCACTGAAATCCTTTGGTACGTTATCTCCTGTCAGCTCAGCCACGATGTTCGGGATATTGCCATAAGGACCCAAGTGCTGGAGACCCTCATGCGCACCACCTAGCAAAGACGATGTACACACACTGTCTTTTTACAAGATTAAAAGTGTAAGTGCTTTAGTTGCTTCAAGTAATCCAGACTTTTATATATATATATATATTAAATCTAATAGTTATAGAGACAGATCCAAGTTTAGATTTCAAACGTCTCTTTTAGCAACATAACCCTGTGACCTAAATCAGATAACTTAGGTAATGAAAAATGAAACTAGGAAACAAAATCAGCCACTTACTAATCTTAGGGTTGTTTTTTTCCTTAACTGTGTAAGTTATAGGTAAGAAGATGCAAAGAAAAAGAAACATGAGACAGTAATGGAACTTAATACGTTTACTGCACGATCATCTTCAGTCACTGATACTTTTATTGTTCATTGTAGCAACTAATAATTGAAGAAGATATGGCAAGACAGCATCATGGCAAGAAGACAAAGTTAATGACACTACAGAAAGAAATAGTACTATTTGCACAGCCTAGAAATGCATTAATAAATTAAGTCATGTGAGGGAATCCAAGATATTACAGCAAATTTGGTTGTATACAACTAGGAAAATTATTTTTAAATCAAACCATTTCTTAAATGCAAATTTGAGTTTCCTGCCCTAATGGTGAAAAGTGATTAAGAGTCCATATTGTTGATGGGAATTCTTGTGCACGTACACCTACACAGTAGTCACTATGGTATGAAACATCACATTCAATGACTTTTACACCTTTACTTAATAGACCAGTTCTAGATGCAGGCTCTTCTGTTTGCCCTGTGGGACTCGGAGCACCATTGCTGCAGGGTTACAACAGCAGTGTGCAGCAGGTTTTTTAACTCAGTGGCAGAGGACACGATGACGAGCTTCCTGTTCTTGGGCAACTGCACACAGAAGTGGTGTGCTACAGCCTTCTTCCATGCATCTCAGCTTGGGCACCTTGCCTTTGACAAGTAGGGTCTTCCACTAAAGGTTTGGGAACCAAGCTCAGGCCATTATCTCTATATGCCTCTCTACAAATATTTATCTGTTCCAGATCTTTTCTGCACGCATTACTGGCCAAATGCATCTACAGGCTAAAACCCAGCTGCTTGCAGAGTTTTCTAAATACTATTGTACAGTATTCTTTTGAATTTCAGACAAATAAAAACTTAGTTTCAAGCATGCTCTTTTTTCCTGCCATAAGACAGCCATCACACACACTGCAGCAACAGCTAATATAGTTATTGAGTACTGAGACGGTTGTGTGACAGCAGAGCAACATTTTTTTAAAACCCTATATAATGAGGGATAACAACATACAGTCATCATACACATTCCACTAACAATGAATGAGAGGAAAAGAAATTTGAATGATGGGGAAATGTGAGTTAAAGAGTGAATGCAGACACAACTGTTTGGGTAAATAGCACAATCGCCATATTATCACCAAATAGTCTTATTTTCAATTTCTATAATTTTCATAGATCCAAAAGATTGGAATAAAGCTTCTGGACATGAAAGCTGCTCCAGAAGAATCATTCAAGTACTCCTGTCCCAACTTACAAATAAATACTACCAGCCTAAATCATGTTTTATACAGCTAGGCATGGTAAGCTAACATAATCACTTTCAAAAATTGCTAACATAAGGCAGTCTTGACAAATTTTGTATTCACGTCTACACTTACAAGTGGTAGTTGAGTCAAATTGTCTATATTTTGCAAACAATCATTTGGAAGCTGGCATTATAGTACCAGAAGCAAGTTAGTCTTTAAGCATATATATTTCAATTTTATTTGCATGATGGACTAAAATCTAATCAACATGTTAATTGTTAATTTTCCCCCTCAAGTACAAGTTTCTTATTCTGTAATGCAATATTGAAGGAGAGTTTTACAGATATGTAACAAACATAAAAGTAGCCCTATAAAAATTTTGCATCTGGGTTATATGAGGTTTTCCCTCGTAGCTGACCATGAGACCTGGTACTAAAAACCAGAATAGCATTATACACTATAAACGTCATTATACATTTACAGTCCATAGTCAACACAAAGATGATGCTTGTAAGAACTGCACAGATTCACAATAATGCTATGGTGATGAGGTTAAAAAATGTGTAACATACATTTAATCTAATGTCATTTAATCTAAAGTCTAATATATAGCATAAAATATTTCTTTTGTACTGAGCTCCTTCACATGAAGATTGATTGCATATACGTACTTAAAAGCATCAGGTTATGATTCTGCTGTAAACTACAGAACCACGTAATCAATACGTGTTTGAACATCCTGTATACAATGTGGTTCACTATGGGACAATCCATCAGATAGAAGCGTATCTACACTTGTATGTGGTGCAGACCTCTTGGCACCAAAGCTCCATCCATAAAGAAAACAGAGGTACTTAGCAGGCTCCAGTGTGCTATATATACATGTAAGTTTAAACCGACTGCCAAGAATTCCCTTGACTGAGTACAAAACAATCTTTTTATATTAACATAAAGGATTGTTTCCTTTAGGTATAAATGTCCAGAATCATTTAAGGGTTTTTCCTTTCTTTCCAAAAGAGCTGGAGACAATAGCACCTGCTCTGGTGCCATAATTTAGCACACTTGAGTGATTTAATAGCGTTAGCAAAGCTTATTCCTTATAAACTCTAATAAATAGTGCACTCAGTAAAGACTGCAATAATAAAAATGAAATGCTATGAATATACCAAACAGGGGTATTATGTACAGTAATTCACAAGCTGCATTAGTTTTGGCATTGTAATGTTACTGACTTGAAGAAACATATTAGGATTAAATACAGTGCAGCTACCAAGTCAAACTATTGTGATACAAACATATACAGTCAGCTACAAAAATAGCAGAAGATGGGTCTCTTGAACCTTGAGGCAGAGACTGAAAAGACAAGACTACTAAGTATCGAGGAATTTTTTGTAATTTCCTATCCAAGGGAAGCATGAGAGACACCATTGTTAAATTATTTGAAACTGGACTAGCAAAAATCCAGAATAGTACAGAGAACACCCTTGTACTGAGAAAGGATGGGCTAGATAAATCTATGTTTTTCCCCATCTCTCCTTACTTCTTGTATGAAGTGGCTTTTGTGTGCCACATACTAGCAAAAAAACCCCTTCAAAACAATCAGCTCCCTTTCACATGCAGGATTTCTGTGTGAGCACGTGGTTATTTTACACCCCTACAGGATAAACTAGAAGTTTAGGTCTTTTGGACTGAGGTCAGTATTGTCACAAGTAAGCTTTGGATTTCATTTAAAATATATGCATATATGTAACCATCTTCTGGCACTGGTCTTGAACTGTTGCAGGGTAGAAAACAAAAATGGAACAATGCCTCTCCTCTTTCCTATAATCCTGGAAAAGTCTTTAATCATCTCACCAACTGCTGGTATAATCTCAATTAGAGATACTTGGAATGACTAAAAATCTAAAGTGCACACATTTTAGCTCATTTCTTTGTAGGAGCAATACTATCTCTATGGGTGGGAGGACAACACAACCATTCTGTTCTTGGAGGGAAAAAAAAGGAAAAAAAAGGAAAAGAAAACACAAAGAGCAACTAGTTTCCTGCCAGTATTGAATATTCCCCTGGTCAAACACATCCAATGGAAATGCTGTTAGTGCACTGAAGTTCTAGCTGCTGCTACCCATCTATTGGTAGCACAAAGCACAACTGAAACAAATCTGCTCTCAGAAGCAATCCTCCACATCAAATACAAACAGGCAACTCTGCCATGCAGAAGAGTCATTTTAAGAAAGTCAGTGAGAATGAATTTTCAAAAGTGTAAAATGATTGCAAAACATTTAAAGACAAATTTGCCTTTCAGTCTGATTGGAACAGTTTCCCACATTATGGTGTAGATAGGGTTACCCCATTTCCAAATTCAGAAAAGCGGTGGTTTGGCCAATCTTAGCAAGGAGATACAAAATGGAATGGATCATGAGTATCTGTTGTGAGTAAATAAATTGCAGATCCCAAATTAAAGCCCTTGACCTAGAGAGTCATGCTAGATGCCCTAGTTTTCATATTTTTGATCTTAAACATCATGAAGCAGATTCTTAGTGTGTCCAAGCCCTTCCCAGATGCACAGAGGAATACTCCCCCTGAGTAAGAATTGCACCTCTTATGATCTAGAGCTGTACGAACTCCAAGCAAATATGAGCTGCAAGGGAAGCCTGGTATACCTTATCCCATTTGTGTAAGATTCCTGAGGGAGTAAATAGATATTAATCAGAGATGCAATACCATCTTTGCTACTTTGCAAAGTCTTTTGTTCATCTAGACTATTAGTTGTTATTACTGGGAAAAATCTTCCAAATTATTTCCAGTGTGTCCTCTCTGATACAGAGATAGCTCTTTTTCCTTTCACTGTGACAGCTTTCCATACTATCCTGCATTTCCATCCCCAGTCATCTTGCCGTATCTACCTTTGATGCGTCATTGTCACATTCAAAAGTGATGTCTCATCCCTAATCAAAGGCAAGTTTGGCAGAATGCTTTCTGGTGCTCTTGTATCTTAAAATGGGACACCATACACTAACTTCCTTTTTCCTTTCCTTTATTATCTGCAAGACTCCCCGCTGTGTAATCTGATTAATTGAAACTGTCAAAAAAATCCTGAATGCAAAAAAATGCATTTTCATTTTCCTTACCCTTTCTAATATCACTAAAAGCTTTACAGTCCCAATGCCAATCCCCCCATGCGTCTTCAGCTAGCTTCATCCTAGAGTCCTATCCTGGTTGCTGAGATTGATTAAGATCAGGAAATAAGAGGCACTGAAAAAATTATAAATTATAACATTTTCTCTATTCCACAGAAGCTGCTAAATAAGAGAACAGGGAAGGAGAAGAGCATAGGGGAACCAAGAACGGAAAAATGCAAACGTAGCCAACTTCCTTAACCATTCAAGAGCATGCCTCAGGAAACCCAAGAAAACTACAACTATACATACTCAAGCATCCCAGATTCCAGAGTCAGCTTGTCTTCTCCTTAATGACACAAAGTTTCTTAAAACTATAAAGATTAATTTTCTTTTTCTCTGCAAAGGGACAAATTCCTTTCAGTGTGTTTTCTAAAGCCTTAAGCACACACATCACACAATTACTGACCTTGCTTCAGTGAATAATTCCATTTAATCCCATATTTTAATTACAAACAGCACAAATATTTAAGATATGAAATGCTTTTATTGTGGAATGGTTAGGGCCAAAGTAACGCCCATGCCTCTCTCACAATAAACTTACAACAGTAGCTTATATGCCATTATTATTCATTATTCAAATTGCACACACAATAAAAAAAATCCAGCAGCTCACTTGCTGACAGAGCGCAAAAGCAATCTCTTATGCCTCCCTTGGTTGAGCAGTCCTCTAATGGACTATATTAACTTGCCCTTCAGTCTGAGCAGAAAGCTTTCACACTTCACGGTGTGGATAAGCTTACCCTTTGTACAAACAGTGTAACCTGCAGCAGGCAGCAGTAGGCCCCCTCTGCCAGGCTGACTTCCAGCTACCGCGCACCAGCAGAGTCACAGGAAAGCACGTCCAGCAAACACCACCCACCTGTAGCCGCCATAACACTACCTTGCTAATGACCACGTGTGCAGAACATGCATCTATGAAACAAGGCAACAACAGGAAGCCAGTGACCTACTTTATACCACGAGGGATGGGACGCTATTTCAATCCTATAAATGTAAATGTGCCAATGAAAGACTGGAGCACCTTATTCACTGGCATTGACACCAGCTGCATGAGAAGCCCCGATGCTCCATCAGTGTCAACACACTTATAGAAAAATACTCCTTTTGCGCCTGTAATGTGAAGCATGGAGGCATCAGAATTGTCCAGAATGGGACCATGTTTTCTGTCTACTGCTCCACTGAACTTCACAAAGTTTTCCTGTTCATTTCCCCATTCACATTCATTCAATTCCATTTTCCATGCAGATGGCTCAAAGTCCCTGCTGGTTCTTCACCAGAAGTGTTTAAAAACTTCTCATGCCTGTCTGACAGCTGCCACCAGCGTAGATTTTCTAACTCCCCCAAACAACCTCATCATGAACAATACCAGTGTGGGGCTCCCAAGTCTTTGCTTTGGTGAGCCGGTATAACCCCACAACTCCAAAAGCAGAGGCGCGTCTATTCAAAACTTCTGCCAACGTGGCCTGAGTCAAGATTAGGTTTCTTTTGCACTTGAATAAAAGCGTTGGCACACGATGAAGATGCAAGAGAGCGGTGAGATGAAGAGACCTGCCAGGTAAGACCAGGCCCTTTGGCGCTGCAAGGAGGGACTGAGGCCAGCTAACCTGATGTACTAAAGCATCCCAAGGGGAGAAACCAGCTTCTTCCTCCCTCCTGTTCAGCGGCTGAGAACATTCCTCTTCTCATTCATCCCTGCGGCAGCTGTGAGGGCACTGCTGAAAGCACGCACGACGGGAAGCACGGAGAGAATAGCTCTGGAAACCTCCAGAGCATGCCAGAGATCCTATCTCCTGCACACGACACCACAATCAAGAAAAGCAAGAATCTCTTCTTTGTCTAGACTTCCAAAATATCTTTTTCATAGCACCAAATAAATTAAGAAAGCTTTTCTTACTGCAGGTTAATTTAAAATTCAGATGGGAGCAGGGGAAATGCACATGATTTTGAGAACAATTACAAAAAGGTATAAATCCTAACTAACGTGACCAAGGATTTATTTTATGTGTGTGAAAGACAAGCAGGGAAAAAAAAATCTTTGAAAACAAGAGCTCATCATAATTTGGCTGATCTTCACTGGCAGATTTTTAAATACTTATGGACCTTATTCCATTGCTAGATAAAATTTTACAGTTTCATATTAAATTTCTATATACCATCTGCCAACACTAGAAAACAGAAGTACTATAAAGCAT
The DNA here is from genome assembly GCF_035582795.1 of Mycteria americana. Classification (NCBI taxonomy): domain Eukaryota; kingdom Metazoa; phylum Chordata; class Aves; order Ciconiiformes; family Ciconiidae; genus Mycteria; species Mycteria americana. The sequence goes on from NC_134369.1 coordinate 38,831,830, forward strand.
CAGACAATACAGAAGCTATCACATTCCCTCCCCTACGCAGGTTTCTTACCTCTCTTATTGGATTATTTCCCTCTAGTAACATGTACAAAAAAATAATTGTGGCTACAAATCCCATTCTAATTGATTAATTACCTTTAGGTACATGAGAATGTACTTAATTCTAAATCCCTACAGACCTGCCACCTTTCTTCCCTGAAAGAGTCCCATCTCAAACTGCTTTCTCCTTTGGTGGCACCTTAAAATGACTCTATGAATAGCAGCAGCAGTCTATACCACATAACAGCGGTTAGTGGGAGGTTTTAAGAGCTGGAGTCACTTTATCTTCTTGATTCCTCAGAAGAGGAATGTGACACCTGCACTCCCTCCTGCAGCCACGAGGACTGCTATACGCACGTTTTCTCAAGAAAAGGTTCAAAGCCTCAAATCTAAATAAGTCCCTTAGTCAGACCCACATGCAAATAACAAAGATCTAGAGAGAAACAGGGATTAATACACTTTTCTTCTTGCGTTCCCCATTGACTGACTGTCTCTGACGAGCACACTAGTTTTGAGAATTTTCCCTGCCTCTCCCCAGCCCCACCAAGACAAGAGTAGTGCCCGCACACCTCCTACAGCGCAGGGGCATCGAGGAAGGGCAGTTCCCCAAACTCAGAAGCGGCAGAGCCCACAGCGGTAACACGCACAGCCTTCGCTGGATCCTGCCCTTGCTCCTCAAGAGGGAAAGTTGTCAAACACATTGAGGCAACACGATACCACCTCCACATAGCAATACAAACACCAGCTTTGCTTTCTTATTATTCACGGCTTGGCATGGCTTATGAATTCATACGGAGGCAAAGATACTATGGGCCAAATTTTCGAACACTTGTCTTTAATAAAGAACAAATAAAGTCATACCACCTCATTATTTTCCTGTTTGTGGAGTTACAGGTATAACCATTTTCCATGCAATTTCTTCACAGAGCTGTGCTATATCACTTACTCAGATAAAGAAAATCCACTGTAAACCACCGCTGTCATTTGGCAGTGTCATTAGCTTTTAAATTCAGGAATTAGCATTCTAAATTGCCTCTCTTACGACATGCACCACTGCCTGATACTCAAATTCTGGTTATGTTTGACATTACAGTTTGGGGAATAAAATACAAAGAAAATGATAGGTATTTTTAGTCAGATCTATACAAAACCAGATGTCTACCATACTAATGTATAAAAAAGTGTAGCTTTACCCTTTCCATTTTATGTTACAAATTGGAGATGTCCATATTAAATTGTGAAATCATATTTCCCGGGCTATTTCAGTAATTTGCAAAAAAAACCCCTTGAAAGCAGAGACTAGTAGAGCAATGTTGGTGTTTGATTTTGTTTGTTAAATGTCAGGCCCATAAGGCAGCACTTGATTAAAGTCATGTGTGCTTCAGCAGAAGCAGTCCCAATGTGAATGTAACTTTATGTCTTAACTGCAGCAGGACTTTCTCTATAGAACAGATACAATAATCCAAATCCCAAAAGATTGTGTGGTCTCTTTGCACTAAATTGACACTACAAAGCGGCCCCGAAGCAGCAGACTTGGCAGCGGGAGGTCTGCCCCAGCCCAGTGGCCCGCTGCCAGCCCAGGGACTCCTACACTGCTACCCCCAGATGCTGGCACAGAGGACGTAAACTAAAGCAAAGAGGGTGCAGCCATCGCATTGCCATGTTTGCTGACCCCCAGAGATCATACTCCCGTGGGGCAATGGTTATTACTTCTAGTCACCCAAGGCAGTCCTAATATATTCAGGTATAAGCATAGCACACACTAGCCCAAAAGCAAACAAGTGCAAAGGTCATTTCTGCACTGGTTTCACTGAGAGCATTCATAAGCAAAAGTTTTGGCAACTTTTCAGTAAGAAGATTTTACTGTCCTTGTAGGAAACAAGTAGCAGTCTTGCAGGTATGTTACAGGCCAGGCAGCAAAGTAATCCAGCACTGTCTTAGTTTCCTTATTAGGAAAATGTAAACAAAATAGACACTATTAACATGCATGAGTAATCTGCATAATTTTACAGACAGTAGATGTCATGCAAAGTGCTATTTGTACAGAGCCTCTGCTGACAAGTCATTAACTACCAGTTGTTAGTAGAAATATTAGCACAATGTTCCAGACTCTTTTGAGTTTCGCCATCTCAATCAGGCAAACAGTAACTACCTTTTTCTAAAACAATAAACAGGTATTTATTTCCTTTCAAAATAATCAAATAATCCCCAGCCTTTTCTCAGTAGCTATAAACAGTCTCTGCAGGAGAGTCCAAAGCCTCCCAAAGAGGCATCATATTTTCTTATTCCTACAAACGATGAGGATTTAAGAGACATCACTTAATGTGGTCACTGAGGTTGACAGCATTACGCCTCTTTTGTGGATTGAAAACTTTGGACTCTCTGGGCTGTCATGCCAGCACCTTTATCAACTATCATCTTGTTTGAAGTGTTTTTAAGAAATAAAATCAAAACAACCAAATCAAACACAAACAAACAAACCACCCAAGAGGCTTTCTGTTGTATTGAATTGTACAGGAGGCAATGAAAATGTAAGGAGATGATATTTGCAAAATGAAAATAAACTTCATAATGGGAAATGTGAAGTGCTATAAACTGCCCGAGCTGAGCTACTGGTGCCCCCGTGTGTTTAAGTGAGATTTTACTGTTCTCCTATGCATGGTATAATAGTCCTGACGTTTGCATTATACACATATTCCCTTCCCCTCCCCCCCAAAAAACCCTTAAATATTGACACAAAGTTACAAGCATGCAAGGAAAGAAAAAAAAATGTGTCTCTTACTTCATAAACTCCCTGCCAGGCAGAAAAAAATAACTTCTATGTTTTTGAATTGTTGAAGGCATTTCTTTATTTTATTCTTTTGTCCTCTATTAACATAGGTACAGCCCCCCTTGTGTACAGCAAACTTGAATACAGCCCAGTGGTGCCTGTACAGTATTTTAGTGATAAACCTAAATAGTAACTACAGAAACACAGCTAGTCATTAAAAATTCCTATTTTGCTTTTCTATGTTTTTTCCCCTCTTTCTATAGATACTGCTAAGTGACTCCAACATAGCTTTCTGAAAATATAAATTAACAAGGAGAGCGAACATTATTAGAGAAAATAAAGTTGTTAATATGGGTTTATTACTTTTAGGAATCAGGAGGCGTGCAGGAAGAAAATCTGTTCAGTGGTCAGCAAAAACCAGCCACTCCTAAGATATCACCTCGGGTGTTAAAAACACCTTCGCCTGACACTCATCACGCAGGCTCTGTTCGGCTTCTGCAGTGCCGATGTGCCATGCACCATCTGCCGGCTCCGGTACACAAGTACAGGGAATTGGCCAGCAAATTCCCATTTTTGTGGCATATTTATCCTGCAAACTGCTTCCACTCAGCTAACAGAGCCCTAGCAAAGGAGAAGAGCTCACGCTGCCTCCGCACATCCCTGCGGGCTTGGGGCGGAGAAGCCATCCTCCCCAGGCAGCTCCCACTGCCACCGAGAGAGAAAAGCCACCGCGCTCGCAGTCCTCTGGACCTCCGACGTCTTTCTTGGATTGCACACAGCTTGAACTTCACAGTCATTTCTTGGTAGATTAAACTCTTTATCAGGCATTTTCTAGACTCTACTCCTATTTTAGCAGCTTGAGCTGAGGTAACAGGTAAATTGACAAATGCAAAGGGAAGGCGAAGAAAAAAAACACCCCAATGTATTTATAGATTTCAGAAGAAAAGGCAGTAACTTCTTTCAATTAACAAGCTGTACTTTTTTTTCTATCCGTCAACAAGACAACTATCTGGTCACTTCAGAAAGAGAACACATGCTGCTAAATGTATTTTCTGAAAAGTGGCCATCTTTTAGTTATCTTTGGTACAGAGCAAGCTTGTGACTTCCCTTACTACAGCCAAGGCAGCCCTAAGAGGTTTTTGGGTTGGTTTTTTTTTTTTGGCAGGGGCAGTGGGGGAGACCATGTATTGTTCCTTGCAACACATCCACCCTCTGGTTTTTAGCATTTTAAAGTCAAAATATGATGATTAACACCAGAAAAAATGTAGATAGCCAAGATGGAAAATGGGCATAATTAGGACATGAACTAACAGCAATAGTATTTTTGTTACATATAAAATTATTAAGATCTTATTCAGCTGGAAAAGGTTATTATAATAATCACTCAAATTTGCAAACATTTCATTATAATCAGGCTGCTAGTATAAACTTGTCTATATTACAGCAGCCTAAATTGGTTTCCAAATTCCAAAGCCACAGAAATTAATTTTTCCTGACAGCACCTCGTTTGCAAGTGTACACATATAACGGGTGAAATCTTAGCCTTCTGAAAATCAGTCGTACTTCTGGAATCCTGGCTCGGCTGAAGCTGGTGACATCCGCAGCTATCAACACTGCTGCAGGTCTACACTGCTGGGGCAATTTCTGACAAAAACATTTTGTTAAGTAAAACAATTTTCTATAGGAATGTACTAAATTTATTCAGCTCTGATTGATGAAGTGTTTTTATGCTGAGATGCAATATCTGGTCAAAATGAGAAACAGACACACTCCAGAACAGTCAGTGGGTCGATGATGAGGATGCTGACATGGGATGAACCAGGTTTTAAACTGTCTACATTGGTCACTGCAACCTACAGTCTGAAAAATGGCTGGAAGTCAACACTCCTGGCAGCTCAGAATTTCTCATCATTAATAAGAGTTTCACACCCAATTCTACTCTTCACTACTTTCAGGCAAAAATTCCCAATGAAGACAGCGCTCAGGAGAGTAGTTGGTGAATTACCACTCTGCCATGGTGGTATTTAGGATGAAAACCCTATTTTGCTGTGACATGTTCCAATTATTGTTAAACCTCTTTCTTCCCTTCCCCCTTATTTGTCCCTTCTATTGTCTTGTAGATTTTCTTTAAGCACTTGCACACAGAATTATTAGCCAGTGATAACAGTGTAACTATGTTGTGGAAAGCCCATAGGTGAATCCTTCAGAATCTGAAGCTTTGTACTGATGTACTCTAAAAACACATGCAGTTATTTTTTCTATAGCTCAACCATAAATTACTTATTGTTCATATGGAAACCAGCGGGAACATCAATCACAAGTCCTTTCTCAATCCTCCTCAATACTCCTGTCAGCTGACACCTGTGCTACAGGCACAGAGTTTTTTGCTTAAACATTACAACCCATGACACTGTTTCTTGCGCTGCTCAGTTCACCTCCTTGCACATTGGCCAAGAAGTATCTGAGACATAAGCAAGCTGTAAGAGCTCACCACCACCAGAAACATTCTTCCAGAAAGTCACGCAGGTCTGTTTAGCAGAGCAGAGATTGGAGCTTCCTCCTCTGAGGAAATTCCGTTTCTACATCATGCAACAGAATGTCACAAAATATGTGTGTAAGACCCAGCCCCCCCCCCCCCCCAAACCAAACCAAACCAAACCAAAAAACCCCCCAGTTCAGAAAGGTCACAATATTTTTACTATACTAAGCATTACACTTCATCTGCCCATAACAGCTCAACGTCTCCGTTGATCAAACGGAGTCCTCGTTCAAATACCTCCTGTCCTCGTTCCTCCCCAGAGGACAAGGTCCTTGCCTGAATCCCGTTCCTATTCTGTTTTGTTCAGAAAACATTGGCTGACTGGAGTCACTGGGAGGCCAGGAATGTCAGTCCCCTGGCAATAACTGAGGAGTGGGCAGACTGTGGGGAAAATGGTAAAAACTGCAGTTTTTCAGGCAGATACCATATGTGGAAGCATCATGTATTGGAATCTCTTACAGAACTAGACTGTTTTGGATAAATGTCTTACCATGCCATTTTATCAGTTCTGTTTCCAAAGTAGACACCTAAGAGAAAGTCAAACCCATTGTGCAGGTTTTTCCCCAAATTATGCAAAAATAAATATTCAAAGAGGATGAAACAGAGCATTGTTAACTGATCAGTAATCGGTATCTTAAATTCTGAAGTCTTTCACAATGTAATAGTTAAAATCACTGGTACAGAATGAAATGCAAGTTTTGTTGGAGTAGCTATCCTGTAATCAATGGTCTATATTTAAACTCATGGTGAAAATTTATTGAATTATATGTACTTTTTAAAAAAGCAGTATGAGAAAATATTGTGTAGAATGACATAAGACCAAGTTAATCTTGCAACTGGAACCAACACTTTCAAAACACTTTCTTAAGTTGAAGTTTCTAATCAGATACTTTAAGAGATATCTATCTATAGATAGGCACATATCACCACAAGAAACTAAAGAAAGAGCAAGCGATGACTATCTGAAAAACTTACTGCAAAACACTCTATGAAAAGCAATGTTTGACATGAAGGTCTGATTTGCATGTCTATTTCTACACTGATTGATAGCGTTCACCTTACAAGGCTTTTTCACTCTGGCAGAAATTTCTCAACAGGCTGTTAAATACCCATGGTAGACTTGAAAACAGAGAGTCATCCTCATCTGATCAAGAGAGGAATGTTAAATATGATAAATAAACTGGATGTATCACCTTTCAGTTTTACTCTGTTATATACACAGAAGGTATATTTATTTAAAAAAAGGAAAAAAAAAGAAAAGAAAGGGGGGGGGGGGGGGGGAAAGGTTTGTGGAAGACCGTATGGGTGACTGGAAAACTAGTATTATTCAAGTCTTACAAGCACCAGAAAAGTTTCAATACTTAAAAGAAGAGATTCTTAACCTGCTTTTGCTAACATTGTAATTAGGAAGTAATGGCAAACAGCTGAGATGAAATATTTGTCGGAGATCCAGATTTGCTTATCTCTTCTAAGTTTTTTTTTTTTTTAAAAACATCTGGGGAAAAGAGGGAAATGGAGAGTAAAATTACTCACTTCTACCAGTCTGTCCCAATTTCTCTACACACAAACTCTCATAAAGGAGGAGGAAAGGGCAGAGGCCAAATTTTACTCCTTAAACCTCATCTCTGTCATTTAAGTTTGCAGAAAAGCATATGTCCAAAGTTTCTTTAGAAAATATATAAGCTTAGGTCTGCAATTGTCTGGTAGAAATGCCTATTCAGCTTTAATCCTCTCCTTAACCTCCATTAAGGCAATTGTATCTCTTTGGCTAGGATAGTCTCCATATCCGAATGGGGACAAAATAAAGGTCACAGACTTATGAACTGTGAAGACTTGCTACACTGTGTCAAATTGGTTTAATGCTGAGAGAAGAGTTGAGAGTTTCTGCTCTGTTTTGATGTTTGCACATAAACTATAATAGCTGGAGTTGCATACCTTCACCTTTTTGCTGTAATCCCAAAATAAAAGCTAGTTTATTACAATTCAAATAGCAATACATTGCAACATTATCCTAATACCCTAATATTTGAGTGAGATATTTCAGATGGTTTGCACAGCTGTAAGACTGATTCCAAGGAAAATTACTCACACAGAGCGAGACCAGAAGTACTGACCAAAAAATTGAACCTAAGCCCAGAGCATCCATCACAGCAACACAATGTTGAGGTGCTACTTGTGGACGCAGGGACAGGAGGACCTGTGTCCTTTGCAGCCCCACAGCTGGAACCCTGGCTTCCCCCTGCCCGCAGCCCTGCGCGATCCAGCATGGATCCTGTCCCACAGAGAGCTGCACAGGGTTCTGCAGCACGTAGGAAGAACCCCCTGTAAGGTTTCTCCCTTTATCTCTCATGACAACGCAAACATTTGACCTTTTCTGGTCTGCAAATGTTTCTAAAAAGCCATGAGATTTGGGCTGTATAGATTACATTTGTTTCATGTGAAATATATATGTGATATATTTATACACACTGTTGGGGAAGAATTTATTAAACCTGTTGTTTTGAGGTACTAGAGACCAGACACTTTCAAGACAACATGACTTTTTCTACAAAGCCTGTACGTTAAACAACTCCACTACTTCTTCTGCCAAAATCATTACATTAAGGAAGATAAAAGCTGGATGATGATTTTAAAACAAAGATCAGGCAACAACATGGTGAAGAAGTCCATGATTTTAAGCTCAGGATACGCTGCATCGATACACAAAACAATAATTATTACCAAAGGATACTAATAAATTCATCATAACTCAAAGTAGAAATTAGCTACCTTCAATGCTCTGTGGGCCAACTAGATTCATAGCCTGGTGCGCTGGATATTCTACCCGTGGTCTAGCAATGCCCAATTGCTCCATAACCCCATGGAGGAGCCTCTGAATATCTGCTTCAGAAACCCTGTCAGGGGTCCTAGGGCTGTGGCTAAAAGCTGAAGCCAATCCAAATGCCAGCAGAAATATCATGTTACAAAGCAAGGTAGTTGTCATTCTGGTAGCCACTTTTATCCTGTGAAAAAGAAAGGAATTTGATTATAAATGATAGCGGAAAAAAAGTTCAGTATGCATGCTGGAAATAACTTCTGATCTTACTACTGCACATCACAGTTTACTACCACAGCTTCTAGGGGCAGCTCAAAATCTAGCCAGCTGAAGGGGGGGGGGGGGGGAGCAGGGGGAATAGGGGGGATAGGCTCTTCTCTTCTAAAAATATATTAAGTGGCAAACTGCAGAAATCACTTTTCTGATTTGCATTTGCTCATAACATTCATTAACAGTCACTGCAAACAAAATGGATCCACTGTTTCATTTAATGAGAGTATGTTTCCCCTCCCCCCCATGTTTATTATGCTATTTTATAAAGCTCTGGGCTAAAAGCGAAGAACTCTTCAGCCAGGAACTGTGTTTTCCAAGCTCTATTCTTGCACTGCCTGAAAAATGAATCACTAGAAACTGCTGAACAACCTGGATTATATTTTATCTGTACCTTAAGACAAGAGGCTTCCTACTTCATATGCATCCTCTTCCCCACCTGAAGCAAATAGGTTTCAGTTGCTTCCTTAACTCCCTTTCACTAAATGGCTGCACAGTGTAGTTTAATTAGGAAAAAACAAACAAACAACTAAGCACCACTTACTGTCCCCTTTGAGAGGCTGAATTTTACTCAGAATGCTTGTTTCTTAAAGCTCCTTTTCCCCTCACATCAGAGAATAATTAAAACGCATCACTTCCAATCCCTTGAATAAACAAAATCCCCTCAAGTCCCCCTTGTCTTCCTTAAAACACACACAGCTGCCTGATTTCTCCACGCCAGACGTTTAAAGATGTTCCACTGCTCCAACCGCCCCACGCAAGGTACCTGAAAACGTCTTTGAGACAAAAATGGCTGAAAAAACCAATGCTGGCAATATTCCTCCTGCGCCTGCGCACGGCTCCGGCACGGCACGGCACGGCACCCATCCCCGCTTCACCGGCCTCTGCAGGAGAGCGCTGCGCGCCAGGCGAGCCCCCTTTTTCTATTCAGAGGCAAAAAAGCCTGCTTTCTACCCAATGTTCCCCGCTAATGCGCAGAGGAGCAGGGCCGCCGCTCCGCTGCCTGCACCGCCCCGCACCTCTGCGCTGCGCCCGTGGAACGCTGGACCGCGACCCCCCTCCCTGCCCCGGCAGCCAGGGCAGCTCAGCCGCGGCACGGAGCCCCCGGGCCGGGCCGGGCCCCGCCGCCGCCCCGGGAGCGCCCCACTCACCTCCCGCTCCCGGCGCGGCTCTGCGGTGCGGCGGCTCCGCGGCCGCGCATCCTCCGTGCGCAGCCACGGCCCCTCGCCCCCTTCCCCCGCGGCCGGGCCCGCCAGCTGCTCGCAGGCACCTGCCGCGGCCCTCTGCTCGCTGCGTGGGTTTGCCCAATGCAGATGACAGAAAGCCTGCGGGGGATATTCGAGGTCTCCCTTTTCAGCTACACGCAATAGTCCAAAAATAAACCGAAGGTTGTTGATGGATTAACGGTTACAGAAGTAAGGTATTACGTATTCCTAGGATTGTGTCCGTCTTCCCTCTGCGATTTCTCTCCCCGGAATAATATGATCAGCGGTTTACTTACGGAATAATAGTGTCACCAAAGTGCAGGTTTACAAGGTAACAACATGGCAACCATCTGTAAGCACTTGCAGGTAAAGGTCCCTGGGTTAAGCAAATCCATATACATCATCCACAGCAGAGGCTAACAACAAGACAACCGTAAAAGGATCTTGCTAAATGAAGTCTATCATTTACAGCACTTGGCAAAATGGTAATTTCTAAACGTTATTTTATGCAACACATCTTCACTGCTACTGCTGTGAATGGGACCATGTTCCATTTTAGGATAACTATCTACAGAAAAGCTCTGAGATTATACCCCGTAAACCACAACAGATCCGTGAACTACACTTTCAAATGTAGATTACTCTCTCTTTTTGCTGGTCTCTAGTACATTATACATGTCTGTAACTTGCAGGATTAAGCAGTAGGGACCTCCATTGAGCATCTAGTGTTTCTAATCTTTCTCCAAAACATGATCAACTTTATGTAAATGGATGTGTGCCTAAGCTGTTCTGTAAAACCTCTGAAAACAGAGCCTACAGCTTTCTTTGACAGTCTTTCCTGGTGTTTAAGGGGTTTGTGTGTCAGGCCCCTACCAAAATCTTCCTTTCTGACATTTAAGTGTAGTGGTTCAAGACCAGTTTGCATTGATCAAAAATAGTTTCCTGCTCCATCCATGACACATTGCCAAAGCTACATTAACATTCAAAATATTTGGTACATATTAATAGAAAAAAAAAAATCTCAAGTCTTGCTCTTTCAAACACAAATTGATGCGACAGCTCACTATTACAGGAGTCGGATCTCATTTTCTGCCTCATGACATTGCCTGTATCTCCTTCTGTCCTATTTCCATCTCCTACCTCCTTGCATCAGTTATGACAGCTGGCAGTTGCTTTGCTGAGCCTTATTTACCTCCGTGAAATGATACAAAGTGTGGTGATACAAAAGTAGGCCTGCATTCAACCTACCGAGGGATCTGCCAGCACCAGCTAAAGGCAGAGGGTAGGAGCACAAAGCCGAGAGCAGGGAGAAGCAGCTTCCTCTTTGGATGGGGGTGAACTGTTCCGTTGGCTCCCTTATTCCATGAAGCTGAAGCTTCCAATGCTTAACCACACCACCAAGCAATCCTGTAAAGATCCTCTCATGGCTGTTTCCCTAGTGTTAGATCTTAACAATAACGTAGCAACAGAGTGAGGCAGCTCGGCTGGGCTGATGGGGGCTGGAGGTTTCCCCCAGATCACTGAGCTGAACCAATTCAGCTAGTAAGTTGGTGGATATGTGGGGAAGGAGGCAGGGAACAGAAACCAAGCAGAACTATTCCTTTCATTAACGTATCACTCGAGAAGTTTAGAAGCCTACTCCTGCTAAATTATCTTGCACCGTGCCTTCTGCTGGTTGCGAGAATCACCAACATGTACCTAAGATGAACAAAAAGGAGAGCCAGAACAGAATCACTTCTGACTTCAGTGTTTTCAGACTTACTAATTTTTTATGTCCACAGTCTGCATATGACAACATAATCTAAATTTCTAAGTCATTATAGAAGAATGGGCTCAGAAAAGGGACAAAACCAATGGTTTTATTAAAACCAAAAGTATCCAGTGCTTTCAGCTCTTACATTTTGCCAATAAGCAATTTGCACATACAGAAAGCTAATGAACAGTTTCGGATGTTTACTCTTAAATAATTTTACAACTGATGACAGACATAAACAGTTTTAATTCCAAAAGATGTAAACATTTGCTTGTGCAAATAAACTTTAACACACTATGGCTTCTTACATTCTTCTCTTGCAACATTATCAGCATCTAAAACCTGCTTCTGCACCATCTAGTTACTGCTATTCTATTGCTCTAAAAATAAGTTAAAACCATCCTTTCATATTAAGATAAAATATTTTACTGCTCACAACTGAAAATACTTGGTACCTATTGCAGAACACATTGCTGGATGAAGTTTTAAGACTTTTCACTTCTTCAATAAACTGCACATTTATTTTCCATGTGTTCTAATAATTCTCCAGTGTGTATGTACACATGTCAAAATTAATTAGTTTACCTACTCAACAAGGAAAATATGCTCCCTATTTACTCCAATAGAGATAAAACCTGTTGTCTCAGAAGTAGAGCTGGTGTAAGGTCCAACCTAAATATCAAAGTAGTGCTACAATACACTTAAAACTAAGATGTAAATAAATTTAACTACCAATACTCAGTATCAAGACATTTTCTTTCACACGTCTGTTAGTTTTGTTTTAAATGTTTGAGAATTTTTTTAAAAAACTTGGTACTTAGTTTAAATACTGCAAAAATTGTTTTGGGAGATGCAGCATGTTGTTAGAAGCTGAGATAATCAAATACGAGATCTAAAACAAACATTTGTAAGAACAGGTTATTTTTGTTTTAGAAGTCAAATTTGTTTGGATGAACTGACCGGCATTTACAAAAGTTTCAGTAAATGAAGAAAATCTCAACATAAAACAAATTGTTATTTGTACAAGCCCATGACTCATACAGTTAAAAAAAAAAAATCAAAAAATACAAATAATTAGAGCTAAAAAAAAAAAAAAAAAAAAAATCACACAAATTTAGATTTTCCAAAGGTTAACCAAGTTACAATAAGCCCATTCAGTCATCATATTTGATCTTATAAGTCTATTGGTTTTGCAGTTGGTAGCAGTTTCACTTTAGGTATTGGATTCTTTGGAGAGCCTCTATAACGAACTCTTTCTTTTCCTGAAGAACTTCTTGTGATTGTAGATTTTTCTGGGGCAGCACCTGGAATATTTATATTTGCATTAACTTTTAAACTGGATTTCACTGTTTCATGATTGGTTAGATCTTCTAGAACAGACTTGGATGGATGAACAGTCGCTTTCTGTTCGTGGATTCCAGCAGTTCTGACAGAAGCATCAGGCTTGTCTGATGGATTTAATGGCCTGCAACATGATTTGGATGTTAAGTCTAGCTGCTTATGAGATATAGAAACTTGGTCATACGTACTTTCACTCCTGAGTGGCAAAGCCACGGAATTCTTTGAGGGCTTTTCTGTGCAGGAGAATAGTGCAGAATCATAGCTCAAAGATTTAACAAGCGGTGAACCAACATCACTTGCTTTAAGCAGCTGAGAGCTTACAGATCGTCTGTTAGCTTCCAATAAGGAATTCATTCTTCTTACAGACTGTCTAACAGGAGTACGTTGAAACTTAAGAGGTGGTTTAGTTTTGCTTGCAGAACTTGGATCATTTAATGAAAGCTTGTTGAACCATTGTATGTGGTCAGAAACCTTTCCGTGGTCAGAAACCTTTCCGTGGTCAGAAACCGTTGATGTTTTAGTTAAAGCTTTATCAGAATTTTCAGCTTGCAAGTATTGGTTGCCTACTTCATTTTGTGATTTAGGCAACTGCGAAGTAGGAAGCTGTCCTGCCACGGAAAGTTTAGCAGTATCTTCTTCTAAATTACAGCACTTTACCATACAGTTTTCAGCTGTTTGTGAATGTGTTGATTCTATTTCCTCTTTTCTTCCAAAGGAATCCAATTTGTTTAAGTCATCTTTTGATGAACTGTTCTGAACAGTCAACTTGTCTTCCCTGGCCAGTACTTGAGGCACAGGAAGTTCTGTTACATTTTTTATATCTGGTTTTGGGACCTGAAGTTCAATCTCAATAGAAGTTTTGAAGTTTCTTTTCTCCAAAACTTTAATTTCATCTTTTTTTGATTGCTCTTTATCGATAGTATAAGATTGATTAAATTGGTGCAACAGCTCTCTGGATTTTGTATTTGCTAGCTTTTCAGAAACTTCTTCAGCTAACAATTCTTTCTCTGGACTGCGCCCTGTTAGACACAGAGTTTCATTTAATGTTTCACCTGCTACATCCGAGAAGGAAGATTTTGTATCACCTATCAAATTGTGAAGATTACTTCCAGATGCAGAGAAGGCTTGCTTAACTTTCAGTAATGTTTCTGCAGTTGAATTACTTTCCTCTTCACAAAGCAAGAGTTCTAAGCTGTTGTCTTGTTTGCTTACAGTTGTGGATTTGAAACCATCCGGAACAACCGGTGGCTTTCCAAATATCAAAACAGATTCTGAAGAACCAATTCCTGTTTCAGGGTGTCCTGGAAGAATTCCCTCATTCCTGCTGATCGCCTGAGAATCTGTAACAATAGGACTATTCCACGACATTCGGTGAACTACTTTATCGTGACATTTTGGAGTTAGCAAGTTTTCTTCTGACTTGCTCACGTTCTTTGAACCTTAAAATAAATATCACAGTGTTTAAGAACAGTATTTTGTGATTTTAATGATCATTATAGGCAAAATTCTTGCTAAAACCCCCTAATTATCAAAGCAACACTGAATTTAAAGATGCCGTTACTCCCTTACGATTCAGAGATGTGAAAAAAGGTTGTAATACTAAGAACTAAAATTACATCTCTCATCTTGCTTAACTAACAAGAGAGACCTACTAAAATACACTAGAAACATAGCAAGCCTGTCCTAAACCAATTCTTTTTCCCCAGGAGCCACTAACATTGCTTTTATACCTTTATCAATAAAGTTACTTTTGCTTTTCAAAAGCAAAAGTCTTCCCCATCTAATATATTCTGTTAGATACTTACCTTTCTTAGGGAATTTTTCACTGACACATGGGCTGAAGAATACATCTCTTTTTGCACATTCAATTCTGCTTTCCAAACCTTGTTGACTTGCAAGGCGCCTTCCAATATTTTCAGATCTATTACCAACCGCACATCCTGATACAACATTCTTGAACAAACAAAAGGTATTAATTACTTTCATATAAGCTTGTAATTTGGAATCTCATTTACAGAGGAACCTCCAGTAAAAGGCTATGCAAATCAGCATAGGAGCCTTTTCTTGGCCATACTTCATCTTCCCTCAATTCTCTGTAGACCTAGGTAGTGAACAACCCACCTGCAGTGAGGTAGGCTTAACCATACTCTGAACACAGTGATTCTGTGCATAGGCTCTGTCATATCAGAATTTCAGGAACTGTGAGACCTACTGATCACAAGTGTGGTGAGTTGACCCCAGCTGGCAGGTAAGCTCCCATCCAGCTGCTTGCTCATTCCCCCCACTCCCCAGCAGGATGAGGAAGAGAACTGGAAAGGCAAAAGGGGGGCGGAGGGAAAGAACAAAAAACCCCCAAAACCACAAGTGATGCAAAAGCAATCACTCATGACAAGTAGATCGATGCTGAGCCAGCCCCTGACAGTGGCTACTTTGCAAAAACTCCTCCCATCCCAGTTTTATTGATGATCGTGACATTATATGGTATGGAATAGTTCTTTGGTCATTTCAGGTCAGCTGTCCCCTCCTCCAGCCTCTTGCTCCATCCCAGCCAAACCCAGTACAAGCTGATCAGTTACTGCTATGAAAATAAACGTAGGGCTTCTTGTACTTGACAGCAGGTCCCGTTGTGCTGTGATCCCTCCGTTACCAAATAAGTCCTTCCTGCTACTGAAAAGCAGTGCCCAAAACTTAGGGTTAAAATTTGCACAGTAACAAGACTGAGTTAGAAGCAGAATACTTACCATTTCTCTGTTGCTTTTCCCCAAACCAAACTTCAAGCGTAACGACCTACGAACCATTTCTTTTCGGCTAATCTTTGGAGAAAAACAACCTGTCTTTCCTGATTCAGCCCTGGGAGGACAGAGGGGAAGAAGTGACACAAAAAACTCTTTAGGAGTGCAATAAAACATTCTGACACTTATTTATGGTTATTTCCTCTAGTTTTACTTCTTCTATTGCTTTCTTGGCAAGCTTTTTTAATAGACACAGGATGCTACTCTGCCAGATCTTACTTTGTTTTGAGCTCCATTTTGCAACACTGGAAGATCTGGTGATTTTAAGATTACTATAAAAATTTGGTATCTTTTGAACACCAAAAAAGATCATTTTAAAGACAGATTGAGATTTTATACATAATTAGCAAGGGGTCTAGACCTACCTTTCCAATTTATCTGTAGTTTCTGAGAGCTAAGGCAAATTACCTGTATAATTTTTTGCTTGCATGTCTTTTACTTCTTCTGTTCCCTGTACTAGAGAGATGATTTTCACCACCAGTTGAAGGAGACATTGATGTTTGTGATGACTCAAGAGACACACAAGGGCTTGCTTCAAACTGAACTACAGGAACAAAATCATTTTTACATGATCTTACTATAGTCACATTTTTCAGATAAAGACAGTTAATACAATAAAGAATAGTTTTTTAAACAGGACAGATTTGCTTGCTTATTTTGTGGAGTGCTGACTTGAAATTACTTTGACTTCCACTTTTATTTAATATTAAATGAAGCTGTTGCTTGTAGCATCCATAGAAGCAGCTGGATTGCAATTAATTGCATACTACTGATATCACTACCTCAATTAAGTTTCCACACTGCTATCATCAGATCAGTTCCTCAAATTTAAGAGCTTAATAAGAAAAATTAGATTCAGTCTTAATATTATTTGCAGTGTGCTTTTTTACATACCTAGCCAGAACAGTTAAAGCAACAATAAATGAAAGAGTTACTATTCTACTAAACTTTTTTATGAAACAGATGCATTACTACTATCTTTAGAAAATGTCATTGCTTTGGTTTGCTTATGCATAGAAGCAAGAATTTCATGGTGAGCATGAAATGATTTAATAAACAAAAGCAAGAAGTTTTATACCACTCAACTGACGAAAAAAAATTTATCTTCAGGCAAAACAAACATAGCCAATCTAGACAATTCTTTTTACTTCAGTTGGCAGCACATTAAGGAACCAAACAAAAATAAAATAAGATTTGCAGAAGAGCCTGACAGTTGGAAGCACTCTAGTAGAATGAAGTATTAAAGCATTGTCAAACAAAAGAAACTTTTTCTATAGAATTTTGAGATTATTTAGCATCTAGAGAAAACAAGAGGTGACTGGATTCAAGAAAGAACCTTTATAATAGCAACAGTTACATTTCACATAGAGCTAAGACCAGCTATTTAAGTATTTAGGAGACAGAAGAAGGCTACAACTTTCAAAAGGTTGGAAGCATAGGCAGTCTTCATGGATTTGTGTGCTAAGATAGAAACGCGAGTATAACCTGGGTGATACAGAGGGACTGAAAAAAATAAAAGGACATCAGGATTGCAGATTTGAGAGATTAATATAACAGAAAACAAACAGAATTTTGCTTTTGCTCAATCCATGTAACATGACAGTTGCTGATGAACATAGACTAAGACAGGAAAGTAGTGCAAGGAACACTGTTAAGTGAAGATTATCAATGACTGCCTAACAAGAACAAAAGACTGTACATTTAAATTAAAAGCCATAAACAACCACTTCAAGCAGCAAGGAAAAAATGAAGGCACTGTACCTGATGCTGGTGTTGAGCTGCTGTTAAATATGCTACTTGGTAACAATTCAAACGCAAAACTATGCTTAAAAGATCGTCTCTTCTTGCTGGACAAGCCCTGAGAGCAATCAGTTGGAAGTTTACGCTTGGTACTTGGAGTAAGAACCACCGGAGTCACTGATGAAAGGACTGAAATCAAGAAAACCAAATTTGCAATAACAGCTTAAAATGTTGAGAGTTTACTAAAATATAAACAGTTGTTTTGGGTTTTTTTAAATTCTGAAAGAAAATTGTTGTAAAAGCTTAGCCAAAGTGCATGCATTTTGAACAGGCAAAGCAATCAGTATAGCTTAGGGTTTGGGTTTTTTTATTTTGGGGTTTGTTTTTTTTTTTTTCTGCAAGTTAGAGTACCAGAAAGGAAAATCCAAAACCACATATTAATAAAATTATAGGTATTAGGAGGAAAAAAAAAAAAAAGTATAGTCATCTTCTGTAACTTTAAGAGACAGAGTAAGAGCGAAAGAATTTCAGTCCTGGCAATTCATTCCCAAGATGATAAAATGCTGCACTACTGCACTGAAGCCTTAGTGTGCATTAGATAAAAAGCGATAGTTCAGCTGTGTAATCCTAGAACTGCACAGCACACTGCTGCAGTGATTGTAGCTGCTCCAAGAACTACAGTAAATGCAGTATCCTCAATAAATATGTATCTACATTCAAAGTTTTAAACAATTTAAATGTAATCACTTAGTTTCAAACTAAGTCATAGTTCTTCAGTTAAAAAAAAAATTGTGGAATATAATTGACAAATCCAGAAGATACTGCATGGGTTTTATTTAGTACAAATGCACCAATACCTACCGCTTCTGTCTTGTTGAGGTGTAGTGGAGGGTGTTCTGTTAGATTTAAATTTATTCAATGCTCCACTAAAAACATCTGAAATGCAAGACACACCGAGCAATCAAATTTAAATATTAAGTTTGTCTTGCTCTATTTTCAACTCAAGTTTAACTTGTATTCTTTCAGAGAGAAATAATGCAAATCAGTTTAAATGTTTGTTTTATGTAAAAACTATAGTCCAGATCTTCTCACCACATAGTTTTTGTTGCTTTCACAATAGCTGAAAAATTCTATTTTGCTTAACAAAAAAAAAAAAAAATGCACAGACAACAAAAGTTTCTCATAGAAGATTCTACTGATCATTATAAAATTATATGCCTTCTGATTTCTTGTAGGCAAACCTAGAAGGTATTCATTGAAGTCTGTCACAGAAAGTCTCACAGACTTTCTCACTTTACTAGACAGTAGTCTTGAAGCTGAAAACCTCTTAGAGCTTTGAAGTTAGACCCAAATAGAAGTATGAAATTTTGGTCTTGCAAAGGAATAACGTACAACTTTTCTGTCAACTATGTGTTTTTGTTTTGGGCTGTTGTTTTGTTTTGGGTTTTTTTGGTTGTTTTTTTTTTTTTTTTTTTACGCAAAATTAAACCCAGCAGAGTATACACGTGAAGTTTTAACTGTTTTTCCTGCTTTTAAAAGTGTAAAATGGAAGTATTTTTATCAACTGCTATTGCAACCTACAGTTGTATTTCCATGTGTTCATAGCGAAGCTTAGCAAACTACAAGCCTGTGATACTTCTTTTATGGTGTCTGGTAGATATCAGGTACTTTTTAAAAACTCATCTTTGAAAATAAATAAAGTGTAGTAATACTAGGTTTTACTACATCTGGATAAAGAGTAGAAGCTGCCTACTACCAGAATCTACTCCGCAGAATTAACAAATTCTAACTGCTTCTCCTCAAAATTTTAACATTCACAAACATTTATCGCTTTGCAACTCCAGGATGATCTCCATCCTTCAGAGTGGAAAAGTATATTACACAAAAAACCGCCATGCCTTGGCTAAACATGTACAAAAATAAAGCCTTAATTTCAGTTACTGTCAGGTTTAATATTCCAGGTACATGAGCTAAATACAGACTCATATTTTTATAGCAATACATACAAAATCAGTGTTATAGTGGACTTGAATCAAGTCAAGTATACATATTCCATACTAATTCCTCAAAGAGAATGCAGAATAGAGAATATAGCATCTGATCGTCCATATTTGGCAACCCCCCCATTGAACAGCTAAACTGCAAAAAAACCCAAACCCATGAGATCAGAACAAACAGTATCCACTAATATCCAATTCAGAGTTACACTACAAAACACAAATTAGTCACTCTAATTCAAAACACACATGCCATTTATATTCTTGCCTTCTCATGACCTGACTTAAAGTATGCAGTATCTTTGAGTGTCCAAGTATAATTTCAAAACTAGCAAAAAAAAAAGAAAAAAAACCCCCTTTATCAGTGTTCTGCAACGGGATCTGAAGTTGACTCAACAAAAAGCTGGAAGATTAATCTGGCTTCAC
This sequence comes from Mycteria americana, assembly GCF_035582795.1. NCBI lineage: Eukaryota > Metazoa > Chordata > Aves > Ciconiiformes > Ciconiidae > Mycteria > Mycteria americana. Next base: position 38,851,514 of record NC_134369.1, read on the forward strand.
AAATCCGAACACAAGCAAAATAGCTTCTTTGGTGGACAACAGACACACTAGAATAAACTCAGAGTAAATATACAATCAAGTGATGTGATTGCTCAAGTCTTATATAGATTTTGCAAATCAAACCCAACAAATTCCACAGGCATCTATTCTGCTTGTGGAAGAAGCAAGTGCTTAGGATCAGCATACCTGAAGTCTCAAAATAATTCTATTTTAGCTGCTGAAACTTTCACACAACATACCTACCCCCAACACTTCGATGCCTCCTCTTCTTACATTCACTGGGAGATTCATTTTCACTGTCTTCGTGGCCCCACAGCGAGGGAGTAGATTGAAAGGCATCAACACCTAACATTGCAGGAATCTTTTCCAAGATAAATTCTGGTACTTGTCCTGAATTAGTTGAGAAATTTTTTTTTTTTAAGTTATTTAAAAAGTTGGAAAGAAAAGCTATATACAAGTATGTGCAACAAGACATTTTGACAAACATTTATGATCTTACCGATTTCTGCTGCATGGTCAATAAGTGTTTGCACAACAGCAGCTTGCAAGCGAATTTTTTTTTCTGTACTGGCTGACATCTTTTCATTTTCATTCGAGTGCAAGAGGTTGGGAGCAAAAATCACTGCCAGATTACTGCTATCCATTCTGTTTTCATCGGATCTTAACAAGAAAAGGTTGGGGTTTTTTTTACACAAATTATCAGGACATAAGCAGTGGAGAGAGAAAAGACCAAATAAGACAAATGCAGTTAAAAAATAAAAAAAAAAACAAAACAGAGTCATTCACTTGAGTGCTCACATACCGAGATTAATGTGTAGACTTATGCACCCCAGGCTAGGTAACTGCATGACTATGTTATTGAAATCAAGAGGTTATAGACCCCGGTCAGTTTTGGGGAATGCAAGGTATCAGTTAGATTATGTTAATTTTATCAGTCACTCCTTTGCTTTCCAAAGAAGAGGAATACAGCTATGAAAGAATGGAACAAAGTCAGGTCTCCAACAAAATAAGGTTTCATAAAGAAAACACTTTGGATTTATGAAAGAAAAGACCACGACTGAATTCTAGTGAATGACTGCAGATAAGAAAGTTTAAAGTCACAAACCACTCTCAGAAAGTTAGAGCAGTTGCCTGGAAAGAGAAGTTGTTAAAGGAATTGGGAGCTGTTTACAAGCACTCTCTTTACACTGACCTTAGGGACACAGTTTTCAGAAAGTTGAAAAAGTATCTCAAAGCTTCAATTGTTCTGTCAGCCATCAAACACGACAGCAACACAGTTGCAGTTTTCTTCTCATTTCCTAGCTGCTGAGCTTTGAAAAGGCCTTCCTGCAGGTGAAGTGGAAGGATGGGTTCTGGCAGCTCTCTAAAGAACTGTTTAAGAAGCCCTGCAACATCACATGGCAGTGCCGCTGAGAGGCAGTTTTCACCTTGATCCAGTTTACTCTGAAATTGTTTATAAGAAACATGATTTGAAGTCTTCAACATACTGTCAGATTTCTAAGTTTAGGCATTAATCCTCTAGCCCATATCAGAAAAGACAGTCACATCTTCCCCATTTTTAGTTTCAGCCTTGTCATGTTTTACCTAACTACAGTATCTACAAAGAGACACAGATGACGTTGTCAGACCGCATGTGTTAATTTACAGGTTTCCCATGTACACATCCTTCTGGGAGAACACTGCTAAACAAATATCCTCACAGTATCCAGTGTGCATAACTGCTAACAAGTTTGTTCAGTCACAAGTGTATTCTCACCATCTGGAAAGCTGAAAAAGTTCCCGGGGGAGGGGTGGGTAAAGGTGAAGTTCACCAGTTTCTAGACTAGATCTCCTCTCATTTCTAAAGCAGCTAATGTTACCAGTCTACTTCCAATATGAAAACCTGAATATGACTGAAAGGAGGCCAAAAACTAAAACATGCAGATGATCAAATGAAATGCAGCTTATTAAAAAGAAAAAAAACAGAGGCTTTAGCAAATACCTTTAAAGCTTTTAAACGAACAAGAGAGCCAGACTTTCTGAAGAGTCCCTCGGTGTGAACATGTTCTTCCAAATATTCACAAGTATCAACAAGAAAGCTGAGGAAGGAACAGTAAAATACTTCTGACACTCAGAATAAAGCTTGTTTTTTCCAGAAAAACTATTTCATTATAAATAGATAAAACTTAATATATAGGATAGTTTTCCCCAATGACAAAAAGTATAAAGAAATACAACTGAATGATAGCTGTGGCTCTGAATTCCCCATCTAACTTCTGCATCCCTCCTTCCCCAGCTGAAGCTATTCTTATATATCCCATAAGCTTTAGCAGGCCTGGAATACTATGTTCTGTCTTCTGACAAGAGTTCAATACTATAAACAGAGCAAAGTAAGCATAAATCTAAATATACAGTGTCAATTTACCTCGGAATATAACCATATTCTGGCACAAATGACTGCGGTAATGCATGAAAAGATTTTCCAAAGATTTTATCCTAAAATACAAAATTCAGTTAATGTTATTCAAAAGTTGACAGGATTACCAACTACATATTACAGAAAATCACGTATTCCACGAAGTACAAACAGAAGGGTAGTTAAGACAAAAAACAAAGTCTTTCAGATAAGAGGTATTGTCAGGAAAACCACTATCATCTCTAGATAATCTGAGCCTATGCTGATTCTAGTTACAGGTAACACGCTAGATTACTGTGAAATAATAGAAAGGTTTTCTGCAGTACGTTTTGCACTTTTTATTTTACAAGGAGTCAGTTTTCCTATAAGGCCCCCAAATCAGTAAGGATATTTAACACACTGTTCTGGAATCTCACCTTACCTTTTCAAATTGACTAAATCCCATTTTTCTTAAAAATCAACACAACACATTTGAAAGAACTTTTTTTTTTTAAGTAACTTTTTCTTCATCTGAGGCACTTAAGATTGCTGTTACAGGGAGGATTAAACTCAACAGAATAGTCTAGAAAACTGTTCTGAACTGTCATATTTCGCATTTGTATTTAAGAAACTGTTATAACTCTATGGCCTTATAGCAAGACATCAGAGTATCTGTTACATACTAGAAAACAAGCAATTTCTTCAGTCATTACTACTGATGCTCACAGCATTTTTAAAAAATGTTTATGCGAAGTTACTGCAGTTGTTTCAGTTATAAAAGCCCACATTTCAATGTAACAACTTGTACTTTTCTTTCTTTGCCCCACCTCTTTTCTGTTTATATTTACGGAACATGCAAGTTGGCCCCTCCCCCAAAGAGAAGAAGATTGGGATCATGCCCAACTTGTTATCAGAGATGAATGCAAACTCTTGGTCACTTATACCTGAAATTCAAAGTGCTGACCATGTTAGGAAAATAGTTAATCAATAACTAACCCATTAGGCCATCTTGGGCCTATCTGTCCTACAGAAAACAAGCATAACACGATAAGGAAAGAGAAGCAACACATTTGTCATTGTATTCCAGGTTGTAAAAGTACAAAAAGAAATTTAACTCCAAGATACAATGTTTTTCTGTATTTACAAGATAAAGTAATAGAGAATTCCAGTGGCTTGTAATTCAACATTTAAAATTCATAACTATCTCACACTAAAGTGAGATATCCTCACTTTACTAGGTTTTGTTTGTCAGAAATTGTGATTTAAGGTCTTAAAAGAATGTCTGTTCCCTTACAACAGGAATAAAATGCCCCCTGGCAAACCAAATGTTATTCTATACCTTTTTCTACCTTGCTCAGTTGTTATTTAAATATACATTTTCTTCTTTATATAAAATTTAAGCACTAGACAGCTGTATAGACATCTTTTATTATGACATACATATATTATACACAGTTCTTATTACTTTCCTTCAAATGGGGCAAAAAAAAGTCTAGAACCATATACTTGATATTGACAAGGGGGAAGAAGCTAATTCTAACTTTACTGTTGGTCTCTCCCTTTCCAAACAACCCAACTCAAGCATGTGTTTTCACAACTTCTTTGGCTTATATTGACCAAGGGTTACTGCAGCATTTTGTAATACCTTCTCAGCCTTACAGAAAGCTCCTTCTGAGAATGCTCGGTTCTGTGCCATATCAGTTGCACAGGGATCTTGTTTAGGACTTAGTAGTGGTCCATGCTATATAAATTAGAGCCTACCAGAAGATCAGTGTTCTGAAACAGACTTCAGTGCTGTATAAACTGGCATCCATTATGATACTTTAGTTTTAAATAAGAGTCCCGAGACAGAAAACACACTTTTTTCCTTCAACGAAGTCAAAGTAGGTATTTAAGATAACAGGACAGATTTCAGTCCTCAGAGCACAGGCAAATCAAGGCCAGATCTGTCTGTACCAAAATTCCCATAGTCATGTCTTATACTAAGAAACCATACAAATAAAGCCCTTCAAACCAAAAATCTAAGGAATCAAGTAAAATAAAAAGACATAAAACTTTTAGAAACTACACAGTAGCTATGTATTCCAAGACTAAGATTTAAATTCCACAGTGAGTGACATTAAGCACAGTAAAGTATAAGAAGCTCTTGCATAGACAAGAGGCATGCATGCATGTTTGAGAGAATATCAACTACGTTAACAAAACGAGGAACACATCCCCTTCACCATCTGGTCTGCCTTGCAACACTCAGGCCCTAAACGGGCGGGGGGAATTCAGCATCTCTAGACCATTATCTTACTAAATCACAACATGGCTATCCTGACCACCGTCTGGAGCACTTACTCGCTGAGGAAAAGGGGGAAAACCCGACTTTCCCCGTTGCAGGGATGAAGACGTTTTCCCACGAGGGGAGGTGATGCCCAGTCAGGGGCTAGCAGGAGCAATAGAGTTACGGTAAGCGTCACTGATGCCAGAACCGGTAGCCACCCGGCCTCACCGGGGACAGAAGACCAGCTCCCGGACCTGTCTAAGCTTTGCTCCCACAGCGGCAACCGCCGTGCTCCCCCACCCCGCCGCGGCGGAGCGCCGGGGGCCGCCGTTGCCCGGCCCGGGGGGCGGATGTCCTCCGCGAGCGCCGCACCGCCACCGCCTTCCTTACCTCCGCGGCCGCCGCTCCCGACTGCTTGGCCGCCGCCAGGCAGCTCCCGCTCTTCACCTTAATCCCGTAAGAGGCCCGGAGCTCCTCCAGCACCGCCAGCCGCACCAACCTCCGCCTCTGCTCCGCCATCCCGGCGCCCGCCGCCTCCCCAGCCTCTCGCTCCCCGGCCCCCCACCACCTCTCAGACCCTGCTCAGCGCCATCGCGACCTCCCGACGCCAGGCCCAGCCCGGCCCAGCCCCACTCCCGCGCCGCCGGTTACCGCCTGGCTCAAACCCAGCGCCCGACGCCACTCGCGCCTCTGATTGGGCCGCTTGCCGTTCGAAATCAGGCCCCAGCCGCCCAACGGCCACTCGGGGCTGCCCCGGCGGCGCCTGGCTGCTGCGCCGCCCCTCAGCCTGCCTCGGCTCCCAGGGCCCCGCGCGCCGCCTTCGGGCGATCGCGCTGGCTACCTAAAGGCCCTCCCCTGAGGCCGCCGGCGAGAGGGTGTTGTGGCGGCTGCGGAGGGGCGGACGGCGTCTCCCGGGAGCTCCTGCGGCCGGTTGCCGGGTGGTGTCGGCGTCGGGGAGCGGCTGAGCGCTGGCCGCTGACCGGTCTCTGGGCAGTGGGAGACTCAGGGAGCCAGCAGCCGGGATGGAATAACAGGCGCAGCAAGAGGGAGGGTCCTCCAACACTAAAACTACCACGTTTCCTTCCCCTCACCCCCAGCAAGTTCCAGGCCAATGTTACTAAGTTTGGGTTGGTTTGGTTGGTTGTTTACTTGAAAAGAAATGTTCGTTTGTTTCTGTGAAAACATTTCAATTTAAATTAAATCACCGCAGTTTTGTGAATAAACGGAATTCTTCAAGGAGGAATGAATACACGATGTCAACCTTCCTTGATTGTAATGGTGTTGTATATTGGGGTAGAAAAAAGATTAAGGATCTTCACATCTACTTCAGTCAGTGATGTTACTTTCTCCTGCATTACCTTTGGTCTGTGCAGACCCATTTAAGATGATTTCATCATTATCTGTGGACAAAACCACAACTCGGAATTTAAGTGGCAGTTAATCCATTAGCAGCAGGTTTGTTTGTACTTTCTAAATTTGGGGTTGCTTACCCATTCCATACTGTGTTCTCATACACCGTCTCCAGGAGGGTCATTTGGGGTTTTGCACTATGTTATAGGAAGAACTGCACTGGTTTTTTTAAAGTTTCTATTCCAAAGGTAACTCTTCAAGTCTGAATAACAGTCAAATTAATGAAATGCAGCCTTTCTGTTAGAGTCATAAATAAGTGCTGTAGCAAAAATAAGCTTTTCAGCTTTTCCTTGATACATATTCTGGTACTACTGCTAAAGTGAGCCTTACTTCACTGAGAGAAAGAGAACACCAAAAAGCTTAGACACAGAATGATAATAACCATGTTATGGTGCTGTGAACACCTGTGGACACAAAAACTAGAGAATAAAACAAAAAGGAGAATAGCTAGAGTTTTTCCAAGAGTCATCAAAATATAAAGAGAAAAAAAAACTAGAAAATTTTGTGGAAGAAGGACCTAGCAGCAATAATAAATAGCAGATTAGACATGAATTTTCTTAAGTAAAAACCCAGGATTTTGATTATGGATGTCAAAATCATGTCATTGAGCAAAAGTAATATTCCTCTAAATGTAGTTCTAGTGCAGCCTTACTGTAAGTATTATTATCTGTCCTGGCATTGAAATTACATGAAAATACAAAATTCCAAAACCTAAAATATCACTGATGAGAAAAGTAAAGGAATAAAATAAATAGGTACCACAGAATTTAGTTTAAGCAATCTCTATCCAGCTTAGTTTTCTGTAGTAATGATGAATTACACAAGAGGGAGCTGTGATCTGATAAATATATCAAAACTATTCATGTCAGGAATTTTCCGTTCAGTATTCCCATAAGAAAAAACACATGATGACAGTATGTGCTGTATTTTTTTTCCCAAAAAAGCGATGGAGGTAATTTTTTATATTTTGCAGAAGATATTTAAAGCCACAGTATTATCTAATAATTTCGTCAAAAACATTCGTCACATATTTTAATATCCTTTAGTTGACTATTTTAACATATTTCTGCTTTATTTACAGGTAGAGACTGGAGTAGAAAAATTACTCTGCAAATAAGAACTAGGCAGCTAATTTTGGAACCAGTTGTAGCATCTCAACTCAAATCTATTACACTCTTTCAAAACTGAGTGAGAAAAAATGAAGTAAAAAGCTATTTGCCCCCCCCAACCCCGAATTGTCTAAGAATTGACATGCCAAGCTTCTGGCATTTTAAATAATTCTAATTTTCAGAAGCTATGGGTGAAATCCTGTCCTGAATGAAGTAAGTGGCATAACTCTTTTGTCATCAGGAGGGCCACGTTTACACTCCTTTTTGCATCCAGCATGTAATAGACAAATGTAGTTGTACACACAGACACTCTTTTGCACTATCCATATATAGGCATATGTTTACATTTGGGGAGAAAAAAAAACCATGAGCACCTACATTTAGCGTGGCATTTTGTGAATTTTGGAAGCTACTCCAGAAATCAGAGCTTTAAAAAAGAAGTCGAGAATTTACTAATAGTCTCATTTCAGTAACCACTCAGAACAGTCAGTGGTCAAACCAACCAGAAACTCAGCCAGAGGAAGCAGAAACAAGCTACTTCAACAAGCAGAGTAATGTCACGAGGAGTATGGAAAACAGACCTTACTCTGAAGTACCCCTCCCTGAACAAACTCAGAACTTGGTGGGAAAGAGCGTTAAGTATCCCTCATTCTGGCAATACAAGGGCTGGGTTTGCCTTACTTTTTCGATCAAACCAGCTGAGGGCAGAAAGATCATAAGGGCAGATCATGAAAAAGAAAGATCATGAGGGCAGAAAGCCAGACCATGCCATCCAGGAGAAACTCTGAAAAGTAGCTGCATGAGGGACGTTTATGCATTGATGTCCTCAGAGTCTGACTACTAATACAGTTTATTCTGAACATCCTTACTCATTCTTGTCTCTTCCTGGCTTTCTCTCTTAATGAGGAATTATTTACTCCAATTCCCAATTGTCATCTCTCCATGCTGATCAGCCTGCATTTACATTAGTTATGTCCCTTTTCCATCTCCCACTCCCTCCTCTGCTTTGCCTTGTCTTCAGTAAACAATTTGGCCCAGGACTGAAAGTGTTGGGGGGGATCAGTCTCATGCAACAGTGTCCCTACTTGCAACCATTCAGAATTATGTCAGAAGCAAAACAATCTGGATAGTCTGAATACCTTCAACATTTATGGTTAACTATATCCCCTACCTCTGTGACTAGCTTGATGAAAACTAATTCCAGATCAAGAAAATAGTAAGGAAGAGGATTTAAAGAGTATCTGAAGTACAAAAATAAGGTTAGAAAGAGTGTCTTCCAAACTGACATTCAACATGAATTTCCTCTGAACCATGGTTTGAGGATAGAATAATTCTATTTAACCCACATTTCATTTGGCTTATGAATTTGGTCTCAACTTACCATCTTGTCACTTCAGGTTTTTGAAGAGACTGTTGCAGAAAATTAGATACGACAATCTTAAAACCTTAGTATCAATTGTATAAATTATTGAGCTTGCTCCACATACAGGTTTCTTGGGGAGAGATTATCAAAGCTAACTCATTCAAGTTTGAATATTCCACACTAAGAATTATCAGTATTTATTTTGTCTGAAATATTCTAAAACTTGATTTTGTAAAAAGTAGTAATTGATTTTTTTTTTTACATTCACTAGTGCTTAGTCAAGCAAGTTTTGCTAAAGAAGTTTTGGGACAGCTCTCAGAGAACAGGAGTATACAGCATACCTTTCCTCCATTTACTCTGCAGGACCACATGTTTGAAGGAACGGAAGAATCACCATGTGAGGGTAAAGATAACCTGCATCTCTATTTTATGTAGATGAAACTTTGGAAAAGCCTGAAGATTTCATAGGCAGATTCTAACATATATAATGCTAGGATCTTGAGTCAGTGACGAAACTTCCATGCTTATTGCACTGAGAAAGTATTTTACCTATTTTTCTTTGGGGTTGGAGACAGTACTTCTGATACCTTCAAATGCTAATTAGAATAAGTCAATCAACTGTGAGCAGGTTTAAAGTTCACCACCTCATCTAGAACTCTGCTAGAAAATAAAGAATCAGAAAATGACTGAAAGTAACAAGATTTGTTGATTAGGCAGAGAAATTTGAAAAATTTCTTTTACCACACTAAGGAGTGGGAGAATTTTTTTGAAGCCACATACTGTCTTGGAAACCAGCTTGTGAAATTTAAAGAGTGCTTCTGATTCAAAGCAGCTTAGCTACTGATGATACCACACTGGTCAACTCAACTCAACGTAGACACTTTCTGTTGTAAGTGCTTGATGTTTTCAAGCATGGCTGAAGGTACGAGTTTATACTTGACACTGTGCATGACATTTTGCACTTATAATACATTTCATTTTATCTTTAACAACACTAGTAGGAAGACTGTTCTCTCTTTTCTGGTTTTCTCTCACTTCCAGTTCTTGTGCTTGCGTGGTTGAATGGTCTGAAACTGGCAATTTACCTGTGATAGCATGATTTAACAACTAGATGTGCAATCTTCACCCATTGTTTTCAACCCTAAAGCACCGAATTTAAAATAAAAGGTGTTAAGATACCTCTAACAAGGACAATGTTTTAAGCTGTTCCTCAATGCAGAATATTCTCTGGTAAAACCAAAACATGGATCTGTACATCAAGCTGCAGGATGTACCTTTAAAATAAAAGCAGAGTTGAACAAGCTGTCTAACAGACACAGAGTTTCACATCTGCTGCTTAAACCACAGCTGACTTCATGACTTAAAATATAGATTGATACAACCATAACATACTTAGAATAGTTATAGATTTGTATTTTATTGACATCGTAGACTGTGGGACAGCTTAAGCAACATGTAAGCAAGGCGGACCAACTGATGGTCTGCTCAAGATGGAAATAATAAATGAAGACTAGTAACATTCACCTCAGTAGCTTGCAAAAATTGCATTAGAAGTTAAAAGATATAAGAAGCAATTGGTTTGCTTCCTACCTTAGTAGTAACATTAAAAAGAACAGAGATACCCAGAAAGAAAAGAGTCAAAATGGAAAGGCAGGAGTTGCATTCAGTTTAAATAAGGTTTATGTAACAGAAATCTGAAAGGTAAAAGGAGGCTAAAACTAACACAGAAGTTGATGCGTATTTCCACCTTAACATATGTGTATGACAAATGGGAATCCAGGGGAGGACCCAAGTACCTAAACACACCCAAAAGCCTAGGAAAGATTTCCCAGAATTCAAGCCACTCTCCTGGAAAGCATGCTTTTGTTTAACAATACTAGAAAAAAAACTTAAAAGTTTTAGTAAATCTATGAATAGTAGCCTATAGTAGATAGAAAAAACAGTCAGTGCTTTGTTGATGGCCTAGGCAATATTGATAATTCAGGATAAGTAGCCTAAGGGTGGATAATCTTTTATCCCCATTCACTTTTCCTAGTGTGCTCCATTTCTCAGAGAAGATAGTCATAGCAGTCTTTTGTTTCTATTCAGGATAGCAATTCTATGTTTAGGTTTTTACTTTCAAGATATACAAAGCAAAACCAGTTTGAAATCCTGGCGTGACAGATTTATTTAATAGCAATTTAAAATAGTTTATAACTTTTGTCTTGGATGTTTTTTTGGTTTTATTTTTTGCTTTGGTTTTTGTTTTGGGGTTTTTTTTGGGGGGGGTGGTAGCTTTTATACCCAGTATTTTTCTTTTAGACTTGAAAAAGAGCCTGAATGCTTAAAGGCTTATCTGGTTTTTTTCCCACCTGTACCAGTTGGTCTTACAAGAGCTTTTATCTACAAACCTGGTCTAAGGATATAGGTAGGATAATGACAGTTACCCTGCCACTAGAGTACAGAAATGCTTTTGTTTGTTTATATCTTGCAGAGATACATGATTATTTGGAAATCTGGGTCTTAGCTGCTGCTGCACCTCTTCCCACATCAGCAAAGATTGCAGACTTCCCCAGCAAGTTCTCAAGGCATCTATTGCAAGTCTGCTTGTTCTCTGAACGCAGGGACAACAATAGCTTCTTCAGTCTCAAGCAAGGTCTTCAAGGCAGAGCAAAATGGTAATTACTTCCCTTTCAGGGGAAAAAAAAAAAAAGGAGAAAAAAGGGAAGAAGGATGCAGTACCATAGATTTAATGCTGCTATCAGACAAAAAAACCCCAAACCATAATAGTTTCCTTTAACCAAGTCTGAATCAAGGGTCTATAGTGGCACTTAGAAGAAAAAAAAAATCTCTTCCTCTCACTTCTCACCCTCCATTTTCATTTTAATTCTACTTAATACGAGCTCTTTTTTCAGCACATCCCTTTCAGAAACTTCCCTTCCCAGCACATCCCTTTCAGAAAGGAGAAACTGATTTTTTTCATCAACTGGCTCCCCCTAATATCTTGTGAATCCTAGAACTTGGGGATAACACTCAGGTAATAGGAATTGTAATTTCCTTTTCTCAACTCTATGTAAGTAGAGACTGCATTTAGAGGATTATGGAATGTTTCTGGTAGGACACTTTATTTTGAAATCATAAATAGATAATTCATTGAAGGGTTGGAACTTTTACATCCAAGGCAAAATCTGGGTTTTTAAAACCTCTCGGTGTCAAGAATTCAGTTTATTTGGGTAACTGCTATTTTAGAACACAGTTGTGTGACACTGACTTGAGCTGTAAGGGAAGCAGATGCTAGGCTCTATGAGGTTATTAATGGAGTCGAGTCACTGAACAATTTTGTCAGTATTTGCAATGTGGAGAAATTATTTCCCATCCACTCTCAGAAAAGAGTTGTGTATTTTGGCTTCTGTATTTTTCTGCTTTTGTGTAAGACTTTCAAGTGTCTTATGTCCATTATACGTGTACCATAGGTCAAGAGATGTATCTTCCCAGTTCCCACTTCAGTTGGAAAGATATGGATGTGTTGCCTAGTTAGCTTGAAAAATGAACCAAAGGCAGTATGGTTTTGTGGTGGGTTGACCCTGGCTGGACGCCAGGTGCCCGCCAAAGCCACTCTATCACTTCCCCTCCTCAGCTGGACAGGGGAGAGAAAATATAATGAAAGGCTCATAGGTCGAGATAAGGACAGGGAGAGATCACTCGCCAATTACTGTCACAGGCAAAACAGACTCAACTTGGGAAAATTAATTTAATTTATTACCAATCAAAACAGAGTAGGGTAATGAGAAATAAAACAAAATCTTAAAATACCTTCCCCCCACCCCTCCCTTCTTCCCGGGCTTAACTTTATTTCCGAATTCTCTACCTCCTTCCCCCCAAGCAGTGCAGGGGGACGGGGAATGGGGGCTGCGGTCAGTTCATCACAGGTTGTCTCTGCCGCTCCTTCCTCCTCAGGGGGAGGACTCCTCACACTCTTCCCCAGCTCCAGCGTGGGGTCCCTCCCATGGGAGACAGTCCTCCACGGACTTCTCCAATGTGAGTCCTTTCCACAGGCTGCAGTTCTTCACGAACTGCTGCAGCATGGGTCCCTCCATGGGGTGCAGTCCTCCAGGAACAGACTGCTCCAGCGTGGGTCCCCCACAGGGTCACAGATCCTGCCAGCAAATATAAGCTCCAGCGTGGGCTTCTTTCTCCATGGGTCCACAGGTCCTGCCAGGAGCCTGCTCCAGCACAGGCTTCCCATGGGGTCACAGCCTCCTTCGGGCACATCCACCTGCTCCGGTGTGGGTTCCTCTATGGGCTGCAGGTGGGTATCTGCTCCACCATTGACCTCCATGGGCTGCAGGGGGACAGCCTGCCTCACCATGGTCTTCACCGTGGGCTGCAGGGGAATCTCTGCTCCAGTGACTGGAGCACCTCCTCCCTCCTTCTTCACTGATCTTGGTGTCTGCAGAGTTGTTTCTCTCAAGTATTCTCACTCCTCTCTCTGTCTGCTGTTCCACAGCAGTTTTTTTCCCTTTCTTAAATATGGTATCACAGAGGCACTACCACCGTCACTAATGGGCTCAGCCTTGGCCAGCGGTGGGTCCGTCTTGGAACCAACTGGCATTGGCTCTATCAGACATAGGGAAAGCTTCTAGAAGCTTCTCACAGAAGCCACCCCTATAGCCCCCCTGCTACCAAAACCTTGCCATGCAAACCCAATACAGGTTTCTTCTCTGAGGAGATATGGTTTTGATCCACTGTAGTAATCATGCTGAGAATGCATTACTGAGACAATGCATTCATTCTGAAGACCTATGTTTCTAGATTTTAAGGGTTAATAAAACTTCCTTGGGCGGAAATAAAAGCTTCAGGCTGGTATAATTCTGTATGTGGAAAGGAAATTAAGATTCCTCTTATATTACTCCACATTTATAGAATACTTGAGATCAGAATTGCTTCACAAACTATATCTAGGACGCAGATGACCTGCTGAAATCCTCAGTCGGTTGAAAGTACAAAGGCATTGACTTGGGCAGACCCCATGGAAAAAGTTAGATGGGACACTAAGCATCATGTCTTATGTCACAGAACTTGTTCACAAATATTCCAGAAGGACAAGATTTTAGTTTTTCATTGTTGCTTTAGCAAATTGTTACCACGTTGTGAAAGTAGTGACTCAGAGGCTGCACCTTGAATACTGTGTTCAGTTTTGGGCCCCTCACTACAAGAGAGACATGGAGGTGCTGGAGCGAGTCCAGAGAAGGGCAACGAAGCTGGTGAAGGGTCTGGAGCACAAGTCCTGTGAGGAGCGGCTGAGGGAGCTGGGATTGTTTAGTCTGGAGAAAAGGAGGCTGAGGGGAGACCTTATGGCTCTCTACAGCTACCTGAAAGGAGGTTGTAGAGAGGTGGGAGTCAGTCTCTTCTCCCAGGTAACAAGGGATAGGACGAGAGGAAATGGCCTCAAGTTGCACCAGGGCAGGTTTAGACTGGATATTAGGAAATTTTACTTCACTGAAAGGGTTATCAAGCATTGGAACAGGCTGCCCAGGGAAGTGGTTGAGTCGCCATCCCTGGAGGTATTTAAAAGACGTTTGGATGAGGTCCTTAGGGACATGGTGTAGTGGTGGTCTTGGTAGTGCTAGGTTTATGGTTGGACTCGATGATCTTAAAGGTCTTTTCCAACCTATACAGTTCTGTGATTCTGAGGCAAAATGCCTTCTTTATTTATGGCAACGCATTAGTTTTCATAGATTATCATAGAGTTTAAAGCCAGAAATGACTCTTAGATTGTCTAGTCTGACCTCTTGTATATCACAATCCAGCAATTTATGTACTAAGGGTAACAACTGATGGTTAGGAAGTTTTTCTAATGGGAGAATTATGTGTGTTTGACTCACTTGTGCACAAAAATATGAAAATTGCATTCTTTGGCAAATACTGTAACTGTTATGAAATTGTATAAAAGATGGGTATAAACCTCTCCTCCAGCTACACGGATAATAAAGCAAGAATCTGAAACTCCATTTTATAGTCTACCCAGTCCTGTAGGCCTATTTTGAGGAAGCCTGTCAGATCATTACTGGAGGAAGGTTTAGACTAAGGAACTAATTTCTAGATTTCAGACAACCTTTGATATGAGGTAAAATAGAAGGGGAAAAAATGCCTCTTCTTCTGGCACATCTTCTGGGCAGGTTCATATTCTAGATGCCTTGAGAATATAAAAATCAAAGAGCAGGAAGTTTAGATACTTCTAGTCCTGGAGGGAAGCTGAGTGGGGGTTTTAAAGTTGCTATTTTGGACTTGTGCCTACAGTGGGATCTCAGGTGGAATGCAGCTGCCCAAGTCTTATAATGATGCACCCAAGGCTTTAGTCAGATATACCACAGCATGTTTGAAGTAGGAGCTGTTCTGAAATCTTTAGAAGTTTAACTCCAGACCCAAATCTTGATGTTTTCTCTCCTGACTTCTGATCTCTCCCTTTCAATTGGTATGGGAAGGAGAGATGGTAAAGCAAGCTGTGTATGGGAAATTAAAATGAGAACAAAAGCCTGTCCAAATTATGCAACAAGGATCATTATGCTATAAAATTGCTCTTCAAATGTGGCTGTCATTGAAAGATATTAAGGTTTCAACAGTTATTTTCTTGATGAAGACTTAATTTCTTGCATAAAAAGGTTTTTAAGCTTAAAGCTATGCCTACACAATAGTGTCCTTTGGTTTTTGGAATGTTTGAAGGGTGCTAAAGGATTTGAATGTTATAGAAGTATTTTTCATCGCTACAGATCAGCTGTCTCAAACTACTTTCACAATAGCCTTATAATTTAAACAATTTACGAATGTAATGTATTGCTAGATACAATGATCACTAGATCATTTTGTGATGGAATGCATGTAGTTTTAGGAACTCAGTGCAGGCTTGAGGGTCGTGCTGCTCTACCTAGGGCTAGAGTTGGGGTTGGACAAAAACAAGTGGCAACTACATTTCATCTGCCAATTCAAAGGAGAACTTCACTGGAATGCAACAGAGAACAGAAGCCACAGATTCCCTTTTTTAATGCCATTTTCTCTTTCTCTTATGGAATGGGCTTTTCCTGTGTGCAGTGAGGCAGAAATAGGCTGTTTTAACATACCAACAGTGAGTGTTTGAAGAAATAAAATCTGTAGATAATATTCATGATGGCATTGTTGTTTAGTTTCATAGACTGCATAGTGATGTACATGTCACTGGAGGGCTCTGCTGTGCCTATCTGTAATCAAAGTGCCTCTTTGGCCTAGGAACAACAGCCTGATGTGTGGTTTTAAGCAAACTTACTTTGAAGAGCACACACAGGCTTTCCTTCCTCAGTTTTCCCCCTAGTCATCCTATACTCATCAGTTACATAGTTATTCGTTGTGAGGTTGTTATGATGCCCCAGTGCTTGGGATACGAAATCTGGCTCCTGTTTCTAACTCTGTCTTTCTCCTGCTGTGTGGTCCTGGGCTCCTCTTAAACCTCCATCTGTAAAAAGCTGTCTACTGGCTGTTTAAAGGACAGTAGATAACTATTTTGTGGGTTTATTTAATATATTCCCCCAATTCTTTTTCCATTCTTTTCATCTTTGGGGTTGCTTTGATGTAATTTCTGTATACAAATTCACTTTTTTTTTCCTCCAGTAGAAAAGATAATTGTACATGAACAAGAATATTCAGTTATTTTTGTTACTTCTTTTTTTCCCCTTCCCTTTCTTTTTACACATTTATATTACAGATGTGCCTGCTGGACTTAGCTAGCATTTTAGCCTCCCTACGCTAGATGCTACATAAATCCAGTAAGAGGCAGGACCTATTAGGAAAAGCTTGGAATCCAAATAAACAAGGCAGCACGTGTTATTAGGTAGAAGAGGCACAGATGGATGATATGGCTTGTCTAGGAAGGTCAATGGTTAAGCTAAATATAGAATCCAGGTCTCTTGAAATTCAGTTCCACTAACCACCCACTGACGTACGCAACCTCTTTTTTCATAAAGCATCAGTAGTTCTAACTGGGTAGAAACAGTGGCACAGTGTGACTTACTTAGACATACATTTCTCCTATATGGCCCGATCCTGTTACCTTTGTAATAAATACAGACTTCTAATGGCTATTGAGTCCAGCTCATATTGAGCAGATCGGTAAAGGGAGCATACCTTCAAATAGGCTTACGCAAACAGTTCAACCAATGCACCACGTACATTTTCACAAGCTGGGACTGGTTAGCAAATATGATGGAGAAAAAAAGAAACAGACCTTGATTTAGACAATAGTGACTGTTTTAAGAGACCACAGTATAACTTCTATATCAGCCATTTTCAGATCTGAATAGTCTACTGATAAACTTTTAGAGAAAACCAGACACAAACCTGCAGCATTATTGTAGGTGGCAATAATAAGGTCACATTTATTACTCCTATTTTCATTACAGTTACTTTTACAAATAGCACTGACATCTCACTGTCATAAGGCGATATGTGAATGTAGTTGGAAACAGTCTTGTTACCTACAAAGCCACAATCCTGAAACCTCTTACACATATAGGTACCTTTCTGATATTTGTAGATGGATCTTAATCCATTTCACGGACTCAGCATGTTGTAAGTGCAGAGAAGCTCAGGTCAGCTTTCTGTGTATCACTATGGGAACTGGATCTCTGCAGTGTAGGTATGTCTGGTGCGGTCATATGTGACCCAGCCTCAGGGGACGGGGTTTGTCACTTGAGAGCGTCACCACATGACCATGGCTCTGCAGCTTCCCTCGCTGACACACATGTATGTGGCATGCCTCGTTGTGTGAGCTCACAGGCTTTTGAAACTGTCTGCACTTCACAGCTAAGCGTTGTTCAATGGTTAATCTTTTCTTTATTACATCTCATCATATATTCGTCTAGCCTTATTACCTAAGTATTGTATTATGTATGTTTTAACTGTGTCATCTCATTCCTCATCACCTTAGAGAAATGAAAACTGACCGTATTTAATGTTAACATAGTCAGCAATCCTATTAAAATAAACTTGAAATTTCATGTAGTAAAACTGTTTGTTTTACAGGATTAGAATTAAATGTCTGCTTATCTATTATTTTCAATTATTTTAGAAGAAAACGTAAAAGATGAGTGAAAGAGACTAAATACATTGAGAATGAGAACTTAAGAGAAGGCAGCAACTCAGAAGAAAAAAGAACAGAGAAGTTGCTTGAGACAACTAAAAAAAGAGGCAAATAAGAACCTACTGCTGTATACTTAAATTTCCTTTGTTCTTTGTGATCTCTGGAATTTTGCACTGTTTTTAACATGACATTTCCAAATATCTCAATTTTCCAAATTGCCATATTGGATTTTTTCCACAGCTTTATTCTACTAGGAAAACTAGTTCTAACTATGTGTATATAGCTGTTTTTACATATGTTTTATTTATATGTTATTTCTAAATTTATTTTATTTTTAGTTACTTTTGCTTCTAAAAATACACGTAAGATCAGCACTCATCTAGGAAATGCAGAACTTCTTCTGTTTTTTTTTGTCTCGTGACTACCGATAAGTTTGAATTCTTACTGCATCTGAAAAAAATTACCTGCCTTCCACTTGAAAGCATTCACACTGGTGTCAAGATGTGTCAAGATCCTTTGCTGTGCCACCTCCAGTGAAAGGCTGTCAAGGTGAAAACGCTACATGTCATCCCAGCTTCCCACGCTACATCCAATTTTAATTTACTCTTAAATTGCCACAATATCTTGTGAGTACTATATTCTGTCAAGTAAATGTTTATAATCCATGTTTCCTTCAAAAATAAAAAAATAAAGGAATACAGCAAAATAAATACATACTGCACTTTTCAGATTGTGGTATTTGTAACTTTTTAGCAGAAAGGAAAAGTGAAAGAGAGAGATTTCCAGTAGAAACAGACTATGAATTGCACGTGCTCTCAGAGGAGATTTTGCCAGGAATGGAAGACTGGCATCCACCACTGTGTACAGTGTCATAGCTGTAGGACTGCTCTTCCCCTTTTCAAATTAGATAGTTTTCCCTTTACGAGTCAGATACTTCTTTAAATAACCTACATTGTGTAATCCTCAAACAAGGAAAACGTCCCTTGTTCATGTTTTAGAGGAAACAAAGTTATTCGCATATGATTGCATAAGCATATTATTTCTTCCATTAGGTTCCAATCTTTCATAAATATACAAGCTCTCAAGACAGCTAAATGTAGAATAAAAAAATTATTGGAATGTGAAGAAATTCTCATTTCAGTAATTTCTACATCCATTTATTTATAGCTTTATGAGATATTTTCAGGTAGCTACAGAGATACTTAACTCTCTCCATTGACTCTGCACAAAACTATCCGTTTAAAAACCTGCAAAGATCAAACAATTCCTATGTTGGTTATGTTAGCTGCAGAAAAACCACCACCCCTGAAGCTGATTTCCTGCTTGAGAAACCATAAGCTAATTGCAGAACAAAAGGTACGTTTTGAGAGGTCCTCCACTTTCAGCAGTTACTGTGTTAAAGCGTATCTGATGCAGAGCAGCTTGTAAATGTTTTGCATGTTCTGTGAAGAAGATATTCTGGTTGATGTATGCTGTTAATACTGCTGGATGTGATGATATAGCATGAAGCAAAGCAAGCTGCATCCTTCAGTGTCAAAATTTTCAGTTTCAGCTGCTCCAAAGAGCATGTATTTGGGTAAAGAGTAGGCAGCTGCTTTTTTTTCAGTCAACTGTCATCTTTACCAAGTCACTTTCCACCTGCTGCTTTTTGGAAAAATTAAAATCCTTCCCACTCTCTTCAAGTCAGTTACCAAGATTCAAACCCATGGTGCCAGGATAATGTCTGTTACATCACTGACAATGAAAAGAACAACGCGAAGAGAGCAACAGGTAACTCGTGGTACTTAACAGATTGGTTTTGTGGGTTTTTTAAAATTAAAATATATTCATTTATGTTTGTTATTTATTTATTGTCTGGTGATGATGACTCCTAGTTTTTTACTCATTTTTCAAAGCCAAATGTTCAGTGTATTTAATGTCCAATTTAAACTCCAGTTTTTCCATAATTAAAATGATTACAATTAATTAATGAAAATAGCTTAGACTTTAACACCTTAAAAAATACATTTTCAGAAAACAGCTTCATTATCTCAGGCCTTCAGCTTCTAAAAGTATTTAGGCAATACTGTGTTCAGTGCTGCTAGGCCTGTGTGACGTTGATGAGAGTTTCATTTCTGAAATACGATAGGATGCCCTTAAACCCACACCTTCTAACCATCCACATTAAAGGTCTCTTAATCTAATCCCCAGGAATTCTGCTTCATGCCAGGGCCTGAAGTCGGTCGTGTGGCTCTGCCAAGCTGCCCCCGTCTCCTCCCCACTATGTGTTTGAAACCTGTCTGTGTGCGTGAAGGGCTGGAGCACAGGAAGCCAAGCAGAAGTAACTCCACAGCTTGCTGGTCCTGGCTTCCCTTCCCATCCCTCTGCACTTCACTTGCTGCACCTCTGAAATACAGTCCTGGGCTGGAGGGAGATGACTGCTTCACGGGGCAGGGGTGGCCCTATCACCTCGGCCACCCAAGGGACAGGGTACAAAGACAAGGTGCACACAGGGGAGAAGAAAAAGGGTTACAGGGCCTCAGGTATTGAAAATGATCTCACCGACGGTTAGCACAGTCAGAGTGTTATAGTTTAGCTACCACTAAGACCTGGACCCCTAAGCTAGATGGATGTCATAAAGTTGGCTGGAATAGTACTTATTAATTAAAAGAAGGGCCGTAGGGTTTTAGGAGCTGTTTGAATTTAAATGCCATTTTGACTGATTATCTCAAAATATCTAGGACCTGACGCACAGCAATAGTCAGCACTAAGAACAACTGGTGTGGTCACTAATGGGCACCCCCAGAGACCTGGATTTGCCAATCAAGTACAGAGAAAACCGAAATATCCAGAGTGACTGGCACTTTTCAAAACAAAGTCCAGATGTAGCTTTAAGGTTTTAAATGCTCTAATTTCATCCATTTCAAGATTTTTCAAAACTTGTGGGTGTGGATATGAAAATGCTTCTCATCCATTATTATCACCACTCTCTCATTTTTCCTGGTTCTTATTGATTATGAGCCTAATTAACTTGTAAATCAACAGCAACTCCATTAAAATCCTTCTGGCTTTGTAGTGTTCTAAGTGGTCTAAGACAAAATACTGTCTAAATGTCTTTCTTTAAACTTATATAATATATATTTTTATACATACACATATATAAGCATGTCAATTTAAGCTAAACAGAACTCATAAAATCTTGATGAAATAACTGTAGACTTTAATATTGTACAACCATGATTTTACAGAAGTTATAACAACTTTTGATACCTTGTGCTGGTTTTGGCTGGGATAGAGTTAATTTTCTTTATAGTAGCTAGTATGGGGCTATGTTTTGGATTTGTGCTGAGAACAGTGGTGATAATACAGGGATGTTTTAACTGTTGCTAAGTAGTGCTTATACTAAATCAAGGACTTTTCAGCTTCCCATGCTCTGCCAGGTGCACAAGAAGTTGGGAGGGGGCACAGCTGGGACAGCTGAGCCCAACTGACCACAGGGCTATTCCACACCATCTGAAGCCATGCTCAGTATATAAAGCTGGGGAAGAAGAAGGAAGGGGGGGATGTTTGGAGTGATGGTGTTTGTCTTCTCAAGTAACCATTATGTGTGATGGAGCCCTGCTTTCCTGGAGATGGCTGAACACCTGCCTGCCCATGGGAAGGAGTGAATTAATTCCTTGTTTTGCTTTACTTGTGTGCGCGGCTTTTGCTTTCCCTATTAAACTGTCTTTATCTTGAGTTTTCTCACTTTTACTCTTTGGATTCTCTCCCCCCATCCCATCGGGGGGAGTGAGCGAGCAGCTGTGTGGTGCTTAGTTGCCAGCTGGGGTTAAGCCACAACAGTCCTTTCCATGACATACCTATATAACTTTTGCTGTGGAACTAATATGGTTGTTCACATGCATCAAGATTAGACACCTGCCGTCAGTAAAGTCAAGTAAGTTGGTTTTGTATTAACCAGGTAGGAGCAGAACTTCAGTATAGTCCTTATTGGCCTAAAAAATGTAACTCTTCAATGAAGTTCTCTGTCGAGTGATGTAAAATCTGCACGTTGTACAATAAGCAGAGATAAATTAGGATCTTCATTCAGTTCTATTGCAAATGTTTTCTCATCATGGAGGTTTCACTATAACAAGTAAATTCCTTATGTACTTTTTATATAGCAGCTTTCCTTCTAAAAGTTCAAAATATCACACAAAGGACATGTGGCACTCTTGTGAAAATCCATCCTTCTACAAAACTAAGGGTTGGCAGCAAGACTGGTGTAAATATTTTGTTGGTATTTTTTTAGACAGATTAAAAAAGCCTGGCTTCCCTTCTTATGCTTTGAATCTTGCCAGCATTGGCAATTATTTATACTTTGCTGACAGGACAATCCAAAGAGCTCCGAGGATGATGAAAGGAATAAAGAGCATGTATTGCAAGGGGAGACTAAAAGAATTGGCTTGTGTGGGAAAAAAAGAACAAGTTCCATTGTCTAGAAAGGCATTAGTTAGAGAAACCCTTCAGAGAGAAAGTAAGATATTATTTAGATTAAGGCAAATGATAGTCAAGACACAAGTAGATATATGTGGTATGAACACATTTAGATTGTAAATTAGAAGAAAATTTACAACCATCAGGAAACTAAGGTTCCAAAATAGCCTTACAATAGGAGTAATGGGGTAAATAACCTACTGGCTTTAGGATGGCACCTTATTACTTTACAAAAGAGATTTCATGGTTGCCTATGAAAGGGAACTAGACAGAGTGACTCAAAAAGTAATTGCTAATCCTATGTTTCCAAATTCCACTTCTTTCTTTGGGTGGGGGGTGGGGCAGAGAAGAGTTTATGTAGAAAAGTGATTCGTTCATGTCATGTCAGATTTTAAAAGGAGAAATAAGGTAATGTGTTTATATTCTCAGCCATCTAAACATAAATATGGAGGAGAGCAGTAAGAGAATGTACAAGACTAGGTTCAACTGCAAATCATTACAGTCGAGTAAAAATGATGCAGTGGCTTTTATTATTTCATGCCTGTGAAGTGCATACCTATACTTTATCGGTCTTGTATAAAGAAATTTTAATAGTACTGTCCAATTTATATGCAGCTACATTAAGTTTCTATACAGGTGAGCAGGCTTCCTAAATTATGTGTATTCATGGGGAAAGGTGGGAACCTTCTGTAAGGCGATTCAGACCACCTAAAATGGGGCAGCAATTTGACTTCTGACACAGATGGTTTGAATAGCCCCATAGAAGGGCCTTCCTTCTGTCATTGACTGTACAGCACTAATTTAGTCTTCCGAATGGAGGGCCTAAAATTGAGAGTGGAAATAATTCTGCTTCATTTTCCTAAATAAGATCTGTACAGACTTGCGTAAGGAAAGCCTCTGCCCTGAGGATCTTAATGATGAGAAGGCAGAGCATTTCAAACATTTTGCTACTTGATGGGAAGTTAGCCATTTCCAGTATGGCTCCAGTTACTCTTTATCAAATCAATTAAACCTGTACAGTATTATAATAAACAATATATTTTTGTGCAAGTATCTTTGTATCAACATCATTACATGTGTACTTGTGATGGAGTGAAGATGTTTTATATATTTTTGAGGTGGAGATGTAGTTTTATATACTCTTACAATTACCAATTTTGTAGGTAGTCAAATAATGCAAATAAAGCAATTAATGCATGTTACTGTTACAGGACCAGAGCTCTAGTTTATTAGTATTCTTTCCCCCTTCTTTAATTAAAAAAGATTTTTAAGCCCCATTTCCTAAGAAATAGCATCCTATTAAAAACAGCTTGCAACTTAAATAGCTGCCTGTCTTTACTTTTAGCTAACTACCACTGAAAGAGTAAGATGAAAAAGGTTTTCTTTGCTTTGCTATGTATTATTTGCTGAAAAATCGGATATATCAAGTCCTATCAGATATACTTTAGTCAAGTGGGTCCTACCAATTATATTGTACTTTATACAACAACAGAGGAGAAACAAACATTAAAATTACATTAGGTAAAACCACAGAGATAACAATAAAAAACAGGTAAGTAATTTAATTTTATTTCTAATTTGTTTCTCAAATTATCTAGATACTAACTCAATTGATTTCCTTAAATGTATGTAAGTGTTTATGCTGAACTTGCTTATGTGCCTCTTCAGTAGCATTTCGTGCCAAAGTTTACTTGCTAGATACTATAAAATACCAAATAACTGAAAGGAAAACAAATTTCACTCTTATCATCAGGAATGTCATTCACATTTGTGTCTAGTTGTGTCATCTGACGCATGGATGTTGCGTCTCTGCACAGACATTTATTTTTCTTCTTCTTTCTTGTTCCCTAATGGGAAACGAGCCCCTAGGTCCAGAGCTCAGGAGGGAATGGAATTTCCGCCCTGCAGCATTTCTCTGAAACCACTCTCGGGTTGTGAATCTCTTCTTCTCTGCTGGTAATGGAATCCCACACACAGCCAGTCTATACTAATGATTTTAGTTGCCTCCAGCACCACTTATGACTAAGTGCAAAACCCTCTCTTCTACCTCACTACCCCCCACCCTGCTGAACCACAAGTCTAACAAGATAACCAAGCCTTTTTCTTCTCAGGACTTCTTCACAGTGGAGCTAGTTATACAGAAAAACACGAACACTTCCTTTGAGAGGTAGCAATAAAGACGTGATGCCCATCTATGTGCTCAGGAGCTAAAACTGCTGCACAAGTATGTGTATCCAAGCTAGCTGTGAGTTCCTCCGGGTATTTTTACAATCTGAGGGCTGGAAGGGCAGAAGATGATAAACTTTTAGAAATCTGTATACATATTCTATTACTTTACAATGTTACATATTGCACAATGCCAGCCGGCGTTGTCAGAGTATAAGAGCCTACTCTCAGAAATGTGTTCATTTCAGGTCACATCTGAGAAATTTACAGTATGAGAGTTCTCGTTCTGCAAACTCTTAACCAAGAAGAAAGCTTACCTGTTTTTTGAGTTGAAAGTTAATCGTCCTGTGTCAACACAGTGCAACCCCAGTTCTAGCCAAGGGATCATTCAGCTGTGGGTGTGTCACTCCTCCTGTGCAAAAGCTTGGAAAGTTTTTAAGCATTTCTTCACCCCTCATGCATTGCACCAAGGATAAAGGGTGGGTTGCTTCTACGGAGCTTCAGTTTTGGCATTATTGTACTTTCTTAACTCATGTAACTATACTTGGACTTTTTACTTAGCTAGGCTAGTAAAGATACCTTTTCCTGATTTTTTTTCCCAATTGATTTGCCTTGTCATTTCCCAAAAAGTATTCCTTAGATGTTTAGGCTGTCTGGTTTCATCTATTACTTTGTGTGTGAGAGAACCATGCAGTAAATGATGGGCATTCTGATTGCCTTGACTGTCTGACAGACTCCTACATTATTGGAAACACTCCACAAATCCTTTACTTGGCATGTTCTTAAGGGATGCAAAGCTGCACATACACTGCCTGAGAAATCCGTAGGACTGGTCTTGGATGTAGCAGCACATTATCTTTCTGGGTATTTCAGCAGGGAACCTAAGAATGTCAGCACCGGTTTCCTGCACAAACCTTCACTTTTAAAACTGGAGTTAAAAAGGGAAGATAACCTCAGCACATTCTCCCCATTTCTCTTCACTAATGTCTCATAAAACGGGCACCAGAATCACCCTGATCATACCACATTATTGTATGACAGAGCGTGCATGGATATGCTGCAGAACAAGTTCTCAGTAAAGAAGCACATATATATATATTAGATCCTAGGGTGACTAGCAAAGTCTTCATACTCTTTTATGTAACACACATTGAGATAGTTAATACAGGCTATGACAACAAACACTGTAGCTGTTTTTGTTTTAAACAAAAAGGCTAAAGCAAATTATTTCACATGTCATGAATCAGCCAAGTTCTGAAAACATACATTGGCGTAAGATATATTGCTCCAGGGAGATGTATCATAAACTTAGCATAAGGCAATATAAACAGAAATTTCTCTTGAAATATAAATGAAAAATTGTCATGATTCAGACAGGTGGTTTCCCAGAAAAACCTGTTTTCAGAGAGAAAAACCCAAACAACAAAAAGCACCAAGTCTCTCTGGCTCCTGGGTGGTGTTGAACTCATTCCTAACTGATAACCTTTTGATCCTGTGGACACTGGTATTGATATACCTTTCTCTGCGATTCCTAGCCTTTTCTTCCAAGTCAAACAGGATTTTGCCAGTTTTGATCAGTGTGGCATGGCCAACACAGTTGAGGCTTCTGGTTCCCATATTGCTTGTCCAACTTTGTTCCTTGCTTTTTTATCAAGGTGAAGATGAGATGAAGACATGATCTTCCAAAAGGACATGATATTCACTCTATCCAATGACTTGGATGAGTCTTATGACAAGCAAAGCAGTCTTGCACCTCACCAGTCACATGTCACCTGGACCAAAACCATGAAAATTTTGAAAAAAAGAATGAGATTCTTTTCTTTGTGCAGGCCAGGTACTGTGCAAAATATCAATTCTAATCCATCCAGTGAGGTGCATATGCTTTTCAGTATAACATGCATTCAAGTTACTGTTGCAACTTGTTTCTTTCAGTAAAATATGAGTTGTTGGTCTCCTGGCAAATATATTGAGCAGCCTTAAAACAGCAATTCAAAACAAAAATCAGAACTGAGAAAAATAAATTAGGAACTTACTTCTTTACATTTGTATTTCTACACTCTTTGACATTGTGTATTGATTTTTATCTACAGACTCAAGTATTCTGAAATATTGATAATGAAAAAAGATACAAAATTAAAATGTGGCAATATCTAGGAATAATTTCAAAAACCACCCTCAATTTAAAAAAGCATTTTTTTCTAGCAGTTAATTGATAATGTGTCTACTAACTTTTGAGTTATTAATGTCCTGATTTACAACCAGACTTGCTCTGGATTACATACTTCCAAGTCCAGTATTTGAATTTATTCCTCAATTACTAATACAATTAATTGTAGCTATACATTAGCCTATTTTTAACACATCAAACTCATAGTATAGGAGATTACAAACTAGATCAAAACCCAACGAATTATGGGATGCTATATATAAAACTTCATATACCTGATTAGATATTCTTTGTAACTGAATTTTCTAAAGAGCCTACAGGAATGAAGAGCCTAATGGGCCCTTTACTTCCTTTTGAAATGTGCCCTGCTGTTTACCCTTTGCATCGTGCTAAGATTATTTCAGTTAAGAGGAACTAGCGTGCCAAATTCTCTCTTACTATTTTGCAATACTGGATGACTGGATGAAGTTTTGCTCTTGCTTGCTTACTAGAGAAAGCATTTCTAAAATGAAGGATGTGCATCTCAAAATGAGTCCAGATTTCAAATAATATTATAATTTCAAAGAGTTTGGATATAGATTCAGAATGATACTTCGCTTTTTAGGCCATTTTAAAGTTTTCAATACTTAAAAATTTGCCGTGTAGTCAGTATGTTCTCAGGGAGGCCATTTTTAGCATAAAGTAGAGATACAAGAATATATATTGAAAGATTTACCTAGGTTCAGTGGTAGGTTCATGGTTCAATGGTGAAGAACATTGTTTAGCAATAACTTTAAGAAAAATGTTATCAATTAATCTCAGTGTTAAATGGTCTGAGTTATTAAATGTAAAATGACCTCATTAAAGTGATATGACTAAAAGTGGCCATTCTTTTGTCAACCAGTATTTCCACTGAATTAAAATGTTCTCTTATTTACTAAGCCACATGGAGTTTCTGGTGTTTGTATTTAAATGCATTAAAATGGTAGACCTGCTGAACTCTTTTTATCTATATATTGTTTCAGCCTAGAACAACCAGACATTACCTATATGCAATATATGAACAATAAATATTATTTTCCATTAAAAATAATAAATTAATTCAGAGAAGTAATAATTGCTTATCCTTTGGTAAACCTTTTAAAAATAGCTTTTAACTAAAGAGAAAACACCTCACAGGCAAGTTTTATACATTTTGAATGTTCTACTGCTTTCAAAATATAGTCAGTCAGTTCCATTTAATAGCTGAATATTATTCTTGTCTCTATAGCAGTGCTTGATCATTTTGCCATATGCTACTGTCTCCTTTTTAAAAGCTCTTTTTCTAATGGCCTTTGATGTTTCCTTACAGAACTTTTTGTTCTTTTCCTCTCTTTCCATTTTAGTTCCAACACATACTCAGGCTGTAAAGAGAACATCTATTTAAGATCTCTTCAGAGCCTAAGGATATGTATTCTTCTTTGGGTGAATGCTGAGTGACATAGCTGCTTCTTTAATCAACCATTACAAAGCTCAGAAATACTGCTGAGAATATCTGAAACTTTATGTACTTATCTATAGTAATCTCTGAAAATTGCTTCTTCCAAATCATTACTCCTTTGCGCTGCTGCTGAAAGTGGAGATTGTCTCTTGAATATGTAATTAAATACTGAATGCAAGGCAACTTGGGCTTTCACTAAAAGGGCTTTTTTCTGTGACAAATATATGCATTACACTTTTCTTGTGAGGGTGACAGTAGATCAAAATAGGAAGATGTATCATCTGGTCTTAGTTTTTGACACCCTGTAGGAAAACAATATTCAGGCCCGTGCATTATCTCATGCACTCAGCTAGAGATGGACCTAATTGGTTATGGTGTTCACCCACGAGCAAGATAGAGGTCTTTCATCTGAATGCTTGTGTGTGGAATATTGGTGGGGAAATCAGAATACAGATGATTCCTCTAGACAGCAGGCTAGAGTTTAAGGCTGATTTTTTAACTGAATTTTTGAATTATGAGTGTTACTTACATGCTTAGGTGGCTGAGTTTAAAGTAATCAGTGAATCATGGAGACTACAAGGTACAGAATTGTTTAGGCATAGACTTAAGGTAAGAAGGCTGTAGTCTCCCATTAAGCACACATGGCATACCACCTCAGCAGAACGGCCGTGTAGTTCCTTCCTCCTCCTCTACTGTGATGTTTCCATCTGTTCTTTAAAGAGTGTATAATTTATTTGTTTATGTAACAAGGAACACATTTGTGACTTCTCAAAAGACAGCAAATAAATTACTACTCTGAGAGGAGAGGGAGAACGTGGAAGAGAAAGCAGAGAAGTGAAACCAAAGCAATATTTCTAATAGGATAAATTTTGCATTAGGTGAACCAATGTCTGGGAACTTTTTCAATAAGAAATACAGTTTTGTCTTCTCTACTTGGTGATGCATGCAGCACTGAACTTTACTCCCTTCTCTCCCTCAACTGATTTGTTCAATGAGTTAAACATAATTCTCAACTGTAGAATTTCTTTAAAAAATGTCTAGTCTTATTTGTCAGGTGTTACATGCCATACAAACAGAAAGGTAGAGTCTATCTGTTAAAGAAATGTCAATTTTCCATGACACTCTTCTTTTGGATAAGTGTTTATGTCACAGGGAGCCTTGCCTGCACTTTTAGCTAGAATGAGAGGAAAAGAAGTTAAGTTTTCATCCCATGGATTTCCTATTTGAAATAAAGGTGGTGTTCCTTTACACAGAAGCCTGGATTGAGAATGGGACTTCAGCTGTTACTCATACAGAATTCATGTTTCAATATCTATTTGCTTTTGTTTTATTTATTTATAAGTTTTCTCCATTTTCAAACCAGAAACAAGTGGTTTCTAAAGCACAAACATAGGCTATGAATGAGCTAAAGACTTCTAGATGTCGCAATGTTGTAGCATATAGCATTTACATTCAGGTTAGGTTAGTTTAGTTAACTCATTTGAAATCTGTCTGTCACATGTGCCTCTTTCAGACTCAATACAAGACCACAGTTGAGTTAGCAAGTAAGTTGGTGAGCAAAATTTGAATAGACAAAATACAAAAAGATTGCAACACGGATTCATCTTTAAGCAGTCATTCCCAGTTTCTGTAATTAAAGTAACTTGAAGGGCTATATCCTTCAACTTACCACTCACTGCTCAACACTAGGTAAAATGAAAACATGGGCACTTGCCTTACATGATACCTATGAGAAGCATATGCAAAAAGGAAGATGATTGTTTTACTATAATTAACTCATCTGCTAAAATTTCCAGTTTTTACCTTCTCTTTGAAAGGAATGGTATCAAAAGCAGAATGACCCCTTGGTTAAAGCATATCGCGGGTCAGCTTGGTAGAATACTGTAACATGAAGTTCATGAACATACAAATTCTGGCTTAAATCCCAGACTTCAATAAACATCTGAGAGAAAACACTTCTCAAATGCACCTGTGCAACCTGCAGCACCTTACAGTGTGAGAAAAGTTCAGGTCTGACTGTTCAGGAATTCTGACTAAATAGAAACTACTTGCACATGACTGAGAAAGAAAGTTAAAGAAGAAACTGGTATCTGGTGATGAGATTCATGCTCTCTTTTTTGTCAGATTTTACAAAATCACTACCTGACAGGCACAAAGATTTCCCAGAAGCACACTTTAAAAACACCTATCGTATCACAGTTTTTAGAAGCACTAATACAGGCTGTGTCAAAATCAAAGCAGAGCATGTAAGGAGAGGGTAAAA
The DNA here is from genome assembly GCF_035582795.1 of Mycteria americana. NCBI lineage: Eukaryota > Metazoa > Chordata > Aves > Ciconiiformes > Ciconiidae > Mycteria > Mycteria americana. The sequence goes on from NC_134369.1 coordinate 38,881,637, forward strand.
CCACAGCTTAAAAACAACATTCCTGCCTTTTTTTTTTTTAAGTAGGCAGTAAGTGCAATGCTTACGGGGTTAGCATTTTGTAAGTGTTCTAATGCTTATAATTTTCCATAATAAGAACTTACTTTTTCTTGTTTCTACCTAGCAAACTGCAACTATTTGGGCCAAAATTCTTCATGCCACTGTTTGCCACTAGCTGGGTATTTCTGTAAATTTCAGCTACCACAATGGAACCATGTCTGAGAGTAAAATCAAGAGAAAATACATTGTATTGTCTGTGTTAAATTGCATTCTAGACTTCTGTAGACTGAGAAGATTAAATAATAGGATCAACCTATGCACAGTATCAGTGGATATAGTCAATCTTTTCAGGCTTTGTTAAATTCACCAAGATGATGGTGTGGATTTGCCTGCTCTGATTAAAACTTGTTTCATCTGATAATTTTGTAATGACTACAGCCACTTTCACCAAACAGCAATTCAAAGTTGAACTCTTTTGTCTACCCAAGCAATGGTCACACATCTAGTGCCCAACACAGACATACCCAGAAGTCACTGTTCTATGATAGCGTGGCTTGAGGAGCTATTCAGGTTGATTGTTCTTGGACTCATGTGGTAGTCCCCCTTCTAGGTTAAGCCAGAGCAACAGTTTGTGAGTCATTCTGTGAACCGGAGGACTTAACTGATTTATGTTAGAAAGAAAGAAAACATGCACAAATAAGGCAGATCAGTTGGCTGACTTAGTTCACAACATAGTCCCACAATCAGCTGTACAGGTACGAGGCAGGGGACGTGAACTGCAGCACTGGAGTAATCTATGTCCAGGCATGGGAAAGACAACAATGCCTTGGACTGGCATTACCACTGAAGCCCTACACAGTGGAATTAGAGCTTGTGGGGGCTATCCTCTAAACTGAAACTCAGGGCATAATATCAGCGACTGGTAGAGCAGCTAACAAATGATACTAATTCAATCATGTTGTCTAGTTAAGTCCTTTGCATAAGTTGCATATCAGCACCATTTCAGTTTCAACCCTTAACAGTCACCTTGAGATAAAACATTGCTTAGATAAACATCTCTACTTGTTAGGGACAAATCAGGGGAAAAGAAATATGGTCTTTTGCTACCGCTTAAACTAGTGTTATAGAACATAATGGAGGATTTTATATTAAATTGCCTCTTCCATAGAGTTCCTCAATCTAAGTATCACTCAAGACAGAAAAAAAAAAAGGTACCTGTGGTCTCACTTGCAGCAGAGCAGAGTTTCCTCAGCAGAAGTTAGTGATAAGTATGATTTGAATATAAATTTCTAAATACTTGGAAAACCAGATTATACATATCTTAGATGGGACACCCAACATTACTTGATTTAACTGTTTGGGTTTTACTCTCAGTATTTTGGTATTTGTCCTGGTTTCAGGTGGGATAGAGTTAATTTTCTCCCTAGTAGCTGGTATAGTGCTGTGGTTTGGATTTAGTATGAGAATAATGTTGATACCACACTGGTGCTTTAGTTGTTGCTAAGTAGTGCTTACACTACTCAAGGACTTTTCAGCTTCCCATGCTCTGCCAGGTGCACAAGAAGCTGGGAGGGGGCACAGCCAAGATAGTTGATCCAAACTGGCCAAAGGGCTATTCCATACCATATGGCATCATGCTCAGTATAGAAACTGGGGGGAGTTGGCCAGGGGGCAGCGATCGCTGCTCGGGGACTCGCTGGGCATCGGTCAGTGGCTGGTAAGCAATTGCATTGTGCATCACTTGTTTTGTACATTCTTTTATCATTATTAATAATAATAATAATAATAATAGTTATAATAAATTATTTATTATTATAAATTAATACTACTAATAATTTTCTTTTCCTCTGCTCTCCTATGAAAATGTCTTTATGTCAACCCATGGGTTTTACTTTTTTTCGGATTCTCTCCCCCATCGCGGGGGGGGAGGGTGGGCGAGCAGCTCTGTGGTACTTAGTTGCTGACTGGGTTTAAACCATGACAGTATTCCATATATACAACATAAACAGTTTTTCTTTAAATCTTTATTAAAATTAATTAAATAATAACAACAGAAATTGTAAAATGGAAGCTAATTATTCTGTATTCAATGCAGACTGCAATAAACTGTAAATAATTAATGGAGCAGTATACCGCAGAAAATAGCAAACTGTTCATAGGACCATACAACTATCAGACCTAAATTATGCTGTGAGTCACTAAATCTAATCTCCTGCAATTGCAGCCAACCACATAATCTAATCCTTTTCCTAAATGTTCCAAATTGGTCTTAAGGATTATTGAATTGTTTGCCCATAATAGGAGAAACAATAACCCAGCCATCTCTGGATTTTACTGACCATTTTGCCAGAAACTTCTACTGCTCAATCTGAATTTATTCATGGGAAGTTTCTATCTGTTCTTGTTCTGTCTGTTCCTGTTTTCCTTTAGAATGAAATTTCATATATTCAACTAAATGAACAAAGATTTTATGACAGATTGGAATATAGCAGAGAAATGGAGCACCTCCTTCCATAACATTTGTTTCACTCTGAATTCATCTTTCTTGAGCTTGGATGCCAAGAACTATTGCAGATGGGATAGCTCCTGCACATCAAATAACACAACTGCTTTCCAACACTACTATAACCAATGTCATCTAGTACACTTGCCTCTTCTACAGCCATATCACACCGGTGACTCATAAGTCATTCCGTGATCAACCACTCACTACAGTTGTCCCCACCACAGCTGTTTCCAGGCAGTGAGCTCACAAATTAACAGAAACTCTCAGTATTAGTCCTGAAGAGTACTTGTACTTCATACCATTAAATTTCATCCCTTGCATATTATTCCAGTCCTTACAGTCATCCAAGTCTTCCTGGATCACAGAATCACAGAATCGTATAGGTTGGAAAAGACCTTTAAGATCACCTAGTCCAACCGGATATTGCAGCTGCAACATTCTGTGTTGATGATGGACATATTTTTTTGCTGTTGGCAAGCTCAATTATCACACCCTTGTTTCTCCATACTAAGCTTATTAATGAAATCATTAAACAAGAACTGTTTAAAGACTGACCCTTGAAGAGCTCCAGTAATCATACTCTCGTAACAGCACTTTCCCTTTCAATGCCACTTGTTATCTTCCTTTTAGCTAGCTTCCTCCCTCACAATATAGTGCTTGCAATAATTAGTGAGCATTGATTATCATGTGCACTGAATGCACAGTCATTAGGCAGGAGTCCTGCAGAAATAATATATTCTTATTCAGGTAAAAACTGTCTAATGATGCATGTTTACCTAGAGACTAAAGTAAGGATTTCTATAAATCTAGGGAATTTTTTTAGTAATCAAAAATGTCTTTTTCTACTGTACTAACACTATTTGCAAACACTGTTGAATCTGATACATAATACTAAGAGGTATGGAGTATTAAACTATTTTTTTGCTATTATTAAGGCAAAAGTTTTCATTTCATAAATAATGAAATATTTTTGATGTTTCATTTTGAAAAATCATGTCTTGTTTCATTACTGAGCTAAATTGAAAACAATTGAAAAGACGCAAATGTTACACGGAATAAATGAATAAAATTCTTAATGATTCACAATGAAGTATTTTTTGTGAATTCAAACTAAGAAAAACATATTTTGAGTAAAAAAAAAAAGTCTTTTGGATTGACATAAAATGAATGTACTTTCTGATTGTTTTGACTTTGCAATGGAACAAAAAAAAATAATTTATTTAACCCACCTCTAGTTTTATAGGCAACATGAATTCTGGTCTCCTCATATGCCAACCACAACACTTTGCAGGTTTAGTGTTCTTTTAACACAGGTTTTTCAGGACACAATTTAAAATTAAATAGCAGTGTGGCAGAGACAGCTCTGGTCTTAAAGTTCAGATTGTGTCACACGATCCACGAGCATAAATTTTGGAGAAGGTTGGACTAATGGAGGAGTGATAGCACCTGCAAATCTCCCCAGTCTCTTCAAGAAAGCATTTCATGCAGGGACAAACACAGTGCCATGTGCATAAACAAGCCTGTAGTTCTAAGGTGAAGACATAGAAATATATATCAAAAGCCATATGCACATTTGAGGTAATGTTTTTGTACTGGTCCTCAGAAAAGGAGAAGCTTGAAACAATGATAAAAACCAATTATAGGCAAGCAACAATGTTGACAGTGGCCCACTGGGGAAAAAAATAAGTCAAGGAAAATCACCCAGGAAACTATTGTATCACATGCATATGGCAGAAATAAAAAGTTGTTTACTGAAATGGAAAAAAAAAAAAATTGTCATATGTATCAGTTAGGGATTGCATACAATGCAACTAAATATTTATTTGAAGGCATAAAATGTCATGCTGTTTTGCATAATTAACTACTGGCAGAAACATTTATTGAATAAAAAACTCTACAGATTTGTTCATTATATACTTTAAAAAAATCTATTTCTAACAGACACTTTAGACGTCAGAGTGATCACATGTACCCTAGCAACTGGGATGTTATTGAAATTCTGCATACAAATGCATGAGTCATTTTAAGAGATGTAGTAAGTCTAATAATGAATGTTTAATGAATGGCAGAATCAGTAAGCTATGAGCTAGATTTTATAAATGTGCAAAGCTTCGTAAATTAATTTTGTTCATAAATGTGCTGATAAGAAAGGATAAATATCTGTGCTATTTTTTTTTTTCAAAACAATGTTAAATAATATTTTGTACGTTGTCAAATTATTTCCCTTATTTATCATCTGAAGCTTTTTACACAGCAACTTCACTTATCTCAGTTGTAAGGATTTGTTCTAAAAACATACATCATATCTTTCTTATCCTGCCCAAAACCTGAAAAAGAGTTTTCTCTACTCCACGTACAGCTGTGTGGGTACAAGTGTCATACATCTAAGTTACAGAAAACATCCCTGTCGTGTATTTTATACACCTTCCCTCACACCAGTTTCCTGATGTTTCCTGATCTTTGATATACAGAGGCATTACCTGTTTTTTTTTAAAACAGTGTTCTGTAGTTACTGCACACAATTTGCACAATGTGCTGCTTCAAAGATCATCACAAGGCATTTGAAAAAAAAAAGTGGAAATAGAATTAAGCCCCAAAGTAAAATTTCTTTCCACCTAGGGGATCTGAAAAGGTCCTGTTTCATGACAGTACTGTTGCAGTCATTACAAGGTTGAACCCCAACTACTTGGGATTCTTTCCTAAGCAGCAGTCTAAGTACAAAAGAGCCTACTACAAAATCTACAACACCACATGATGGAAATGTTTGCTGAAGTAAAAATGCACATTTTTTTTTAAGTGTTGCTTGAAGTACTCAATGTATTATATAAATGCAAGGTTCGAGGTTGAAAGGAAAGAGCATTGATGCATTCTAGAATGACAGTTCTCACACTCCTAGCACAGACAACATATTTGCTTCTCCTGACTATTCCAACCTTTACTCATCAGCTTAACTGTACTAATTGCTACTGCATTTCATGCTAATTTGCATACAGCATCAGTTAATGCCAGCTTAAAAGTTTTTTTTAGTACTTGGCCGTCAATTGATGCTGTGTGTACTAGTCATATCTTGTCAAAGGTTTTTTTTCTTAAAATTCCTTTTATGAATCAGGAACAAATCCTGATTAGTTATCAGTCAGGTAGAAAAATTAATCAGAAGTTTCTGAACATTGGAAATTCCTAGATTAGTGCATGAAAGAGAAATAGGCCTTCGTAAACATACTGTACGTAAGAAGAAGGAGACCTAAAAGTAACTGGAGGAAGGAGGTGGCTTTGTCAATGTAAAAGTTGTTACTGATTTAACATAAACTGAGAATGATGGACCTCTAATCCAAACTAAGCTCAAGTTTCACTGACTGTTCCTCATAATTTGCACAGGCTTTGTGGGATCACTGTTATATTTGTCCAAAGCACAGCACACGTTCTTCATGCAAAATGAGACTACGTCAGTTATGGTTAAGCTAAGGATGGCTTTTTAACAGTTCAGAACCCTTACTTATAGATGTTAAACTTGAGGCACAAATCCGTTATTTTAGTCTGTGCTGAAAGAAAAGCAGAGGTAAACAGAATCTCAGAGAGGCAGTGTGAATGAAAATCTGTCACTTTTTCTGATGTAACTGAATCTAGGGTGTGGTGCATGCTTACTATCTTATCGTAGAACACATCCCTTGGTCTGTTTACAGTAAGGTACTGAGCAAGCCAGGCTTTTATAGCTCTTTTGAACTCACTTTAAAAATTCTACTACAGTTATCAGCACTTGCACCACCAGCAATATCAAAACTAGACAGAATTTCTCAATGTAGCTTTCATTCTCAATTTAGAAAAAGGAGAAATAGTAAGACCGTAATTCACTCTTAGGATCCTTGCGTTTTCTAAATAGCCAAAGAAATGAGTGCTTAAGAGAAGACTCCTTAAGAAGAGTGCTTAAGAGTAGAAGAAACTAGTAATTTGGATTAATTCTTTATAAGGAGTAATTTATTTGATTTTTTTTCTGCTTTTAAATGATCCAGAAAAAGATGCACCAGTGTAAAATTGTCCACAGAGTCGATAAACAAATCCCCTCTAATCTGCAGGAGGATTTCAAAAAGTTAGCTGTGAACAGCTCTATTTTCTGGTGCATTGGTGACTGAAGTCCTCAGATGTTGTTTCTGTTCTGGTTAATTATACAATAATCAACTAGATGAATGCTGCACTATGTATTTGAATTGATTTTGAGAGTCTTTCATGGGCATCAGCATGGTAAGCCCTGTAAAGACGTGGACAAAGTGCTTGCTCCTGCCTGACTGAACTGTGTCTAAACAGGCAAAAGGGGAAATGGGCAGATGAGAATTTGACCAAAATTACACAACTGACTAATAGTAAACAAAGGAATCACGATTTCCTGCATTTAAGCCTGCTAAGCAGTGGATCAGGCTGCTTTTTACCTGTAGAACTTACAGGGGAAACTACATACTCCGTTTTTTCACTTGCTAGAATGTGGATAGCGTATTGGATTAGGAGACGCAATTTTGAGTTCTCTGGTTTTGCCTCGTTTTCAGCCTGGTTTCCTAAGGAAATGAAACTTGCGCAATCACGGTGGGTGGGTATGGGTGCCTGCACATGTGTTCAAGTAGTAACTTTTGAACCTGTTGGCAAACTGTAGCAAAACTGGACACAAAGTATTTGTCTCAAAGATAATGTAATTCAAAGGTATTGGTCTCAAAGGTAATGTAATACAAATGCTGTGAAAATCAGGGGACAACTGTAGATGCCAGGATATAGCCTGACAGCAAGAAAATTCATGTGATAGAAATCATACTACTTTAGTTTTGATGTTAACAGAACCACTCACTGATCTCTTTAGTTAGGCTTTAGAGTTTTCCTCTGTATTAAGAAATTTATTAATTAAAAACCCAACAACAAAACGGAATCTCATGAAACAATGCAACATTAGGAACTGGAGCTTAAAGGAAGAAAGACAAATACGGTATTATTCATGACAAAATAATGAACTAGAATAACTGCTCATGCATGGATGGCATGTGGATCTCTCCTTTCAGCCTGTGGGTATCATGTCGTTATGAATAGCCACAAAACCATTCAGATTTCCTCTGTGCTTCAGAGTGTAAAACTGGTAGTAGCAGAAAGCCCCGCTGCTCTATTTAAAGGAAGAAGGAGGAAACAGAGATGAAAACTGGGGTGAAGTTATGTTCAGGATTGAGAATATTTATGTTTGTGATCTCAGAAGTTATAATCAGGTGAGGTCTATTAAAAAATATCAGTGTAGACAAGGCCTCACTGAGGCTCAGGGAAAGCAATGATTCAACTTCTGACATTAGAATATGCAGTTTGAGCATCTGTCTCATGTTGGAACTTACTTGCTCCCTTACAAGCACTGCTCCTCTTCCTAGCTGGTGAGGTACCCTGCCAAGAGTGTGAATGAAGCTGGAAGGAGGGTTCATATGTTTCATTTGAGTACTGCTGAGCAGGTCAGAAATACTATTCTCCTTTTTAAAACAAGGGTTCCAGTATAATTCAGTGTTCCACCCTCACTAATGTGAGCAGCCTTCAACCAAACCAAAGCACACGATTTCCGTTGTGTCACCCACATTCACTCAGCATAAGCATAAAATGGAAGGAGAGAAGCTGAAACTCTAAGACCTTTTCACATGGGATGGGCTAGGGAATGTTTTTATTTTGGTTGCTATAGTAATGAATACAGATAAAGCTGATTGCGCAACCACTGCAATTACGCATTTAAAGAGGGTGGTACTTTCAAACAGTAGCAATACAACTGCAGCGCGAGAAAGTGATGTAATCAAGCAAAGACGGAAGCATAAGTCAACAGCATGCTTATGATGTGTTTATTGGATTATGATGAAATATTTGAGAGAGGAAGGCTGGCTCTTGGTTAAGATGTTAGCATCAGATTTTTGACATCTAAATTCAGTATTTTGCTCTTCCACAGCTTTCTTTTGTGACCTTCACCATGTCATGCAGTTCAGATCCAGTGAAACACAGTGTTGACTAAAAGTTATGAGCAGTAACAAGCCATTTTAGGTGCTTGGCCGTGGAGCAGAATCCAGAACCTTAAGTTACTCAGATTGACAACAGGCTGCATTCTGAGCTGGGAGCCACTGAACATAGTTAATAGTAATCCCTTCTGAGAGATCGTGTCTTAAATTACATCATCTGAGATGCATAAGTGGTCTTTGCTGAAAGGAGGCACTTCTTTTACTTGAGGTTCTGGAATCTCTCCCCAAGATAGATTCCCTTCAAAGGCCAAGGAAGTCAACACTCTGTTTTTGTAATGTATTTAAATTCAATGGCTCGGATGCTAGGAGCCCTCATGGAGATGCTCTCACTCATAGAGAGTGCTCTAGCACTCATGATACCATTATATGAAATGCCTAGCTTCAATTCCTTCTGTTGTCTGTGGAAATTCAAATCTTACGTCCTATGTCTCAGTGGAAAAATGTCTTACATACCAGGCTATCGGGTATTTAAAAGGGAAGGGTGTTCCCACTCTCTCCTATTCAATAATTAAATAACCTTGTGTGCACAGGGAGTGTATACAACAAACATTTACACAACCAACTACCAGAACACGTTCTTGGGAAGGGGAGAAATTAGGTCCATTTCTGTTCTATTTAATATTAAGTAGTCCTTGGATCAACATTTTCAAGCAACATAGCCAGAGGAGCAAACAACCTATGGATTTTGATTGCTGGGGGCTTACTAGTCTGGACAGAAACAGAGCTTTAGGTGCCACCAGACTGAGGAAGCAGCTATGTCAGGGTATTAAGAATTTTAACTTGGATCTAAAGAATTTGGAATACAAAATACTCTATGGACTGAGTGTCAATCTTGCTGAACAGTTGTCCATTAGTAAAATGACAATGTTGCTACTTCCTACCTGCTCCAGGTTCTGTGTGATTAACTACATTAAAACTGTGAGAAAATCAGAAGTTACCACCATATGGCCATGGAAGATAAAAATAAAACTGACAAAGATTTAGCAAAGTGAAACGGCTTCAAATTAAAAGATTCCTTTAAGCAATTTTTCAAAGTATCAAAAAGATTAAAAGAATTAAGCTTGCAAAAACATAGTATTTAATCAGTCAAAAGACAGCACAAGGACTTTGTAGAGTGGGAAGTTTTTGTTGTTTTTCAAAACATATTCCATAAACTAATTGCACAGCACTTTGAATAATTGTCTTGTTAAATAATTTGCCTTGTGAGAGCCAAACAGACAGATGAGATAAAAAGAAATAAAAAAGGAAAATGAGATATTTGCACAACAGATAAAATAAAATTTAAAAAAAACCCAACATGTTCTGGTCTATACAAAAATGGCAGAAAAATGAAAGAGAGAAGGCACATGATTGAGATAAGCTTGTTAAATAGCCGGGGTGACCTCCTGAATTTCCTCTTATCCCTGATGTTTCCAAAACCACTGATATTAGAGTACAAGGAACAGGAGAATGAGGTAAATGACGAAAGTAGAGTTGAGGGATACAAACAATGCTTGAAAAGGTAGCTGCATATTAACTTGAAATGTATATAAGTAAATACAGGCAGTTAAAATAAAACATGAAAACAAAAGAAAAAATCAATGAAATAACTCTTTCAGTCCTGTGTGGTATACCTAAGCATGTTCTGCAATCTACACAACTCCAAGGGAACAACTTCCTATGGAAGCATGTCAAACGTTAAAATTGTATCTGTTTATCTGAGCATCATCACCACAACTATTAGCATAGCACAGTCTTGGAAATTTGTATGAAAATGAAATGGTCTAGCACATCTACATACTTGCCTAGCTTCTAATGGTGATGAACAATGTTTTAAAGTCAGCATGGCACGTGAATGCTTCCCACTGGTGGGTCAAACTGAATCCTCAGCAGCTATCCTGCAAAAAAGCTGAGGGATCTACAGATCTATTTTGTTCAAGAGTTTGAACTATTTTTTCATTGCCACAACCACAGACTGAGACAAAAGCACTTAAACAACCTTCCTGTCTGAATACAAATAGTTTGCACCTTGTAAAATAGTGATTTGAATATTGGTAGAATCTGACGTCCATTTAAGCACAATTTTCCTTCTGTATTGTCAATTCTCTCTACTATGGAAACACACATTAAACTTTTTTGTCCATATTCTTAAATAATATTCTGTAACTGATGCTGAGAATAATAGTATTTGGCATGTTCTTAAATGTGATGTAAAACCATCTGCATTAAGAATACTAGTTCAGTTACTCTGACTCATTAGTCACACAGTTTATTGACAATGTTTTTCCCTCCTCCTCTTTATTTTCTGACCTTTTAAAGATAAATACCACTAAGTTTAAACTCAAATTTTAAAATGTGCTTGTATTTGACAAAGAAATAGCACACAACTTTTTTTTTTTAACCTGTGAGTCATCCTGAACAAACATTAACAACCCTTCCTTGCAAAATTCCAAAGAAGTGATAAAATAGGACAGGTAGATAGGAAGAGAGGAAACACACCCAAACAACCACTTTTCAGACAGAAATACAATCTCCAGCTTTCACTAATGTATTATTTTCAGGTTGTCATAAGACTTCACTGTTCATGTTTATACCACAGGATTTTAGAAGCTTTCAAAAGTGTTAAAGAAAGGTACGGTTAGCTCTTTTTGGCAGATGATCGAAGGGGCAAAATAAAAAGCTGCAAACTAACGATTTTGAAAAAAACTTCTAGTTGAACAAAAAGTTTTGGATACTTTACCTAACAGTCTTGTAGCCTGACTACCAGAAATCTTAGCACTAAAGGTGCTCAGCATATCTTGACCATTGTGCATTGTTTTCTAAGTTAGAGTTCACAGAGATACCTATCATTAGAGACTAAGTTCCTGAACCTAACAATGTACTTGGGCTAGGGCTTTACAAGAACCCCTTAATATTGCCCCTTGAGGAGCTCTTAACAAATAAGGATTTCTTTTAAACCAGAGTAATTTTCAGCATATGAATTTTCAGCCTGTCCCTGTCTGGCATTTTAAAATAAGAGTGGGTTTAAATGTGTTTGCTGAATTGGTGCCTAAATATCTTCAAATTATGTGATTACTGATATGGTACTGAACATTGGTTTTCGTATATATTCACAATTACATTCTGTTCAGTACTGCTATAGCTACTCTCCCTGATTAAAATTTAAGCCAGCAATAGATAAGGCTTCTAATCCAGAAAAGTGACAGTAATGCTTGACAATATTGCTATTCTGAGTGGTCCTTTAAAACAGGAAACAATACATATTGCTTTAAAGCTGGGAAGGTAAGGAGGTATAAAACTGGGAGAAGGAAAACAACTTAGGAGTTCAGGAAAACTTGCATCATTTTAGATCTAAATAATTGAAATTTCCCCTTATTCATTTTACATCTAGCCACAATGGACCACAAATGAAGGTGGTCCATTATCTCTCTGCTTACTCAATATTTTCTTTATTACATTCATCTGCCTGATCCTGTTCCCAACATAATTTATTGCAAAGTGTGTATTAAATCCAGCAAATTGAGGAACAGGTTTTACATTCCCTTCATGTAAGTAGAAGTCTGAGGGTATCAACATAGGATTTTTAAGTATTCTCCTATAAAGAGTCTGAGCACAGTTTTGCTAGTATTTTGGTCACCCACCTCTTCAAGGTATTTTCTCCATTCATTCTTAATAACCCTAAGAACTATAGAGACTGACCAGTGCACTGACCTATCCTGATGATATTCTTCAGGGACAAAGTAGAAATTCAACAAAGTACTGTTGTGTGTAACGATTTTTGTAAACAGCTTTGGAAAAAACAGCATTTTTTCTAACTAGCTCCAAATTTGTTATGAAATATCGGTTCTGTTCAACTGAAAAGGCATCAAATAAGTTCTTCAGTCAACCACGCTTCCTTCTGCAGCACATGTGGAGCAAATAGCCTCCAGGTCAAGCCATAAGTACATAGACTAACTGCGAACAAGAGAGCACATGAGAGACAAACGGAGTCCTAGATAGATTAATCTTTCCCTTCATGCATACTCATGGCTGGTAAACTTACCATTTTCAGCCCACAACTAAGACTATTTTTTTCCTTTTAAATAACGGTCAACTTACCGTTAATTCTCATATCAATAACAACAGAAGACAGAAAGCCCTTGGCAGCCACTAGTATTATCTGCAGCCACACTGCCTTTGTTCTTAGCCCTGTTCTGCTTCCTTCTGACCCCCCAGCACCAAGGGCTCCGGTGAGTTGCTGGAATGGGTTTGAGGGAAGATGCTCTTCCTCCCCTCTCCTCTCACTTCCTCTCCTCCCCAGCTGACTCACATACTGAGCATACAGAGAGAAACAGAGAGAGGGGCAAGCAAAACCTGGTGAGAAGGGAAAAGAGCATTTCCCTTAAAGCAATGCAAAAGGAAAGAGAGTCCCTCAGCAGAGGAGGAGTATGGGCCTTGTCTCTGTGGCATATCATGTCCACTTACATTTTCAGCACTCAGTGTTCAGTTCCAATCAGCACAACCTTGCACTTCAGGGTGAAATCCCCTTGGAAAAGGTTCCTGCCCTGCAGATGAGATCAGAAAGGGCAGAGAAACACCACTTCCTACACACCCACATCCTGTGAAACCCCTGTGATTACTCCTTGTTTCTCCTCACCTCAACTGTCACTCCTGCTTCTTCACACAATCCCTACCACTGACTTTGTCACTGCAAGTAACAAGGGCAAAATCATTAATACTGGCCTTGAACCCAGCAGCAAAATTACATTTTGCCCACTGAGTTTGGAAATTTTGAAGCAGCTCTGCCAGAAACAAACCACATGGAAATCATGTCTAAATTTCTTTCCAACTCGAAGGATCACTTAATGTGATGTTAGCTGCTATTTGCTAAACAGAAAAATTTTAAGTAAATATTACATTAAACACAAACCCCCCCACTTCTGTGAGCCCAATGTTCATCCTGTGATACTTTCAAAGGGACTGTCATATCCACAACAATTTATCTGTGAAACCACTTTTAAAAGGTTAAAACAATACACTTAATATATTTCTAGTGAGTGGTGTCTTGCCTCTTGCTGACCAAGAGATATTCTGTAAAGGAAGTAGCTAATCGCTGTCTCCTTGGAAAATGTTCACAAAGAGACATTTGGGATGATGTTATCTACATCCTATTTAAATAGCTGTTTTGTTCTTTTAAATGAGATGGTGAACCAAAAAGCGGCATTCTTAGTAGTACTGTTACGCTCTTCCCTTTCTGTATCTTGAGTCTCACTGTTTCTGGACAGTAGTTATTTCAAGGGTACCAGCTGTTTTTCACCTTATCTATCCATACTTTATACACATGCATTTTAAGAAAGAAGGTGTTGCAGCATGGTTGGGGTTTTGGGGGAGTGGCAGGAGGAAGGAAAGGAGATTAATTTTTGTGCAATTCTTATTAAAATCAATTGGTAAATTGTAAGTACACATAAGCATCCTGATGACCTGAATCAAAACTGATCAAGTATGTTAATTCTGAAAGACTATAAAGGAAAGAAAACTATTTTGCTATGGACTACTGGATGGAAATAGAAGTTATGATGACAATGCTCTTGGACTCAGTTACAGTAAATAAAAGCTTTTATCTTTCCTTGATGCCAGAATTAAATGTGATTTTGGTTTTAGTGATACAGAACACAGATTTCAGTTAGCAATACCATTACCTTGCACTGCCTATTGCAGTATCATCATAGCCCCACTGTGTGCTACTTCTGAAACAGCTGGAGATTAATGCAAGGTAGGCAGATGATCCTTCTAGGCAGATGACCAGTGCTTACTGTATTTCAGCATTCTTCTAAATAGGAAAACACCAAAATCTTTACTCAATAGAAAGGCTGAGATTACTTGTACGACTGAGCCTCAAAAGCCACACAAATCAAAGTGTGCTGCTACTCAGAAGAATGCCACCAGCTAGTAACATTATCTGACTTACCAGACTCGATGTTTTTATATATTAACAATATATATGTTCATTGCTTTTCTTACCAGAACAATTAATTTTAGTCCACTGTTATTTAAAGTCTTCCAGATTAAAAACAACCAAAAAAATCTAACAGTTTCAGTTACACATAGCTGACAGTACAAGACTGTTGCCAATCAGCAGCTTGCAAATTACCTGTATAAACAACTAATTATAAACTTAGGCATAGTTCTTAAAGTAAATTTTAGACTCTTTGATGACTTTTAAGTCCTTTAGGGAGGCCAGGGTGAAAATAGAAGGAGAAATTAAGTTATTAAAAATTATGAAATATCTAAATTTTCCTGGACTGGCTCATTTCATCTTGTAAGATTTGTCTGAAAAGAAGAACAAGGGAAAAGGAATTTCGCCATTTTGGGGTGATTCGTCTCTGCTCAGAATCCCAGTCAGGGTACTGATGAAACTCAGGTACTGGTGCACTGTGTGAACCGCCTGATGCATATATCCATCTATCACTGTCAAATTTCCTGGACCGAATGCAAAACCTCTAATTGGGGTTGCAAAATCATGCACTCACATATACTGTTCATCACTAGAATATATGAGCACTTTCACAAGCCTAAATGCAATTATTTTCAGAGTATTACTAAGCAATTGGATAAATTCTCACCAACACAGATGTAAGTCAAGAAAAGACTCTATCAGTCATCTTTGTGACGTACAGAGAGATTGGTTTTCCCATTTAAAAAGGGGGAGCAGAAGCACAAGGGAAAAGCCACAGAAGTTGTGGTACTCGAAATGAGACAATGAGGACGTTTTTGCCAAAAAACTAATTAGCATTACTTAGTATTTTGCATGATCAAAATACATGTTTTTATTGAATTTTCACTAGCGAATGCTCAGATTTCTGCAATTTCTGCAGGTAAAAGAATGCCCAAAACCTGAGGAATACAGTCAATAGATATGTAGAAAGCTCTTTTCAGCATCATTACTTGAAGGGCAAGGGACTCTAGGAGAGTCCATAGAAGATGCATAAGCAGTTTGCAATTATCTCAGCCATCAGACCACAATTTTACTTCTACAATCCTCTTTCTGTAGTGACTACAAGCCACCTACCTTCTGTAACCAAAGCAGTTGAAAATGACAACTCCCATCAGTATGCCTCCTTATTTGCCCCTACTACATATCCATACTACAATCTGAATGGAAGCAGAGGTGCTATGAAAGAAATTGTATCTTGTTTTATAGTTAAAGGCAATATTGACATCCCTACGCACAATGAGACATGAATCTCCTAATTTTGGAGTACACAATTCTTCATGGGACATCTCTACATGGTAACACTGTCATAACTGCAATGGCTTAAAGACACAGTCAAGACAAGATCTATAGGTAGAGATAATACATTTTATTAGACCAACTAGTATAATATAGGAAAAAGTAGACAGATTTCCAGATGTTACTATTTTTTAAGATTAGTGAAGCTTTCAACATAATTTCCTACAATATTCTTGCATTCAGTTTGGGACACTGAGGTCTGGATGGGTGGACAACTAGACACTCATCTAGTAAAAAGCTGTTTGAATGGTTAGGCTCAGAGGGTATGGGTTGTAGTCTAACTGGAGGCTGGCAGTGAGTAGCACAGGGGTCTATCCTGGGACCTGTCCATTTTAACAGTTATCAACAGGCTGGGGGAGGCGACACAGCGTGCTCTCCTCAAGTTTTCAGGCAGCAAATTGGGATGACAATTCAGTACACTTGAGGGCAGGGCTGCCATCCAGAGAGACCTAGACAGGCTGGAGGAATGGACTGACAGGAACTTCTATGAAATTCAGCAAGGACAAATGCAGAGACCTGCACCTGGAAAGGAAGAGACCCTTGCACCAATGTAGGCTGGGGACTGACCGGCTGGGGAGCAGCACTGCTGAAAAGGAGGTGGAGGTCTTGCCAGGCAGCAAGCAGCACACGAGCCAGTACTGTGCCCTGACAGCAGAGACGGCCAACAGCACCCTGGGCTGTATTCACAGGCACAGAGCCAGCAGATTGAGGGAAGTGATTACACCACCTCTACTCAGCACTCTAGACTGAGTCCAGTTCTGGGCTCCCCACTACAAGAAGGACATTGACAAACTGGAGTGAGTTCACCAGAGGGCCACCGAGGTTGTTGGAGGCTGGAGCGCTTGCCCTGTGAGGAGATGCTAAGGGAACTGGGCCTTTTCAGCCCGGAGAAGAGATGACCTCAAGGGGGATGTAATAGCAGACTGACTGTACTCCTGAGAAGGTTATTGAGAAGGAGCCACGTTCTTCACAGCAGTGCATGGCAGGAGTATGAGAGACAACAAATAAACTGAAACAAGAGAAGGTATTGATTGGATATAAGGAAAAATCCTTTTTTTTTAATCATGAGAGCAGTCAAACATTGCAACAGGTTGCTCAGAGAAGCTGTGCAGTCTGCAGACCTGGAGGCTTTCAAGATCCAACTGGATAAAGCCCTGAGCAACCAGGTCTAGTCCTACAGCTGGCCATGCTTTGAGCAGGAGGCTGGACCTGAGGTCCCTTCCAAACTCAGTTATTTTGTGATTCTGTGATTCTCTGCAGAAACCCTCTTCAAGTCTACTCAAAACCTTGTCTTTTTCTTACTGTGCCAGTTGGTCTGATAAAAGATATTGCCTTTACCTACAAACTATATCTTGCCTATAATTTCCAAGACTAAAACCCACAGATGTTCCATCAAGTGGCAGCATGTTTATACCTACATGGATCATTACTAGGACTGGACTCATTCAATCCATCCCACAGACCTCTGGCATCTGAACTGACAAAATGACTCACAGTAGCTGTAATGATCAGCCTGAGTGTTCACTGAGAGTGGTGGGGACCCCATGGCTGGCAAATAACCTAAGAAATGCTCTGGAAAAATCCAAAACCAGTGAGACCCAGTGCTCTACTGTAGGTTCTGACAATTCTCCTAAGCTTTTCCTTTTCCTCTTTCATAAATTCTAGTCTTGTCTCTTTTCCACCTTGTTCAGCTCAAGGCTGACTGCTGGACATTAAAAGGTTTAACAGAAGCAGCCTTTACAGAAGAAATGTCAGTATAGAGGTAGATTGGATAGGTAGATCTGTTAGTAGCATAGCTACTAACTTTGTAAGATGTCTTGCATATAATGTACACAATCCTATGGTCCTTAAACGTAAGGAAGCAGTGGCTACTGGGTGCTCTCAATTCCTTCTATTCTTGCAGAAAAGCTGGAACCTCAGAGGTACCTTATTGACAACCCAAAGCACTCAAATAAGATTAGTCCAGTCATCTTCAACCTGACTTAAAGATCATGTTTAAAAAGAGGATTCACATTCTTCTTATTTTACTATCCACTCTCTCAATCCTACAGTCTTACACTTTCAGGTCCCATTCTCCAATCATGAGTATAAGTTTTATTGCCTCCCACTTATAAATGAAAGCTGTAGTTGTCCAAAAAGTCACCCTAGAACATGCACCATTGAAGGAAGATACTTGTGATAAAGTCACAAAAACTAACACTGTTATAGTTCACATTGCTTCAGAAAGTGGAATATTCCGTCCCTGGCCACTATGGCAAAGGTGCGTCAAGAGAAAAATAGCAGGAGAATTACCATGGCCTGGTAACCTCAATGGGGTTATCAGACCAAAACCTTCACTAACACTACAACTTTCTAAAAATAGAAATGTTTGATAAATTAGTGAAAGCACCCAAAGCCTAGATCATCCTAATCAAAAGTTATGACCCAGGCTTGGAACAAGACTAGAAATGCTCTACTAGCTGTAACAGAAATAACACTCATACCAACAAAAACTGTTCTAACAGCTACAAACTTTAATTGTAACAGGGAAGTACATTTAGATGATGACTTAAATAGGGCTGCTATTCCTATCAGCTGATCATACAGGATAGCCACACCTTTGGCGTATCACAGCTCAGATGAAAGAAGTTTTTTCATGTGCAATTGCTAGCAGGCCCTCACTGACGACAACTTGTTAAACCCAATGATTCTGATTACTACCTAGTTTGCATAACATACATTGACTTTTCATACAGTGACTCTTCATAGCTTTCCATTTGCTGTCCTTCTTTCCAATTATGTTAGCAAGCTTTTCTCCTTTTCTGGAATTGCTTCCTACACTGGTTTGTCGGGCTTGCCTTTATAATGTCGTCTACTGACCCCGCCACCTTGCAGATGCTCTGTCAGCACCAAGGAACCTTCTCATTCTTGATCCCACAAGGACACCGAAAAGCTTTCAGAATCAGGCTGTGATTTTACAATGATCTATGTAAAATAGACCTAAGTAAAAGCTACTGGAAAAATGTGTGGTCTTGCTCTCTTGCCATTGTTTGTTTGTGGCAACAATTCAGCTAATATGAGTGGGTGGTGAAATGAGTTAAAAAATTGGTACTGTATGGCAGAACATGTATCATTTTTAGTTGGGTTGGGGTTTTTGCCTTGATTAATTTTTGTCTGCAACTCATCATGTGGTTGTACAAGCTCCATTAGTTGGCCCATTGTAAAGAGCAGGAATATGGACCCAGGAAACATGGCAAATTAAATGAGCTTAAAGTAGATATGAAAGAACAGCTTAAGAAAATTTTCACTCCATTTCAAGCTAGGTTTGTGGACTAGCACTAACTTGGAGGGAGAAAGGCATATCTTGAAGTACAACAGAACTTCCAGCTAGCGCTGAGGCAGTAAATTGGTCCCTTCACTTGGTTCCAATGGTAAAATCCAATTTATAAGTTACGATTGTTGCAAGATCTTCCAGGAATCTGAGCACAACAGTATAAAAACACCTGGCTGGTCATGTTCCCTCAGGAGCAATATGGCCCATCCTAGCCATCATCATCTTGCAACTCTGTTAGCATGGCTCCTTTGGATCATAAGTTATATTTTAAAGTAATCATCTACTGATTGAAGTTCTGAGAACAGAAGAAATATCTTGCCTTTCCACAGAGCAAATCTCTGATCTGCTGAGGACACAAAACAGGCATGAATCTACTTTACAGTAGGAGACCATTTAATCTGAAGAATGTCACATTCAAGGATCAGTATGTCAGACTGCTGTGTGGGCACGTAAGTTACAATTGAATCTCTGTATGAGATTGTGTACTCTAAGATTTATATATGGATTACCTTCTGACCACAAAGCTAGAGAGTATTCTTTCTGTCAAACCTCCATTTATTTGTGTGTGTATGCATGCACGCACACACAGAAACTTCTCAAGAAAAATGTGTTGAAGAAAGAGAAAAGATAGCTGGGATGTACTTCTCTGAAGTAGAATTCAGCCAGGATATTGGCTTAACAACATAATTGCTACAGATAATATCACAGACCATGTGACCTGTGGTCTTGGATATATATTAATGTATTTGTGTTTCGTAAACCACAGTGACCTTCAAGCTCTATGCTAGGAATGAGCTTAAAACTTACTCAGAAGAATGTCATCTACTGAATCACTGATGTGATTTCCAGGAGCATGTCGGGTTTTTCCTTTTACCTGGCGGTCTTCAGCAAAGTGAAAGCCAGGTTTGCACAGCTCCTGTTGTGATAACGATAGTTACCACTGCCTCTGAGAAAACGCCAGTGAGCTGCGTCCTTTGCAAAATTGATCATTTTGGAGATCTAAAGAGAAACGTGCCCTGGCTGTTGGCAGAGAATTACTTTGCATACATGAACCTTACCAGTTAGTCTTAACATTAAAGAAACAGTTTATGAAAACTGGCGGTGTGAGGCACAATGGCATTATGTAATGGCCTAAGTAATTTTTAAGAACATAAACTGAGCTCTCAAAATAAGCTGTTGACAATGCAGCAGCCGAAGTGCCCTGTGACCCAGTACTTTTGTACTGCTCCGTTGGGTGTCTTTCTCAAGAAAAGACCATTTGGTCAAACTGTAAGTTACAGGATATGGGAGGAGTTTGCCCTTTCAGGTTTTCTGCCTGGTCATTTCTCCTCAGAAGTGAAAGAGTTGTCAACGTTGAGTTGGAAGAGCTCTCAGAGACTCCTAATTGTGGTACAAGGACCATGAAAACTACTGGGTCCCCTTTCCTTGCTCTGCGATTAAGCTGGAGGGACAGCAAAGGTGCCAAATAAGCACAGAGGCTTTAAAATAGTAATCGTCAATGTGGGTATCTCAGTTTTGTACCCCCACCCCAGCATCGCGCAGAGGCTAACTTGCAGCGGGGGGAGCGCAGCGTGTTCCCGCCGACGCGGACCTGAATGCCCTGGGCACCTTCCCGCCAGCCAGGCCTCTCGCCGGGCCCCCGCTGCGCAGCACCCTGGCTCTGTGTGCGGAGGGGCCCGTGCCGCCCGCCGCCTTCCAACCCATTCGCCAAGGCCAGCGCCCGCCGCCCCCGCCCTCTCGCCGCAGCCGGCGGCAGGTAGCGGCGCGGAGGGGCCTCCGCCTCACACCCCACCCCTCCGCCGGCCGTTGGCGAGCCAGCCAATCAGCGCGGGCGGGTGGAGGGCGCGCGTGGGTCCACCCCACCCGCAGTCACGTACCGGGGGTGGGGGGGGTGTCGGGGCAAGGCAGCGGCCGGCGCCGTGACAGGCGAGCTCTCGCTGCGCGGGGAGCGGCTGGGGTCTGGCCCAGGGCTCGGCTGACCCCGCCCCGGCACAGCCTTCCCAGGTGCCCCGGCAGCCGCTGTCTTCGGCCAGCGGGGGCCGCGGGCAGGCGTACCGACTGCTGTGAGGCACGCGTGAGCCCCGGCGGCTCAGCCCGCCGTGGGGAGGGGGCTTGCCCGGAGAGGAGGGCCTGGCCTGCCGGGCCGAAGTTGTGCCGTGGAAAAAGTTGCGGCCGCTTTAGAGCCAGGCGGTGTGAGCAGGAGAGCGTGTTTCGGTACCTGATAAATCCGGTGGCTTCAGAGAAGAGCAGCCCAGTAGCTCAGTACTTCCTTCTGCCGATAAGATCTTCGCCTGCGCTCGTCACGGGTGGCGGCTGCCGCCGCCGTTGCCCCACTTGAATTGGTTTCAGACTCCTCCCGAGGCGAGACGGGGAGCGGGAGAGCGGCGAGACGGGAGGAGGCGATGCGCGGGGCCGCGCTGCTCCTCCCGGCCTCCCCCGCCCCGCGCAGCCCCGCTCCCTGCGCTGCTGGCGGAGCCGGCCGGGCGGCGGAGCCGCGGCTGGCACCGACATGGGAACTTTAGGGAAAAGGAGAGAAAACCAGTGAGTTCGCCGTTGCTCTTTTATTCTCCCGCTCCCCGGGGCGGCGGCGGGACGGTGCCCCGCCGCAGGGCAGGCTGCGGGCCGGCGGCGGCGGGTCTCGGGGTCGCACGCCGCCGCGCCTGACAGAGTGAGGTGCCCGCCCGGGGCGGTGGCGTCGGGTGCGATGTGCTGCCGCTGTGCTGCCCCCGCGGCGGGGCTGGCGTGGGCTTCCGTGGGGCGCGGGGGCGGTAGTCCGGGCGGCTGGGGCTCCGCGGGGGCCGGTCGAGGCCCTCCCGGGTGGGAAAGAGAGGGGAAAAGAAGCGCGGGAGGGGGTGCGGAGGGGGAGGACTTCGTTTCACCCTTCTGAGTGCAAGTGTGCGCCGGGCCCGTCGGTCAGCACGGGCTGGGAAGAGCCTCACGTTACGGTCCCAGCGTGACGGCTGCGCGGGAGGGGCGGCTCGGCCCTCGCCCGGGCTCCGGTTACCTGCGGCGCCGCCGGCGGTCTGCCGGGGGGACGCCGAGCGAGGAGCTGTGGCCGGGGCCGGGGAGCAAGGCTGTCCCCTCCTCGCCGGGGAAGCGCCACCTGCCCCGGGCTCAGTTCACGAGCTGATGGTTACTTGTTTGTGGTTTCTTACGCACCGCCAAGTAGCGTGCAGTGGAAATGCAGGGTGCTCGTCCCCCCCGCGCCGCACCCCAGCACAGCTTTAATCTATTTTTAATGTCAAGTAACTGCTGCAAGGAGATCTGTTTTAATGAATGGTTAGTTTCAGACGTGTCGCCGCCGGCTGAGTTTTGCCTGCCCGGTGTTGCCAAGTCGGCCGCAGTGTTATTGTAAACTTTTTTGGGGGTGTGGACACTTTAGTTTTTCTACACTCTGTTGTCAAGACCTAAAATATCTTTTGCTGTAACTCCTACTTTATTACTACTGTATTGCTAGGATCTTCTGCCCTGTGTGGAGGAGGCGCTGGAGTAAAGTTAGGAGAGGGGTTTAAGCTTGTAAAGAGAAAACCCTGAAAGCTGATCAGGCCCTTGCTCTTTTTATATGAGAACAGGAAGTCAGATCACAAAGCTAAGAGGGAAATTTAGAGAAAGGGGGAAGGGAAGAGAACATTCTTTGCATAGCCACTGTCAGCTTAACTGCGGAGGAGCAGAGTAATGGTCACTACCTTTGCGGGGACGGGCCTGTATTTTCCTGACTTTGAAACTACGGAGGCCTGGGGTCAGTGTTGGGGTGTAAGTGACATCATGTGCAGTTTTGTGGCTTTCCCAGCATTCAGATGAGACAGAAATTTAAGATAAGGCTTGAAATTCAGTGGGATAAGGTAGGGTCCAGTCTGCTTTCCTGAGGCGTGCATATTTCCAACTTCATCGAGGAGTGCCTATACAGGGATGTTTGTGTCTTTCCCTTCCCTATCTGTATGTAATATGCACACTGGATAAATTTCTATGGCTTTTCTTCCCAGGACTGTCAGTTTATTAATAAAGTCTTTCATAGTGTTCCAAGATAGTTGTATGAAAGCTTAAGATAGCATCTTAAAGATGCTGGAGTCACTTGTTTAGGAAGCCTGTGGAGTGTAAGTTGTCCCTGAAATAAACCCAAGTTTTATTGAACCAGCAGTGGTTGTTGCCATTTTATGAACTGTACGGTTATACTCTCAAGTCACATTTAGAAGTGGTTCCTGTGATTTGCAGGCAAAAATGTTTCGGCACTTTTCACCGATATAATAATGTGCCTATTTACTATTTCATACAGAATTATGAACTTGTATGCAAACAATGAACAGCCTTTAATATTATCTGTAAACATACACATTCTTGATATCTAAGATATTATATGATCAAAATACAAGCCTAAAACTAGTTATGTGCTTTATTTTGGTCTCTTTTACCTTTATTATTAAAGACATTAATTTAGTCATGTATGCAATTTTAAAACAACTTAGTAGGAATTAATAGTATAGAATGGATGCAAATTAATCTTTTTTTTTTAATTGTAAAATACTCCACTGTAAAGTTGCGCTGATATTTTGTTTACTTGATAGTGATTTTCCAAATGAAATTAATAAAGGTAGTCTGGCATTTTCCAATGTGTGTAATATTTGATTATAGTTATAATTTTTTTCCCCTTTACTTTTGGTGGGCACACAAATGGTGTGTAGATTACTGCATAACAATTTGGTGGTAGATTAGTGCATAATGATATTCCTGTTGCATACTTTGAGGGGGTTTTATGCTTGTGCTAAAATCGTAATGTAAACATAACTCCCCAGCAAAGAAACAAGACTTCTGGTAATCTTGACAGATCATTCAAGGAGCTCTGTAACGGTGTGCTCTACAATCCACATTTAGCAGGAAAAAAAAGTCACTTACTGAGCAGTCTCTTTGGTGTGCGTATTAAGTGGGAGGGTTATGTCTGTAGCACCCTAGCTACAGGGAGTTAATTGTCCTTTAAATCTCTCCTCCTTTGCCATGCAGTGGAAAATTTACTAGTCGATCTTCATGTATTTACTTCACGATTGTGCTTTCCTTTAGGCAACCTGTCCAAGCATGCAGCACTGCCCCTGAAACAGCACATGAGCTGAAGCAGATCAGTCATTGTCCCAGCCTTTCAAATCTTACCCAGGTCACGATGGTGCCATTGGGGCACTTAGCCAAAGGGGCCACTTTGGAAGATCTTCTTGAAACCTGCATTCAGTCTTTTGGTGAGTGTCTGGAGGTTTTTAGAATCGTATTAATTTGTTTGTGTCCTGGCTACGTTTAGGTCACTTAGTAGTGAGTTACATTGATTTATTAGTGGAGTAGAAAGGCGTAGCTGAGAATTTTCTATACTGCAGGTGACTGCATATTTTTATAGGTTTGTGGATCTGTTTATGCATATGTGTGTAATATATGCTAAGAAATTAGTGTGACTACTGCTTTTTGTTGAGAGAATAAGACAAACACCAGCCATCTGTACTTCTATGTGTGTTTTTTGTTGTTTGTTCAAGTACCAATTTGGTTAACTTTAGCAAGTAATCATTAAATTTTACATATTGCAGTAACATTCTCATAACGTGTGTAAACAATGTGTTTATATTAAACATTTTTAAATGAGGAGGGCTATTTTTAAACTAGGTGAAATAACATTGGATTGATTCTTTCAATATCAGTATAGATTTAAAGTTGCTTCTCTGCAAAAGAGAAAGAATCCAAACAAAAATCACAACTGTGGTTTTTTGATTCAGAGAAATGAATAACCATTTTGAGCCTATCAGTTATCCATTTGTCTTTTTACAGTAAGAATTGTAATATGTGGACGAGCGTGACAGTTGCCTGAGCCCTATATCCCTAGTTTCCCTTTCCAACTTTTTCATTAGTAAATGTGTTTATTTTTTATATTACTGAAATACATTAGTACTGAAGGCACTCAAAATTATTCTGAACAATTTGCTTGTAAGTAGCGCATCTGTTCGTTAATGCTGTGTCTTTCACTGCTGTGAGCTATTCCCAAAGCTTATGTGGCAAAGTCTTAGTTGCAGAGTAGTCCTTAGAAAATAAATGTACTTGAACACCCACTAAGCTCTAAAATAATTAATCTACATAGTTAAATAGTAACACAGTGCTGATCTAGTGATACAGCACACAAACAATGACTAATCTTTCACATTCATTGGAAGTGCCTTTTTTTTTTTTTAACTTTAAAGCCTTCTAATCAGCATGTGCAGAGAAATGCATGTCTGAGAAAAGTTGATGAAACATGTAATTGTCAGTAACATTTTGTTTCTGTTTGGCTTCTTTTCTTCTCCATTTAATTATTGTAAAGAACATATCCACTGAACTGCTATAAAGCCCTAATTCCTAAACAAATGTCGATTCATATTTTTTATAAGTTTTCGCTCACTGGGAGTGAGATAAGACATCTAAGCACGTGTAAGACCTTCATACAGTTTTAATATTGTGACTACTTGACCAATATTTATGTGTCCACATTTTTATGAAAAAAGGTATTCTAAATGTAACATTATAAAAATCTAGTAAAATGATTATGGTTACTGATTTCAAGTGGTGTAGGTGAAACCCTTAACGGGACATTATTGTTAGCTTAATTATTTTAATACATTTTTATACTTTAATACACTCTATATCAGCATACACATGCTTATGCGTTCTCAGATTCCTGGGCATCCATATATTATAAGGACTAAGGTGACAAAGAAAAACAAGTGTACCTGTCCAGTTCGGCTATATATGCATGTGAATCTTTCTAAAGGGTTTCATATTTCAGTTAGAAAATTTACCATAGTCCACTAAATAGCGTTTTCTTGAACCTTGACAAGTGGTACGTAGGTCTAACAAGGTGAATTGTAGTGCATCTGCAAACATAATCTTAAACTCACTAAGCACTGCTAGAATTATGATGTGTGCTGCGGGGATTTAGACTCTTCATTGGGCAATTCACAGTAGTATCTGTATTTGTACATCATCTATGACATTATGCGTGTTCTTAAGCTATGCTGGAATTTCCCAGTAGGGTATTTAAATAAATTGTAAAGTGCAACTGTTACAACTATAGATAACCTACATAACGAATTACTTAAACAAGGTTCTTGTAGCTACCAGCAAAAACACTGTGCAAAATTCATTCATGTCATCGTGCCAATACAGGAAGAGATGGAAAAAACTTTAATCTGGGGGTTTGAGGAGGGGTGGGGGTAGGGAGAAAAATGGTGGAAAAAAAAGCATAGTTGCGGAATGATTACAAGTAAACGGAGTGATTGAGCAAGTTTCTTCCTGTGCATAGTACTAAATAGGTCTGTTCAGACTGTACTCTAATAGTTTTATTCAGACTGAGGTTATATCTTCTGTCTTAGATATGCTGACCTACAATATTTTGTATATTATTCTAGAAAGTCATTATTGGGATCTGAGCAAGTTTTATTTCAGTATTAAAAATACAGAAACCCCCAAGACATAAACACAGATTTCCTTTGTATATTTTAAGTTTACTTTCTGGAAAAAGCCCTGTGATAACACACACAAAACATCAGTGTATTATCAACATTATTCTCCTACTAAATCCAAAACACAGCACTATACCAGCTACTAGGAAGAAAATTAACTCTATCCCAGCTGAAACCAGGACACTGTCTAGGGTTAAGGAGTACAGTAGGCAGTAGATAGAGATGATGATGCGTCACATTTTAGAATAAATACTGCATCATGTTAATATTATACTGCACTTGCTAATATTAGGTGTACAATTACCAGTACAATTCCTATATAAAGTATGCAGGTGAATTTATGTTCCTGGACTCAGTTATACAAGTTTGGAAAAAGCAAATAATGTGTAAGAGAAGCTGCTGTCAACAATGGTGTGTAAAGGGAAGTTGGCAGCCTTTTGCCATATATGCAGAGAATATCACAAGGTCTAACCAAGAAGGTATTAAGAATTAATACACACAGCTGTGAAGAATAACACAAGTATAAGTTATTTATCTTGCAGTATGAATAAGGGTGGGAAAAATGAGAAAGGGGGATATGCTAAGTTGAAGTTAAGAGTGAGAAGGTTAAGCTTTGCCACAGTGTTGTAAATGGATTCCAGGATGTTTTGTAGAAATACAAGTTTTGTCCAGAGAGCCAAGTTAATCCAAAACCTATGCTAAGGAGGCAAGGAACAAAGATTGGATCTTGGAGATATTGTCTGTGGGTCTACAACAGTGCTGCGCAGAGGATGAGGCTAGAAGGTGAACAGAATAGTTTGAATTACAATGGTGGTGGTGTACCTGCTAATTCCAAAAGTAAAGAGTTAGGAGGCCTTTTGTTTTCTTGTTTTAGAAAAGACCAAAAGCTTATTCAGTATAATTAACTTAAACATCTAGTTTGGGATGATTAGGGTGTGCTCTTTCACCTCTCAAATTTGGTCATCTTTAGCTTGAACTGATGAATGATAGGCATGTGCTTTAGAGACAGAAACAGTGAGGGTCATACGAGGTAGTGTGAAGTCACTTGGGTGATTGCTATGTCTGAGAGATCAGCATTACACCAGTGTTTATTCAATAGCATGATGAGAAGGAGATGCTGAAAGTAGAGGTTTCTTCAAGTCCCATGAAAGGTTGCATCAGGATGATGTGGTGGGTTGACCCTAGCTGGACAGCAGGTGCCCACCAAAGCTGCTCTGTCACTTCCCCTCCTCAGCTGGACAGGGGAGAGAAAATATAATGAAAGGCTCATAGGTCGAGATAAGGACAGGGAGAGATCACTCACCAATTACTGTCACAGGCAAAACAGACTCAACTTGGGAAAATTAGTTTAATTTATTACCAATCAAATCAGAGTAGGATAATGAGAAAATAAAGCCTAAATCTTAAAACACCTTCCCCCCACCCCTCCCTTCTTCCCAGGCTTAACTTTATTCCCAAATTCTCTACCTCCTTCCCCCTGAGCGGTGCAGGGGGACAGGGAATGGGGGTTGCAGTCAGTTCATCACAGGTTGTCTCTGCCGCTCCTTCCTCCTCAGGGGGAGGACTCCTCACACTCTCCCCCTGCTTCAGCATGGGGTCCCTCCCATGGAAGACAGTCCTCCACGGACTTCTCCAACATGAGTCCTTCCCACAGGCTGCAGTTCTTCACGAACTGCTCCAGCACGGGTCCCTCCATGGGGTGCAATCCTTCAGAAGGAGACTGTTCCAGCATGGGTCCCCCACAAGGTCATAAGTCCTGCCAGCAAGCCTGCTCCAGTGTGGGCTCCTCTCTCCATGGGTCCACAGGTCCTGCCAAGAGCCTGCTCCAGCACAGGTTTCCCACGGGGTCACAGCCTCCTTCAGGCACATCCACCTGCTCCGGTGTGGGTTCCTCCATGGGCTGCAGGTGGATATCTGCTCCACCATGAACCTCCATGGGCTGCAGGGGGACAGCCTGCCTCACCATGGTCTTCACCATGGGCTGCAGGGGAATCTCTGCTCCAGTGACTGGAGCACCTCCTCCCTCCTTCTTCACTGACCTTGGTGTCTGCAGAGTTGTTTCTCTCACATATTCTTACTCCTCTCTTCGGCTGCAGTTGTGCAGATTTTTTTTCCCCTTCTTAAATACATTATCACAGAGGCACTACCACTGTCACTGATTGGCTCAGCTTTGGCCAGCAGCAGGTCCATCTTGGAGCCGACTGGCATTGGCTCTATTGGACATAGGGAAAGCTTCTAGAAGCTTCTCACAGAAGCCACCCCTGTAGCCCCCCTGCTACCAAAACCTTGCCATGCAAACCCAATACAGATGAGTAAGATGAATCATCCTGCAAATGAATTGCCAAAAGTAGAGGCAACAGAAAGAACAGGATGTAAGCTAGGGCAAGAGTTCAGGAAAAATAGCATGATGAGAGATTGAAGGCAGGAAGTGTCTTAGAAAGGAATATTGGTCTGGACATTAGGAGAAGATTTGTAGAGACTTGAAACTGCTCTCATGGATTTAAAGAGACGAGATTTGGTTATGTAGGACAGTGATTCAAAACATGTTCTACATGACTTGGAAGATCTCTCAACATTGTAAGTAGCTACAGGATGCTGTTACTGCTATGATCTGGATTGACAAGAAGAGCTGTAGAGCGTAAATAAATGCATCACATGTGATTGCCTTAGAAAAGAAGGGGAAGTGTAGCATATAAGTGGAGCTGACTATAACTTTGAAAGATGAAAAAGTGATTGTGTGGAAAGAAAGAGAAGTCATAATAGGGAAGTGGAGGAAAAGAGAAATCAAAGAAGGGAGGAGGGTGCATAGAGAGGAAGAGCAGGAGGTAGGGTAAAATGATTGAAAAGACTAGAAAATACAGAGGCTGTAGAAAGGTTAGATTCAGTGAAACCTCTCCATCAGAGAGCTTAATTCTGAACAGAAAGGTCATAAAGAGAAAATTAAAGGTAGATGTTCAATTGGCAACAAGGTGGCTGAAGCTGTGAGTTCAGGGAAGCAAAGAATTAATTAATAGAACTTGGCTTGGAATATGACAGCTTCAGGAGGGAGATAATTTATTCTGGAGGAAATCTTCATTAGTGACTGTGATTCTGGAGTGGAATTGTAAGTAGAACAGTGACTTTAACCCCCTGCATCCATGTATTTCCATTACGTAATATATAAAATGCCTGGAAAAGAATGTACTTTTGACTGGCAGACAATTCTCTCAATGTCAATGTGGCTTTGTCTCCTACTTTGTTGCAAGTTGTAAAGACACTTATTCCATAAGCTTTGTTGTTGAAACCAACAGAGTAGGGTCTAGTTTGCTGGTCCACAGCCATATTGACTGTTTAATGCTGACAGTTAGTAGAACACAGGAAGCATATGCTTAGTAGCACAGCCCTACTTTTTGCGTTATCTTTGCATAAATGGATGTTAACATATATTTAGTCCAGAAAGTGTTACAGATCAGAGAGGAAAAATATATCAGCAGTGTTCACTTCACTCGATATCTTAATTTGTTAACTGTATATCTGCTAACTATAGAAATGAAATAATAATTGTTCATAACACTTTTCAGCCTAGGCTATCCTCATGCTACTGTGAGCTTGATGTTCTGACTATGTGTTAGCAAGTCAGTTTGTTTAAGTGTGCTTATTTTTTTAAACAAATACACCTTTCAAAAATTTGATGACCTGTTTTAACATGCATTCAAACTTATAGGCCATGTAGTGTCAGAGGGCCTTTTCCTTGCCCACACAAAACACTTGTTTAAATTTTTTTTACAAGTGTTTAAAAATTCTGTTGCAATCAGGACAAAATGTATCTTCAGCATAGTGTCAATTTTCTATCTCCCTGCTTTGGCTTCAGTAAAGTCCTGAAAGGTTACTTAGAAATACCTAACAAACAATTCCAAGTCAACAAACAATTGAAAGTCCTAATTTATGCAAATGCTTGTGTCTCCCTAAAAACATCTGAGGGTCATTTAAGAGCTGAGAAATCCCTAAGATCTCAAAATTTTAATATTATGAAGGTATTTCTGTTTTTAACCTTTGAGTGCGAGATCTTACTCATTCACCTCTTACATTTGAGTACTGGAAGCATGTTTATTGTAGCACACAGAAGACCTATGCTTATCCTACAATTCAGGCATTTCGGTTACTGCTAGACAAGATGAGTGTGCTCAGTGGAAAAAAGAAATCATGAAACATCATCTTTAAATGCATGTCACCATGCAGTGTCCCTGTGTCTGGTTTCTTAAGAGAGATGTAAGTAAAGGGCTTTAGGAGAGCAACCAAAATATTTCCCAGAACATGTAGCATAATTCTGTGTGGAAGCTCAGCCACGATAAAGTTTGCTGTGGAGTTAGTTGTTTATACTGCTATGTCAATCTTCAATACAAAAAAAATTAAAATAAGATTTAAACCCATGGCAACTACTTTTCAAAGAAGTTAAAAATCATAACCTCAAAGATTAGCAATGTTTTTAATAGAATTTATGTGAACCTAGTGAAATTTGCGACTTCTAATGGTCATAATACGCTTAGACAGCTAGGTCTAAGAGTAGGTTGTGATGTAAATTGTTCTGCAGTGTCTGATCAGTGCTAAACTAGCTTGTTGTCTCAATGTGTGATAAAGTGAGATGTTTGTAAACAAACCTTAGAAATTCTGGAAACCACTTCCAGACTCATCTGGGTGAAAGATGCCACGGAATTGTTTTGATAGAAATCAGAAATCTGGCAAAGGTGCTGGTGCTGGTTGCCTCTTAGGTGCTAGCTACCTAAAACTACAAGTTAATCATAGCTAACATTTTCTAGAATAAAAAATAACTGTGTTAGCAGAGCTGTCTAGTTCTGTGAACTGATAATATTTTTATAGCTCACTTTGGTATCAATATAATGCAAAAATATATTGAGTCAGGAATTCTTTGAGAGCCAGGTAAGTATGGCATCCATTTTACAAACAATGAAACAGGCAAGTTAGAGTTCGCTCATTAGGAGAACCATAGCCATCTTCTCCTTTAAAATACAGAAAATTTGAAAGTTTTATCCAGTTTTTCCCCTTTCAGTTATATTAAGAGTAGAGTGGATTTTTCTAGATAAGTACATTCTTACAGTCTAATTAAAACACAATAACTAGTAAAACAATCACAGTTCAAGTACCGAGTTTATCTTTATCCTTTTACCAAATTTCCCATATACCAAATTATGATATAGAAATCTGACTCAAAAGCAGTTACGTCTTTCAAGGCATATGCACACCCACAGAAGGCAACTTTAGTCATTTACGTTTTTCTGTTAGGCTTGCCTGAACAGTCATTTGGTTTTATCTCATGCTCTGCAAACTTGCAGGGTTCTACCCCTCGCCCCTGAAGCCTAGGCTGAATGTTGAGGTCTCTGGTCCCCCAAGAACAGTTAAAGTTTGTTCACGGTATTGTTCTGTATTAAAATGTTGTTGTTCACTGTGCGTTAAGTAATCTGGGTGCGATTTGGTCAAATGCAGTGCAGAAACTTTTAGTATTGCTTGGCAACAGAAACTATGTTAATGATCAATTAATGACATTGTGGGAACAGAAGAGTCATTACTGCTCTCTAGAATGCATGTCATTGTGGGAACAGAAGAGTAGTTACTGCTCTGGAGAATACTAAGTGCTGTTTAGCTAACTATTAAAGTTAATTGTCATTGTACCAAAATGAAAATAGATTTCTTTTTTAACCTGATGTCTGTGGAAAAAATTTTCCCAAAGAAAAGAAACTTTAGATATCTTTATATATATTTGAAAGTTCTATTTAGCTAATTTGACTTCAGTCTTTTCAATATAGTTTTCCAAAGTCAAGAAATAAGTAATAAAAGAAAATGAAAAAAACTTAGACTTCTTGCTTTATAAAGCAGTCTCCCATTTACTTATATTTACGACAGGGATATGACAGAAAGTTCTATCTTCACACCTCTAAATATAACTTCAGAAAAACCAGTAACTTTTATTTAGCAATGCAAAAAAGCTTAGATAGCAATAGAAAATAATTCATTCTCCTGAGAATGTTGTATGAATTTAATTCTTTCTTCTCCTCAATCTATGTATGAAGTTGAAGCAAGAAATAAGTCACTTGTTCTTAGGCTTCCCCATGCATTTTACTTTCTATGTTACTTGGTTTGGTTTGCATGTGCTTTAGTGTGAAGTCATTCAGTGTTTTCCTGTGTATCGCCATGTGTGAGAGATGTATTTTTGCATTGCTTTTTTAAAAGTCTGAAAAAGAAGGGTCTTCCCTTAGACTGTTACATAGTTCAGTAGATCTTTCTGTTATGCAGGACAGGCTGGAGATTAAAAGCTAAGATAACTTTTTAAACATGATACCACTTTTTTCCCCCATTACTGAGGTAAGAAGTGCAAGTGCAACAAGTGGCAAAAGGCAAAGATAAGAGAGTACCTGCTGGGAGCTATTAAGGTTACAGTTGCATGGGCGATGACTTTAGGAATCCCCAAACACTGCAGTTTTAATACTCAAATGTATATAGAGGTCATGTTAAGAAAAATTCAGTGCCTCGTGCCACCTGTATTGTGATGAAAGATCATTTAGAGATATGCCATAGTATCTTTCTTTCAAAATATGGAACTCCTCTGGCAGAGAACAATAGTGTGAGATGTCAAGAGCTTCTTTTTTATTTTAACATTTACATTTTTTTTGAAAAACATTCACTTTGGGTATGGGTGAGATTGTCTTCTTTCCTCCAGGAGAACTAGTTATGTTTAATGTCAATCTCCAGTATGTAGTGTTACTCTTTTAAAAGTATACATTTAAAAAAAAAAGTACTTGTTTAGGTTGAATAACAGAGAAAATGGTCAGATACCTTTATTACTAATATTAAGAAATGCCCTGTAACAGTACTTAGGAGGCATAAGACTCTTGCTCTGTGCTAGACCAACTGATACAATGGGGCCAATAAAGCTGACACATGAACACATGTGGGAATGTTTCTCTGATGAAAACCTGGCATGCTGCAGCTAGCTTGAATCAGCAATTGGGGAGCTTCTTCTGTGTGCAGATATTTGATAGTGCTACCTGGTGATCAGGTATGTTTGGAGTGAAGCTGCAGGGTTTTTTTGAAACTTTGGTTCTTTTGGTCCATGGTGAACAAGAGATGTTCAGTCTAAGGATGAGCTGTTGTGGTTTAACCCTGGCCATGAGCCAAGCACCACACAGCTGCTCGTTTACCCCCCTCAGTGGGATGGGGGAGAGGATTGGGAGGGTAAAAGTGAGAAAACTCGTGGTTGAGGTGAAGACAGTTTAATAAGTTTGAAAAACAAACAAAGAAACAAAACGACAAAAAACCTCCCAAAACCTAAACAAACACCCCCCCACACACACACTCCCCAAAAACCCAAACAAAACCAAGAAAAACATGTGATGTGAAAAACCCTAGTTGCTCATCGCCGGCCAACTGATGCCCAGCCAGTCCCTGAGCAATGGCAGCCCTGGCAAACTTCCACCCAGTTTTTATTGCTGAGCACGACACGATACGAT
The DNA here is from genome assembly GCF_035582795.1 of Mycteria americana. Taxonomy (NCBI): domain Eukaryota; kingdom Metazoa; phylum Chordata; class Aves; order Ciconiiformes; family Ciconiidae; genus Mycteria; species Mycteria americana. Next base: position 38,915,696 of record NC_134369.1, read on the forward strand.
ATGGAGTATCTCTTTGGTCAGTTGGGGTCAGCTGTCCTGGCTGTGTCCCCTCCCAGCTTCTTGCCCACCCCCAGCCTACTTGCTGGTGGGGCGGTGTGAGAAGGTTGCTGGGTTAGAAGCTAGTTTGCCAGAGAGTCTGTAAACGCTAATCCCAGAAATATATCTAGAAGTTAGAGCAAAGACTAGGAAGCTGAGGTACGTAACGGAGGGAAACCTGAAACAGTAAGTCAGAAATATTAGAGCAGGAATAGAGATGGAGCATACATCAGTAATGAAAATCAAGGCCAGGAACTGGGATCTAAGCGATCTGCAAGTCCCTGAGAGGAAAGGAGCTTGGTATCTGCTAGTCCATTACAGTTTGAACCTTTGGATGGGGCTGACTTTGTGCTTCCTGGGATCTGATGACTGGCTGCCCCAGGATCAATCATGCAGTTAGAGAAAAGCTTATTATAAAACGCTGCAGTTGTGGGATGAGTAAGTGCTAAGCATGCAGCTGGGTTCTGTGGTCAAATAGTGATACTGGCCTCAGAAGTTTCTGATTCTCTTCTGGGAGTCTCATTTGTCTTATCCATCAGTGCTTATGCTAGCACAGCTGTGTTGCCAGGCATTACGCTTGAATTATTCAAGAGCTGCCTGCAGCTCAAAACTGCACGTGGCTCCCATATCATGACTTAAAGCTTTGAAAGAATCTTGAACACTCAAATTATGTTTTGTATGCTTTGGAGAAAAAGACTATTTGATTAAAAAGTTCTCATCTAAATTTGCTAAAATCAATATTTTAAACATGCTGTAGAACAATGTATGGGGGGTGTGTTAACTTTTTATCTTGTTCTGTGTACTTGATCTGAATTTCCAAGGCTAATGGAATGCTTTCCACCCACATTTCATTTGGTTTCTCTGAAGTACATTTTAATTTCTCAAAATCATCCTATTTCCCCTTGACAAGAGCTTTTATCTTCTTGTTTTCATTTCAAAGAATTACCCACCCAGAGCTCTTTCTGCAAGATGTAGCTTTCCAAAAGCTGTATCTGAGAGAGGGTAATGGCTTTCCCTTGAGGTTTTTCTCCCCTAATGTTCCCTACCCTCACACAGAACAGTCTTATTATCCTTTTTGAATGCATATTAGACTCACTTGTGTCTTGGATCTATCTGCATTGTTAATGAGTATTTGGAGGAGCAGCAGTGGGTTCCCCCCCCCCGCCATTCTGTAGGGAGTTTGAAGGGAGAAGCAGACTTGGAGAAACGTCAAGTTTATAGGGTTTCTTCCAACATCTGTGTTTACTTGGCTTGTTTAGGGTTCTGTTTAGGGCTCTGCAGGATTGATCACAAAGTACGATTCTTTCCTCTCTGGAAAATACTGATTTGTTCTCATTTTAATTTTGGAGTTTGTCCTCCTAAGACCAATTACTTGTGTAAATAAATTTATGTATGACTCAATAGTTACAAGCATGTATGGACAATAAGCCAATTAAAAAAAAAAAAGCTTTAGCACAGTTCACTGAGTATTTTGGTGCTGTCTGCTAAACATTATAGCATTCTTGTTGCATGAGGGGGAACACCATTTAATTCTATATAGGATGATGTAAGCTGGAGAGCTCAAGACTCCACTTGCTTTCTGCTGCAGCTAAAATTAAAACAATCATTCTTTTACCTAATTAGTGTGTCATCTTTGTAAGGACATTGTAATTCACTTGTGTTATTTCTGAAAAATATTAAGCACTTAAAATAATGGTCTGAAATAAAGAAAAATTCACTAAGGACAAGTACGAAGTTCTACACTTAGAGTAATCAGTTGTAAAAACAGTACAGTAAAGTCCTTGATGTACAGCATTTCTGCAGAAAAGGATCTCAATGTGAAGACAGATTTTAAAACTGAAAATCATTTAGTGATACTGCACTACTGCAGAAACTCTAAGGAGATAAGTGCATGCATAGAGGGATGTGTATGCTTATTTTTATTTTTTATCTATATACATTACATATGTACATTTACATATATACACATGTATATGTATATAAAGGTATTATGTACAGGATATTAACAATAATATTTTAACTCTGGTGCTAAGACCTCCTCTGGAGAACTATATTCAGGTTTGCTTCATAGAGGTGCAAGCTGCAAAGGGTTCAGAAAAGGACATCAAAGTTGACTAGAGATCTAGAAAACCTGGCTTCTGAGGAAAAAAAATTGTCAAATTTGGTGTTTCCTAGCTCAGAAAAGAGATGAGGGAAGCAATCCTTAAATAGAGGAAAATATATTGGTAAGGGAAAGAGAATGTTTCTTCTGTCTGCTGGGGGCCAGGCATAATGGGCTTAAGCTGCCCAAGTTGCTTGAAGTCTTCGATTAGACAGTAAGGAGAACTCTCTAATGACAGAGATGCTCAAGTGCTGGGAATAAGTCACCTACAGAGGCTGTGAAATCCTCATCACTGTAGAATTTTAACAACAAATTAAACTGGTTCTGAAGCACACTGGCTTCAAGAAAGCTGATTCTGTGTTGTGGCACAGGAATAGAGTACATTAGCTCCTAGCCCTGATTTCTGCCATCAACTGAGCTTTCAGCTGTCATAAAAAATAAAGGCTATTTCCAATTCAAAAAGTAAACACCCTAGTTTAAGTTGAATCTGCTTGCTGACCCTCAATGATGGTGTCATAACTGATGAGCAAGATGGTGGCTGCTTATGAATCTAATTCTGACCAAATGTGATCAATTTAATGAAGAGAGTTAAATGACTACCTCTGTTACAGGCTACCAAATTCCAATGCGGCAATAATAAGCCTGCAATAAGAAGACTACTATGTGTTGCATAAGTTTTAAGCTGAAGGGGAACAGAGTGTTTCCTATTTGTGAAGGGAAGTTCCAGGAAGTAATCATGAAATACTTCATTCAATTTTGGTTGCTTTGGTTGCAGTCACTAAACCCTAGCATGTACTCCCACATGTACGTCCGTATTTCATACATGTCTCTGTGTTTCATCAAGGTCTTTGAGACCTTAAGACCTTAAGAACATCAGTTCCCCCAGTTTTCAAATCATGTGCTGCTTTAATAATCTTTGCAGACATTTATAACACCATCCCCACACCATCCTCTTTAAGCCACCAGAAAAAAAGCACTTTGCAGAAATTTTGAAGAATTCTATGTAGCACATCAGTATAGCAACCCACGACTTTCAGCTTGGCACTTAATAAGACTGCCTTGCAATTGCTTGATGCCTTCTTGCATGGCATTGTTTTTGGTGCTACTTTTTGATAACCACTGGAAGACTTCAGGGAGTTTACAAGAACTTATTCATGCTCTTAGTAGCTTAGTCACTGATCATGTGATGTCAGTGCTCTGTGATTTAGTTCTGATTCACTTCACATTGTATACTAGGTGATAGATTTGGAACCTGCTTATGAAATAAAGACAATGCTTACAAAATAAAGGCCTCTTAGACCTAGAAAAAACTAACTTTTCTTTCTTGCAAAATTCAGTTCAGTTAAGACATCCTTGGCATTCTTCCTGTTGCCTTATCGTTGCACTCATGAGTGGGAAGGTCTCACTACAATGATCTTGTCTATGGAACATGCTCTCTCTGTTAAGTACATTTACCACAGGCTTGGTGAACATCAGGACCCGGTGAAAAGCAAGCAGTTTGCTCTTAAAGCCTTGCTTATTGGCTTTTGAGTACTTTGATTCTTTCAACTATTCTAGGAACAAGTGACACTTCAGTTATTTCTAAATCACGGATTACAGGGAGCCACCAATTGGACCGTGCAATGGAGTGGCTGATAGGCCTAGATTAGGATGTTCTTACCCTTGTGTGTTCCGAGTCTCACATATGCAGTGGAACTTTTGTAATTGTAGTTTTTAGTGGCTTTCTGTTACTACATAGATAATAAAATATTTAACCCTAAATGTCTTTGTGCTTTCACTCATGTAGATAAATACTGGGAAAGTATATTCAACTCCTGCTTCCTTGTTTGTTTCAGAGAATATTTATTAAAACATCTTAGTACAATAAGGGCATTTACAGGAGGAAAAGCATGTAACCAGTGGGTGATATGTATTTTGCTGCAGTGAAACAAAGCTAAGGCTTAGGTGGTAATTTGCAGCTTTCTTTAAGGTAAATTGACTAACTGAAACACACCCATTCCACTTTATTTAGTATTCACTTAGTGGTTTTTGCTTAGCAGGGTGTGTGGTTAGAAACAGGTATACAAACGGAAATGAAAAAGAGTCTCAAAGTTTTAAAACAAACTGCTGGAGGTTCAAGAGAATGCTGCAGAGGCATTCAGAGGCACTCTTGCAACACGGTCAGGAAAGCCCTCTTACTGGCTCCACCATTTGCACAAAAATAGTTTACCATAATTTTTGTTTCTTCTTTACACACAGCTATGTTTAGCAGGTTAGCTCTTCAAAAAGAAGTGACCTAGTGATCAGAGATGCGAAAGACCCAATGACAGTTCTGAAACCGAAACCGAGCTGGAGTCTCTTCTCATCTATGGCCCATTTTTACCAGTTTAACTCCATGGATTTTTTTGAATTATGAATTTGTGAAATACAAATGGAAGAGGAATCAGACTCAATATTTTTCTTTTGAGTAACATTTGCCATATCATGGTATATGCACTTGAAAAGTGCCTCCTTTTAAAATTGGGCAGGAAGATTACATTAAATATTTGGTACTGCATGTGTTTGTAAAATCATGTGCTGCTACAATTCCATGCAGGCTTGTTGTTCAGTGCTGAACTGTACTGGGAACCTTAAGATTTTTTTGCTGCAGACTGCTTATTTTGGTTTTTTAGACCATCACTAATGCCATGTTTTTCTTTGTGGAGATGAGCCTTTTAGTTGGGTGAGGGAATGGATGGCATAAAACTTAGTATTGCTTTAATGTGTGCAAAATAATTATATGTCGTCGTAATGAAGTCTACCTCTGTTGTGAGATAGTTAGGTCTGGATGTTGTGAAGCATAAAGGTACTTTTATTGTGCAAGAAAATACCATAAATGTGTTGACCTAACAGTAGGCAGAACATACTGTTTTTCTCTGCATCTTTGTAAAATGGAAAAGATACCTTCTAGAGGACCGAAATTCAATCTGGAACCTGGTGCCAAATGGTACCTGTGTTATGTCATGGCAGCGGGTTTTGGAATATGCCCAGAGGACAAACTGCTCTGAGAGAGAGTTATTTGTTGTCTTTGTCAGCTGGAGATGATCTATATTGAGCACTTCTGAAAAGCTGGTGATTTAATTACAGCTGTATATACTTAATAGTATGTGTGCACATAACCATTTGGCTTCCAAGTTAAGCATACATTGAACTGCTTTTCTGATTAAACAAGAGCTGTTGGATGGAGGCTCTGGCAGAACACCAAGTTTTGTAAAATGGATGAAGATTGATACAGGCCTCTATATGCAAGGCCTAAAATAATTTTACTCTTCATGAAGGCACTGGAAGAGTACAAAATGCCAAAAACTAAAGGCCTGAATAAGTATTGATTCCTGATGTCCCAGCCTTCCTCTGCAAATTTCCCACTTCTCTGGCTAAATGCTTTGCTGTTTTGCCCTCAGTGCACCTGCTGTAATACCTAGGCAGTTTATATCCCAGAAGAATTCTTTAGGTAGTGACTGAAATTATGTGAGAACATAAACAAGGAATGCATAAACTTCAGTTCATGCTATAAAACTGAGAACTTGTAGTATAGTCAAAAGGCAGCTCAAGAACTTTTAGTTACTTGGAGTCTATACTGCTCTCATTTATGGGGCTGTAGGACACACAGACTTTCCCCTCACCCATATCGCTGTAGGTAGAATTGCTCCTTACAATTTGTGTAACTAGAGAAGACAGATTCAGAAAATGGTTTCTCATGTTCAGTGTTGAAGCCCACCTGATGCATAAAGTTCTCATTCTGGGCTTGACAGTGCCGAGTGTGTTGCTACACGTTTGCATAGGCTCTGCCAGAATTTACTGATCAGGATTTTTCTGCTTGTCTTGCCTGAGAGGCTGGCTGTGGTAAGGTATTTCAAGACTGTTTATTGTATTGAGTTTCCTCCAAGCTGAGTATGCTTTTGCTAGAAGAATTAAGTTACCCACACCAGGTATATGATACCCAGCATGTCCTCTGCTTTCAGGGCTTCAGACAGTCAGCTAAAACAGTAACTTCACTTGTAAACTACAGATCTAGGCCATTCTGAGTCACCTGCCTACTGAACTGCATCTACTCTGCATGAAATAGTCAGCCTGTCTGCCAGCTTAAACTAAATTTGATGGAAAGATAGGAATCTCGAGGAATTGCTTGTGGAGAAGAGAGACATCCAGATTGGTGCCCACATTAGCGTAGGGGCAGCTGTGTGAGCCCAGCGTTGGTTTGATTTGATTTGCTGTCTGGCCAGTCAGCCTGGATTCAACCAAAGCATGTATTGCTTTTGTGTAGCTGGTAGCTTTAAGCATGAGTGAGGAGTTATGGCATTGTTGTGGGGAAGAGAAGGAAAAGACTTTCAGGGGAGAGTATAGTGATAAAGGGCATGAATAGGACTATTGTGAAGTGAAGAACAGAGGAGACAGATCTAGAGGAAAGCAGGCTTTATTAGTTCTACCAAAGATTCAATGTATTGCTCAAAAGGAAAGGCCTGGGCTCTGGGGTTCTCTCTTTGTGTTTAGTACCTTCCTGTAGAAGGGCATGGAAACTCTTGCTCAACAACTAACATGGATTATATTGTTTTGCAAGTGGGCTAAGTTTAACGTTCCTTTTTGGTGTTGTGCAATTTAAAAATGGTTTTTTTCCCGCTCTAGTAATAGATGCCGTTTCATATACTGCAAATCTGCTGTTTCACCTGCCTCTTCCATTTTGCCTTATTGTGCATTGTTTCTGTATATTGTTCCTGTTCTTGCTATTTTAAGTTATAGCTACATTTATCCTCATAGAGGACAATGTATTTAAAATTATTCAAAAAAGTAAATTTTTCTTTGTATTTGAAAGGGTGTCTAATTCCAGTTCAAGCTACTTAGGTTCTCATGGCCGGCTGTAGCAAAACCATCATCTGTTAATATTTACAAACACTTTCACTAGTGTGTTTGCTACAGAAATGGAAACTTTTTAAAATGTTCTGCTACATTTGATGTCCTTGATCTTTTCTGAATATGGAAAAAAACCCCTACAAGACCCATAAGATAGGTGTAGTCTAAAAACCTTCTTCAAGTGAAATCCTTGTAACACATAGTTGAAGGAAATGTGTTAGGACCCCCACTACTGGGAGTATGCATAGGTTAATGTCTGGGCTTCTGCATATATTATATGTTGTTCCATGCGCATCTAGGTATAGATCCTAACTTGTGCGTGTACTTTAGTGTTATGCATGTCAGCTGTGCAACAAACCTCACAAACACTTAAGAATATTGCCATTCTGTTTGGTAAGTTCAGTCATGCCACTGACTGACTGGTATGGATCACTAACTGAATTTTTTTGCTCCATGATTCATTACTTTGTTTCAAAGGTTATACTCATCTGCCTAAAGCTAAGCATTTAAGTGCATTGCTGGGCTAAGATCATTATGTATAATTATCTGGATATTTTGAGTGCTTTTGAGACACAGCTGCTTTTTTTCTTGCCTTTTTTTTTTTTTTTTTTGGGTAAGGGTCTTCTAAATTGTGGTAGTGAAATATAGTTGTTGTTATATAGCTCTCATCAGAAAAATGATGCGCTTCCTAAGTTACTAAGTTACTGCTATCTTTGAAATAGCGTAGGTGAACAGGTCTGATTGAAATTAGTATTCTGAAAAAGCCTCTTGCAAGTTGTTTATCAAGGTATACTAAGATTTCAATACAAAAACTCGTTCTTTTTTTCAGATTTAGAAGGAAATGCATATCAAAACAACCAGCTGCTAAAGATAATTCTGGCCATGCATCAGTTTATCATCTCCTCTGCAGACATGCTCCAGAAACTCATTGAGCTATATCCTTTGTAATATTCACCTGCTGTTAAGGTAATGTTAGATAACTTGACAACTCTGAACTGGGTAAGTAGAGGATATTTAATCTATGGGTGTATTACTGTTCCACTAATTAAACAATATACCTGTTCTTTACAGTTTTTGTTTGTATAGTGTGTTTTTGTTTGGTTTAGGGTTGGGGTTTTTTGTTCATCTGTTTGGTTTAGCTTATCACCCACAGAGAAAAAGATGAAACTCCAATTCAGATTTTAAGTAGGATAAATCATCCTCCATTGGCTGTGGGGGGAATATCTAGCAGGTGTTAGATTAACGCAGGCACCTCAGATAGGTACTGAGAACCTGGGCCTAAGTTTCAGATCTCTTTCTCTCTTTCCTTCTGTCCTCCATACAAGTAGAAAAGCAAAGAACAAAAATGTAATTTTTGAAAATATTCTGGCTGTATCACCTGGAGATGAAAATTTTCAACAAGTATTATTTCTCATTCACATACTCAAAATTATAGTGCACTGAAATAAATCATAAGCTTTTCCTTCCTATTTGTTCCCATTTTGAGGTGATTGCCTGGACTCATACATGTGTCTTTCTGGCTCATTAGATTTTTCACAATGAAGCTACTAGATCATATTAGCAATTCTAGTCTTTTTTAGGAATTTTTAATTGTGGAATATATTACCTGACTTCTTAGCTTTACAGAATGTTTACTCCTAATTAGATGAGCACAATACCAGAAGCAGACCTGACATGCTAAGAATCTCCAGCCAGTTTTGGTACAATTTAATTTAGATAATCTTTTCTTCCCCTAAACTCTGTATCTTACTGGCTTTTGCAAGCAGCATCATTCACTACAGAGCTTTACTGTAGTGTTAGATTCTGACTGTCCTGCTGCTTCTCTAACCACGAGTGTTAGATCAAGTGTGCCAAGCTACAACTGTGGTGTAGTGTTGCATTTAACTTAGGCTCATGTGCTTTTTGAAAATGGAAGAAATTAATTGCTTGCATGTTTCTGAGAAGTAACTTTTTCTACAGTCAGAGAAGAGATTCAAACTTTTATCAGACTTGCATATTTTGCAAGCTTGGTTTTTGACTCTGTGTATGGCTCCCTGTAAAGACATTGAAAGGTAAAGACTTTTGAATGGATCAGATAGTCTGGGTTCTTGTATTTTGAAAAACCTTGCAAATGTCCCAGTTTCACCATTTTCCATCCCCTAAATTACATGAGTGATTTTAGGTGGTTATGGATGATTTGTAAGCCTAACTTCAGACCTTCAGTTAGGGGCCCTTCAAAATATTTGGGAACTTATTCAGACCTCACTAGCTCTAGAGTCAGCCTAATTTAAGCACTTAATATGGGTGCTTAAATTGTGGATGGTATGTCCCTGCAGTTGTGGTAGATTTAGGCTGCAGTTAATTTCAATCAGATTGTGGGAGGATCCACACGGTATTTTCATTAAATTATGTTTTGTAGAACTGAAAATATGTGTATAATCTACAGCAGAAGAATCAAGATATGCATAATACATTTTCCAAATGGATTTTCCATGTCTTCAAAAGACATTGGCTACAATATCAAAACATGTCTTATACAGCTACTAGACTAAAAATATGGGTGTTTCTTTCCCATTATCACAGCAAGTCAAATGAGAACTGTTGCATAGTTAGAAAGGTGAGGCATTTCACATTTTTCTCTACCATTGTATACAACTGGTTATGTTTAAAAGAAAATAGCATATTTTTTGGCAAAGCTCCAGGGAATCGTAATTAACTGAAAAGGATTTCTTCATAAAAACACTAATTGATAAATCTGGTATTACTGTTTCACATTTTAGTGAGATGCACAAGTGCATGAGTTTTATTAGAAATTGTGAGGCATGTTACGAAGACAAGTAGAAACCAGAATCATTTCACTACTTAACACTGCTCAGTACTCGGGCAACTACATCAGTATTACTCATAGTAGTCAAATTTATGATAAACTTTTGCTAACGATCTTGGGATATACTTTGTATACACTTGTGTAAAACCCAGTAAAAAACTAATCTGATATTATATGCCATCAGTAGAATGATTCCTATTGCTTACGGGTAGGGAAGTATCAAGCATGTTCATTTCATAGCATATGTGAATGGATGTAGTTTTCCTTAACAGTTTTCTACCTATCTTAATGCTTTAGAAAGTAAATCTTCCATGCTGTGTGTAAAGATATGCTATTTTGTGAGGTAAGAATATTCTTGCTTGGTAGCTACTAGTCTGCAGCTACCCATGTGCCATACATAAGAATGCTTTTGCATATCTTAAGCTGACATTAAAAAGAGAAACAGCTATACTGCTTCAGCTTTTCAAGGTTCACTTTCGCAGCTTTACACAAAAAGGCCCAAGCGGCTTTGTGCAGATCCGTTGAAGTCAGTGCATGAATTACTGGGTCACAGTTTTGAACTGCGTCTGTATGAATCTGTGTCTTAAACATCAGTGAAGCTTCTAGGCAAATTCATACATACATGCATCAATAAGAATGTGCATTTCCATTTTTCCAACAAGCACAGATTTTTACATGCATGGGTGTACTGGGTCTGGCTGGGATGGAGTTAACTTTCTTCACAGCAGCCCATATGATGCTGTGCTTTGCAGTTGTGACTAAAATGCACCAAAGTTTTAGCTGTTGCTGAACAGTGATTGCACAGCGTCAAGACTTTCTGTTTCTCACTCTACCCCCCAGAGAGTAGGCTGGGTGTGAGCAGGAGGCTGGGAGGGGACACAGCTGGGACAGGTAACCTGAACTGACCAAAGGGGTGTTCCATGCCATACAGCATCATGCTCAGCAATAAAAATTTGGGGGGTAGTCATTCCAAAGTAGCTGTTGCTCAGATGCTGGCTGGGCATCTTGTGGGAGATGGTGAGTGATTGCCTTTGCAGCACTTGTTTGGTTGGGTGGCTTTTTTCTTTCATTCAGTTATTAAACTGTCTTTATCTTGACCCACACATTTTTCTCACTTTTCCCCTGCCTATTCTGTCCCTGTTCTGCTGCAGGTGGGCGGGGAGGAGTGAGCAAGCACCTGGGTGGGTACTTAGTTGCTGGCCAGGGTCAACCCACCACAATGGGTGACAAGTCACATATAGGAATTGAAATATAAAATGTATGACTGAAACAATTTGCATGCCCAACATAGGAAAATGTCGTTCTCTGAAAATATTTTGTGCATGTGAGACTGAATCACTGTAAACTACTAAATATATTTAATTAATAAAGTTTGCTTCAGTTAATAGATAAAATTCTGACTAGCATAGTGCTTTTTTTTGATGTCCAGACCAAATAATTTCAAGTTTTAAAGGAATATATAAAATTATCTAGAAGTTCATGAAGAAAAAATCAGCATGCACATTATCTAGATTTAATGTGAAACTAGAAATTTTGATATTGAATTGATTGCAAACATATATGTAGTGTAGTTCTATACAGCATTACACCAGGTAGTTTCTAATTCGTTTTTAATCTTGAAATTTTGATTTTTGGTAAAATCAAGGTAGCCTAGCAAAAGCATCTAAAAGCAAGATTTATCCCCTGAAGTTGGTCAAGAAGAAATACAACTACAATACAATCCAAATTTCAGTCCTACTGATGTTAGAGCAAAACCTTTATTTTTGTGTTTCTGTATTTTCAATGTGCAATAGGTATTGGATTACAGAGTTCTGGGTTATGTTCAAAATGGACTCCAAACTATCCACAACTATGGAGGAATTTCAAGAACTGGTTAAAGCTAATGGTGAGGAGTTACACTGTCGTCTAATTGACACAACTCAAATGTGAGTGCCAAAGTTTCAATATGCTCGGAAAAGAAAACGTTTGCTCTGAATTTCCTTTATGCAAATATAACGTCTCTCCAGTATAGCATGTTAATGGTCCTATAGTGGGTTAATTTTAATAAGTCATAAGTTATCTATCCTTAGAAGAGTTTATACATCATTATAGATGAAATATATATTACGTAGAGGAACAGAATGCCTTTTAAGAATGGCTTAGGTTGAGTTTAACTGCTGTGTAGACTTCGTGCTGATTCTCTACGCTAGATAAATTCTACTCTATCCAGGGAAATTAGAAAATTTGTAGAGGCCTAATGATTTTGAAAGATCACTTGAAGTCAATGAGAAAGGAGGATACATTTTGATTGGGTAACAGATGAGGTAAAAAAATTGTGTTTGTATTTTTAACACCAAAGGTGAGAAGATACTGTTTATTACATTGTCAAACTCTTGATACTACTTTATGTGATTTTAGCTATAAAATTACTTGTCCTGTCAAGAATAAATCCTACAGCTATACATCACACAGTTCTTGGGAAGAGAACTTTCCTTGTTATATGGGAGTAGGATAGTTCTGTGGAACTGTATAACAGTGTCAATTCGTACTTTGGTTGGAAATACACAGGCAAAAGCAGAGCAGAATTTGGCATACATTTTATATCTGGTTGCAAAAGAGGGTATTTAGTTTTTCAAATCCAATTAAATTTCATTACTCCATGGGCGAATAGCATAGGGGGACAGTTCATACTCAGAGGCTGGTCAAGGAAATCTGTAAGAATTATTAAATGGAAGAGCACTGGATGTGTTCAATGAAGACAGAGTTACGGACAGCAATTCTGGAAGTGCAATATATAATCTCATGCTGTTTAGTAATATAATTGTATTGTACTTACGTGCTACATCAATATAATACTTAAAGACTAACAATAATGCTTTGTCATACAATCTCTAATGCATGAAAGGAGCTTGCTGTTTAGAAATTCAAATAATTCACTTTTTATTGCAGTAAGGCATGAAAACAATGTTACTTTTGTATTAGGGAGAGAGGAAAAGTTTGCTCTTCAGAAAATAACTCAGGGTAATTCTGTTTTAAAATTTGTCTAAAAGAAATTCTAGGGATTGGTCTAGAAAGCTGACACAGCGTGTAAAGGCCAACACCAGTAAGAAACGGAAAGTCTCGCTTCTTTTTGATCACCTTGAGCCAGAGGAGCTGTCAGACCACCTTACCTATCTTGAATTTAAGTCTTTCAGAAGAATATCAGTAAGTGATTTTTATTTATTTTAAACAAAGATGGGAAGGATGTAGAAAAGATGGGAGAGGGGCTAATGTAACAAGATTAACCCTGCAATGCAAGCTGTTGGACAAGCTGAGTCTGTATCCAGACTCTTTTTGTTTTACTAGTGTTGAAGGTGGCCAGTGGTACTTATTCGGAGTACATACCCTTTTGCTGCAGTCATTTGAGAGAGGGAGAGTGAACCTTTTAAGCAACTATGGAACAGAGTCGGGGCAAGGTCAGTTGGAAGGAAGAGGAGTAAAGCATTTGATCTTCTTCCAAATAATCACTTTTTGTTAGAACAAATGGTGTCATTGGGCACAGGAACAAGCAGCCTCCTTTCACTCAAATCAGTAATCAGGCTGAAAGGGGATGAAGGAAACTTGGAATATTCTCCTAGAATGCCCACCTCCTGTGGCTGTAGGAAACAGTGCAGCATTCTTGTGCAGTGACTAATGGACTGTCTGTATAGAAGGTGTCCACTGGACTCTGCTTGCCATTTTTGATCGTGCATAACAAAATAAAGACTAGGGATAAGAAAGCACTTGAGAAAATGCCATTTTTAAATGTAAGGGGGGTTTAAAATATTTTATTAGGCAAGCTTTCAAGTACACAAACAGTTCTTAAGAATTTATCTCATTTATGTTTTCTTTCATTTGATTTGTTTTCTCAGCTATGTTGGTAGCTGATAAGGTGCTAACTTCCCTATGCACCTTGGCTTCACTTGCATCCTTGTATGCTACAACATTACTTCTATTCAGACCTGATACAGTTCACACATGCAAAAGAAAAGTGAATGTTAGAGACCAAAATCTAAGATGGTTGCAAAGTCAGTGTGATGATAACAGCGAAAGCAAAGTGGGTTTTTTAGGGGGTTTTGTTTGTTTTGGTTATTTAGTGGGGTTTTTTTTAAACATTACAATTTGAAGATGAAGTCTTGCCAGGAAAGGGGCTCTCAATAGATTGTGGAAGATTTCACAGTCACTTGTTAGTGTACTTCTTTTTGAGCTGACAGTCCATGACTCTTCATGTTTTGTGTTAAATTCAAAAAGCCATAGAACCAGAGTCATGCACAGATTTCTGCCTGTAGGCAGTAATAATATGCAAAGCTTATATAACTCTTAAGATTTTCAAGCTCTGTGCAGACATAAAGTAATTAGTGATTAATGAGCATAACAAGTATGATTGCAGTCAGAGTGTCAGATGTGTCATAGAGTTCCAACGGTTACATGCTTGTATACATTTTATATGCGGGGTCCCTGCATATGTTTTGGTATAAATTGAGTTTACCGAAACCTCAGATCAGAAACTAATGTGTAATTAATAAATAGCTATATTCATTAACTCTTTGCAGAACGTGTTCATGATATGCTAAGCCACAGAATCCTTTTGTTATTCTAACGTAGCAGCATATACTTGGAGAAAGGCTGCAAATGACCTGCTGTGTTATCAGTCACTGGAATAACTATTCATAGGTTCGGTCATTTGAAAGTCATAAAGGAATACTTGATCCCCTGAACGTATACAGCACACAGCAAAATCTTCCATGAGACACCATGCATCTTGCAGCAAAGAAAAATGCAGGGAGTGGTGTTCACAGAGTAATGACTGCAGGTATGCTGGTGTTTGGAAACCATTTTAATTTATAGTTATAAAATACAGAGAGGCTACACTCTTTTGTAAGAATCTGGATTCTGCTTTCCTGTTGAGGCTCATAAGTTAGTCATTGCAATACCAGACTCTTGTATTATTTAAGTACCTGGACTTCTTTACCGTATGTGCCACTAACAATCTTGTTACAGCTGACCTCGTTAATAAATTTGTGCACAAAAATTATTTCGAAACTTTAAGTAGCATGTTAGATATAAATTTGTTCAGCATTTAAAAAAAATTTCTTTTCTGAAGGAGAGAGCTGCTGAGAACAAAATATAAACTAATCAAACTGATTCATAATTGTACTGAAACTGTTATGAAGTCCATAATTATGTAGTCAGAAATTGAAAAATCATCTATCTGTATAGAGTAGTTGCTTAAATTTCAACATCTAGCCAAACCTGGCTGGGGTTCAAAATTCAAACAATAATTGTAAGTACGTACTATGTAATCTCAGAGACAGCTCTACTTATTACTGTTAATGTTTCTTCCATTTTTAATTTAATAAGAGGACAAATCCAGAGATGTCTGCTGTCATATCTGCTTTTTAAAGTGTTAATAGTTCTTATTAAATGGATGGAAAAAAGTTAAAAAGTGAAGAGAAAGTGCAAGAGGGAGAGCAAGAAACAAGCAGCAGCCTGACAATTTATGGCCTTTTCTTAAGGATCAATGCCATTCAGCATATTCCTGTGGCCTTAAGAAAGGAATATGTATGTATTACAGCTATGGATGGTTTTGGTAAGATGTTAGTATTAGTGGTCATAGTAAAGAATGGATGTGTAAATCCTGTGTCACATTTTCTGATGATTCAAATTCTTGTGTATTCTTGTTAATGGATAAATCAAGAGAATGGATAAATATTGCATCAACAAAAACAATCAATTGCTTCTCTTTGATCTTAATGGGAAGAATGGCTTAAAAAAATCTATTTGTCACATACAGGTGTCTACTCAACGATTTTAGATTGCTTTGGTTAAAGAAGAGAATCTCACAAGCTGTATTAAAAATATTAAGGAATCTGTAGCCCTCATTCTTAATGGTCTTATCTCAGTTTTATATTAATCTCATTGAACTTGCTTTTTGTATTAGTGTAGCTTAATTCAGAAGTGTGCCCTAGCTACATGAATGGAATGCTTAACTTCCTTAATCTTCCTTAAACTGTCACTGAGTTACTAGATTACACTTTAAATTCAATTTAACTTCACCTGTAGAAGCCTAGACTCAATGAATCTATGGAGCCACTGAGGCTGGGAGGAAAGCCCCAGTTCTACTCATCCTAGGGTTTATAAGAGCCAAGGCTCCTGAGATATACATGATGCAAATGATGTAATACAAATTATGGTGAAACGATGCTTTCGGTTAATTCAGTTAGCTCAAGCCTTTTGCTTTGAACTGAAGAAAGCTTTGACAGGGAGAGATTTCAGTCTTATGGATATTTAAGCTGTAAAATACATCTTGTATATTTCATTTGAAAAGCAGACCTGTATCTGCACACAGATCATGAGGTATATGAAACTGTAGATGAGTTTTCATTTACACTTTTTTTTTTTTAAGTTCTCAGATTATCAGAACTACATTGTGAATAGTTGTGTGAAGGAGAATCCAACAATGGAAAGATCAATTGCTCTTTGCAATGGTATCTCTCAGTGGGTGCAGTTAATGGTTCTTAGCAGACCAACACCACAGCTTCGGGCTGAAGTATTCATCAAGTTCATTCATGTTGCACAGGTCAGTTAAATTTTGACATGTGTGGTGTTTATTTTGTCTTTCTCTGATACAGCCCTTTAGTTGCTCTTCCCACGCTACCATTGTAGGGTCAGCTGGGAGCGTTGGCACTGGTCTCCTGGTTCATACATACAGCATGCATATTTGTGTATGCTGTGGTTTCATACCAAGTATTCAGATATTACAGTGTCATGGCACCATGACTTTCACATATCCATTCTGAAGAAACTGTTTTCACTGAAAAACTAGACTTGCTTTTGAATCAGCTGGGGAGACTCCAAGCTGTGACTGCGTACCTTTCCAAAGCATGAACTGCTATCGTGCCTTTGGCTGTAAGTGGAAGCATTTCTACCAGATATGCCTTACTGGATAGAAGTGAGCTGTGGTCCTACCAGTATTCTTTGCATATTTATTCAACTGCAGTCATAACCAAGATAATAGGCAGTGTTTCCTAATTGTGGTATACTTCTTCCTAATAGTGTATACTTCTAGGTATTCAGTATACACTAATTGTGGGAAGAGGGAGAAGTATTGAGGAAGTACTCTGAAGACTTACTGTATCTGCAGAATTAATATCTGATTTAATAACAGTAGAATAAGTACATGTTACACCCAGTAAAATCACAACTCATTACCAAAATGAATGAAGTCAAATGGATAGTGGCACAAAACTTGCAAGACTTTAGAGGAAGACAATAGAGGAAATGTAGAATTTGGATGTGCATATTGAACAACTTGAACCTTTAAATAATAAATACTGATTGTTTGTATGTCAACACAGAAGCTCCACCAGCTGCAGAATTTCAATACATTAATGGCAGTGATAGGAGGTCTCTGTCACAGTTCCATTTCCAGACTCAAGGAAACAAGCTCATGTGTTCCTCATGATGTAATTAAGGTTGGTATTGCTTCTCTAAGTTTTACAAATAAGGTAACTTTTAACTTTTTTGTCATGGTACACACAAAAACCAACCTTACTTCATTAGGTAAGAAGGAGAGAAATACAGAAAAAAAGAAAAAGGAAGACTTCTTTTGGTTCTGGAGGGTTTTTCTTTGTCATTTCATCTCTACAACACCAGTTACTCCTACACTTCCAACCCCACCTTTCTTCAAGATTTGTATAGCTTCTCCAGAGTTTCTCTTTTAATACTCAGATATGACAAGCTGCATTTTCATTTATATGCAGTAGTACAGAATTGCATTCAAACACGAAAGCAGAGAATTGGATCCTAGAACATTTGAGAACAAAACTATTATCATCCATAGCAACACTGACCATCCTGAGTCTATGAAATGCTAGCACAGACCTCTGCACTTTGAATTTCAAACTGAAAGGACTGGTTTTGTTCATCTGATCTTTCCCTGTGACAGATTTTATCTGGTTCAGACTTGAACAAACTTATACACACACATTATAATGCAGTAGAATGTAGGGAATCAGTTGTAATTTCCAATTAAATTCTTGTGCGATACAGATGGAGGTATTTTTTGCTGAGATTCTGGCTACTAAAACTGTGAAGGAAAGCCTATTTGTTAGCAATGAAATGGCTTCTTAAATGACTTCTTCTGAAGAGACTAATATGCTTTATTATTTTATCTTGTTTGGGGCCTGAAAGATTTCGTATAGGTATCTAATGAACCTGTTTTGATCACAGTATATTTAAACAGCTTGAATGAGCAGTGCATACCTGGAGTATAGACCAGAAGTATGACCTCCTGCTGATAATGGTTGCAGCTCCCAGGATCTATAAAATCAGTTAGCAATCTTATTTTAGAAGCCTGTTGTTTTACAAACTTTGTCATTATGAGGAGTGGACTGCATATGTGTCCCTCATTTGAATAACTGTTTGCATCAAGAAATTGTATACAAGTGCTAATAGAAAGCAGGTAGATAAAGGCTGGTAATTAGTGACTTGAGAACATACTTTAAAGTTTAACTATAATGAACAATTTGTGAAGGTTAAAAATCAAGGGGTTAGACAGGAACTTCCACAAGAAAACATTGGTCCATTGATTTTATAATATTAAGAGTCAGCTTTGTACCTGTATAGTTTCAAACAAGGGAAATATTTATACTGCTAGACTTAAGATTCATTTGGCCTTTACAACAAGTCCAATATATTGTTTCTTCTTCACTTCCATGGAAAAAAAGTTTTCTTAAAAGCACAGATGTGCCACCTTGAACTGTAGTAGGAGTTCTGGTCGTGCTGTGATGGGACCGTAGCATAGGGTTTCTCTGCCAGGACTTTCCAATTCCAGCTGGTGACCTGGAAGCCAGAGAAGTGCATTCCACATTTCAAGGTGAAGATGGCTCCTTTTATGAAGGTCAGAGACCTTGTGCTGTGCTTACGCATTAACTGCATACACAACCTCTTGATTTGAGAGGATCCTATTTCTTTTCATTGACTAAATAAGGAATGTAGGAAGACCAGCATTATAGATTAGGCTACAGATTAACTATCTATAATTACATATTACAGATAGTTAAATTAGGTGAGGTGAATAGATTTCATTTGAAGCCTAAAGTTTTAAAATCCATTTCAAGAGTCATTGTGAGTAAAGCCCTTAACAATAATATGGGAAATTCTTGTGCTGTATGACCAGACCAAAAACAGTAACCAATTTTGATTTTTGTTTTCTTTTTATTTTTAGGTGTTTAATGAAATGACAGAACTGCTTTCATCTTACAGAAATTATGACAATTACCGACGTGCCTATAACGAGTGCAGTAACTTTAAGATCCCAATCCTTGGGGTCCACCTGAAAGACTTGATATCACTTTATGAGGGCATGCCAGACTACTTAGAGGACAAAAAAATTAACATATACAAACTATACTCTCTGTATAACCACATAAATGAGCTGATACAACTCCAGGAAATGCCACTTCCCCTGGAGGCTAATATGGACCTTGTTCATTTGCTTACAGTAAGTATGTTAGATGAGATAAACACCTCCATTTTAAAAATAATTTCATATACCTCTCAAACAACTAAGTAGAGAATTCAATTAATTATAAATACATAATATTGTAAGATTTGTTTTTCCTTAAGGAAATGTATAATAATAGAAGAACTGAAAAAGTTAGTGATACTGATTTATCTGGCAGCAAGGGTAGAGGTGCCAGTTCAGCAGTATGCTTCCCACTATTTCTGTAAGGGAAGGAAATGTTTATTTCTGTTTCACTACAGTAGTATGCATTCTCTCTGTATTTCCACTAAGGAAACACTCTGAATCCTCTGCTGATTAAGCCTAAATAGGGAGAAAGGTAGAAAGCTTCCTTAGATGCACCTTGGAGGCAGAAGTTTGCATACAAAGCTTGTGTTGAACACACCAACTTTCACATAAAAGTTCAGTCCCTCAAGATGTGTAGGGTTAAACATACCACATTTCTAGCCAAGTTTCTTCTGGTACTAAAAAAACCTGACATAAATGTTAGTCAAATATAGTTGTTGTATTACTCTTCCAGTCATATCTAGTCAGTGCCATGTTACTAACAAAATTGATACTACCTAGACATACGTCACAACAATAGTTTTGGCTTCTCCTCGTAAGTTAAAATACTACCTTTTCTTAAAATAGTAAATCTACCTTTCTTGTTTCGCAGTTTTGTTTGGCCTTAACAAGTACCTCAGCTTGGAAAAACTAGATAGGCTGCTTCCACTTTCTGGTTACAAGCCCTGTTTCAGCAAAAAGTTAATAGATAAAAATGCTTATAATGCTTGAGGTTATTTGTTCTCTCTGGGGGCACTCGTGTGTGAAATTAAGCACATGTGCTCAGGGCCTGAAATAGAGCTACATAAAGTGGTGAATTTCTTCCTGCTAAATGTTGTAAATATTTTGTCTCAAATTATTGTTAAGTTGCCACCTTTTTTTCTTTTAAATAATGTTTTAGAAAAATGGCTACTACAAATATGTAGAACTTTGGCCACAATTTCATGCAGCTATATATGACAGGACATAAATTAAAAGAAATATTTCATTTCAAAGCAGGAGCTTCTAATCTGCTAATATTCCAGGGCACATAATTTTCCTGTTTGTTCCCTGGTTTTTCCAACAGTCTTTCTCCTTCTTCTGTTTCCTTTAGTCATATGCTTTCCCATTAGCAGGCAAATCAGTTTGAAGAGGTATTAGTAATTACATAAGTGTCAATAATTAATAGAAGTATCGTAACATTTGGACTTTTGTTTTTTGAGTGTCAGAAACTACTTTAAGATTTCCCCAAGAATCTAAAATTATTCACTATTATGACTACAACAGTAATTCTTGCAGTTGTTCACAAGAAAGTTATTGCATATGTGCAATTTGAGTGAGGTTATTCATTGGATAAAATAGCATATTTTGGTTTCTTAGTTTATATACATATGACTGCCGCAATCTTGACTCTCTGTAACAAGTTTATATTTTCTTTGGACTTGCCATAGATTGAGGCTCGTAACGCATTTACGTGTGGCTTTTCTATTCAGTCATGTCTAGTGTGAATATTTTCATGTAAATATTCAAAAAGTGTCATGTTACCAGTCTTCAGTCTTCGCTTGAAATTTGCTTCCAGTCAAGAAAACATTTGTTACACTATTTTCCAGGACACATGCAAAAGCAAAGGTATAAGTTTGATAATTTTTTCAAATTCCTTTATTTACCCAGGTGTAATGTTTCTTGCTTTACGTAACTGCTGTTGACAGCTAAAGGTTCTCACTAAATATAGGCAAGTCCATCTTTTCTCCTCATCATATACTTCTTAGTTCAACATGGTCACAGCTGGATTGGATAAATACGGCATGTTTAAACAAGAGTTTTCTGAGAATTGTAGTGATGGACAGTTTCATTGGAATGGTGCTTTTGTGCTTAGCTGCACGATAGACCACTTGAATATTATGGGAGTAACAGGTTTTTTTCAGGTTACTTATTAACTGACTGCTAATGATGCCTACAGTCACTTGCTGTCCTAATGACTGTAGGTGCGTAATGTTACAGATTTCCAGATAATGGCAATAACAGTCTGGAATTTAGAAATGTACCCATTTCAAATCACTGTGAACACCTGTGCAGCTCAAGTGCATGTTTTCTAGGTGCAACCTAAATTAAAAATTAGTCCAAAAAATTAGTCCAAAAAAAAATTAGTCCAAAAAATTAAAAATTAGTCCAAAAAATACTACTGCATGCCAGGAACAAGTATATCAAGTAGTAGTGACTGTTTTGGGATTAAATTAATGTTGTGTTTGTTTTCAGCTGTCCCTTGATCTTTACTACACAGAAGATGAAATTTATGAGCTTTCATATGCACGAGAGCCACGCAGTCACCGAGCTGCTGTAAGGGCCTTTCCAGATTCTTAACACAAAGATTTTTTTATGAGTAATGTAACTTTTATTCCTTGCATTCATTTTATTTTATTTTATGCTAAACTGAAAACATTTTAGCTTTATAGACTGAACAAAATCTGTTAAAGCGTGAACTGTTTGGTTGATGATGAAGCCTAAGCTAGAATATATGGGAGAGTTGAAACCATATCAGGTTTTATAATATGAACACAAACACAAATGAAGTTACTTGTGTAGAGACATGACATCAGGCTCAATCTTGGCAATTGATACTGATTCTTTTAAATGAATAATTCTTATGTGATTCAGATGATGAAGCCCATGAGTGTTATATTGTAGTTTTGTTCCTGTTTTATAAATATGGAAAAGACGGTGAATTTACAGGGCTGTCAATAAACTATGACAATTAAAGGAAAGACCACTGTTTTGGACAGTTCAGGGAAGAGCTTCCTCTGAAGTACCACATAATTAGCAAAAGTATGATGTTGGGGCCAACAGGCCATTTCTGCCGTCCTGTATCACATAGTCCATTGTCACAAATGAAAGAAGTGTAATACTGAAAATCTTTCCATGTGGTACTAAAGAAATTCCATTCAATTTATTCTAGCCTTTGACACCTTCCAGACCTCCAGTAGTTGCAGACTGGGCCTCAGGAGTAGCCCCAAAACCTGATCCAAAAACCATCAGCAAACATGTTCAGAGGATGGTAGACGTAAGTATGGTTGGCCCATTTACCTTACATATCAGTCGTAGCCTTAATCTCTAGGTATGAGAAGATACAAAGCAGGGAAAACATACTGGACACATTCAAAACTTGGCTGAGTTTGTAAGTACTTCTCTCCTCACAAAGAGGTATTTCTGCCTAGCTGTAAATAGCAGCAGCAGCCCATGAGGCATGGAAGGAAGTTCCTTAAATAGCTAAGGAGCCAGCGGGGAGTGTGAATGCTGGTTTGTATACTTCCAGAGTCATTCTTCCAAGGAGCCGGGGAGTCCATTTCTACCAGGGACTCCAGCATCATGTTATTGGTGGAGTCTGATAGTGGGCCTCTGAACGGCTTTGTTACTAGCAGCCATTGCTTTTTCTCTCTCTTTTGGGTCACCTACTTTACTGGAAACCAACAGGTGATTGATTCCAAAACTGACGGAGAGAGAGAGGTAAAGAGTTTGTCTTTCCATCCCCGCTTCATCTCTTTTCCTTCTAAATGCTGCTGATATTGCTAGGTATCCTTTGATACACGCTGTTTTGGAATGTATTTCTAAATTTGGCCTAGGTGTGCTCCTTGCCTTAGGGCCAGAGACAAACAGTAATGTCGTGGAAAAGAGGTGTCTACATGACAATTCTGTCATATAACTACTTTTCACATAACGTTGACCTGATGAAATAAGCTAGGCAGCTACACTGATTTGGCTACAGAGATCATCACTGAGAGCACTAATTGAGAGCAGTAGTACAAGTTGTATATGTAGGCCTGGACATAATCTTAAAGCAAAACTAAAAAAGACCTGTCATTGTGTAGTGAAGCATTTAGTCCAGCCTATGTTGACTTATCTACATTTTGCTACAATCAAGAAATCATAATGCTGCTTTAGTCTCAAGCAAAAAAAGCAGTTGGACTGTTGCACTGTTTAATGGATACTGGGGAGAAAGTGGGAGAGGAAATCCATAAATATTGTGGAGACTTTCTAAAGTGGTAATTCAGCCCATCCTTATTATAAACTATTCTATTATCATCTTGCACAGTCTGTCTTCAAAAATTATGACCATGATCAGGATGGATACATTTCCCAGGAAGAATTTGAAAAGATAGCTGCCAGTTTTCCATTCTCATTTTGTGTAATGGCTAAGGACTGGTGAGTACATACAAATCTCTTTTAACCTAGTTCTGCTTATCAACTTTGTAGCATCTGTTTTGGGAGGGTTTTTTGGGTTTTTGTTTTAAAATTTTATTTCTATCATTAGGATGGTAAAATCATCCTCTTCACCCACAAATAGAAGTGAAAACATAACTGACAAAAGCATCTTCTGAATGTGTTGTGAATGACATCTTCATGAGCTTACAGCAGTAGTAACCAGGCTGATGTAGGAGGAAGAACAGATAATAGAAAAAGAAATATTTTTTTGAATTATATTCAGTATATAGTACTAAAGAACTTTCCTAAGATGAACCTGTCCCTCAAAAATAAGAGAAGTGGCAAATGTATATTTTGGTTAAATTAAGAACATTTTTCTTAGCATATTAAAGCATGGCAAAATACAATAGTGATTATTCAGAGGTTTTCTATGAAGTAGTTTTGAGGTTGCATCACATATGCAGATATTTTGTTTACCCTTACAGGCTGCATTTTAAATGTGTAGATAAGCTTCTGTAGACTGGGAGCAGGTGACAAGATTACTGAGGTTGTTATCCCAAGGTCACTGTAGTTTTTTGACCCATGAAACTATGGCCATTATAAATTGTGAAGAAAGATATGTTTAATTCTCTTTATGCTTTTAATAAAATTTATATCTCACAAACAGCTTTTCTTGTTTATTTTCAGGGAAGGTTTGATTAGCAGGGATGAAATAACAGCTTACTTTATGAGAGCTAGCTCAATCTATTCCAAATTAGGACTTGGCTTTGCTCACAACTTCCAAGAGACCACTTATTTGAGGCCTACTTTCTGCGACAACTGTGCTGGATTTGTAAGCTACTTTTTAGTAAATTATGTTAACGTTGTTTGGAATAATGCCTTTCTTAATCTCATAATTACCCTGTGTCATATACAGAAATGAATCTATATAAAACACCAGTGAAGCTATATAGAACACCAGGCTTCTGCCTGTGTAGCTATTTAAGGTACCCTTTACACCCCTCTTGGCAGTACTATTATATGTTTAAACAGGGCTCCTACCTTGTGGTGTTTGGTTGTGTCACCAAACACAGCGTCAGGCAAGACTTCCAAATCCAGAGCCTTCCAAACACAGTCTCAGGCACGACTGCCAAATCCAGAGCCTTCCACTCCATGGGGCTATTAGAACTCATGTGCTGGTACAGACGTGACATGTCCCTTGCCTACAGCACAGAAAGATTTAGTAAAACTGACTGCCCTACCAATCTCCAGTTTAGCTGGGATCAAACAAGGGTGCTGAGATAGAATTCTCCATCTACTCCAGCTCCACAACTTCTCTGGGGGCCTGTCAGATCTGCTGATGTATTCATTAAGACTAACTCAAGCTATTTTGTTTGTGATTGAGGAATGCACATAAAATACTCTTGTTTACCTTATGCTAAAGAGGTAAATAGTTCATATTTTGACCTTACCATGAAAAGGGTAGAAAAACAAGGTATTCTGCAGGTGCTCAGATCTTAAAAGTGAGTGGAGCTTTTAGTGGATTTTTATATCTGGAGGTATCAAATGTGCAGAGAAATATATTAATACATAGTCTTTCTGTTTGTTTGAATTTCAGCTATGGGGAGTCATTAAACAAGGATACAGATGCAAAGGTAAGATACTTTATACTTTGTTAATTTTAATCTATAATTGATGGTGAATGACAAAAAAACCTGATCATCCTGAGATCCATTGCTATGTCTATGGACCTATTTAATCTGACCTCTCAGAGAGGAGAAGACCGATTCAAGAATAGCATGACAGATGGTCCAGAAGAAATGCAAAGATGAAGGAACTCATAACTGATAGCTCTACTCCTTTGCAAAACATCACTGAATCCAGAGGGTTTGGGACCAGACCCTTCTGTTCCAATGGGCGCAAACACCAACACTGTGAAAACTGTGCAACACATTCACAGCGTGTATTTTGCTGAGTTTTCTTCCTCATACAGGTATCTGCTTTCTCTGCAACTCCTACAGTCAGAACACTGTTACGACTGAATGTTGCTATTTTGTATTTTTGCAATGAAAAGAAGTTTTAGGCCTATATAGCCCAGCGATGTCGTTGCTCTGTTTACCAGATGTATGTTGTTACAGGTAATGCATGTAGAGAACACCACAGACGCTTTCTTGCTTCCTGGGGAGGCAACACAGTGCGAGAGCTGATCTTAGATGCTACCACAGAGCCACTGAGTCATATAAAATTTGTTTTGTTTACAGACTGTGGAATGAACTGTCACAAGCAATGCAAAGACCTGGTTGTGATAGAGTGCAAGAGAAGACCCAAAACTTCAGTTGCAGACAGCAGCCCAACATCTGCTCTTGCTTCAAGCCTCTGCCCAGTAGGAGCCAAAGAGCAATTCCATGGTGAGAAAAGATCACATGGAAAAGATCGAAAGATCTAGATAATCTTTCCTTTGCTCCTTTTTCTTTTAAAGCTGAGTTGTACAGCATCATTTTAAACTTTGTTAGTTAACTGCAGTGTTTTATCAACATATAAACTAGAAGCAGGCATAGGTGAGCCTGTACCAAGTAACACCATTCCAGTTCTAGTCTGAATAAGTAAGGATTCCCTTTCTGGGAGATCTCTTGTCACACTACACAATGTGTGGTGCACAAATTCCACAAAAATAGAGTAAATCTTCTGCCAGGCTCTCATGAGAACTAGATGCCATGAACTGAACAGCTGACAGGTTCCCTTAACTCTGTCACCTTGTGCCCAGCAGGTCT
Source organism: Mycteria americana (assembly GCF_035582795.1). Classification (NCBI taxonomy): domain Eukaryota; kingdom Metazoa; phylum Chordata; class Aves; order Ciconiiformes; family Ciconiidae; genus Mycteria; species Mycteria americana. Next base: position 38,941,999 of record NC_134369.1, read on the forward strand.
TGGTACACTCCAGTTTTTACCACTGTTGTCACATTAAGCAACTACTGCTTACAGTTCTGACTCAGATTTCAGTGTGGAGTTTATAAAGTCAGTTTACTTACATATCTGTGTGCTAGGAAAACCCAAAGCTCATTGTGTTTATTTTTTCCACTTCAGTAGCTGAATCTACAACTCCTCTTCGTCAGTCCATCTTTCATTTAATCAGAAATGAAAAATCTGCACTTCTCTGTTCTTTTCTCCTTATATCAAAAAAGCTGTATAAACTTTTCCTATTGTGTATTACCATGTAGGCCTCCAAAGGAGGAAGTGTTGTCCTTGAATAAGACCTCAGGCTACTTTAGTTTTGTTTTTCTTTTGATTTTGATGTTCCAACCGCCTCCATACTCACTTTCTTTAAATTTCTGTCCTGCTCTTTGCCTGTATCTAATGTTCTTCAAATCTACTTCTTGCCACTTTGATATCAATCTTGTGTTGTATTTAAGATTCATAAGGCATTCATTCATCTTGGGCTTCCTATTAGCACTTAGATGGAGCACAATGCAGCCAATTTCTCTTGATAACTGACCGTGTGCACCTCTATGATTGCACCTGCAATGGCTGCAGCACTGCATAATAACCACCTCATGGGATGTCATGCTTATAGAGAGATTGAACTGTAGCATGTTGCCCCATCATCACCCAGTGCACCAGAATGTGGTACCTCTCAACACTACGTCACGTCGAAGAATGAGAATGCACGTCTAGGTTGAAGGTGTAAGCCCCATCTGTTCAGCCATATCCTCATTTAATTCTCCAGAGCCTGCAGCAGCTACTGGACTGACTTTGTTTTTTCCCCTCGTGTGTTTGAACATGCAGTCTCATTTTGTTTTCTTCCCAACAACAGAAGTTACTTTATCTGAAACAGGTCTTTTTTAAATCCTTTAACCACATCTTTTGCCCACTGCTTCTAACATTGTGGGTTTTTTTGCCCCCCTCCCTCAGTTTTTACTTTTAAGTGCAAAAGTATTTTAGGATGTCCTATACAAAAGCAGTGTAAAATTTAAAATGTCATTATTTCACCTTTATAAAGTGGATGAGATAAGTTGTATCTTACAGCTGCAAGTTGTGATAATGCTGAACTAACACCCAGGTTTAATCTTCCAGCCCAACCACTAAGATCAATGGTCTATATAAAACCTCTTAGCCATCTAGAGGTTTTTCTCTAGCTGATCATGATGATACACCTGTTTTCCTCTTACTGATCCATATTTATGATACTGAAACAGGGCAAAGAGTTGTTCGAAGAGACACAACATTGAGAAACTTCCAGTGACACCTATTTTGGAGAGCAATGAATGTAAAATCAATAAAGAATAAATGTTGGTTTATTTATTAAAATCATGTTTAATTACCGTGCCTCCTGTCTCTCCTTTCCTGGGCTAAGATCTTGACTCAATTTACCATATCTATTCTACAGGACAAGAAGAAGGACCATTCACATTTCCTAATGGAGAAGTAGTGGAACACAGTGAAGACAGCAAGGACCGAACCATTATGCTTATGGGTTCCTCAGCTCAGAAAATCTCAGTGAGACTGAAACCAGCTGTGGTTCATAAAGGTACACAGACTGATCCCGTACTGCTGGCTGGTGATGTATCTCGTAGGCAGACAGAGAAGAAAGAACATAGGATGCCAGAAAATCCTTATCTCCAGGCAGCTCCTCCATCCCCATGTCCAAGCCCAATTCTAGGCCGCAAAAAGGGATACGTTAAATGGGAAAACAAGGACTCCAGCCAGAAGATGAAGGAGGAGCATCACAGCTGTAAACCCTCATACCAGGAACTTGAGCAGGTACATACATGATGAAACAAACTCTGTTTACACAACAGTACTGTAAAGCAGTTGGAGGGTGTGGGGGTGTGGCTGGGTGCGAAGGTGTCACCTTACTCCAGTGTAATTAATTGCCAGAACAATCCATGAGTGGCATCATAAATTCTTAGCCACTTTAACTCCAGCAATGATTCACTTCAAGCAAAAATTTTAGTACTGGTATAGAGCTTAGGGAATAAATTTTGAAGCCCTTGTTATGATTACACTGATCCTTGTCAGTCTTAAAAGTGACAGGCAAGAATGTCGCTTACGACAGGATATTACTCCATAAAACGAGTAATATAGCCCCGAGTTTCTTCCTGCTTTTGGTGGCCTCTGCTCCCCTAAGTGACAGAATATACAGGGCAGAGAGGGCGGGGAACTCTGCCTTTGTTCAACTGACAGTGAATCCCTTCTTTTTTTTTTTTGATAACTTTAAGTCACCAAGAAATTTTGCTGTGTGAACAGACATGATGCCTCTTGCTAGATTCACCTGCATCAGCCCAGTTGTGGCTCACCTTACTTACAAGGGTTCTGACAAAGTAGCTATTCATAAGACTGTGTCACCTCAGATTTGGCCCACAATCAGGTTTGTAGAAACAACACCTTTCCAGACAGGTTAAAGAGACTATCACAATATCAACAATGCAACTGATGGATGCATCCACGTATGATTATAAGGAACAAAGGTGGACTTATTTTCATATTTTACTCATTACTATCACTATTCTGAGATGGCCAACATGGAAACAGTCCAACAACGGGACCAGAGCCTGATCATTCAAAGATCAGTATAGCTTTCAAAGTAGCCTTTGCTGTTGATAAAGTGAGCTCATCTTTTTTGAAAGATGGTTAGTTTATCAAGACAGAGATTAAGACAATTAGCAAGAATCTTCCAGTACAGACCACTTCTCTTTCAGTCAACAGTACATTCAATACAGACAAGGATGTGAAGTGTGGATGTACTTGTAAGAACTGGTTCTTTAAAATGTCCCATTCATGTGAGTGCCACAATTTACACTTGTCCTTGCTCCCTCAGCAGATTCTGACCTCAATTACTGAACAGCAGCTGATGTTATAAATTAATGTCTTAGATTATTGTACATCAATTTCTGCATTAGTAGAGCAGTAAAGTGTGAGCTGTGTTCTTGTTTTCCCTAGATTACTGCTGTTATGAGAGCAGCAGTGGAGGGTGGATAAATGCAGGTTGTGGACATGACTGTCAGATACCAGCTGCTGGAAAGTTTTAAGAGCATGCACAAAGGATAGACCAGTGACTATGGAAATATTCAAATAAATTACTGGTTCTGTTCCACTGATAAGAGCTACACCAACTTACGTTTATGCCAGTCAACCTAAACATACAATCAGACAGTCCTGAAACAAATTAAAAATAAAATACCATTCTCTATTTTTTTGTTTAGGAAAGGAATATTCTAAAGGCAGACAATGAAGGTTTAAAGATCCAACTGGAACAGGCACATAAAACAATTGAATCTCTCACAATCCAGAGAAGAAACCACGTAGTCGACAACCTACACCACAGAGACTGCTCCTAGCAGACAAGAGAGGAAATCTCCTGTGGAAGAATGTAAGACTGAAGGAGAGGTGGTGATAAAGCTGCTTTACCAAGTGAACTGGAGAGAGTCCGAAGGATGTTAAACAGAAATGGTCTCTTTACTCAACACACTTCCATATTAAACATACACACCCAAACGTATAAATCCACTCCTTTGACTTTTTAAGGTAATTTAGCATTATCTGTGCAATGAAAATAGTATCTTCTGGGTTTGCTTTTAAAAGGAGCGACAGTGTTGCTGAAGTTTCTGTTCATGATGAAGGCCATGTGGATTCCCCGGTGACTTGGCTGTCAGCAGCAACACCACCTTACTCTACGACTGTTCTGACAAAGTAGCTATTCGTAAGACAGTGTCACCTCAGATTTGGCCCAAATTCAGGTTTGTAGAAACAAATGTTCAGTAAAGCTGAGTAAGTAAAACTGTAGAAATATTCCATTAAGAGAAACAGTTCCTTCTCATTGTGGCTGAAACCAATTAAAATTATGAAGTGAACTATCATCTTCATTTCCAAAGTTTAACAAGAATATTAAGCTAATGATATTTGATTATTTGATTCATAGACTTTGTTAAGATAAACTGACAATTTTTTTAAACCTCTTTCAGAGCTTTAGAAGTCCTGCTGCTCAAAAACTTACCTTTGTTAAGGTAAAATAGATGAGACTATAGCGAGTTTACGTTTAATACTGCTTCCATTTTTGTGTTCCGCACCACAGCTTGGAACACTTAGCCCTACTTACTTGGCTTAAGGGACAGCTTGTTCTCCACATATGGTAGATATGGGACAAGGCTGATTATTTTTTTGTCATGTCAAAGTGGATGCCATTGTTGAGTAGAACCTTGAGGGCCGTATTATGAGGGAAACTATACAGTAATCCCAGTGCAACAGTTACTGTATTCCAGAGCTCCTAACACCTTCTGGTTCTAACCAAGGTTTCTCCATTTTCTCTCTCCTAGATTTCACATGCACTTTAGGTAAAGAGTCAAGATGAGCATGCTCTTATGTGTGTAAATTTTGTATAGTAAAAGGTGCTAGGGACGTAACTTAGTTTTCTTAAGGCTACAAAGTGTACATATTGTTAAGAGACAACAAAACAGTCTTTCAAGTTACTGATAAATCTACTTGTCAGAATAGCCAATTTTAAGATTGCATTTGCATTCCAAGAGAATCTGTACACTTACTTGTATAAAACTTGCTTGCATTTATCAAACAGGGGTGTCATCACACATTTAAACATCAGAAACTTACGACTTTGATATATTTATCTACAAACTCCACTTAATGCTCCTCAAGACTTGTAAGTTACAAGTCCATTATAGATTGAAATTTAGTCAACCTATTACAATAGCATGCGTGCTTTGTGTTCAAAGTGGTATAAATGTATGTTCCATCCACAATTTGCAGTCACTATCAAGTATATGAACGCTTTATTTATAAAAAAAGTCCATTTGGAACTACCTGCCAGTTTAGTGATTCTAAATTCTTGTTTTGAACTTGGATTGTGCTTACATCTCCATGCATAAGTAAAAACAAATGGAGGGAAAGAGGAGTAGTAGTAGTAGATTTTCTGTTGCTTTACTGTAAATAACTGAAATGCATAGGACAAAAACCAGCAGCTGTGAAGATTGTGCAGCTCTTTTTCCTCATACACTAAACATGAATTATTAACAATTAACATGGAATTGCACTTTGATCAATGAAGCAATCTTTCATTGCTTTCAGGTCATGTCTGCAAACTTGCTTTGCGCATTTTCTGTAAGCTTCTTGATTTTGTCCTCTATTCAGGGAACTACAGCAAGGCGTATTTCTAATAGGCATTTAGCAAATAAAAGTCTGTTTCTGTAACGATTAAAATAAACAAGATAAAATTGAGTATATTTTCACGTATTTTGAAAACACCCCAAAAGAGCAGCTAAGACTCATCTGTCTTGTTGTGCAGCTAAGAAAACTGCTCGCTTGTGGTCTAAACTCTGGATTCTAATAGAATTTGTGTGTGTGCATATACTTTGTCTATGCTGGGGGCTGGAGATCATGAGCGAACTCTCATTTAAAAAGAAAATTGCCTACCATCAGCAGCTGGCCTAGAGGCTATTGTGCTACTAGGTTGAGCACTTAATACTCAATTTTGAGTTATGGCCATAGATTTGTAGTCTTAGATGCTGACTTAATGTTTCTCTGTGTTGTCGTCTTGCTCGTACAAACAATCTGAATGACTTAAAAGGGATCTGTTTGCAGGAATGTCGTACAGAACAAGTATGTGGTGCTTCATGTATGCTGAAAACTTCCTGCTTCAAAGAAGTCAGTTGATACCTGGAGAATTTCAGAGATCTCAAAGCACCTTCAGGTTCTCTGTTTGCCCAAAGCCCCTTACAGTTTTCTCTTTCTCTTTTTTTTTTTTTTTTAATGGTGGTAGTCCCTTTTATTTCTTTTGGGACTTCCTTTTTGCTGCATGAAAGACTAATAGCAGAAACTGTCTACAGGGATACTGGTAAAACTGACAAAGCTACTGAACAAAAAATCACTCACATCTGTATTAATCTTCAAGCTGCTTTATCTTAGGAAAAAAATATACAATTAAAGTACTAAGTGCTGTTTAAAAGTCATGTTAGCAAACACTGATATTGAAATTTATCTTGTCATGGATAATTTAAATGAAAGGCACTCACCTTTACTCCTTCTTCAAGCTCAGCTGTGTTTCATGTACATACAGGAAGGAAGAAAAAACAAGTGCCCCCCCACCTCAACTACTGCTTATTTAAGTGTGAATTCCGATTGTTTAAAGACAGAAGTAAATAGATTGAGTAATATCACAATTAACAAGGCAGGGCTATTGTTCATATTCAGATTAAACACAACTGCCTTTAAAGTAGCTTATATATGTTTTTGGAAATAAGTTTTTGTTACAGTAGCAATCATCTGTTATTTTGTTGTATCTGATCTCTATGGCAACTTGAAAAATTTTGGTTTTAATGCTCTTTGAGAAGACTGAAAAACTGTACAGATTGTAAAGATTTTATATAAATTGTAAGATTTCAGTTTAATATTTATAATAGAAAAATATTAAAATTGCACTTCAAGCCTCTGAGTTTGTATGTCAAAGAAATCTAAACAACCTATATTCATCTTCATTGACTCTGTCATCTGCGACACTTCTGCAGGATTAACCTAGTACCAGCGTCCCTAGTCTAGCTTCACCTTCTGTGAGCCTTAGAACATTGCCTGAGAAAACTTAGGAAGCTAGGTATTTGCCGGTTATTCTTTCAGTATTTTCGTGGTTGACACAGTACAGACACTGTTTTGCTACTCCCTATTCCAGGTATTACAAAGCACAGTTCTTCATTAGCACAATCTCTCACTTCTGTTAAGAATGCCAATTCTGAAAAGATTTCACAGCACGACAGCCTGTGAAACAGGCTTAAACAAGTTTAAACAAGGCTTCTGTACTGTCTGCTAATGCTGGCTGTTGCACAGGCAGCACTGTAGCACCCTAAAGACTTTCTATTCTTTACCTTGCAGTAAACCTCAAAATACCTTATCTCAAATATGTTTTCATATGGGGCAACGAACATTCATTCAGTTATCTTCAATCACCTGAGGGAGGTTAGGGAAGAAGACAAGGTGTGCAGACTAACTACTGAAAACACGATTCCTGTTTATATGGGCAAATCTGCTCTACAGTCTGGCACGTACAACAAGTTTTACGTCATAATTATAGAAATTAAAAAAAGAAAACTTCAGAAGTAATTGGAGGTTATTTCTTTAGTTTACATAAAGACAAAAGTAACGATCATATAGACCTATGTAATTTTTTTTTTTACTAAGATAAAATTTAACTGAGATTCCTTAGTAATCGCAGACAATGCAGTAGGGATATATTTGTGACATGCCCTGTCTGTTGAACTTTTCCTATATTGTTGTCTACAGCCTTCTCCAGTTTGGTCAAAATATATCTGTTACTTTTCATTATCATAAAAAGTAAGTTCCATCACTATTGTACATCACCAGCAGGAATTCCTCCTTACAAACACAGGAGGAACACATGGTGGATCCAAATCACACTACACAAGTGATGCAAATGACTTCAAATACAGTACTTTATTCCTCAGTGTTCACAGCTGTTAACAAAAGTGTCTCTCTCAAATGCTGAAAAAAAAGAAACAGCCCAACCTATTTTTCAATTCTTTATCAAACCAACCAATATTCAGGTAGATATTCACTAAATGTGAATAAACACAAAAATGCTCACAAACATATATATGAAAATCTTTTACTTACAACAGAGTTTTTGAAAATACTTTTTTCCAAGACAAACATACAAAATTTGAGAAGAGGTTTAAATCAATTATTTTCACGGTATTATTGCATCTTTTGATAAATTAAAACCATACCTTCTGACAACAGAGGACAGAAAAGGATACCTCTATGAAATGTGGTGGTGCTTACTTTGGTTTTCAACTACTGGCTTCACATTTTGGAATTATTTAAGAAAAACTGAAATGGCCAGATGAAAAAACAAAGTCTCCAACCTATTTAAATTTCCATCTTTTACATGGTCTACATAAATTATTTCAATATCATGTTTCAATTATATTTAACTGTTAGAATTACATATGGGCACATAGCTGGTTCACTTGATGGTTTACTTCATTCAGAACTGTCCTGCCTGCTACAAACAGGATAAACTGATGAGTGTAAAAGCACCAAGGCACATCCACAATTACAACAGTTCAACTAAACCAGTGCAACCGCACATCTTAAGACTTATGAAATCTTTATGCATAGATAAACCATCTGATTTTCCTAGCATATTTCCCTGGTGAAGCTAAATGCTTGACTGCTGTTCAGAAATTACTTGTAGCAAAAAATAACATTGGGATGAGCAAACAGAATTTTATATTAAGGCTTTGGTTGTTAAAAACTACTCCCTCAGTTCCTTTGCTGACCAACGTCTCCAAGGCCAGCAGTCTCAACTAGTATGTCATCAAGTTGTGAGCTATTCCAGAGCATTACGCAAAAACCAAGCTCAAAAGCAAGAAAACCAGTACTATGCTCCCACATGACCCATGAGGGTCTCTCCATAAAGCCTGCAGAAGCTGACAACAGCTTAGGCCAGAAAGGAGTATAGAAAAAAGTTGGCAAAGGAACTATATTGCTAGCAGTTGGGTGAAGTTAGTTAAGCCATTATTTTGAGTTCACATCCAAGCGAACATGTTCAAGCAAGGAAAACTCCTGCCCTTTTTTGTTAGGCACCTGCTGGGACCCTAAAGTATGGTAAAGCCGTATCTATCACATCACTAGCAGCATTCTGAAGCAGACTATGATCCGAGAGGAAATAAAGGGAGAGAAACTTTCGAAGTTTATCTGGATTAAAATTTCAAATTAAAAGGTTGGTGATGGCTAATTAACAAAACTGACACAGGCTTTTGAAAGAGCTAATAATTCATTTTGAACAGAGCTTTACATTCATGCATAAAGCTGCCTATGAAACAGGACATGATGCATGTGTTCCTTAAGGTAAAATAACATCTTTAAAGCACACTAAATATGGACACCAATAGGAAATTTATGCAGAAAGAACTCATAACTGTGGAACATAAAACCAAAATCAAATCCTAAAGCTCAACCTGCAGTTAAGCCTACACCTACATATTCCATTAAAGTGCTTCAAGGTTTCCGTGCTATGCAATCAACAGACACCCCCAGGTTTATCAGGTATCTTCCCGAATCTCCCTGTAGTAACCTAACCCTGATAAATCCTGTCATGAGTATATACTTGGGCATCATCTCCCTGTTCCACCTCTGTACTCAGGAGTGGCCTCACAGCAGGGGAGGAGACCTGAAAGATGCTGGACAACAGAAACTGTCGTCTTTAACTGACAGGTCTAAATTTAATTATTTTCTACGTGTATTTACAGCCATAATTGTATGAAAGCTAACTCCTCCTTCTAGAGTAACACTGTCTGTGAAGGAGAAGGCACCCATACCATACCAAGACAGAGTTTCTCTTAGGTTATCAGACCAATTAGGTGGCAGAGTAAGAGAGAGAGAGAAGTCATTGAGGAAGGGCAACTGCTGTATGAGATGTCTTATTAGCTGGGCAGTTGGCGATTCCCAAACACAGAGCAGGCAGGGGAGGGGAAAAAAAAAAAACCAAGGGAATAAAAAAAAGAAATGGTATGTTCTTTCTCAAGAAGGTCAGCTTATTCAACCTTTATGTCTCAAAGCTGATTCAGAAGGAATATATAAATGAACTCTTACCAGACATGATGGCTGCAGAAGTTTCCTGCCCAATCTGATCATAAAATAATTTTATGAAACACCAATAAAATGGAAAACAAGGTAAAATGAAAATAGACACTATCAAAACTCACCATGATTCTGAGTTCACGGTACATGCTCTGAGCTTCAAATAGTCTCCGATATATTTATGAACACACAAACCAACCTGATTTTATTAGTTTCTGTAGCGTATTAATTCATAATGTTACTTTTATGTGAAGTTCTGGAAGAAGAGGAAACCTAATTGAATAATTTTGACCAAAGCCTTAAGGATTTTAACATTTTACGTTAAAATTCGTTTACACGTCCCACATGAAAACTAGATGAAGAGAAAAAGCCTGAAAGCAGCATTCCCGAGTCTTTTAAAAGTGTTTCCATCCGGTTCTCAGGCCCATTTTGTTTTTCTACACAGCATTTTGGAGCAGGGGAGTGGACATGCAACATGCAATAATTAGAGAGGCCTGACCATTAAATAATATAATTTTTGTTTGTTTAGAAAGGGTTTTATTCAGTTTTCTGAGGCTTATTTTAAATAAAATAACATATTAAAAAACACCATATGAGCAGTACGAAAAACAAGGACTTTAGTCATCACATTTTAGTATAAAAGTTCTGTTCAGGTAACTAAGAGAATTCAATGACAACATCAGTTGGTCTAATGCAATGATTCATATGGTCATACTTAATTCTAATCTAAACCCAAGTTAACATATCTAAATTCCTGATACCAGTAAACACCACCACTATATTTTGCCAGTTACTCTGTTAATATTTACAGTATTTTAGTATCTTCGGTATCCTCCCCCTCCTCTTCCACCATATGGATCACCGTAGCCTCCCCTGCCACCATAGCCCCCCCTGCCACCATAATCTCCCCTGCCACCTTGGAAGCCACCTCCACCTCTTCCACCACCTCTGAAACCCCCACCTCCAAAACCACCACCTCCTCCTCCTCCTCCTCTACCCCCTCCACCCCCCCAGTTGCCCCTTCCACCTCCACCCCCACCTCCCCAACCACCTCTTCCACCACCTTCTTGTCTTTTTTGCCAAGGAGGCATTTCGGGAGGAGGTGGTTCAATCTCTGTTGGTCTGCCTCCACGGTCAGGTACTCTCCCCATCAGAACCTACATGGAAAAACAGGTAATTTTCAGTTTAAAAAAGAAAAATTGTAATAATAACTTGGAGGGACACAGGGTTCTTCTCCTATGGACAAAGACATGCTGCCTGCTCCTTACAGGAAATATGGCCCCCTTGGTGTGGAGTTCCTATCTCCTGTCCTTGTAACTTGCCACAACACAACAGAACTCTGAAAGTTATCCCATTTTCCACCTGTAAAACTGAAATAACTGCAGCTAGCTGGCTCATACTACTTTTGTGAAATCTTTAGGAAGAAAACTACATGCATGTGAAGCATTAGTATTACAATAACAATATACATAATTCATATATAATATATATGAATATATAAATACATATTCATATAGAAAAGACTCCTTATGGTGCAGCTCTTCTACTTAAATTTCAAAGTTCAAGTTCAAACCTAATCAGCTGGCAAAAAACATAAACTGGCAAACTGATCCTCAACTCTCAAAGGAACACCAGTTTGCCTTAGATTAGAAACTACTAACACTCAGCAGAGAGCTGGAACAGACAAAATACATAACATGCTGCAGTAACACTTTCAAGAAAAGAACAAAAAAAGGGATCTTGATTTTGGTGGATATTACTCAAGTGTACAAAAGGGAGACTGTACTGGACAAAGTTACACAAAACATTAAGTTGAAGAACAGAGAGGTATCCAAGTAGGTCTTTTGGTTGTTGTTTGTACATTTCCTAAACTCTCGGTGTGATGAATGGTAACATACTCTGCTCAGTTCCAGGCACTCCAATAAAGTCCTCTCAAGAAAAAAAAAAAAAAAAAAACCAAAACTTTCTCTGAGATCTTCCAATAATTAAGAAATTTCAGAATCTTTGGAATCAAAACATACTAAACGCGGCACAAAACTTTGGAAAAATCTGTAAACAAAGGATTAATAAAGGATTAATAAAAACTAATTTAAAAAGGATTAATAAAAATAAAGGATTAATAAAAATAAAAATTAAATACAAAGGATTAATAAAAATCTGTAAATAAAGGATTAATAAAAAAGGACCAAAAATGGTCACCATTTGAGTGGTGAAACTAATGTCATTACTCACAAGCTTCAGCTTTTATCATACACAAAAAAGCAGTACAATGTTGATTTATTACTGTAGCCAAACCAATTAATTTTACTTTGCAGTAAAATGACACTTCCACAGAAACTTTTGTGATTTTTAATATACTGATAAAGACACTGGTTTACGAATGGAACAACATAATCCTGGCAACAGGTCACCCAGGAACTGGTACCAGAAAGACTTACACGTATCCTTAACTTGAGGCATGCAGTTCCACTGAACTCAAGAGGTCATTTACACACACGCACGCATACACCCCCCACCACTGTTCCTTCTCATCTAGACTACTGTTTCATCCTGTTGCATGACTGACTGTGTAATAAGATAAAAAAGAAGTTGCTGCAATGTTTACTGGAATGCTGCAAACCTTCCTTTCTTAAAGCACTGGGTATCTTGCAAAAAGAAATTAAAATATTAAGCAAAGAGTGTAATCCCAGAATTACTTTTGATAGGTCTGTAAACTCCCATGTCCTTTTATCACATCCCAGAAAGAAAAAGTATACCTTGTTGATTGCACAGACTGTATTTTCCCGTGTTGATCCACTACTTGTTCTTATGATCTTCGATAAATCTTCTCGAGCAGCAAGAAGGTGAGCTAATGTAATAGTTGACTTTGGAGATAATGCATAGCGCTTGGGCTGATAGATTCGTGCTATGTCATCTGTTTTTACCTAAATGATAAAATCAAACACAACTTACTTGCTAAGCATAAAACACACAAACACACTTACCATAAACCATGTATTGGTCTCAGTAAGTTTCAGTTTGAACACAGGGTGTACTGTCTGAAAATCTAGGTTATCTTACAAAATATAGCGCCGATTGTTACCAATTCTCTTCATATTGATGGAGCTATTGTACAAAAAATGCTGCTGATTATGTTTAATTGATGCTGAAGCTTAGCACCATTACAAAAGAAACTCTCCTGTCCACTGGCATCAAACAGATTCTTTGATGTTTTCCAAGGTATCTAAAGACTAAAATTTAAGAGTCCAAACTCTCAAGAGCTTTACATAGCCATATTTAACAGATCACTTTGAAATGTGATGAAAACAGAGCAGCTTCAAAGTAAGTTCAATTTGTGGAAAACAAAATTAAAATGTATCAATGCAGAAAAACACTTGTACAAGCCATGAAAAAGTGCAACTGAGAAGGGGAGAAAATAAGATTTTTTCCAAACACACTTTGATGATTCATTTGTTTAACAAAAAAAAAAAAAAAAAAAAAACCAAAAAAACCCCACTTTCTGGGAACATCTAGAATGATCTTCTGAGTAAAAAGAAATTTGATCTTGGATGGACAAGACAACGGGTGCTGTTTCTTTACGTGACTGTTTCACTAGGCAATTACTACACCATTTATGGATCCATTTCAGTCTGCAAACTTACCCCTCCTGGGGACTGAACAAATTAAAAAAAACCCCCACACAAAAAATGCCACACCATCAAAAGCAGAGAAAGTTATCAATACCTACTTAATGGCGGGGAAAAAAAGGCAAGCTAACAAAAAAAATTATAAAAGGACAACAATTTGCCTCTTGGCTTAAAAAAAAAAAAAAATTTTTTTAAATCTAAATTATATCAATGCCAAAACATTTTGAATCCCCAAAACCTTCTTGGAGAAGTTATAAACAAATATTTCTACAAGAGAAATAAGGAAAAAAAAGATTTAAAATCATGTAATTTTTAATTAATAGGTAACCTGGTTATTTCTGTAACTGCATACTATTTCACATCAATAGTCTTTATAAGACAGGAAAATGAATCATCTTAGTACTTTATCATTATTAAAAGTCCTTTAAATTATTGTTCTATTGTGAAAGTGTATTCATTGTTTTTCACAGTTTGAATGGGATAACATCAAGTGACTTAAAATTTTAGTCTGTTTAAGTCAGTCATCAGTTAATATCAACTAGCTTTTAGAAGTACACTTTAAATTTGAAAATATATAGTAGTATTGGTACAGCTATAAGGAAGTTATACACGTAGGGACATCTCCTGGCTCCTGTAAGCTAAATGCCCTCTCTTCCTTTCTTGCAGCATAAAAGCATCCACAACCCCTGCAGAAATTAAATAGTGAGCCATTCCAAAGCAGCACAGGAGCATCTAGACTCACGTCTTCCAGTAATAATTAGTGAGCTTCAGGAAACTGATTCTGTCTGCACGTGTCAACGACAAATTGTGACACCAGAAAGACTTGTAACAATCCCTACTTTCAGTAAGCTTTCAAAGTTTTAAGACTTATCCATCTTAAGCTTTCTACACAAACCTTTGGAAAGAAAGTTGATCCTGCAGCTCATGAGCAAAAATAGCTGCCTCCAGCTTCCCACTGGTATATTTGTCAAATAACAAACTTTTTGTATCTTATCTCCCTACTCTCTTGGATAGAAACAATGTATATTTCTAGCTCAGAAATATCAGATTGGTTAAATCATTACTACTTTTTAATATACAGAGTGCTAGGAAATAGTACAAATGAAACAATCACAATTAAAATGATACCAGCAGAGAAAATCCAGAGGAGTGGTTTGGAATTTTTAGCCACCTGAAGGATTACGAGTAATTGTGTGCTTTTCTCATACAAGCTGCTATTCAAATAACCTGTTCAACTGACCACCTGTTTATTCAGCAGCTTTGAATCCAGGATAGGTAGCCATCACTGTAATCTCACTGACTTTATGGGCAGTCACTCTTGGCACCCAATCTATGTTAAGGCCCAGTGTTTGTCTTCCTCTTGCATCTGCATGAGAAATGCTGAGGTTCCCTCCTAGTTTACTTGACTGGAGGGGGATGGATATAGGAAAGAAAAAGGGGAGATGTGAACTTATTGAAGTGACAAACCCCAACAGAGGATGCTAGAACTTATAATTGTGAAGCTATAAACAGTCACAAAGGATGGACTGTGCCATCTGGTCAAATCCTGCCCCTTCCTCAATATCTAGGACTTGGATGTTACAACCCGGGATGAGAAACTTGTTAGAAAGAAGACAACAGTAATGGAAGTGTATTTATATGGCATGTATATTCGGTAGGAAGACCAGGGGAATTGTAGCAGTCTCCCACCTACAGGAAGCAAAAAATACAGCAAGCTTACCTTTGCTCTATCAGACCAGCCAAAAGACTGCACGGTCACATCTAACCTCTTCATTAACATACGACGGCGACATTCGTACTCACTGCGAAGAGCATCATTGATTTTTTCCAATCTTTCCTGCAGTGTTACAATAAAAAATCCAAACATTCAAATCTATAAAGTTATAGAAGTCAATTTAAAGTTAACCCCATTCAGCAACTAAGATGTCTATCCCCACGTGACCACTATAAACTATATAAAATTAGCAGTGCATCTGTATAGTGCTACAGTGATATGTATATACAAAATATTTTGAAAGTTAATAAGTAGATGAATCAACACAAAGTCTGTTTTATAACATTAATTCTGGAAGTAGCTGATTAGCATTGTTAATATTTAGCAATTGAATTTTAGTATTAATATTTAGCAATAGAACAGTGACTGTAAAATGGACACAGTTAGATGAAGCCGCATGCGTTAATTTTGACTATCCTGTTAAATACAGAAAAGAAATGGAGAGACTTTTTTTACCACTTGGTCAGAATTCAGAGGTTTTGTTAGCAGTGATTTCCCCACATGGTTATTTTGAGCTTTTGAGAGAATGTCCTTTATCTGAAACAAAACACATACTTCTTCTCAGAACACAAATGATATTTACACTTATTTCAGTACAATTTGCTGCAATCACAATTTGCTACTCGTAAGATCAAATATAGCACGTTTGTTTTAGCAGACTCATAAAAACAGAGACACATCTTCTGGCTTATCATCCATTACAAAAAGATTTCCTGAATATTTTCACTACATAACCAACCTCCATCCAAAAATATTTTAAGGCACACCAGTTCTCCTCCCAGTTGTAACAGAACAATATCTATATGGCAAATTTATCAAGTGCATATAGGCAGTAGGACTAGTTAAATTACTCATTTTACTTATTACTAAGTGTTATAACTACAACTACGGAAATGTAACAATTGGAAGCTAGGAGTTCTGTTGCCAAATGCTAGACTTGGCTACAAAAATCTGATGATGGGTGCTAGTAAGAAAGGCAGGAGATATGATAGGTATGCAGTCATTCTCTCTCACTAATTTTCTTCTAATCCTATAATTGGTTCCATTTAACATTATGTTTAAGACTTTTGCTCCAAATCAACCTTGCTCATACTTCTTCCATTAGTTTTTGCCCTCAATAATCAGGGATGAAGCATGCTTTCTCTTCCTGCCTTCCAAACTCCACTGCATTCTCCTCTCTCATTATGAGAAACCTCTACCTCCTCTTCTTGAAGGAACTTCCTTTGCCACAGCTCTTCTAAAACTGTTACCATGAACGCCCACAACACTTGTACATAATTTTCGGCCAACTGATTTTTCAGCTGGAGTAGACTGCATGCATATTATTGTTCCTGCAAGTTTTGCACACAGTCTGATGAGAAGAACTACATCTTCATTTGCTTTTGTAATAATTATGGGGAACTAAGTCAAACAAGACTAAAACTAGAGTCTATTTTCTTTTACATGTCACAAGGAAGGATTAAGGTAGTGCATGATCTACAGTAAAACCTGTAGCTGAGGACAGCCATTAGATACATTTGCAAGGACTACAAGACTTGATGTAGGCACACAGGCACTTTAAATTTATCATAAAGGTATGGTTCAAAGCGCACTCTTCCAGTATTATCTTAGCTCATCTCGTCAGAGTTTTGAGCTCTACGTATTACAGAAATATCACCTCCAGTGATAACTATGAAAAAAACCTCTAGGAGATAGAAATCAAATTCTAGAGCATCTAGTTAACTGATTAAAGAAAGCTACTTTAAAAGGAATACTTGATAAACCAACTCTCATATTTCAGGGTCTTTGTAATTATCTCCTTTTTTTTTTTTGCATATACCAAGGAAAGAATCTGATCTCAAGTTTTGTGTGAAAACCAAGGTGTATATTTTGTTCTTTTTATATCACCTTTGGGCAGCACTGTGGCAAGTTAAAAACACAATACCCCCAGAAAAAGCCCGAAGTAAAAAATATTGTGCAGGGAGCAAATTATGGGAAAACAGTATTTTGACTCCAGCAGAAAAGACAGCCTAGTAGTGTCTGAAAAGTGGCCATCTAGTTACTGTAATATTCCCTGCTATTATACTCCATCCATATAAAAAAAGAGGTTACTATAAGGGGTGAAGTTCAGTTCCATATACCCTACTGATCCCTAGACTCCTCTTTCTCTGCTAATTCTTGCTTCTTTGCAACCTTTATTTTCTTTACAAAAAACCCTCCAGGGCTGTCTGATTTGCCCGTCTTCTAACTGTAGCAAACTTGTTTTGATTTTAGTGAAGCATGTACATGATGCCTCTCAATCTACTTCAAAATTCAAATGTACCTACGCACAAACTATGCTTGAGTTTAAACAAATGTCTGAAGAATCAAAACCTAAAGTTAATAATCAACAATATAATAAAATCAGCATGACAGCAAGAGATGAAGAAATCAGTAATTAGTATAGAAGAAGGAATAAACAGCAGATGTATTAAAAAATTCTATTAGGCAAGAGGTGTCTATCCATATACCATGACGGTCAGAAATATAACCTTAACCTCATGAGCTGAAAGGAAGAACGTCTATCAAAATGAGACTGGCTGCTGGAAAAAAAACAACACAACAAAACCAAAACAAATCCTCAACGTAATTTATAGCTACAGAGTGAAAGAAAATCTGGAAACCAGCAATGCTGAATACTATCTAGAGATTACAATTATTGCAAGTTTGCAGCTGCAAGGACAGCTAGGAGGTAAATACAACACTGGGCTCCACATACAAAAGCCACACATTCTGCCATCACAAGTCAATCACAATTAAAAGACCTAACCCAGCACTGTGTACTCCTGATTTGCATAAACTGAAAAGTGAAAGGAAGTCTAGAGAGAACAATTAAGGAAGAGAATCAGTGAAAATCAGCACTAGAAGAAACAAGAGCAGCTAAATGAAACAATCCTTTATTGACTGGGAAACTGCCCCCCAAATTTCTGCAACCTTTTATTTCCAAGTTAAAGAGAATACCTATGTAATTTTATTCAGTGACAGGTTTATAAAGCAAGTAACATTTAAGGAGGAATCTTTTCACTGATGAACTGGTCTACAGTGTGTCACAAACGTGAACGTAAAGTCATACCCAGATTGCTGGATCTCCACTTTACTCCCTCACTCCCATCAGCAGGACTCTGAGGGCACATCCTGCAACTATAATGGTGAAATAAGCAGAACTGCCTTACAGTTACAGAATACATCATCCAGCCTCGACTGATGATAGGGCTATAAGCACAAGAGCTTTGACATACACCTGTCTGCCAGAGGACAAGAATACAACTGATGTGAGAATCTATGCTATAACCCACATTCCTAAACACAACAGTTGCCCTAGATTAAGAAGGATAAGCAGGAGTTTAAAAAAACCACCACAACCCAGAAAGAAGTCTGTATGTGTAAGTGGGAACAATACCAAAAGCAGTGCCCAGATAAAAGAGCAGTGAAAACATACTCATAGAAACGTAAAACAAATTGTAACAGCCAAATCATCCTAAAGTTCTCAGACACTCAGCTGTAAAAAGCCAACCAATTAATTAAAAGCTAGACAGAGATGAATATATTTGACTATTCGACATACTGCGTAATCAATGACCTTGGTAACATTAAATATTTATGGCATTGCTTTGGAAGTTCACACACTCTCTAAAAATAGTTTAAAAACAAATCAGTTATTGGATTTGTTTGAGACAAAAATACTGACTTCAAAATCTGCTGTATAAAAATATACAGTTATTGTACTGTTACCAAATAAAGCATATCTTTATGTATTGAACATGACATTTCTCATCTGTTTTATAAGTCTATATTCCTTTAAAAAAAATTTTAGCTCAGATTTCCATGTATTTATTACTTATCTTTACCATCTGTCAAAATAGAGCAATAATTTTTATGTTTAACACCATTTGCACAGATAAACATCATATATGCATGCACCTCCAGGGTTTCTAAGATTTTGAAAAAACATGACCTGGAGAGAGGTGTCATTTTATTAATTTAAGCTAAACTATCAACACTTCAAGGAAGGAACATTGTCTTAATTAGTCATAAGGTGTACTGCACAATTGTAGAAGGATCACCTAAAATCTTAAGCATGAAATATTTTTAACCCATCCTCTGCCTCTCTTCCATTTACCTGCAGATCATTTTAATTCCAATATTTATCTAACTTTAAAGACATTTTTGTTTGATCTTTATGTCTGGTGAACAGGACAATTCATTTGTCTTGTTCCCTGCACCATTATGTCTGTAAAATTATTAAACACTAACAGTTAAAAGCAACACACTAACTTAAACATGAATAAATTCTAGGAAGTATTGCCAAATATTTTTAAAGATAGTCTTCTCATATTTCACTTAAATGTTATTTTAGCTTAGTTTTGATTTAATTTCTTCAGTAATCCTTTATAGTTTCTTTTCATTCTCTACTATTAGGGGACTACTTTTCACATATTAGAAAACAAATAATGTGGGCAAAAAAAATTGAGAAGTCTTTCAAATAATATGGTATTAAGAAGCCTTTCAAATAAGCAGTATTAAAATGTCACTTTGTAATTAGGTGTGAAATTCACATTATCTTGACTGGAAAAAAGCCAGATGCGAACATGAGTTACAAAGCACAACACTGGCATAAACTCTTCTGAATCTTTGATCAATGTTCCTTTAGAATTTATGGGGTTTTTGATACTACATTTCAGAATGCCTCCCCGAGTTATCCTTTGTAAATATACTTTACAAGGGCATAGCATCTTAAAAAAACAACTAAAAAATTACTATTAGTTTTTCAGTGCTATAGAATAACATATAATATATTTAGTGGTAGGAGGCTGTGATATTGTCAATTCATCTCTCACATTTTCTTATGTATGTTGATAACCACTACCCCTCTTTATTACAGGAGATTCAAATTTAAAAGGTACTTCCTGTGACTGCATATTCAAAGTTTGAGCTACTATAAAACTCATAGTTTGAATGAAGAAAGCTGATTTTACACTAGTCTTTTAAATAAACTGACAAATTATTAAAAACAATTAATGTTCTAACGTTCCATACCAAAATACAATGTGTGATCTGTCCCTTTGGTAGATTGCTGCTGCACAGCCAAACTATTCTCAGAACTATTCCCACAGCTACTGACAATGCTGAAGATGCTAGACAGAGACAAAGAGTAGACATGTTGAAATGCTGCAGATACATTTGCAAATTCAATAGAAATACTAGATTAGTATGTAAGTTTCTATTACAAATGAGATAGTATAATACTAAAAATAGACAGTGCAATTTTACACAGAACCTAATGAAGTCAGAAGCAACAAAATATTTGGAAAAAGAAATTGATAATTTCAAGTGAATTTTTGTGAGAATCTAAAAAAAAGTAACAAATGGCACTCTGAAAAAAAAAAGTTTACAAAGCCAATGAATTCCAGTTGGTGGTATCACCGTTCTAACGCAGCTACATCTACAAATCTAGGTGTCTAACTCTGTACTGTATCAAAATAACTCTGAACCTGTCCTATATTAAAGTAAGGGATGAAGGACAAGGAAACACATAGTAGAAATTCTAAAAAATCTCCTGAAAGGTAGGAAAAAAATCCTTTGTTTGTACGGGATGAAACACGCAGAGAACAAATTACACTATTAATTTGGAGTCACAGAAGATGAATGAACTAGTTTTGCCACCCTTCTACACTCTTAAGTGAGTACAAGTGGTATAACCACTGTGGATCTGACAGACCTGAAAACCATCGCAAAATAGCCCAGGCAGTATTATTAAAAACCAAAAAGATTTAAAAAAAAAAAAAGATAACGTGCTTTAAAGATTCTGCTCATTTTAGTACTTATGGAACTGTAACAGTTTACGTGAACTGTAAGAGTAACACCCTACACACCAGTTCAAGCCTGTGATCCAATCTGAAAGGAAATCTTGGACTTTGCAAAAGGTGGCAGATACTAGGAGTCTAATAATTCAAAGAAAACTTTCTAGACTGTCTCTGTGTGTGTGTGAAGGAACTGGCCCACCAGGTCTGGTCTTGCTGTGCTGCAATTGCAGAACTAGAGTCCTACCCCTTTAACATGGGATGAAACTAAATCTGTACCCAAGAAGTGAAGCAAGGAAGTGAGCAAGGAAGGCCACTGCCCATGGCTGCAGCCTACAAACCCACATGGATGTAAACACATCTAACACGCACGGAGGGAGATCAACAGTACTAGGCAAGTTGCAATCAATTAGTTATTAGCTAGAACTCTGACATTTTCAGCCTCAGAAAACAGTGCTAGAATTGTTTCTTCATTCTTTCAAAAATATTTAATGGAAAGGCTGGATATAAAGATTTCAGTAGAACTAAATAGGTGAAGCACAGTTAATAGTGCAGGAATTGGCATTTTCACCATCACCTGGATGCTGCTTTTTATAAATAAATCTATTAAAGGTTTCACCTTGTCACACTAAAGATGTACAGATGTAAGAAAACCGTGCAAGTAATGGGCCCTCTCCCCAAAACCTCTGAATGTTCACCTGCCTACTGGTCGATGGGAAGAGGAGGAGGAGGAAGAAAAAAAGAAGCATAATCATGTAAAATTATTAAACTCAAAAGACTCAGCAGCAGAGGGAGATTCATTCCATGTATCTCCCATAATTCTTAAAGGGGATCGGTCACTCACTCTCTCCCCAAATACTAGGGGGAAATAAAGAGCAAAGCTTTTAGCTGCCTGACAAGAGAAGATAAATTCCACCCCAAGAGCCTATTTACATTCTGCAGTGAGGAAGTCAGATTACGGATCACATCAGTGAAACAAGTTAGAAACTGGTGGGACACAACTGAAAGAACTATCCTGTTGAATAAGGTTTACGTTGTCTTATTCAGGCATTTTCATCCTCTTCTGCAACTAAGGAAACGGCACTAACAAATCAATACTTGCAATTAAGAAATTAATAAACTAAGAAGCAAAAATGTAAGTTTTGGATATTAAATTTAAATACAACCCAGAAATTACTGCAGGTATATAAATGCACAATTAGTTATTAACCAAAGTCTTCAGCTTGCTGCAGCACATTTTAATGGGTAACAGGAAAATTATGTTACTTCAACCCATACCTTAAATTTGCATGGCAAAGTATGCCTCATCAGGTACATCGCATCCTCAGGGAAATGCTGAAATACTTCACCTCATAACTAAAACAGTTTAACCTAAACACTAAGCTCCCTTTCAGAATAAAAATTCCTTTGCACTTGTCAGATAGGGCTTTTATGGATTAGACTGTTGGGCCCTTAACTCTAAGATGAATGCTTACAGAGATAATGCTTACAGTTTAACAATAGAGAGAACACATAAAAGCCCTTACCTTTTGTTCCACATTGGTTAACAAGGGAGGAATATCAGAAGACGAGGAGTTTGGCAGGCCCAGTGCATCGCAAATAGCTTGCACTTCCTGATGAATTTCATTGTGCTTTTCCAAATGAGAGCCTTTAATTTTCTTGCTGTTCAGTATCTTTAAAGCCTGAAGTTCTGTACTTAGAAATACTAGAGAGAAAAGTGTCATAATGGCATTAGAGACACTTGAATATTTCTGCATCCACATTCTCATATACAATATATACTTTTATAAGACGACCATGATAAAAGGGAGACTCTTTCTGAGTTCTCTCCCAGACAGGTCAGTATCAGTTTCCTACTCTTTATCTGAACTAATTCTCACCTAATTCCTACCTTCAGTCTACACATCGTATTTAACTGCTTAATCGACCTCCACCACCAGACCCCTAGTTCCTTGGCTAGTTTCATATTATCGCACTGGTTCCTGCTGCTACTCCTTTTTCCAAGTCCAGCTTAAACCTAGACTTTGCTTCTCTCAATCCTGCTTTCAGCACCTTCAAATCACACAGCATTTTCTTTTAAGCTGCCCAGAAACCTCTCAGAAACACAGGAAGCAAGGTCCCAGTTTCAGCCGAGCTGGAACTGGATCAAGAGAGGGATCAGGAGGCCTCAGTAGGTTGAACCATACTTCACAAAGAAATTTTAGTTTCTGCTAAAATAGTTTTCTAATAGTTTTCTTTTTTCCACTTCTGCACCAGTGAACTGATGCATGCTCAGCTACGTTGTAATGATTGTGCACATGTACTTAAACACACTAAAGAACTACTTAATGTAAATTGTACAATAGTGATAGAGTATGCATGTACAATACTGTATTGTAAGTGGGAAAAATGGTTATAACTTACAGAGGAGTTTAAGACAATCTTCTTTCTCTCTTAATCTGTCCTTGATGTCTCCAGATATAAGCGATGAATACGGACAAGCCATTTCTCTCAGAAAGCCACTAATCTCAAGCTGGAAGCTCTCTATATCTTTATCACCTATGGGAATAAATAAAGGCAAAGCTAATGGCTTTTTACAGAAACATCACACTGTAATTGAATTTTCTTAACTTACACATTTAAATTGCAGGTTTTAATAGCCCAGACAAAGATTTACCACCTACCGCCCTAGTAACATTTTCTTTCTTCTTAAAGAAGTCCTACATACAAACAGACAAGCCTTTTAATAGCTACAGCAATACTGTACTCATGCTTTGAATGAGAAGGTGATGCTACAGCAGTTTTCAAAGACATGAATGCAAATGAACATTGCTAGGAAGTGAACAGCTTATGTTACAAGACAGCACATCAATGTAGTTAATTTTCTGATGAACAAGTTACAGGAGTCATGAGCCTGTTATTTTCAATGGTTGTTTTTAGTTTTACTACTTTTTTGTGAAAACATAGGCAATATAAAATCTCATCCAAGTTCTAGCACTCAACAGAAAGAATCAGGTAGCACTAACGAGCAACTTGCGTATCTACACACAGTGCTGAATGGAACACTGCATTGGACCAAAGCCCCAAAACACTTTTTTTTTTCTTTTGAAAGAATCTTCACAAGACCAGACCTTAATCTACGAGCCACACACGTGCAAATATCAGCCTCCGTTTGGCTACCTTTCAGCTATCTTCTAAACTTCAACACTGTAATTTCACTATTAGCTGAACAATATGGGTCTAAATCCACTGAAAAAATACTAAATTACTTTAATAAATTAACATTCATATACCATCTGTTGAAGTGATGCTTTCTTCCATATTACAAAGTGATTTTATTTGGGAACCTAACCAAACACAAAGCTCAAAAAATTCTGGTGAAGACAATCCATTTTCTGCTGCTTTGTTCAGGGCTTCCTCCTCCAACAGGGGACCCGTGTACCTGCACAGAGACATAAACGTTAGTGATAAGAAGCAAGTTTAACGTAAAATATACATTTTAAAATCATTTTACTATAAGCTGGTTAGTAACTACACTGAAAGAAAGTAATCTTTGTAAGTTACTTTTGCCAAGGAATAATTCAGACTTTTTTTAAAAAACACCCAAAAATTAGTATAAAGAAAATGGTTTGTAAGAAAAGAGGAGGCAGGCATTTTCACGTATCACACGTGTATGTGAAAACGGAGTTTCGCCTCTCAATACACGCTAAACAGACAAGAACTCAAGCATTAATTCAAGTGTTTAGTCAAATTTCCTCCCAACATAAACAACTCACTGCCCTAGAGTACTGGCAATAAGATAACTGAAAACTGAGCTAAATTTTACATTGTTTCCGCTCTGCTGCATCCGAAGCCCCTCGGCGGGAGGTCGGCAGGCACCGAACCGGGCGGGCAGCCGGGCCGGGGGCAGACCCGGACGCCCCCGCAGAGGCGCCGCCCGCCCGGCCAGCCCCGGCCTCCCAGCGGTCGCTCCAGCACGACTGCCCATCACCGCTTCTAAACCCCCTGCACCCCAAGAAACGCCCCTGCAGCCGCGCTTCCTTCGGCTTTCCCCATTACAACCAGGGCAAGCCCAACGCAGACGCCGTGATCCCGCTCCCGGGCGAGGCAAGAGGCCCAGCCCCAGCCGCCGCCGCCGGGCCTCCCCCGGCACCCGCCGGAACGCGGGGCCCGTCCCTCCGCCCCCCGCCGGCTCCCCGCCGCGGCCGGCGCCGCGCTCCGCTCCGGCCCCCGCCTCCCGGGCCCCGGCCTCCCGCCCGCCGCGAAGGGGCCCCGCTGCGCGCAGGGCCGGGTAGCGCGGCGGCGGACTCCCCTCGGCCCCGAGCCCCGCGAAGGGGGAGCCGCTGCTGCTCCCGATTACCCCAAGGCCTCCAGCGCGTCCAAGATGTCGCACTCCATCTTCAGGCCGGGCGCCAGCTCTCTCATGCCGGCACCACGGCTCGCCGCCGCCCGCCGCGCCGCGCTGTGCCCTCCTCAAACCGGCCCTCCGCAACCTGCGCCCGCCGCTGCGTTCCGCTGCCGCCGCAGGCCCCGGGCCCGGCGGGAGGCCGCGGGCTGCTCCCGCCCCCTCGCCCGGCGGCTGCCTGCCCCGCTCGGAGGGGCTGCAGGGCCGGCCCGTGCCAGCGAGTCGCACGGAGCTGGAGGTGACCTTCCGTTAGGCCGGCCCTTGCTTTCCTCCCTTACTGAGGAGCGTCCAAGCTCTCTCACCCTTCCCTGGCAGGCTTGTCTCCTGGCCCTACTGCCGCCCCTGCCCGGATTTGGCCCCAAACCACTGCCCGCTGCAGTCGGCTCACCCGTCACCTGCCCCCCCTCCATCAGGTACCAGCACCTGGAAGAGATACAGGACCAGGAGAGACCACGGCCGCCCTTTTGGCCTCCGGACATGGCTGGTGCCTGGGCAGCCAGCTCTGCCACCCACAGACCCTTACAGCCTGCCCCAGGCCTCGTCTGGGACGTGGTTAAAAAAGCAGGTTTTTAGGCCTGGCCCTCTGCAGTATTTCTGGGATCTCGCTGCATTTCGAACTGTGAAATTCTGCGGTGCAGACCACAACTGCAGGGCCGCCGTAGCCCCGATCTTCCACTGCGGGGGGGCCTCAGCCCTGCCCCGGGGGTGCGGGCCTGGCGGGGGGGACCAGCTCCCGGAGCCTGGGTGAGCTTAAGATCCAGGCTGTCTATGATATTTTTAATAAATTACGGAGGGAAGCTGGGATAGGCGGGTTGCGTTGTACTGCCTCACGCGATGGTACCAGCTGTGAGCATGGCCAGCTGCTCCTGCCCGAGGAATGCAGGGTTTCCAGCTGGATGTGGCCGTTGTGACGAAGACCTTGGAAGCAGCGTACGGCTTTGTAGCCTGTGTGGGATTGCGTACTGCGTGTAATAGAGTGGGATGACCCGCTGTCTGTCGCTGAGCATGTCGCTTTTCAGTCCTGTGACCTGCAGGGATTCCCAGTTTCAGTACTATTAGACCTATTAACTGGAAAACTACAAGGCAGGTCTCCCAAAACACGTGACTTTGTCTGATCTTTGATTTTCTTTTGTCTTCTATTTTGAGATGTCTGGGTTCTCATTTCCAAGCCATGTCAATGTTGAGAGAGAGGCAGAAACTAGCGCCAGCTTTTTTTGTCTGTTTGTTCCCAAACTATCCCTGTTTTATCCCTCACTCACAGCCACTTCTGGGGAAGCATCCCCTGAATTCCCTCTCAAACAATATTGCTACATTAGCTCCTCAGAGTTTTTGATTTCATCTAGCTCAGCTGTAGACTCCTATCTTTCCTATTAACTAGAAGGAAAATTCTGCTTTTTTTTTTTTTTTTTAGCAGTGTTGTCTTATATGGACCTTTAGAAAATCCAGCAGATGAATCTGATGAAGACCTGTAAAGGTGTGCAATCAGATGGAAATAATTACAACATAGATATTCTTAATGAGCGAAATCTCCACAATTTTTGAAGGAACTATTTTGAATTATTTCCATTTAGCAGAAAACATGGCTTTATTGAGTACTAAGCTTTAAAAAAAATGGGAGTCAGGACAGCCATGACATTCCCCCCCACACAGAGGCAGGAATCTAGACATTAAAAACATTATTTATGGCAGTCAGTGGAAAGAAGAGCATCTTACAGTCTGATAGGCTTATGTGGACCATATGATGTACATCAGTGCCAGTAGCTCAGCGGTCTCTTTCACAACTCTCAACCGCGTCTGGCTGCATACGACTGAGCTTTAAGAGGACGTTTGTTTCAAATGGGTTAACATAATAATTTCTCTAAATGAAGGAGCATGCATCTGAGAGTGGAGATTCCGAAAATAAGAACTCCTACTCCTGTTTAAACAACATTAATGTCCAATTAATAGAGTGTCCAATTAATTGAGAAAACAAGATATGCAGAAATAGACAGAAATAGCCAGTTTTCTTTCCCTTTCTTTTCTAAAGGTGTATCTTTATGCTACCCACAGTGAATCATCACTGTACAGTTGTTCTGAGAAACCGAGTAGTTTTCATATCACCCAACAGTGCATGCTAAGAAAAAGAACTGCAAACAACTGGAAGTGAAACTAGCATAACATAATCTATCAAAACTAAAAAGTAATCTGGTAATTTAAGAGGTACTGTGTGGTACAAGTAGGTGGCAGCTTTATTCACTGGGTGTCTCTCTCTGTAAATTTTCCTACATGCCATAAAGGTATTTTGCTAATTTATGTTACAGGACAATACATAAACTAGTAATTTCTCCTACTGTCTTTTGATAACATTGCATATACATGATAGCCAGGCACATGCATCAGTCACTGTTTTAATTCCACAAGATTTTTTTGAAAAATCCTAACTTTTCTGTAAAGTATACATATTTATTATGTATATGAGAAAATACAAGTCTGAATTTCACAAATTGTGTCTTGAGACCCACAAGTGAAAGACATTTTTAGTTGTGATCACTTAGGTTGCCTTAACAACTTCTCACAAC
This sequence comes from Mycteria americana, assembly GCF_035582795.1. Lineage (NCBI taxonomy): Eukaryota > Metazoa > Chordata > Aves > Ciconiiformes > Ciconiidae > Mycteria > Mycteria americana. The sequence goes on from NC_134369.1 coordinate 38,969,832, forward strand.
TTTGCCATTCATTCAGTCCACAACTTTCTCCATGTCCATTCCTGAGTTTCCCATCCCTGGGGGAGGAAAAAAAAATCGTGATAAAGCTGGCTAAAAAATATTTTGTAGCAGCCTACTCCCACAGGAGTGGACTTTGCCTTTGCCCCATGCCCTTCATAATGTACAAACAAGAACACCAAGGGAAGAGGTCTCAGCGTGCAGCCATTACTTTCATGTGAAAGGCGTATGTGGCTTCAACTAGGTCATCACCGTCCTAAGAGCTTTTCAGTTTTTGTCAGGATTTCTTTTTCACTAGTTTGCCAGTCAGCCATCTCCCTCAGCAGTCAGATGAGTCCCAGTGCTAGCACGAGGAAGGAGCAGAACTGCACAGCCAAGGTTAGAAAATGAAGATAGCACTGGATCAGCACTGACTTGAACCAACTTGAACTGATACAAAATGGCATCTTCATTGAGCATACAGCTGCAGCTGTCTACACCTCTCTTAAATATACTGGACAGTACCCTGAGTTGAAACCAAGGTGAAGATAGGAATTTGGGGGATAGGTCTTCTGCCAATTCAAATTAAATCTCTACAATTACAAGTTGCCTGTAATCTTTTTAGTAAGATTACATAATACATACACATAACGTATGTATTATGTGATATGTACAAAATACAATAACTCAATTTTCTATTAATGTTAAACTAAGGTAGTTCTCAACCACTTACCAAACTACTTGTATGAATATAGCAAATCATACGTTGTTATGCTATGCAAAACTGCTTGAGAAGTGTTCCAACTGCCAGGCTTGCAAATGGGCACGGGCATTCTCATACTGCCTAATGGCAAGGGTGGGGTGGAAGGGTCCTGCTTACTGCGGCAGCAGAGTGGTCACCTCCTGGTCTGCACTGCCAACAGAGCAGGCTTTTGGTTGTACGTGGTGTGTACAATCTATCTGCTCCTAGTAGGGAAAGTAAAACTGCCCACAGGTACGCTAGCTGCACGTTTCGAAAGATTCGGTCGCTTTCTCCTTCTCATATGCAGCACAGGAATAAAAACCCAGATCTCTTGAATTCAAATGAGGGGGAGACAGACTGCTTTAATGCAGAAGAGGTACAAATAATCTGTAGTACTAAGAAACGTTAGCAGACAATTATTGACCACTAGAGGGGATCATAGGAGTGGAGAAGGAATTGAATCTACTACGTAATAAATGCTTTCCTCTAACACAAGCTTGCCTACGTGCGATGTTGTACTGTGTGTGCACAGTTTAAAAATGATTGAGAAAAGACAGCGCTTTATGCATGCTTAAGTTGCTATAAGAAGCTTATATTGAGTTTAAAACAAATCAATAACAGGTTTATTTGTTAAAATGAAATAAGTTCTTTACACAGATATTTTTTTCATCAGTTTAAATGAATACAGGTTAAACCTGCTCAACTTCCATCTGTAAAAAAGTAGTAGCCATTCTTTTAACCTAATAAAAAAAAATAAGCACTGTTCTTCGACTTGCTGACATTTAAACAGGTGTAGCTCGCTTGTTTAAAAAGTAATGTTAAATTTCTTTTAATCCTTTTATAAACTCCTTCTTATCTTTAAGGATGATTTGGGAGTACCCACCCCAGGCAGCATCAACTTAATTACATCATTGTGGAACCAGACTGCAAGTTAAAATTGATCTATATATAAATTACATCCATTCTGCAAATAAAGTGGATGTGAATGATGGCTATACTAACTTCACTGAACCTCAACGGATTTATAATAGCTACAAGAATCCTGCCCATCAATTTAAGGGCTACCCTACTGAAATTGAAGCTGACCTCCCATTATAAACATTTGATTTAGAAGTCACCCCTCTAAGATCCCCCAGACCAAATCAAGCCACCTGAAGTAGTGACATCAAAGTTTTCAATCCAAAATGAATTATTTTGAGAAATTATGCACAGTGATAAATTTTGCAGAATGAAAATTTCAATTTCTTGAGAATGGTCTGCTCTCAAACTACTGTCTCGGGGCACATGTCTCTGCACAGATGGTGGGGGAGAGGTCAGAACCAGGCAGTCATCCACACCTTGCACAATGACGGCAACATACTGACTAGTCCTCTTTTTCCAGTACTTGTCTAAGGAGACAGTGGCTCTTCATTGTCCTTGAGCTGGAATAAAATGAAAAAGGCACAGTCTAGCTCTGTAATGTTATAGACTTAATTGCACATAGTTGAAGGTACTGAGATTTTTGTCATTTCCTTTAGAAGGAGTAGGTGTGGGGCCTAAATATTTCAGTGAGATGTGCTCGTACCTTTTAGCATCACTGATAAAAATAAATAATTCCTTTTTTAGATGGGAATAGACCAGGCATCTACGTTTATTTGCTTCTGTTTTTTTCTAGTGGTGCATTACAAGAAAGGCATTATGGCTATTGAAAGAACCTAGATTTCTTTTTGCGTAAGTGGAGTCTCACACTGAATATATTAATACACAACAATATAGCAAGAAAGGTGTTGACCATAAGCAGCTTTACAAAAGGGAAAGCTGAGCGACTCATGGAATTGCCAGCACCTTTCACTTCTGTCAGGGGACTCAATTTAATTGTCTTCTCACTACCAAGATAGTCATTACACTGTGAGGACTATTTACTTCTGAAGTTTCCCATGGATTTTTTTAAAGAGAAAGTGAGAAGATGATTTAGTCTGTAGGTGCCCAGTGAACACTTGTTTGCAGAAGAGGCTGCTGAGTACTGGTCGTAATTTTGTGGACATTATTCCACTATGAATGAGACTGAAGCCTCAAACTAGTGCAACGTATTAAGTGAGCAAAAAAAGACGGACCTGCAGTAAGTCTGGCCCCTGCTACAGCAAATGTTCTGCCTGGCAGGACAAAGCAATGAATATTCCAAGTTCATATTTCTCATTCTTTTAAAAATAAACTGTGCCCGTTTTGCTCTTCAGACCATATGGCATGAATCATTTCAGTGAAGCATTCATCACATCATGATTTACACTGACATTATTTCTTAGAAGTTAAGTGGTGGGGCTTCACTGTGAGGAGCTTCATGTATTGCAGCCATTCTCAGTTCTCTCACTTGTTTCACTGAAAGGTAACTTTATTCATCTCAGCTCAAAACTAGGGTTACAGGAGTGAAAAACCAAGCACAAAGTGTTCCTGCTTTTAGGTTTTCTGGTTGAAAATTAATCTCTTCAGAAATGTACACAAGCTTTTATTTTAAGCTTTTATACTCATGTATGATGTAGTCATAGGTGCCTGCTTGATACTTATTCTGTTTTCATTTTAAGAAATCAATAGAGAAAGTCTTAGGATAGTTCTTATGCAAGCACTAATTTAATTAAAATACGCTGAATGTTTAAATGGCAAAGAAGGTATGTGGCCAGGTGTGTGAGTCGCCTGAGAGGGATTCTCTGAGGTCAGAAACCTGCTACCGAGTCCCCACAACCTGTCTCAGTAACACTGGAAGGCTGCAGGGTTCTCCAGGAAAGTGTGTGTGTGCGAGGGCACCACAGGTACTATGCTACTTCCATGGGGAAACCAGGCATATAGGTTTGCAAAAGCTCCCTCTTTCAGCTCACAAGTCTTTTTTTTATCACTACCTGTTTCTTTATTCCATGGATTTGCCACAGTTAAGTGAATTTTCTGTGGCTTTTTCCCGTTAGCTTTCTCATGAGGAGAACAGAAATCGGAGAAAGGAAGATCTGTTGCAAGGCAAAATGTCTTGTAATCTTTTGTAAGACAAAATGATTGCTAGTCATGTACACAGTGTGACCTTGGGAGATCACTTAAAACTCTTTGTGCTTCAGCTGTAAACAACCGTGTTATCTGCGTAGTAAAGACGGTAGACCAGAACTTAATGAATTTAAGAAATAATGATAATCATCATCATACTCTCCTCAACTGATAAAATGTAAAGTATCAGAATATCTGTCCTAGTTAAAATAAAAGACAGGAAACATGGGATATTGTTAAATGATGGGAATAGTTTCCTTCTGAAAAAACCCCCAAATCAAAACATCATAAAGTGGCAAATGTTGGGTCTTGAATGTAGAGCTGAGACTTTCAAAGTATGAGACATCCATTCCACTGGGGCTTGACTCACAAGTCATACTTCACAATTTGTAGCAAAACTGGATTCTTAACATATTGGAATAAAGATTTTTAACAAGCTTCCATCTGTTAAACCGGCAAGTTGGCTTGGTCTGATCATGCTTGCTGTTTTAATAAATAGCCAGCATCATTTTTCAAACCACAGCTTTCAAATTAGTTTGGAGGATTTCAACTTGCACTAGTTGTGGCCAGTCCTGAAAGGTTTACATTGCTTGTACATTTGGAGGAGCCTACACCACAAAGAGGACCCAACCTCACGGCCTGGTGGCTTGGAAGAAAGGCAGACCAGTGCCATTTAGGAAGGATGGGCTGAGAAGTGACCTCAGGATAGCCACTTCCCTGACTAATGGCATTGCAAATGAGACGTAATTGGTCTCAAACAGGAAGGGAGTGAACCGCTAAAGTCCGAAAGCAACTCCCTGTCTGGAAGGTGTGTTTGCCACAGAAAAAAAAGCTACTCTGTTAGCATGGGAAAATGAACTGAGGGCATATTTATCTTTTTGTTGGTTTTTTTTTTTCAACAGCACAAATGAAAATGTCAACAAAGAAGTGTGCATGAGATGAAATTCTTGCTTTTCCCTCTCTAAAAGAAGGCACACTTCAGTAGTGCTACACAAGCAGTTTTCAGGGAGCCTGGTAGTGGAAAGGCTTCAACAAGCAAGATTAGAACCCGACATTTTGCATTCTCTGACAGAAATTCCCTTCTAGGTAGGGAATTAAGTTCCAAATCAAAGTGTGACCTGAATGCAAACCAGCATAAACTTGTGATTCTGAAACTGTAAACAGGCTACTCACCTCTGTGCGTACTAACTTGGAAAGTGAATAATGAAGTATCAGTAATGGGTAGTTATTGATAATCACGTTGTGAGGGAAAAGCCAAACAACATTCCCCCTAACTTACCTGGCTAACACATGTATCCCAGCACTCACTAGTGCCAAATTGCCTTTCCTTTCTAATCGCTGTATGTGAGAATAGAGAAAATTAATTCAATATCCTAAATGGTTTTCTCTGGACAACAGACATCAAAACCTGTTGTACTTATGCTCATTAAAAAAGAAAATTGCCAGAGTTTGTGGATAACATGACTGAAAGAATCTGAAGAGGAGAGAGGCAACAGGAGGCTGTGAGAGGGTGGGAGAAGGGACATTTAGGGGATATATATATTTTTGATAATTTTATATATTAATACTAATATAAAAAGTATATAAATCTATTAAATTATTAATTTTAATATAAATTATAAAACGATAAAATATAAATTTATTATATAAATAGACATAGAAATAATATAAATTATTAAATAATTTTTATAAATATAAATTATTAATACTAATACTAATATTAAAGGTTAAAGCAAAGCATCAATAAAGTTAAGATGAATGCTTGCGGTCCAGAGTAAAGCATTCAAAAAGCCATCAAAGAGAAATGAGAATGGGAGAGGTGATTAAAAAAAAAAAAGACTGAAAACATTACTGACTATTAACAGCTGAAAAGTTACACAGGCTAGAAAGGCGGAGCATGCTTGCTTTATGCCCCATGCCTCTCAAGTCCTGAGTGTGGGAGTACCCAGAATAGGACATGGTGAGGATTTGGATGCTGGCCTCCCACCCATACCATTAGAGGTTTTCTCACAAGACAACAGAAAAAAATGAATTGTCCAGTCTGTTGTCTCTTCTCTGTCTTCTCTGTTTCTACATCCAAGCTCATCGGTGTCTCATGCATGCTTTCCTGGGGTGTTTGATCCAGACTTTTTCTCCACTCCGTCTCAATCTTGTCCTTGTCCCAGTTCCCCTCATGAATATCAAGAGACTGCAAAGCACGGGAAGTGCTAAAGGTTCTGTGAAATGGTTTCTTAAATAATCTAATCTACGTGAAGCAGCTGAGCCGACAGGCTGAAGTAATAAAAAATTGAGTCAATTAAAGGAGCATGAAGCATTTGAGCCCAAATGATTGAAGTCTGACAACATTAGAAGCAATTAAAAAATGTATGACATGGCCTTTAATGCATACAGTCTTCCTCTCATGGAGAAGTTAATACAAACACATGTACGTGCACACATACATACATATATGTATGTATATATAAAAGCAGGTCACTAACATATTTGAGGTTGGGGGTAGGTTCTGGTTCTTAGGCTCTCTCTTTCAAATGATTCACCCATGTAGTACTGCTTCTGTGAAAAGTTCTTAAGCTAATTCTATTGGATTCTCCTAGAAAAAGAAAGAAGGTATTTTTAGAAAGCTTATTTTGCTTTGCCTTGAACTGTAGGCCTTTTTTTTTTTAATAGTAACTCAGCCTTTTGGTTTTCTTTCACCCCTTTCACCCCCTCTGTTGCTATTCCTTGAGAACTGTGGGTGGCCGATGAAGCAGTGAACATCACATGATGTCACTTAGCAACCTGATGTTCATAAATAGCAACAATCATTTTTCTAATGGCCATTTTTCCCCATCAGGAAAAAATGCTTAGTCCCAGTCCATTCTGACAGTGCCAAATTCTTCCTCTGACCTTCCAGCATATTTATTGCTTATGCTTTCCTTTTTGGGGGTCCGATTCCAAATGGTAACATCATGGCTGATGCTCTTAGAAGGCTTCTAATATATTTCTGAGCTTACTGGTAGCATATAACGACAATAATTGTTAGCACCCTTGCAGCTCTTTAAGAATAGTCTCCTCTCCCTTTCCCCAAATGTCTGCATTGCATAAATCTCAGATGACCTCAACATACTGTTGGTGAGATGAAATCGGAAGGGTCATCCACAAATGACTTTTTTTTTTTTTTAAAATGCCTTTGGGGAATACTCAGGAAGCTCAGAAATTTTTCAATTCTTTCAGAAAGAATCCGGCAGGATTTTTGTGCGTCCTCTTAATATTAGTATAATCCTTTAAAATATTGGCTATGCTGTGAAGGATGGCCTTTGTTAAATGACAGATTTTTGCCAATAGCATGCCTTCACATGAGTTATTAAGACAGAAACCAAAAGATAAACTAAGATAAACTTATAAACTAAGAAAAGTCGAATTGTGCAAGTCTTTGAAAAGGATCTTGCAAAAAATTGCTTAGGAAATATAGCAAAATTATGCAACCACCTAAGCCCAGCTTGTCCCCAAGGAGATCTCTGTCTGAGAGCACAGAAAAAAACCCAGATCCTGTCTGTGCAGCATCAGTTCCCCTCTCCCTAACCATATGGCTGCTCCTCAAAGAGTTGAGGGCTCTGTAACTGAGAAGAGGGAGTAATGTGGGTGAAACCAAGACACTGTCATCATGCGTGCGTGACGGCTTCCACAAATCCTCCAGTTACTCTGTAAATACTCTTCTCCCTCTCACTATTTGCATTGCTAATTCATACACCAAGTGACTAGTGGCTGAACTACACGGATAGGGAAAACTAGCTGGATTTCTTGCTCCCTTTATTGGTTTTTTATTTGTGTTTTAAAAAATTTAATATACTATGGAACAGAGAAGTAAGGAAGACTCAACTTCCTTTTTATTTCCAAGACATCTTTTGTCCTTCATACCTTCTTTCTGTGGAGCTGCATTTCATATCTATAAAGCTTTGGGGGGAAAATCTACATTAGAAACATTTAGCCCACAGAGCTCTATACAGCTCTCACATAGCTGCACTATCTTGCATCAACTAACTGTTGTTATCTGAGCCACTTCAGGGACACAGGCTCATATCTGGAGGGTGACAGCAGTAAAACTGCTACAAGCAGTCTTGAAATTTCAACTTCAGTGTGTCTGGTGGAAGCCAGAGGAATAGGAACTGCGAAATACACCGCTTCCTCTTGTTTGAGGGAAGTAAGGACAGCGGTACTTAATCAACAGCTCTCAAATAGTCTGCTAAAACCTTTAAACTCAGCTTAACAGGAGAGGCAGATACAGTGATCCCTGTAATATGTTACTTTCTACTGTTTCTTCCCACAAGCAAGCAAAGTTAAGACTAGTGTTGTGAAGGATGAATTCATCCAAGCTGGGATTTGGTGTAAATTATGCAGACTGAGAAAATGAACGAGAGATTACGGCCTCTGCAAAGGCATGTTTTACTCCCTGCCAATGCAAGAAGATTTTTTTTTTTTTAAATTCACGTTTTTATTACTATATACATGATGTGATTACTCACAGAAATCATCGCATTCAGGACGCATGCTGGCTGGAGACATAGGAAGAGCAAGTCCTTAGCCTGATTACTTCCCAACGTATTTTTATTTGCCTCATAGTCCTTTTACATGTTATAGTGTGAATTAGAGTTGGAAGACATAGCTAAATGAAGGCCAGGTTGTAGGGTGTAGCAAAACTAAAATCACAAACAGTTATGAGCTGCAATGAAGATGATTTAGGAAGGAAGAATATTTCATGCTCTTTGTATGTCAGTAGATGGTGCTCTGTATACTGTCTACATACACAATGTATGTGCACAGAGTGGTTTTGTAGACAATGCTTATTATGTAGCCTTCCCTTAGTGGAATGGAAAGGACTTCTGGGGGGAAAAAGTATATTAAATTCAAGTTATTTATAATTTTAGTTATATTAACGTAAAAATATACTTTTTGCCCCTTATTTTTTTTGTAATTCCTCTTTCTGTTCAGGCGTGTTCTTAGAGGGTTTTTGCTTCAGTAGGTCTTCTGGCTTCTGCATCAGCATATAAGATAGTAAATAAAAATAAACTAGTAAATAAGTTTGCTTCACAACTTAACTGATTTTCATTGTAACCCCCATACACACAGCTACATATAGCTCCATATGCAGATCCATTTAGGTGCTTATCTGAGAATGATATTCCTTAATAGTCTTTCAAAACCCCCATTTTAGCAATAAACTTACTTTTAATACTTTTTATGTTAGCTCTTGATGCCGATCTTCACAAATTATCATTCCCCTTATTTGTTCCCATCATTAGGTGACACCTATACACATGTTAATATTATTTAAGAGTTCTCTTGGAGGAGCTTTTTCTCAGCCTTGTTTTATTTTTTACATTATAGACATCCATTTAGACACCAGACTACCTAGAAAATTTCCAATCATAAATACGAATAAAAAAATAGGTAGTGTTGAGACATGACCGAACCTTGAGGTATACTGTTTCCTATTGGTATGCTGTTTCCTATGGGCTTTACTAAGATGAAGTGGAGTAGAACTCTTTACTAAGAGTTCAGCATCTTGCAAGACAGCAAGCTCTTTGTTTGGGAACAGTTACAAATCACAGCATGTACAAAGTATACGAGTTGTCAGTGGCGCACTCCAGTCCCACGATGTCAATGGAGAAGCTCCTTTACCCGAAGACAAATTGAGTACACTGTGTGGGCACCCATGGATCTTTTCACCACTCCTTTCTCACACAGGGTTGGTCCTCCTTTCTGTCTTTCTAAACATAAAGATAAAATAAAGGTAGTGAAAAAGTATTTTCAGATGGGAAAAAAAAATGGTTTTAGTTTGTGATTCCACTGAGACACTGCTGGGTTTCAAGAAAAATATGGTGGACAGAAGGGAGGAATCAGGATAACATGCTGGAGCAGAGTTCACAGGTCACTTTTCAGCTCTGTCAGTCTTCTTGCAGACAAGTTAATGGAGGTGCTCAAATCTTCAGCTAGGTTTTGCATGCTACCGGCTGTAATGCACGCCCTGATGCAAGTGCCCAGCCTATACTCCATAAAGCATGAAAAGACTTTGATGTTGAAGGGTGAAGTTTGTAAGACTGAGTGATCTGAGCAGGACATAGCTCGGTTATCCAGCAGGACACATCAAGGGGCAGGCAAGGGTCTAAGTGTCACTGTCCTTCTTCTAGGTAACAGTCAAATTCTTTTTTTAATAGCTAAGAAGAGGGGGTTGGAGGTGGTACACTTCAACTCACTATTCCAGCATTTTGTGCATTATGGGACGTCCTAATTCAAACCTCTACTGTGTAGCCAACAGGCTCAGGCTTTCTCAGGCAAGCCCTCTTCTTGAAGATTGTCAGTTATGAATAAATTGGATCACAGAGAAATTTCTAGAACTCAGTCCTTCCCTGTCCAGCTGCATGCCTTGAAAATGCACCTTTTTGGCACAGCAAGTATAGACTAAAAACCAGTGTTTTATAGAAAGCAAACTCCACGAAAGAAATTTGTCAGAGCATCTGGTGGATGGAGCAATCACCTAGCAGCAATCACACCAGCGCTGATGGGGACCAAGCCTGGGACCCACAGCCCAAGGAGTTACTCAGACAGGCTGAACTATTGGGACCACCTCATATGCCTGTCTTACTGGAGAATTTATACTCCAGATTTAGGTAGTAAATCAAGAATCATGGATTAAAAAGGATGAGGAATCTCTGTTTTGTGAATCCTGGCAGAACTCCGGAGCTGCCCAGCAGCCAGCTGTTTGATGTGGTTGCAACTTGATGCACCTGTACGTCTGTGCAACAGATAATGTAACTTCACACATGAAATATTAGGTATTGAGTGACTTTAGGTGCCTTTCCGTGTTGAGTAGATAAGGCAACTGAATGTGTCTGTAAGTGCCTGCAGAGACACTTGAGGAAAAAATCCTTGCTCTGAAATTAGCCCACAATCCCTATGAGACTCAGTTGGCTGTCCATGAAATGGGAATACTGTCATATCCTTACTTCTCAGAAGTATTGTAAAGGAAACCACTTGGTAAGACTGAGAAGTGTAGAGGCAGTACGGCTGTACAGAAAGGGAGGGAGGTTAACGTATTCGATAGAATAAGACACTTTCTTGAGATATGGATTTCAGGAGGAGAAAATATATTTTCAGCCGAAAAATGTTAAAAAAGTTTCTTCCTAGGTACTACAACTGTAGTAAATATTTATAAAGAAATGACCAACTCTAGAATCAAAAGGAAGATTAACAGCTTTAGTTTTATGTGCTAGCAGCCAAATTCTTCTCTCAGTTTGTGGAATTCATCCAGGCTTCTACTCTCTAACTTTAGTGAGTTACTCCAGATTTAAACCAGTGTAAGCAAGGGCAAGTTAAAAATACTTGTGCCACAGTTGGCCTTGGAAAATACATTTCTCCATGATAGACGTTAAACTGACTGCTGAGGCAGACAGCATGTCTTGCCCATAATAATTTTGTATTTGCTTCTTTTCCTCAGTCCTTAAAATGAGTTCATGACTTCATGACTCTAAGAGTAAATACATTATATAATGAATACGCTTTTTATTCAATATTTGGAGAAAATTAAAGTAAATGTTGTATGTTGCATGGAAAAAGCAATGATAATTATCTGATGAGAGAGTTAATATGAAGGGCACTCAGTTAGTCCTGTGGTCTGAGGTAAATGGCAGACAATCAAGTAAACCTAATTAACATCATAAAACAAAGACAAACAGCATTAGCCCACCAGCTCTTGGCTAATCTATTATTTTCTTCAGAATACCATTGCATGAAAAGGTTAGGGCATATATACTCAAATAAACCCCATTCCCTAAATGAATTGTCACATTGTACTGCTGAAAAAATATCAGTAAAGACCTTTTGTTCCATTTATAGAGTGTTGCTTATATGGATTTCCTTTTCATTTGGAATAAGAAAGGGTTTTTTTGTTTGTTTTGGTTTTAAATGAAGCTATCGTGCTTTAGCCAAATTTGACCCAGACTTTCAATCTGCACTCTTGCAAGCAAGTCCTTACTCATGCAGATAGACCTTTGGGAATGAGTTTTGCCTAATGGCATTTCCTCCCCATTATTCCGGTAGATGAGCATTGCACAGGGAGAGGGGGATTAGTGAGAAAAGAGAGAAACCACACAACCATTGCAATAATGACGATACCATATTTCAGTGCAGACAGTTAAATGAGAGTAACTTTGCTGCTTTAGGTGCACTTCACCATTTGCATCAGTAATCATTGAAGGTGAAGCATCAGCACCTGGGAAAAGCTCCTGAAAACAAGTATATTTTCTGTGGGTTATATTTTTGGTCGGGGGAAGGATTTGTGATATTTTCTTTGGGGTTTTATAAAGCAAATATACATAATGTATCATTACGTTTGATTTCTCGTCGTTCTGTTGGTTCCTTCTGCTGTTCATTAAAACCTGGAGGACTACGTCACTTGTAGATAGTCTTTCCATAAATATAGCACTGTGGATAAACATTGTGAGATGTACTTTGGACGTGATGAGGGTCATTTCTTCATACATTTATACACAGAGACTTGGACAGAATATCAGAGGATGGACAATATGAAACCTTTTTAAAACTGCCTGTTTTCCCAAATTTACATAGAATCGAGTGAATGGGACTTAGAAGGGGTTTTGAAAAGTGACTATTTCTTTTCCTCTACACGAGCCATCAGAAGTGAGCAGAGTTTCATCTCTCAGATGAGGAGGATTACCAGATAAAAATAGCTACCAGTATGATGAACTAGCATGCTTTTCCTAGGGAAAAGGGAATATAGTATTTTCATTTTTTTGTGTTCATACAGTACATATATGCTGCTTAAGAATAAGCAGTTCAGTTATTTCATTATGGCGATTATTAAAGGGTAAAAGGAGTAAAATAGGATGCCAGCCCTGAATCCTTGTCCCTCTTCAGTCCTGACCTGGCAGGTGGCCTTTCCCAGGGAGGGTCAGCAGGGATTTTGCCATATATACGAGGAGTGACTGGGAAGGCACAGAGAGTAGCAATTGTCCATCTCCTGGAAATCTCTGGTATGTTGTTCTGTAAACATGCTCAATTTTACCTAGGCTTCTTCATCTACAAAAGGAAGAGAGGGATAGAAGACAACTGGAATAGAGAACAGTTTTTCTACTTTAAACTCCGGATTTGTGCAAAATATTGGGTGCTTTGACCATGATTTATGAAATTCAATGAGCATTAGCTATAAACTTCAGAATTTTGTTTTGTTTCGCACAGACGTGACTATGATGGACTTTGATTAACCTTTCTATGCATTTTGTGTTATAATACTTTAACTGTATTGCCCTTTTCCTTCATGGTGGTTTTTTTTGTCCTAATGGCAAAGCATTGTCTAGTTAGATTTATACCAAATTTATCCAACTATTAGTCTTTATTGGGAACTAATAGAGTAGAGAACTCACTTAAGAAATAAAGCAAGTTAAAAGGGATACGTGCACGTAGTAAAGAAGTGGCATGGAATGACAGGAAAAGGGCAGCAGCTTTAAATTAAGAAAGGAAAATGATGTAATAATGATTAAACCACAAAACAGAACTCCAACACAGTGAATGAGCAATGAAAATAAGGTAATAAAAAGGAGTACTGAACTAGCTCATGAGACATGTTATTACAGTGAACATTATGCTAGCACTGTTTATTTTGCTTAGCATTATGGCCACCTTCAAGGTTGCTATGACAAATGTGTGTGAGCGTTTAACGGAAAGTGAACTTTTTTTTAGCTAAGAAGGCATCCACCAGCTCTCTGCCTACTCAATTTCCTAAATTACATGCCACATAAATTTAACTTTATTGGCACTAGACAAATGTTAACATTAACCACCTATGGGTTAAAACAATGTTGGAAATATTCAGTGTATTTCTCTGTTGACATTCTCAATCCATACATTGAAATCCATGCAGTTATGCAGCTTTGCTTGAAAAAAGTATTAGCTCGAAATGTATAGCACAGTAACGGCACCTAAATAAGAAGTTCTACTAGCTAAAGGGGTGATCCAGAGATAAAATGAATATATACGGCTTCTACTGGATTTAAGGGAAATTAAAGTTGTTTTCATAACTGGCCTTTCAATGACATTTTTTTTCACGGCACTGAAAGAGTCTTATTCATGTGTGACTAAGTGACACTAAAATTTATGCAAGCTTCTCACAGCAGAGGGAGTAAAGGAGGAAAAGCACAACAGGGTTTCTCCATGCAACTTACAAAAACATTATCAATGTGGTTCATTCATTGAGCAATGACAAACTCAGAGGCCCGTTACCAGCTGGAATGGATGTACTGGACCGACCGACCGACCAAAGAGACAAAGTGGAATTGGGACAACCACAGTCCGAAAGTGAGCTAAAAATAGAGCACAACAAGGCCATTGGAACACAACACACAGGAGGGTCACACATTGACAGTGCCGCTTTCCAGGTGGTTATGTAGCGATCCAATTTATAAACATCAGACTTGGTATTTGGGAGCTTTGGTGGCATAGGAAGCAGGTGAGGGGTTCCCACCTGGCCTACCAGGACACGTACGCAGAGCGGTAGAAGGCTAGATTAGCCTTGCAGCGTTTGAAGCTGTGCAGGTAGTGCTTCATAATGTACTTAAATAATGAAAACACTAAATGGCAATAGAGTGGGGTCACCATGGAAGTTCTGAGGCAAGAAGAAAAGCTGGTGTAAAAAAAGAATATGAGATCGGGGAGCCCATCTATCGAACCTCATCATTTCAAAAGGAACGGATCAATTTTCTCTGCTGGGACCTCAAGCTGAACGTATACTGCCCTCTAACCTGATAACTAAAGAATTTTGTGATATTATTGTTGGAAACCTTGACATACGCTTTCTCTTTCCTGAAACATTGTTTAGAAGATGCTTTTTTTGCCAGTTTTTTCTCTTTGTTCCTAGGGCATGATCGGTAGACAACTCTGTCATGGTCTGTACATCTTAGCACAAGATTGCGATGTCATTGTTGGGGTGCCTGATGAAATGTAACGCTGTCACTGCTAGACTAACAAAAAGCATCAGGAGGCTTCAAGTCACACCACAGGAACCTGCAAGACTACAAGTGATATCGATCATGTTCTTGTCTGATGTTTGTTGTCAAAGATTCAAGCTCATAGCAGAGCTCCTAAAGAGCTGGCCATGACCCTGTCAAAAGGACTCTAAAGCAGCATGCATATAGAGCAGACACTTCTACAAACATTCCCAAAGTTGATGTCCTTCTAATGCTACAGGTTCCAAATAGCACAAGAGCCTAACCATGTACATTTGCTGCTCAGGGAACACTGTATGTAAGCAAACAAGTGACTGAGAACAAGGGAAAAACCCAAAAAACACACTTCTCTGAGATGTACTTGGTGATGGGCGAGGAGCAGGCTCACCTGGCTGTGGAGATTTTGCTTGAGATGCCACATTCTGTTTCAACATGGGAGTGGATATTTTTGCCATTCCTGGGGACATGCTGTGGTTCACTAAGCTCTGCCCCACTGAAAAGAAACTCTTCATGCTATGTCTCTGCAGAGTGCTGCATGAGATATTTGTGTTGGTAGAAGAGCTGGAATGGCTGCGATCAAGTTGAACGCAAGAGCAGAACTAATGCAGGGGTTGAACAAGGTTGAATACCAAGCTGCCAAGGTAAACCCCATCTCAGCTTTCTCATTCTAGTCCATTAATGGCTTGAAAAAATGGAAGCAACCTTATACAGTTGATGTTTAGCATCAGCCCTCAATAACTCATCAGGAGCTATTTCACCTGAAGAAGACTGTTAACAAGCCATTTTAAGACATTGTCTACAGTGTTATCTAGCTGGCTGATAAACTGCTGCTTGCTCACTGACAGAGCTACAGGACGCAAAAGTCTTCAGCAAGCTAAAGTTTTTGGAAGAAACCAAGACTGTGCACTCAGCAATTCTTTGCATTCACCACATTGTATATAAGCCCAGTTAACTTTTTAAGCAATTTTACATCCTGAATGCCTAATATCTATGACCACTGTAAGTTGCTATATTCCAACATATAATTTAGTTGGAGGATGCTACTAAAAAAAAACATTTGGGAAGAATCTTTGCTTCAGTCCTGATTTGACAACACAAATTACTGTCAACTGTCATCTAACAGTCAGTATCATAAACAGAGAAAGGTAAAACACTCATTTTTCAGGTATTGTGATGAAACATGATGACATGGCAGGCTTTTGAATACTTCTGCATTCTAGCTATGGCCACTGACACTAAGAAGCACCTGTTGATACCTACCTCCTCTTGACTAGCTTTCTCCACTTTTGTAACAAATCAAGATAAGAGTGAACTGACAATCTTTCACGATCTCCCTTAAGCTGTTGCTGTAGATGTGTTATTGACAAGCTACTTACTGTCCAAAAAAGGAAGCAAAGAACTTACTGAAAAATTATATTAGCATGTTTGTACCAGCCACATTTCAGAAGTTGTTTAAAGTCTGGTAAGTGACTATCCAAACATGTCGGCAGGTGGTGAGATTACTGCAAGTAGAGTTGATCTTCCTATTCAGAGATATAGTTAAGCCCTAACTACACCATGTAGTGGAAATAGAAAAAAAAAATTAATTGCAAGACGGACTGCAGCTGATGAGGTGCCATCTGATCATCCATGTAAATATGCAAACTGAAATTCCCCTTGGGCTACATCACAGATGTCAAAGTTCCACCAAGTCCTGGCAGCTTGTTCACCAAATGCTCTGACAGCCAAGACTTTCATCTCAAGTGGTGTTGTGATAGTATGTCAGTCGCTCTGTTTTTGCAGACATGAATCACTCATGATGTCAACCTTTCCTAAATGACCTTAGCAACACATGGGAGCAGTTTCATTTAAATGTTCTTACGTCCAGTTACCACACACACAGTTTTGAACTGGGCGTGCTTAAAGATCTTTTCTACAATATAATCATTAATTACACAATGTGAGATTTTTCACACATGCAAAATTTTCAGAAGGCACATAATCCCAGAAGAGGTCCACACACATAGCAGGATCTAGTCTGACAATTTACAAAGGACAGTTCTTTAACCAACAGCCTGATAAGGAAGCCTACATTTGTTAAAGGTTCATTTGTGGATAAATGATGGTAACACAAACCATCACTGATTTAGTGACTAGTGAATTGAAGAGCAAGCCCATACGGTGTTCTGTCCAGGTCTACAAAAAGACTCCACTGTATTACCTAAAGATTGCCTGCTCCATGAAGGGGAAGGCTTCCATATCATCCTCAGAAGATTAAAAGTAGATTTTTCAAGGGCAGGTGCTTAGGAAGAGAGTGAAAAAATACAAATCAAGGGATCAGGGACTTGAAAAAAGCAGTTGCCAAGTGCAGGCAGCTTTGCACTCGAGATGTGACCGAAGCCTAAACCCTAGGGGTGTGTTAAAGGTGACTTCTAGATCATGCTTCAGCAGATATATAGCCAATTAGAAATACCTGCACTGGACAAAGCACATTGTAAAGGTTAGTTTAGAAGATCTGAAACTACTCTAAGTCATCTAGAAATATAAAGCTTAACTGGTTGAGCCTGTTTTCTAAAATTCTTCTAAATACTAGTAACTGTCCTAACATACTGTTACAATACAAATCTGCTAGCATTCTCACCCTACTTTTCCCTCTAAATGTAAAGTATCTGTTAAAGAAATTGAAAGGTAGAAACAGAGAAGCTGAAGAGAGAATGGAGATAACTGTTGCAGTGAAGGTGTTTCAGTAGATACATGTGGGCCACACGCTCAGGGGGTGAAGTCAGAGCGAGTCTTACAGCTCCAGTGGGTGACGGTCGTAACTCTGGTGCCTGTGTGGCCTCTCCTCCTGCCCAAAGGTATATTCCTGCACGCCTGGGGAGTGACAGCACGGAAAAGTACAACTAACACGTCCACTCCCACCTTCCCTCAGCTTACTTCCCACCTTGCTGGAAGGAGAGACCGAGTTGCTTTACGGTTTTTTTTTGTTGTTCTTGGGGCAAAACCCTTCTACTTTACTTACACTACTGTAAGGCCTCAAGGCAGTGTTTACCAAGAAACGAGCTCTGCAATTAATAAATATAGGAAGACAATACTGTCAGTGGTCAGAACTGCTGCCACGCTCATGAATGTTTGAGTCAGTTCAGAGGTATCAGGCTGAACAAATGAGGACAGAGAGGAAAGCAAAGAGGTGAAAGGTCTAAAGGGAAGACAGACTTCAGGAAATTAAGCGTTTTTTGGAAAGACTGGTAGATCAATGGAGAGAAAAGCTACAGAGAGCATGAAGTCATCAAGGATAGTGCAGGAAGGCCTTGAGTCATGATCAGCATGTTACTGAGTAAGCTGATGAGCCAGAGTTACCACTTCAGAACTGGCTGGAGGTAAGCTAGCAGGCATCCGTAGACAACAAGATACCTGACAAGCAAACAATGCAGTTCAGGTACTTTCGCATTTTCTAGGAACACAAAAAGGGCCAAGGTTTTTAGAGTATTTCATTATCCTAAATTTTGTGAGAGAGAAACAGGACTAAGAAATGTGAACTGGCAATTATATAGTTAAAATCTATTCTAGTAACCACTTGAGACAAACGTCTGTCTAAAAACAGGATGGATGTTTGTGTGCAGTAACATTACTTTGATTTTTTAGGAGAGGCATGAAGGGGAATGACTCAATCTTCTCAACTCCCCACCCATCCTTTGGCTCTGGCTACTGAGCACAGTATAAATTTTGTAGTAGCTACAGGGTCCCAGAGCCACAGCCACTACTAGCTGCTAGCTCTGCGTGCGTTAGGACACCCGTGTCCAGCCTCACGCTGCCACTGATGCTTCAGTCCTGAGCATGTGCGTGTGCCTGCCAAGTACACCCTGCTCAGGCAGTTTTGCCTGGCTTCACTCAGGAAACTTGCCTCAGATTCCAGCCAGGTTTTAGAGATGCTTTTAAGATAGATTAGTAATCTGGAAAAGGTTTGGAGGCCTGATTTGTTTTTTATTTTTTTCTTACTAAGCTATCTTAAAGTTAGTTAGCAACTCTGGGAAAACATTTTCTGTGCCAAAAGAGCATGTGAAGCAGCTGTTCAGTACTTATGCAAACACCTGTGCATATTTTTAAGCTTACTAACAGTTGGAATAGCTTTCCCCCTCACCTCAATACTATGCTAATACCTATTACTTATATTGAAACCTTTGTTCATGAAATATATTCATATTTTAATAATTCTGTCAGCGAAAAAATATTGAGGTATAATGATGACATGACTAAAATGACAATCCTTCTATGGTACTTGAAATGTTCAAGCATTAACAGTAGGATTTGCCTCCAAATCAAAGACCAGATTTAGCAGGCACAAAATTGCATCAACTTTTCTGAGACTGCCAAAATCTCCAAAATCTTCATTTTCTTGAAAAACAAGCCACAGAAGCTGATGCTGTAAGTGCCTTCTGGAGATTGCCTAGTCCAACCCCACCTGCTCAGAGCAGGGTCAGTTTGAGCAGGTTACTCAGGGACATGCCTAGGTCAGTTCTGAATGTCTCCACGGATGGAGACTCGTCCACCTCTCCGGGCAACCAGCTCCAAATGCACTAAAGCCTTCTGGATACTCCTTCACAACCATGACTTTAGAAATACAAGTTTACTTTACTAACATAGCTAACACAGAGATGTCTATGCAAGCCTGCCACAAGCTAAAATTATTCAGAAGTCTGAATACCACCACCACTTTAGAACAGGCTGTTAATTGAAATGTCTGGAGAGCAGTCAACCTTCAATATCAATCAATTAGTTATTCATCTGTGCAAATCCCAGACAAGCACTATTTACGAAGAGAAGTGTTCTGTACTGTGACTTGATGGATTTCAGAGACAGTGCCTCTTATGGAAGAGCCAGGACCTGGACTGTAACAGACTACATATTTATTCAGGTACACAATGAGGCTCAAAGGGCCCTGGGGAAGTCAGAAGCTGCATAGCTGTATTCAGAAAGTTTGAAATCTCTTGGGAATACTCTATCACTTGTCAACTCATCCTGAAGAAGTTAATTTTGTGACCAGGGCCCAGACGATGCTCTCCCTCTCCATTCCCATTATTCCACACACACAAAATTTAACCTCTGTCCTGCACTGTACCTCTTCAGCTCAGGGATCACCATCCTCACATCTCATGCCTCCACCAATTCCCAGGCTTCTAAGAACTCACTGAAGACCACCAAGCCCAAGGAAGAAGGAATAGTCATTTCATCATTCTTATGACAGAAGTAGCCCTGAAAGAAAAAGAGCTCTCTCCTTCATAAGCAGCATTTTAAAGCCATAGCTATAACAACATGGAAAACAAGAATAGTTGTTTTCACATGTATGTTTTCACAATCCCCTTTTACTTCAGAAATAATGAAAATAGTGTCATACCCTCAGTTCGAGAGAAACAGTTCACCATTACTTGCTGTTTACATGGGATACAAAATGGCAAGTTACCTACATCGGGAGCTAGGAGGTCTTTAACACATGTAAATGGATTTGTTTTCTGCAAATGTAGTAGTGGAAGGAGAAAGCTCACACAGCAATGGTTTGGCAGGCTGCAATACTGGAGTAGGGGAGCCCGTATTTCAAGGCCAGTTTTGCATGCAACAGGAAGTTTAATCATCTTAACAGGCTTTCGTACAGCTAACCGTAGCATTGACTGGAGAAACAGACTGGATCGATCAATACTGGATCTACGTTTAAAAGGATAATTCCTTCTCTTTCAAACATTTATTGATGATCCCACTAAATATGGTTCTATCATCACAAAACCCGCAGTATTTTCCATTGTTAGCGAGCTCATTAACATCTGCACGGTGTCCTTCGTGGTGAAATCAGAACTCTCTCTTAGCAAGGTTGCTCATTATCATGGAAAGCAGCTAAATCTGTGTTTCTATAAAGTCTCCAGTTTTAGACAGCAGGTCATACTGCAACAGCTTTCGTTTAGGAGCTGTTTCATTATCTACCATGTAGGCCTGGGTAGGAACTAAAAAGAGCTTTCCTGGTCATGGTTTTTTTTTTTCCTCTCCGCCCATCCTCCCACCAAACACTGAGCTTTTTGGTCAGCTTACCTTACCCTGCTACATATTACTCAAGAGTTTTCTCTTGGTGGTTTAAAAAAAAAAAAAAAAAGGAAGCAGTAAATGCCAAACATGAAATAATTGTTCCTGTGCATTACTTCAAACTGACATAAATAGCCGTACATTGCTAAAAACACATCGGATATAATTTGGTGGGTACTGAGATGTGCTTGGAGTCTGCCAAATCACCACTTAGCTGAAATCACAATTCATGTGAGAGGCTTATTCTGTCAGTGAAAGTCATTATCTCAAATATGCCCAAATTTCTCAAGTCAGGGCATGGATATCTAGAGCTACAAGCCTCCTGAAGAACTGACTTATATCTCTCTTTCTTTTTCTTCTAGGTAAAAAACAAATATTGCTAGTCAGTCACAGTATGCAGCACTCAAAGCATAATTTAGTCAGATCCCATTGTGCGTGCATGCACACACTCTCCAACCTCAAGTTAAAGGTATGAAATGTGGGATTATTTTTTATTCTTGTCCATTTACTTGTTATGTCTGTTTCCAAGCTATTAAATTACATTACATAGCTCAGTGTTCCCAAATGATGGAAGTGATGATATAACCCTGCAGGCTAAAGTCTTTCCATTCTGGTACAGGAGCATGTAATGATCCATGAGAGGAAGCCAAAAGGTTCAAGAAACAGTGATACAAAATGCTGAGTATTAATTGCTATATGGCAAGGACTAATTGGGATATTTTTTATGAACCCTCTTTAGAAACTGGCCACTAGGTCTGTGGTCTACAGACTATAAGCTGTGGATTAACTTCAGTTTTTGATTTAATTTATAAACCCCAGAAACTGAGTTTGACTTACCTGTCCAAAAAAAAAACCCAAACAACCAAATCCCCCAAAAGCCAACAAAAGAAAGAAGAGCCCCTTACCTATCCTTTTTTTCTTGTTCAAAACCAGAAGTATGTGCATTATCCATGACGTTAAGGTGGATTTGTCTGAGATCTAACACTAGGTTATTAATTTTTATGGAACCATGTTTAATGCTGAGTCACTTTCTCATACGTCGCCTTCACATAGTCCTGTAATATTCTCTCTTAACCCCTCACCTTATTAGTCAATTCATTTGCCTGTTTCCTTTCTCTGGTAAAGCTGCATTTTTAAATCATCAGTTAAAAGCTTAAGTATCAACAATTAATAGTCCATGTAATGATTACACCTGGCAATAATAAAATTCAAGTTAGAAACCGATCAGATGAACAGTGAGAATTACTTTATCAGTTGTAACCAGTAAGAAAACATTTGCAAAAGCTAGAGGCAAATACAATTCAATTTGCAATAATCTATCCTAAACCCTGACCACTGAGCTTTCAAATTATACTCTCACAGATTTCTATGGATTCATCTTCATTTTTCTTCATGGACTGATTAGTTTTCCTTCCTTTTCTGGTGTGTATCTTATTCTTTAACTTGCACAAGGCTTAGAATTATATTCAGAGATACACATTTTTGTGGTGGAGTTGAGTAGGAAGTCAAATAAACATGATTTATATGAAGGAATCTTGACCTCCATAGCACAACGTCAGGGACAAGTACTGCTGTAGATACAAAGCAAGCTGGTACAGGCACATTTTTGTTTAAAACATTACAGCAACTCTTAAAAATGGTTCTTACGATGAAAGATGCTGGAGCTTGAAGGTAATACAATGTTTGTTTGACCAGTCCTAAAATCATAAAATGATCTGATTTAACGTTTTGTTTAACCAGTAAGCAGAATACTATGGCGAAATGATTACCTGTATTTACATCTTTTTATTCTGTTCTTGAGCTGCAACATTTAGTTTCATATGCACTGAGTAATCCCAACACAGAATGGAAAAACATGTCAGTTGTTTCATTTCAAGATAGTTTTAATCAGGTAATTACAGGAAAAAACATTTAAACAATTTTTATGCCGTTATCTGCTATGTCAACTTACAAGGATATGATGTAACAAACCAGTTACAAACTTAGAGGCATATTTACATTATATACTCAAAGTAACAAGCTATATTCATATTCATAAAGGAAACATCTATGGGATGAGTTAACTAAATTATACATCATTTAGTAGAAAGAAATAGCAGTTGAGGTTTAATGGAAACAATATACACATGAGGCACTTTGAGGTCATTAGGGTGGAATGCAAATGGCACCAAGCGAAAGAAGGAAAACTATGTACAGCTTATACTGCAGCTTTGAACATGAAGGCTTCTTCTTCACCGAATGCTTTGATTTATTAAATGAACCACAACTTTTGCAATTAAGAAAGAGAAGCTTTCAGGAAAAAAAAAAACCAAACCCAAACAACCCCCCCAACCCCTCCTTGTATTTATCAGTGCACTGAAAGAAATGGAAGTTTTATCCACCCAGCTGCTGGACTAACAGTACCATAAGGCATCTTTGTAAAGTTATTGTTTTGTTGCCAGCCACCACCTTTGATCTTCATTTTATTAATATGAATGTATCACTGTACTGGCTGCATACTGTGCCATAAGCTCTGAAAAGATTTAAAGTCTAATTTAAACCTGTGCATTATTTACACGGGAGTTCAACATTATCCTCCAGGTACACATGAACAGATCGTTCTGAAGAGAACACATCTGAAATGGGAATGTTATATTCCAACATGCAAAATTAAGACATTCTTCAAAATACCTTTGTTTCTCTAGAGGAAACTGCATTGGTTAAGACTGTTTGGAACATCCCTTACATAAGCTCTGGAAAGGCATCTGAGTTTTATGCCATCGTTTGCTGCTGTTTACTAAACAGTTACCATAGTAATTGGAGATTATTATCAGCATATTGCTTTAATCTTGCACAGCGCTGTAGGTATACCCTTCACAACTACTGAATCGCATGGGCGAGCGCACAGACCCACCTGTGCACACTCAAAACTTGATTCATATCACAAACCAAAAGGCCAAATTCCCTCTGCGTGAACATCAAAACTCCATCGCTTTGCTGTGCAAAAGAACTTCGGGGGTGGGGGGGAATCTTTCTTATGAACTCAGTGACAGAATCAAATAGGCCATCGTAACTATTTTAAGCCTAACAAAATATATGGTTAAAGCACTTTTACCTTCAATCAATATTAACAATGAAACCTAAGAAGCATGATGAGATAAAGTATCACAGTAAGAGTCCAAATTACTGTTTTGTAAATTCATAACTAAAGCTTAACGTATTTTTTTTAGCTTAAGTAGTGCACCAATAGCCAGTTAAATTGCTATGTAATCAAATATTGTGCCTGAATGCAGCTGAATTATTTTTCCCCAGTAGATGGTGCACGAGTGCTGCTAGCATTGAACTTCTTCCCCTGATTTCAAGGGGAAATACTTAATTTTCACGGTAACTGAGGCTTTCAACAAGCAAGGGACTTGATATTCAATGATGGTTTCCCAAGGCTCGGGTCTCCCCTCCAAGCAACAGAAAGCTCTGCTACTACATGCCTGGCAAACTACAGTTCTGATGTTAAGGGCGAGGGAAGGAGTAAGAATTTTTTCTTTTCCCAAATGCTTAAGAAAGTATTTCAGAAGAGACAGAATAAATGTTACATGCTGTCAAAAACAAAAGAAGCACGGATATAACAGCCCGTGCTGGAATGTGTTTGCTGTATGTCTACCTTCCACTACTCATCTCTAACTGCAACAGTGGGTAAGATCCCTAACACCAGACGAAAAAGTACGTGTGCATCCTACCAAAACCAAGCCCTATGTAACCACGTATCTTTACAATTCTTTTAGTTGCTCTCAAACCAGGCATGCAGGCTGACACTTCCAGCACAAGAAGAAAAAGTGAACATAGGTCAGTTCAGTAACACTTTTTAGATGGATCAAATCTTCAAAGAGGAAAGCAAAAGGTGAAAACATTTTAGCAGCAAAGTGGTTAAATGCAAGGTGAAAATATTAATGCACACATTCAATAAAAATATTAAAGCATATATGTTTTTTATAAAATACAGTACAGGACCAGGAGTTTCACTATGTTGTATAGTGCTCAGAGGAAACTGTTAAACTTATTTCTTTCTGAAGTATATACACAATATGATTCTACAGCATTTTTCTATACAGCCAGCAAGTTCTTTTCTTAGGTTGTTCATACCTCTCTTCACCTTGAATTAGGAACCTAGCACTTACAAATATTAAATTCCTCTCATTCACTAGAAAAACATCACCATTTTTTTATCAAAGTTGTTTTTAAAGTTAACAGTCTATTCTAGGCAACCAAGTTTAGCTGAAAATGTGTGAAGCATGAAAATCAACCAGAGTAGCAGCTTTCAAATATATAAACAGTAAAAACCAAGACTGCTGCTACCGTGTCATATTCTTGGACTTAATTCATCCAATCAACTCTTAATACAAAACTAGAAGCTCTTCCGTAACTTCTACAGTTATCAATATATTTGTCTTCTTTTCAATGTGAAATAATACTTTGAGATGAGCTATGTACACAAGGTGGTCAATTCAAGCTGTAATATAAATATAAATGTTTTCTTTTAAAAAGTATTTTACAGACAGATAATGTTATATACATTTTCTCATTTTACTTCCGGGCTACAAAGGAAAATTAAGGGCGCTGATACATGCAGAAAGAAAAATTACACAAAATATACTGAAGAAATGCATAGGAAATGAGAAAAGTCAGTCATGTACACCTTTTAAAATCAATTAGGTTTTTTGTCTGTTTAATAACAAGGATATACTGAGGACAGTCTGTCCCACTCCAGCCAGGATTATCAAACAGGCACCTTCGCTAATGAGTTATGACTGTTTTTAGTGTTTTACATATCTCTAATGAGAAGTAAACGTTTCTTACTTCATGACAGAGCAAAGCATGTAATGTTTTAAAAAATTCTCTATGGGTTAATCAGTTAAATCTTATCTGAAAGTTAAACACTTAGTAAGTACAAAGCCATAACAAATATCATACACAATATTCCACCAGGCATACACATACATACACACACTCTCTCTCTCACTCCCCCCCCCCCCCCCCCCAAATTTCCTCAATTAAGAAGTTCACTCCAATTTTGCCTGGGCTGTAATTTATTTCTCAAGCTAAGTCTTTTGTTGTTGTTTTTGAACAACACACACAGTACTTTTGTTCTTGCCCGTTCAATTAAGTTCAAAATAATGAAAACAATTTCACTTTTGTTATTAATCTTTTGTTTTAATCATAGTACTTGATAAACAGCTGAACAGGATCCTAGTTTAACAGAAGGATAAACAAGAACACTGATGACAATTTGTTACAACTGCCTTAATGTACCTTTTGCTTAATGAACATTTGAATATGCAGTAAAGTATTTTTGGAGGACACCCCAAAAGAAAACAACTTGCTGGTTGAGCAACAGAAACAACTTCCTTTTTGCTATCATGTTGAAATCAAAGTAATTTATATATAAAAATAAATGTTATGTTCTAACAAGAACATTTTAGACAATTACATCTGTGCTTAACAAAAAAATATTGGTCACTCAAGACTAGAATAATTAATATTTTAAAGGTTTTTAGATTATCAGAATGTATGGATACAACACAAACTGTAGCTGAAGGGAAACAGGACTGAAAATATCAATTTGTCCATCTGGAATAAAAATGCGACTAAATTAACTAATTAAATATTTAAAATACTACCATGGAATGTGACAGTAGATATGGTCCATACCTACTATATCAGAGGGAAGGAAAGTTTAACA
Organism: Mycteria americana; assembly: GCF_035582795.1. NCBI lineage: Eukaryota > Metazoa > Chordata > Aves > Ciconiiformes > Ciconiidae > Mycteria > Mycteria americana. The sequence goes on from NC_134369.1 coordinate 38,996,311, forward strand.
TGTAATAATTCGTACCTTACACATTTAGTTAAATATAAACATTTGTTATTTATACATAAAGTCGCTTCCAAAAAACTATTAATAAGTGATTTAGTTGCACTTAAAATCAGTTTCATTTCTCATTTGCCGAGTATTAACTTTTCTTAATCTTAAATCAACTGTCACTAGTGCACTTTTAGTTAAAATTTCCCCTCAGGTAAGTTTTAATCCTTTTAAAAGAGCCCCCTCACCTAAACCATGAATGTACAAAGTGGCAAAAGTTAATCCCTTTTAGTATAATCATAGTTTATATACTCATTTTATAGCCAATAATAAGAATAGGCTTTCCTTTGCAAAATCTCCTTCACAACTTGCAACAAATGCCACGCACTCAAAGGAAATAGTTAGGCATGGCTAGCACTTGTAAAATGCCAAGGTCTGACAAGTCTTGCTGCTTCCTCCACATCAAGCATCTCTTACACGAAAGAAGATTCCCTTCAGCTTGCCAAAAAGCTTCCACAAATCCAAGTTAGATGCTTCCTGGAAACAAAGATTTTTCAGCTCTGTTTGGCACAAGACTGATTCATCCCGCAGCTTTATGCTTTCCTCCACAGCACCCACATACCTCACCACAGTGATGGCATGCTCTCAAGGGGAGGTAGCAGCACATACATGGAGCAATGAACGAGAGTGCCACCAGTGCTAACCAGCGTAAGCAGAACTTGTCATCACTAGTGTCACACGAGCAAGGATCAGAGAAATCTCCTTCAGAGTCTGACATGCAGTGATACAGCATGCTCTCTGCGCAAAGCATGCAACTAACTTGGTAGATACATCTTTTAATAGGATCTGGCGCATCTTGACATTTTCCTCTGCCATTATCTTCATGATTAAACCTTTCCTGGCAGTATATACAGCGGGAACGCTCACCATCCTCTTTTCTTCTTTTTGAGTTTTTAAATTTTGATGAGGAAGGCTGAGTTTTAAATACCACAGAACTCTTTGAGTCTTTCAGGGAATTCAACTTAGTTCCATCCCCACATGGGTATAAATAGTCAGATTTTTTACTGTCTGATTTAGAAAATGGTATATTTGAGTCTGCGTCATCCCTCTCCAGGTCGTTCTTCCACATGTCAGGATGCCTGTAGTCTGCATAACGACGTATCAAAATGTCACGAGGGTTTATTCTAACAATTTCATCTTCATCCTGAAAACTAACGTGTCTGATTGACTTCAGTGGGACCTGAAATGGCAAAGCAAGATAAGTTTACTATAGTGAAGTCCCAAATTTATGCCCACCTACAAGGTAAAACTTAGATTAGAAAATTAAAAACCAGGATTTTTTTCCTTGCTGCTTGAAGATAAAAATTTCAGCTTATTTTCTTAATAGTACAATTTACAGACTTCCCCACAATAATGAGCCTTTTGCATGATACTAGGACCATGAGCTTTAGTACTCTTTCCTGACTTTTTAGTATCTCATAGGAGCTTTGGATATTTTGGTATCCGCATAAAACTTGATATTGCTATTTGAATTATGCTCAAAATGCAGGTTTTAACATCTTACGGTGGCAATTAATTCCACAGATCAATTACACCTTATGTGAATTTGCTGATTTCACACCAGTGATGATCCACTGCTTTAGGATTAACTCCCTGATACATTCACTTTGAGTTACTCGTGTTATCTAGGAGAAGCTTGCTTTCTTTTATTCCTGCTCTAAGTTTTCAAACTGTCTCCACTTTTGCAACAAGAGTATTGAATACTGGTTACTTATTCTCAAAGCTGTATTCTAGATAAGGATTTTCCCATATGAAGAATAATATTCAGTACCATGATCAATCAATAACAGCAGCTTCTAAATGCATCTCCCCTTAGCAGTACTTGAAATCGATTAGTTTAGGACACCGGCTGGCAAACACCTAAGTACTTTTAAAATTCTCAACGTGGAATGAACTGACCATAATTCCAAGACCTTTTACCTCAAAAGACAAGTAAGTAGGAACATGCTAAACACATACAAAACAAACAGCAGAGAGGTAAGACCGAGTTCTTGTTTATTCTGCCTTACGATGAAAGGGCATGAAAAAGTTGTTGAAGGTGGCAAATTTGAATCATCCGAATTGAAATACTGCAGACCTTAGATATAAGTGTAAGATAGTGGACTGCCACTAAATATTACTGAAATCACATTACAAGTGACTTTCAAGAAAAGGTGCAAATAATGACAGGATAAAAATTTAGCACATGTGTATGGAAAGAGCTCCCAAAAACAGCAGATAGTGCAGCAAAAAAGCAAAAGTCTCAGTATGTCCCAGTATTCCTGCCTTACAGACAGGCAATTATTTTCCTACACTGTAGGACTATTATAATCGGAGCCAGAATATAAGCGAGCTTCAAGTCAAATTCCGCCTTTTTCTCCTGTCAAGTGCACAGCCTGCAAACCATCTCACAGAAAAGACTGAAAAAAAATCACCCCCTAACCCATTAGCCTTACAAATTCTTCCAGAATCATGAATTATTTGGGAATGCATCTTTGGCATCAGTGTTGTTGCTTTGAGAGTGTTTACCTTATTAGTACTGATCAAATTAATGAGAATTAATGTGTTGCCATTCCATAGTCTAGGACAACAGTTGAACTGCATGTTCTTAATCTGTTGCAGCGTGTAACGACAAACTACTGAAGATGATGTTTTAAGTTAACACACTTCTATTTCACTTTGCACGTGTCTATGCTCCTACTACACTCAAGTCTGCATGCCCTGGTTTTGGGGCAGGAGGCAGAAGAGGGAAGGCAGCTGGGAAAGAGGAAGGAATAGCTTCTTAAAATATGCCAGTTTCTGATTATGTAAGAATATCTGTAGCCTGCTCTAACCATCACTTCCCTGCTTGATAATCCTTGTGTGATATATTTTAAGTACAGAACTGTAATTAGAGCTGCTTTGTCCTGGGAATTTCAACTGGAGTATGCTAACAAGAATAATTTTTTTTCTTGGCTCCAAGCCACGTAGTTGGACTTCCACAAGGTCTCGAGAATACAGGGTGAAGAAAGGTCATATCCTATTCAGCTAACATCACTGCTCTTCCATACTTCCTCAGGCTCTGATGCAAGCAGTTAGGCCTCCCCTTTACTTACAAAAGCAGAGTGCTTCTCAACTCTATTCTGTTTTCAAACAAGAGAAAGAGCCTATTGTTTTAGCATCAATAACTAGCTATGGCTAATTGGCTTTTTTGAACAGTTAATAGCGTCAAAAATGTCATTACAACTCTGTATGTTACAGGCATAAAGGATCTTTACGCCACTGTCGGTCCACAGAGTATTATGCATGCATTTAAGACATTAAATAAAACCCATTGTTTAAAAGAAAAAAACCCCCAAACCTCAAACCAAAAACCCCACCCTCAACCTCCCATTCCCCAGACAGCTAATAGCCATTAAAGATCACTACAAATATTAACAACTGTAAAATCTGACCTCTCCTCAGTCTTTGAAGGCTTTTTATTTCTTTGAGCAGAACACACCACATACATAGAACTCATTTCTTTTTTTCAAGTCCCCAGCCAAACACCTACTAAAATGCTTAAGGTCTGACATGTTACAAACAAGGCAACATTACATTCTTTATGCAACTGATATTAAGAAATCATTTTTTAACAAAGCAAGTGGGAAATGCTGAAAAACAAGCAAACAGGAGAAATGTTGGAAAAGCTTTATTTATGAAGTGCTTACATATTAGGTGTTTAATGGGACCTATATGAAAGCATGAGGTACATGAAACCTTAAGAACAATACATAATCCAGGTTCAGTTATGTACAAATACGAGCAAAATTCACTGAGAATAATGCACATAGTCCTCTAGCCATTCAAAATTACAACTCAGTACAAAAGTGCCATCTCTGTGTAATAGCTGAAGCAGGAAGGGAGGAAGAATATTACAGCAAACTGAAATTCCACAGAGAATCTCATTATGAACATAACTAACTGACTGGAAATTAGGCAGAAAATTTTTGTTGACATGACTGAAATCACTAGTATTACACCTTACTTGAAGGGGTGCACCTTCAAACAAGACATGGACGCTTGCTTGGTACTGTAGCCTTTGCTGTCTCTCCTCAAACAGATATACCTGACTTTGCTCAGCTTGCAACTCCACAATATGAGGACACCAGCAGCTGCATATTATCAATGCAAAGTACTAAACTAAAGTTAAACGCACATCAGTGTATCAGAAGCTGAAGAGCTGAGAGTCTTGGGTATTTTTTAGTAACAGTCAAAGTATTACAAGTAAAGATCTGAACTGTCATTAATCACTTCCTTAGTTTGAACATGTACTTCTTGAGCTATTCAACTTATAAGCACAGTAAGAGTATTCAAACTTATTTATACAAAATTGAAGCAAAATAGGTATTTACCTCAAGATCTGCTGTGGCACATGGTCACATGCATGGAGTTCAGCAGAGGCAGTGCAGTGTGTGCTCATACTGAATGTAAGATTTTGTTGACTTGCCTATGCTCTAAATGTGTGCACCACAGGACCATGCAAAAAGCACAGAGTGTTGGATGCAGGTGGTGCTACAATGTGAGAAAAATATTTTAAAGAATATCTGCTTAAATTTCCATGGACTCTCCCATAACTCCAGTCTACAAGAAGTGAATTCTAGCATTGTCCTTTCAAAGAAATTCCTATTTAATTTCTATCAGACAGTCACTACCCAGTATACCACAGCTTAAATTATCATTATTATCAGGTATTTTAGGCTGCTGCACTTTTCTTTACAGCCCAATGAAGACTAACAGCACATACATCACTGGTTACTGTAGTTGTTAAGTGTTAGCTGCAATAACCTAATTACCAATTAATTCTGTTCTAAGAAATTTTTAAATTCTCTTTGCAAGTAAATGGGAAGAGGGAAAAATATGTACCTCTTGATGAACAGAACAAACGAAAATATGAGGTGACTTATACAAAGAGATAATTGGAGCAGATCAATGTTTAAAAATCAGAAGTTCATAATTTCAAGCTCTTTAGCTAGTTCTCTGGATAACACTGCTTCTTTTGCTCAATAAAGCAGTTAGAAAGCAGCTGATACAAGACTTTAATACAATCCTGTTTTCTTTGCAAGAATGACCAAGGGAATTAAAAAGCTTTATTTCAAGGAGCAGAAATATTTTCTGATGAAGTGTTCACAAGTACTTGAACTTGCATTCTGCTTTGACTTCTGTTATTAAGCTTATTCTAAAAAAAGCTTCCCATGTGTTTGCTTCTAGGCATAAGACCCTCAATTATTATCCAACTCACTATTAAGTCTACTTCTACAGTCTACAAAACCTGTCCATTCTTTGAGGCTTAGAAAAAAGCAAAATGTATATTGTTAGAGGAAAAGCTGTAACATTGCCTTTCCAATCTAATGTTGTATAAATATGACCTCTTTGAAAAAATATCTTTACATCAGCCTTCCTCATGTTAGTGTTTTTTTTTCTGTTTTAAGAATCTGTTTACCAATAGCTTCATACTTTTCCTGCATAACTGATAGAATGTTTTCCTTTCTGTACCAAAATAGAATATTTTAGTTTAAATAGGCAGTTAGAAAGCATAAACAATGTTTCACTAAAAATATTTAGCAAAAGTGCCCCACTGTGTAATATATCCAAGATACAAATTTTAAAGATACTTTTCAATATTCCTAATTGAAACAATATTGGTATACATGTAACCCAGATTGAGCTCATGGCCAATTAACATTTTCTGAACAAATTTAAACAGCTTTTCAAGGCTGCAGATAGAGAAGTCTGTAATACAAAAATCTGCCTTCAAAGAAAGTGAAAGATTTATTAATGTAGTCTGCTGCACTACAAGCATAGGTAACACAGGCATAGGTACAAGCACTGCACTACAAGCATAGGTAACACTACAAGCTGCACTACAAGCATAGGTAACACCTTCACAAAGCTTTACCTCTGCCATAGTAATGATGTAATATTTCAGCTGCAATGCTTATATTGATCATTTCAGGAAGCTGAGAGTATAATACTACATACAGGGACTTAGAATGAAAATGCTTTCTTGTCAGAAACTACATACTGTGTCGTGAATGCAGCAAGCAAAGAACCGCTTCTTTTGTTGGTAGTCTTACCTGGTTAGGTTGGCTAGGAAAACAGGCTCTCCTGGTGTTGAAATCCTCAAATGCTGAAGACCTTAAATTTGCACTGTTGTAAGGTTCACTGGTTACTACAGTTTCATGCTGGAAAAGGTGATCTTTCATTAATGAACCTGATGCATTTTCTTGAGTAGTCTAGAATACATAAGAACTCCCTTGAAATGATTTTGCATTTATACAAAAAACACACCAAAACCACCAAGTTGATACATAAATGCATTAATATTCTACATAATGTGTTAGAGGCATCCATAAACACAAGTATTTTTAAATACACATTTTTAAAGTACGTATAAGTAGGCAAGTATTTTCTTTACTATGAGTCAGCCTTGGAAAATAAGAGTTCTGTCTCTGCAGAGCATACATAACTTTGTTACAAGAGAGATATATGCCTTTGTAACTCAGTTGCCAAATCAGACTGAGGAGCTCCTTTAAGGAAGGAGAGATTAGCCCAGTCTGTGGGATTATGCTTTCTCTAACTACCCACAAGGCTGCCAGTATTTACAAATATACAACCGGAGGAAAAAATTTCTGAGACTAATAAGGCAAAAGCTAGTCAGACCTTTTAATAAACTAAAAGCAAGATCAGCTGGAAAGGAACAGAAAGTCAGTTTTAACACATACTGGCTCAATTAAAATATCTAATTACAGCAAGTGTGTATTAAACAACTAATGACTGTCTTTTTGAAATTAAGGTTATATCAGGCAATTTGATACAAAACTGAGACCATGTGACAACATATAACGAGATATCTGCAGGATGTGTGCCACTAAGAATAAGGAAGAGGAAGTATGTTTGGGTGGAATATTGGTTTGTGAGATGATCCAATTTCTGAAAAGAATAGAAAACCAAACAGTTCTCATTCTTTAAGCTTAACTGACTGGGATATATTTAGGATACAGTAGAGCATATTGATACAAATCCCATTGGGCTGCCAAAAAATGCACTGTACAATGTTTTGTTTGTATTGAGAGACGCTGCAAAGTTAACTGGCTGTCATCATCTGACAGCATTGAGAAAATTCTGGCATCATCCAACTTCCAGCAATGAGAATGTTCAGCTTTATTGTAAGGATTTGTATATATCAAGAAAACATTAAGAGGGAAACAATAAAAATGCTGCAGAAAACTACTAAGGCAGAGGCAAACCTGAAGTTTTGGCAGGTTAAGTACTAACACTGAATCATTAGCTTTCATTTATCAAAATACTCAAGGAACTTATTCTGGGATTACATTAGCACCTCACGTACATAAAAGCCTAATGTATCAACTTCTAAGACATCTAGATAAAGTGGAAATAGCTGTTCTGTAGCTGATCTTTAGAAGAAAGAAAATCATCACATCACTAAGAATTTATATATTGTTCACAAGCACTCTGAGTGGAAAAACATTAAAATTAGTAATTAATTAATGATCAACTTTAATATTAGAGAGCATACACCCCATGAAAGACAATAGCTCAATCAGGTTAAAGTTCCACTAAAAAATTTTGAAGACAGGCAAAACTCCAGAAAAGTACTTTAAGATCCTTGACAACACCACTAAGCAATCGACCCTGTTGTCAAAATTAAGTTTTCTGGTCAAATGCTGTTGGGAAAGGAATATAAAAGAAATGTTGAAATGACTGGCAAGAGTTAGGTTTCACGGATGTATACTTATTTTAAGAGCAAAAAGTATCAACTATTAGCGCAATATCAAACAACTTCCTAGCAGGAGGTACTCCTGCAGGTACATTGCCCAATGACATAAAAAGCTTCCAAAACACTGGTTCAAACCACAGGAGAGCTACATTCAGAATGAGGAAGAAATGCCTACAACTATTTTTGGTTTGAGCAATGTTATAAATGCTTACAAGCAGAAACTATTTAAGCTAGGAACACACTTAACAGCTAGAAGCCATTTTACAGAAACGACAGTGATAAGCACTACCTAACCCCCTTACCCCCCCAGCTATTATCAATTTGAGTGGTCTAGGGAGAAGGATGAGAGCCGCAAACACTACTACTCCTTCCTTCCCAGGGAAAAAAACACATACTATCCCCAAGCCAGTCTTTATTCCTGGGTGAGATTTGCAACAGCCTGCATTATTTCCTGTGTCTGCAGGTGATTCACACCTTTTTTCTTCAGAAATAAACTACCTACACTATAAAGCAAAAAGGACACATGCACGTGCTCAGACAGACAGACCCACAGACACACACGCTCCCCTTGGCAGTCAAGAAGGGCTCCATCTAATAAAGTATACAGGCACTGATCATCTATTACAGTGCTAACTAGCAGTGCCAGACACTGATGTATGAAATACAAACCTTAATCTTAAAGCAAGCCTTTGTGCCCTATATGCAGCAATTATAAAGGAATGCTTTTATAAAATTCCAACACAGACACCACAATTCAAGCTAATTGACTTCAAGGACAAATTTGGGGGTGGCAGGAGACAGAGAAAGGCATCTGACCTTTGTAAGGCAAGAACTGATGAGACAGCTGTTGGGAAAGCACAACGCTCAGCCTACCGACCCAGACACTACAGGTAAGCAGACACAGCCCAACTTCTGGTATTTATGAAAAATTAAAAGCCATCAGGTCAGTTATGATCTTATTTAATCTATAAATACTCATAATGAAGAACTACAGAAATGCCAGATGAATATCCTGAACTCCGTATTTTTAATTAAACTGATAGTTTAGACACAGCCAAACCACATTTATTAGTATCAAAAAGGAATCTTTGCATGACACTTCCTGCTCCAAGGTGATGTTTTATGACACAGACATAAACAGCCAAACCCCCACATTTATAATGGAAACACTGACAACCTGAAGGGAGAGGCCCTAGAAACAAAAATGCTATTGTATTGAAAATGCATTTAAGTAAAAAGCAAACATGTAAAGTTTTCCACAAGAACTAAGATTGGTATATTAAATATACAGAATATTACACACAAACACAGATGCACACATTCCCCTTTTCTACTGTCCAAAGCAATTACACCGCCCACATTCAATATCCTTTAACCACAGCCTGCAAAGTACAGTACTGGCATAGGTTATTCAGTATCATCTGTAAAGTAACCTACGCCAGTTTTTAATGCACAACGGAAATCTGGTTTGCTCCCAGCTGCTGGTATAATAATTACTGTCCTATGGTTGCTAAGAGATACTCTGAATTTTTTTCCAAGACTACTAAAACATTTCTGTGCGCACAGGCAAAAGGATGCTGGGTAAAGCAATAAAATGACTCCAGCTGTAGCTCTCCAGCAGAATTCAAAGCCAGATGACAGCTGTAGAGAAAATGAAAACCAGACTGAGCTTCTCTTCTTCAAATTTTCTCTCCTTACTTCTCCCAGTTTGCCAGAGTTAAGTCTGGGAGAGAATTCAACATTGTTCTGCAAACATTGTTAAAAATGTTCTGCTCTAAGTAAGTTTAATGATTACACAGAAGGATGGATGAGAGACCACATTTCCGTTGCACCCCAGTTCTTGTATTTACTTCCCATGAGGCCTGAAAATCTGCTGTTTGATGCTAACCAACACAAGAAGCGTTTAAATGTTTTTTTCCTTAATTTTTAAATTGTCAATAAATGATACAGGTTTCAAAAACATTTGAATAACTTCCTTCTGCTTTAGCTATTTCTAAGACTGATGGAGCAACTATTTTCATATTTGGCAAAGAATCTCTATTATAATCAGGTATATATTTCTGACATGGACTGAAATATTACCTAGATTACTCTGAATGTTTTGTACAGTTTAAAGCAAAAAATAAGGCATTTGACATGCCTCTTTCTTCCCAGGCTGTTCTACCTGAATATATAAAGCATACTCGAGGTTTTTAGGGATTCCAAGGAAGGAACTAATAAATTAAAACACAAAGCATAACTCTGAGGAAATAAGAGAGACATAGAGATGTAAAGAGGCTGTTAGGGATACTGCTGAGGAAAAAAAAAAAAGACACCACAAACCACCAAACCATTCCTCCTCTTTTTTTAAATACTACTCCACAAAAAACGTAATAAACCCAAATAATTTTAGCACAATATATTAATAGATTTATTTTAAATGGATAACATAAATTAGTATTACTTTTAGTTCTAGGAACTACACCTAGCAAATTTATTAAATGCACTAAATATTACTAATCTTTAGTGTTTTATCATGTAGTATTTTCTTCTCCATAAAAACAATACAGTGTCAAGGGTAAATTATTTCACATTTCCTTACAAGTCATAATGTCAAATTATTTTTTCAAAATAAGACTTCTGCGAACCTTTTGCTATAGACAAAATAAATTGAATGATCATTAAATAATGCATTTACAAAGAGGTCACTAAATAGTGTATTGACAAAGAGGCAAATGAACCATTTATGTCCTCCTTGCCTGCACCAAAACCACTTAAGATACATATAAGTTGCAGGTCTTTTCCCCTGCATATTGACAAAAAGCCCAATGTACCTATTTCTGAAAGAACAAGCCGAACTTTTTTTTTCTGCTTACAATGTATCAGTCTACAGTTTTCTTCTGCCAGTAGTAAGAAACTCAAAAGCATAAGTTTTTCTTATGCTTATTTATTTATTGCTTATTTTCTTATGCTTATCCATTTCTTATTAGTTCAAAACTGTTAAAATGTGTTGGTAGCCTATAAATAACACCAGTATGGCTGAATCAACAAAACCTGCAAGAAATTAAAGACTCAACTGCTCTATTTTTCAGTTCTCAAAAGCAAGACTCACGCATTTCAGTGTCCAAAACCCACATAAAAATACCCAAATAAAAATGCATGAGCTCTAGATCCCATTTAGTTAGATTTACTTCTAAGGGAAAAAAAAAAAAAAAAAAAATCTGATTTTTACATTTTTTCAGTTAAGCTAGATGAGTTTTAGAGCAAGAAGTTTATATTTGGTAGAGGAAAAGAATCTGAGCCAATCTTTGAACAAACAAGCAAACAGTCTTAAACAAGCTGTTTGTCTACTGCATTCAAAATGCCTGGTTTTATACCAAAAAAATCCAACCTCCTACCAAAACAAATTCCCAGTGTGTATTTCCATATAAGTATATATACATTCCCAGGATCCATTTACAAACATTACAGGAAGTCAGATAGCTCTGCATTAACTCATTTGTGTATTTCTATTTGAAATTAATCTAGTAAGCTAAGGCTTATTTAATGATATAAAGAATTTGCATATAATATTTCATTAAACAACTAATAATAATTGTAATCATTTAAGCAATCTTTACAAGCAAGTATGAACACCCTTAAGTGACGGTACTTTTTAATACTAAGATTTTAACATTATTTCTGAACAACAGAGTATCTAAAGAAGCTATAATGAAGCTATGCCTTAAAATGATAAATTTGATCTTCAGTAAGAAGAATGCTTTCTCTGTGAGATTTTATTTAAAGAATGTTAAAAAAAAAAAAAAATCTAGTGACCCAAAATACAATATAGTGAGCAAAATGCTAGCCTAGAAAGCACAAGATAAGAGTCCGGTTTTTGGATTTACATTTAAAAGTTGCACATACAAGTTTTGGACAACCCCTATTTCCACTTGCTACATCTATAAAATGTGATAATACTTATTACAAGTAGGCATTGAGGTTTAACAGCAGTGCCACTGACACATCAGAAGGCTGTGTGTTTTGATCTTATTTGGATCATTTTATTTGCTCTCTCTAGCACTGAATATAACCAGCCAGTAAAACAACTTATGAAGCATGTTTTTGCTTTCTCCATCACTAATCATCTTCATTTTTAAAAAACTATTAATGAAATTTATGTACAAACTACATACTACATTCATACTTCAAATATGCACTAAATATAGGATTCCTGCTGTGTAAGATGACTAGAACAGCATAGGCAAAACACCTTGACAGCAGATGATGTAACTGACAAAGACCTATTAAAATGTACCTTGATGACATCCTGGGGACTTTACCTACCATACTAACTAATGAAGAAAGAAATGAAACTGAAGAATACCAATACACGATAATTACTACAGGGTATAGACAAAAATCTAAGTGCATTAACAAACATGCTATGAAAAGTAAGTGTGAAATAACCCTTTTCTCTTTTTGATATTCTGCTATTTTAGAAACAACTTATGACTACTTAATATTTTCAATTAAATAGAGAAGCTCCACTGCTTGATCTTTTGTACTTCATTCTTTAGATGCTACAAATTACAATTCTGGAAGATGGTTCTGATGAAACAACAAACATCCCATTGCCCTCATATCCAAGTGTCAACCTGCTCTTTAGAATTCTATCCACACTCTGAAATGCCCTTGCATAGACAGACTCCAAAACTTACTCAAAAATACTAGTAGAGATTTGGGAAAACAGCTTATAGAATAAACAGGGTGGGGGGGGAAAATCATTAGGCCTTTTAAACTGTAGTGGGGTGGGAAGCAGGGGGGACAAGTCAACATGATTCTTCAAATACATAGTAAGTTATCTTTAAAAACAATGGTCTTAACAGCCTTTCAAGTTAAGAAAAACCTGGGGTATCAAATTCTACTTACAACAGTATCAATCTTGGAAGGGTGAAGGAATTAATCATTTGGAGGAGAATGTACACTGTTTGGTATTTCCAAGATATTCTCGATGACTAGACCTGGTGCCTGTAACTAAAATGCTGCAGCCTTTCTACACTGACATTCATAACCCTTCAATTACAGCTTCGTTATTGATGCATAAACCTGACTTAGATGAAGCATAGCTAAACCAGGGCGGGTTCAGTCTTCCCTGTATTCCCCCCCCCCGGTATTGTTATCAATAGGCAATTCTAGTATCATTTATTTTACTTTGGAATGCAGAGATATGGTAAGAGAGATTGGCTAGCTTTTTTGCCTCCAGAAAACAGGTAATTCTTGCCATCTATCCACAGCACAAATCCACAATTAAGCAACATGTGTTGTGGTGAAGTCATGAAATATGTTTTCCTGTCTAGAATGTAACAGATAATTCTACCAGCAGTTTGCACCAAACAGGATTGTTTGTACCTATAAGTTATATATAGAGAGAGTATTTTTTAAAATATACGTATTTATTTTTTTAAAATATGTAAAAAGTAAACCTACATCATCTATTTATATATCTAAATATATCTATATTTACATCTATACAGAGTAGATGATGTAAATATACTTTTCTCCACTTTCCCAACAACAAACTTTGTAAATATAAAGAATCACAGATATTTGCTTCAATTTTGGCATCCTTATATAGAAATGTAATAACTAGGCAGCATAATCAAGAGGTAATTGGTTTCCTCTAACCTCATTAGGCCTGTAGAAATTGCTGAATTATTAATCCTTGCAACAAAGTGTGTTTTAAACAAGTCTTTTAAAAGCTGGTTAAGGATTGCATTAACTTTGGCACACATTTCCTCCACCCTGTCAAAATCTCATTCCTATTTTAAATCCAAAATATCTAATATTTATAGCAATTTTACTTTAAAGTGGCTTAAAATAAAGTGCTGCAAATAAAGAACAACAGGTGGTTGCACAGCTAACACTTACACAGAGATACATTTCTTCTACCATAAAATGGAAAGAAATCAGGACACCCTTCTGCATTGCCACTGCATTGCAGTGTCATTTCTAAATACTTGACTCTCAGTCTCCTATCATAATTTGATTCTTACCCATATCTTCAAAGTAGGCTGCTAATTTTCTTGATTTTGTGTTGCAGAGGTTCTACACTGCATCTATCTACACTGATAAAGAATTTAATATTGCATAAATGGCAAAACTCTTTCCCTCAAGAAACCACTTAGGAATACTATCAGTTTTCTGAGTAGGCACTAAGACCCTTGAGTCAACTTGTTTCTGTATCAGCTTCATATTAATTTAAATATCTGCACTCTGAAAACTGAACGTATGCGTGAGTAAAGCCAAGACTTTCCCTGAAACTGTAAATAAGAAAGATGACAAGCACACATAGACACAAGTAGGTTTTTACTCAGTTATATTACAGCTATTTAGTGTATATATGTATCCATAATATTTGTTTATACTGGCTTTTTAATTACATGGGTTCTTGGATATTACCAGGCAATGCTACACATCAGTGTTGCAGTACTTGATATGGTGTTTGTTTAAAGCATTGTAACTCTGAAGCATAGTAGGAGATATGTTTTTACCTCTTATGCCATTATGACCTATAGAAATTGAATGGTGGAAATAAGGATCAATAAAAATTTGAATTTCAACACGTGACTGCTTTATCTTCATTGTGTTTTTTAAAAATTATCTGAACTTCCGCCCTTGTTTGGACTAGATTCTTTTAACTGTTATCTCAGCATCTTTTCAACTCTAACCATACAATGTTAGAAGTGTCTATCCCTGCAAAGTGAAATCTAGGAAAACAAATAGGATGCGCATGTAAAAGAAGAAGATTTCTGACCCCTCTATTTTTTTTTTTTCCCCAGAAAAGTATTTCATGTTCCCATGAGTTCACAGAGGACACATAACCTAGAACAGACACTGTAAACTTAAAAATTAAACTCAGGATGGTTAATCATCCCATTGATTAAATATTGACTACTTAGTTTAGGACAGACAATATTGTAAGTCTTCTAGATAACTGCTCTGGAACTTATTTCATTAAACTGAATTTTGCTATTGCTCTTATTTTGCTTATTCTCACTAATGAAAACAAAAATTGTTCAATGAATTTCTTCAAAAAATAACTGCACAATTAATTTAAAAATTTAAATACTCACTTGAAAGCAGTCTTCTGCCACTTCAACATCATTTTGGGAGGGTGGATAACCTACAGAAAAAGTAAAAAAAAAAAAAAAAAAAAAGAAAATAGACATGGTTATTTTCCTTTTATTTACAGTTTACTGCTTCCAGTAGTCCACACCATCCTTCAGTATCCAGCTATGACGATATAAATATGGTTGTTTACTTTTATAACCAGTAATCACTGTATTTCAAGTTGATTTTAATAAGTACCATTCATTGCTACATTCTGTATTTTACATACTGAGTATTCCTAGCCACATCTCTCTCTCGTTCACACCTTTCTCGTAAAAGCATTTTCAACGTGTCATCAAAAGTCAGAAGCAAGGGAGTATACTCTTGTTAATGTAGCATTTTGAAGATTAACAGCAGATACATTTGGTTGGCATGAATGCACGCTGTGCTATATTTTGCTATAAATCAGCAGAAATTGGAACTGTGAGACCCTAAGAGAGAAAAGGACTCATATGTTCTCTAATTATTTCTCTTGCAGGGATATGAATGATATCAGCACAATTCAAAATAAGTCATTCTATTATGTCAAAACGCATTTCCCTTCAGAAACATGCTTCTCCCTTTGCTAATATGATAGCACACATTAAATCCCTAAGTTTACAGCACATCACAGCACAGAATATTTTGTTTAAACTTCTCCCTTTGAGTTACTTTTTACAAGCCTGAAAGAGACATTCTTTCCATTCAATAGACACCTGTTCTCTTCCCTCTCTCCCTCTCCCCATCCAGCAATACATTTATCATATTTTCAGCTCAGAATCGAGGCTTGATGATCTTCTTCAGTTTGCTCGCTAGTTTCCATGAGGTCAGTGAAGCTCTGGAACCAGTTAGCCATATTACTATTACAGTAAATTCTTCTGCCGTTCCATATAAACCTGTCCTCAGAACTAGTCAGCTGTTAGTAAACAAATAAAACTATTAACTGAAAGCATGTGCAGGTAAAAAGAGAATTCAATGGGTCTCAAACCATTCAACTTCATAGCTTATCCTCTAGGATAAGCTGTAACAAGCTTCTGGGAAGAAGATTCAAGTAAGACACTATAACACTCTAGCTTCCTCCATTTCTTCAGGGAAAAAAAAAGAAGCAATGCTTTATTATATAGGGATGTTTTGGGGAATTACCTTATTAGTGTTTGTGAAACAATTTAAGACACTTGGATGAATGGCACTTTAGAAGTGCCAGAAGTACTATTTAAAAACTGTTAAAATCTCCATATGTTATAGATCAATTCACATCCTTAAATACTGTCAGCATTAATGTTACGCAAAGTGCTTTGACTTATCTCATTTACTAAACACAATGCCCCCCCGCCCCAGCCCCACCAATCCCTTCACCTGAAATATGTACCTTGAGAAATATCCTCTACTGCTCTCCGAATACCTCTGTCAAATGCTCTTGCATCAGCAGGACTCTGAAATGTGAGGCCAAACTTTTTGTCATCAATCTTCCAGTGGTAAAAAGTAGGAGTAACTTTGTTGTAAACGAGGTCCTTCTTTAATGTGCATTCCAAGACCACCTTCCAGAAAGAAGACAGGAGGAAAAGATATCACTGACAAATATCAAATTTGAGAACAAAATGCAGTCTTCATGAATTACCTGAAAACATACATCGTAAGAGCAGATAAAACGCTCTGCTCAAATTTCTTCATGTTATAAGGATGTAATTTTAACTTCATTTCCATTATGGCCAAATTATTCACTCAAAATGCTAATAGGTGGTATGGGTTAAGGACACCATTTGTATACTGAGTGAATCTTCCCAGCCTCAAAAGTATCTGTCTCATACCCGTAGCAAGCACTTCTGTCAGTACAGACTTGCTAGATGTTCAGCAAATGAAATAGGCCACACCCCCAAAAAACATTACTGTACTGATATCAAGTATTATTGTATCACTGGGAATTTTATTTGTATACTTATTCTATAAAATTTTTGAGCACTGAACTAACTTTATGCTGCTTTCAGGCCATATCAGTTTTCTCCCAGAAAGGCTACTAGACAAAAGAAAATAATACAGGAGAATTGTTCTAAAAACTGAAATTAATCAAAACTCAAATCTTTGTGAATGTATTACTGCCTGTACCTAGACACAAATATATTTATGGCTCATGTTCAACTATAATGCAAATAGTAACTAGGAATAATTAACAGAATTATTTGGCTATACAGGTACACATGCACATTCAGTCATGAAGCAAAGTTGCAGTCTTCACATCATTTCCCCACTTGAAATGGGCTGGTATTTAAAATACGTTTGCATATTTAATTTACCTGCAAAAATTATTTCACACAACATTGTTACATTGAATGTTTCTTGATTAAAGAAAATCCAAGGTGAACAAGAAAGTACAGAGGGACATGTACTGATTTGCTCCTGTAGCACTAGGTATAATAAAATGCACAGCAAGACAGCCTGTATCTCTGTGTTACTACTAGATTCTGAAAACCTACACTGAGAGGTGAATGAGGAATTTTAATATTCTATCATTTCAACATTAATGTATTTTCAGAATTTTCATTTTTAATTGTTACATATGCAGCTTTTTGAGAGAAAAATACAAAATTTCTTACAGCATGTGGAAAAATGAGATTAATTATACACTGAGAAAAAAAATCTCTAAATTATAAAAAAAAAATCCGTCTGCACTTAGATTATTCTTACTTATCCTTTGTGTTCTTCCTTTCCTTTCCTAGTCTAATTATTACATAGGCAAATAGGGTTTTTTCTCCTGCTCTTCATTATTTATTCCCCCTACCCTACACCCCACCACTAATCACGTCCTCTCAAGTTTTACTGCCTTTTAGCTCTATCTTCAGAAGGATGACATTCTTCCTGCACATATAAACTCTTCCAGCATTAAAATTATTTTTGTTACTACACTCTGAATTCCCTAAATGGTCAACAATATGTAGGTACAACCACCTAGAAGAAAATATAGGAAGGAATCTATTTGCTGTAGATGTGCAGGAAAAGGTGCTGCAGCAAAAATAAAGTATAATACTGCAGTTCTAAGGTGTATTAAACGATTGTTCTTTGTTCCTTTTGATGATTTTAAACTTGCTTCCTTCTAAAAAAGAGGAGTTAAAAATGAAGATTTCTCACATCACTGCATTTTTGAGGTCTGTGAGCACTTTTCAGGGATCTCTACTATATTAAACACCAACTATTTTCACACTATATTTTGTGTGCAGTTTCCCCCAAAATATCAACAAAAAGTACTGCAAGAGTGAGTTTATAGCATCTCAGTGAACACTTGCTCCCAAAGGAGTTAATCCACATTACTTTATACTGAAAATTCATACCTGGATGACAAATATTTTTTAAAAGATAGTACCACTGGAGATAAACTACTGGATTAAAACTTTACTGAGTAGAAGCTATGATTTTCAAAGAAACCCAAACTGAACCAGAAAACCCCCAAACCACACCCCCCCAACCCAAAAGCAACACTGCTACCACCCACCCCCCACCTCCAACCCTCACAACATTTTATAAGACAAGCAATCATTAACAAAACAAGCAAACACTGTAATTGTTTTCAGCTTGATTTAAGGCAACAAATTTGACAGGATGACACTGTTTTTTCAGATCTAAACCTATATGAAAACAGACCAGCTAACACAGTAGATCTAAGTGGTTAAGGACATTGAAAGGGGAAAAATTAGTTGCAAAATTGTATGCATTATCAGACACAAGAATCCATAAAGGGGAGACTTTATGCCTGCCCCACCTGACAAAAAACTCAAAAACTGTAGGTCAGAATTAGCAGTGGGACACAAAACTATAAACAACCAGCCTTCAACAGTTTTTGTTGCATCCAGAAATACTAAAAATGCAAACTGAACAAAAAAACCATACCAACCATCCCCTAAAGCATTTCTTCTCCCCAAATCAAATTTATGCTTTGCAGCAACAACATACTTTTTCCCTGTTAAACATAATGCTGTCAAAGGTTTCTTTATGCTGAAGCATGCAAACTATCATTGGGGCTGAGGAGGAAGTATCCTAATACACATACCTCCAAAGCCTGGAAATGGAAACCAAGCTTTTAGCAATACAGATATTTTTTGAGTCTTCAAACATCCAAAAATCCAATTATTTTTACTGCACTTTGCTATGGTTTGGAACTCTCCACATCATGTGTGAAGATGATATCATATTCTCCCACATGGTTATCAAAAATCTGCCTTTCCAAACCTTTTCAGGTAGGCCTTCCCTAAGATCTCCAGTGATAAGCACAAAAACAACCCACAAAATTGTAAATTAAGTGACTATGGCTTAACAAAATTGTATTTTTTAATAAACATGGGTTACTGTTCTGAAGGTTTTCTTCATTTGGAGACTTAATATGAGACTTCCATGACAATATGAAGCAGCCACCTTAGCACATAATGGGAAATGTTGCAGAGTTATCAGACAAGACCAAAGAGCTCCAGATCCACATGATCAAGATCTAAATTCTCAGAGCATAAATAGGGCTGTATGTCTACTTACTACTATTTAATGAAAAAATCCTTTTAATATCCAGATGTCACTACGTGTAACACTAATGAGTTCATAGCTACTCATAAAAATATTTGCTTGCTACATGTTTCTTTTCTCACCTCTACAAGCTACATTCTTTAAAGATACTAGAAACTATTTGGCTTGTGTCGACAAGATGAATCTCTAAAGTCAGAAATTTTCAACTTCAACACTTCAAACCCAAATATTTTTAAACAAAATAAGATGAGTATTTAAGATATTAGCATCATCATCTAGAGCTTGTTTTGGAAACAAATATGAAAAAACCCTTATGGCATTTGATATAAATTTCTATTTTGGTAACAGACCCCATAAGTGAATATTTCTAGATACTGGATACTATTTTACTGGTTTCTAGCTGTACTTTCAACAGCTTACAACATTACATGTAGATAGATAGTTTCACAATTTCTCATTCCCAGCCCAAATCTACAAACACATAAGCATATAGTTTTTGATGAACCTTTTGAATGCCTTTTCTGCTAAATAGAATCAAAGGCTTTTCTCTAGTCTTAGGACAAAGCAGCATGACCTGAGTATATTCATTCTACAAAGCATGTGGCCCCAGTGCCACCATGACCCTGTGACATTATTATTCTATGCGTGATTTTTTTTTTTTCAATTCAAAAGTAAGATGATGTGAGCACTGTACTACAGCCCATCAGAATCAATGTTTTCTCAAACTTTAAAGCCAATTTAAAAAGTAAATTATAAATTAAGTTTTTGAACAGCAGATTTTTAGAAGAGAACAGTATTTATATTCAGTTTCAGCTTTGTATCTCTCCCTTTACACAATTACCTGTTCTTCAAAAGAAAGATTTTAAACTTTCACTTGTCACTCCTGACTCACGATCCAAAAGATACTAGTCACTTTTTTTTTTCTCCTTCAGTAAAAACTTGCATGGCAAAGGACTGGAGATGAAAATAAAGCAGAACAGAGAAGTCTATTAGACTTTTCATTCAAGAATGTAAAATTCACCAAAGCCTAAAAACCTGTAAGCTTGAGCCTAATGTATGTTTAACACTAGGGCTATTAAGATAGAAGAGAGCTACTGTAAACACAGAAAGAGAGCTGCAGACCTGACCAGGTTAGGAGGGACTGCAATTGTTCCAAGCAGACTGGCTGGAGCCAGATCTAGGAAGGTGAGTATAATAAAGGAGGAAACGTGTAATTATGTCAAAGTCTTCATGAAATACCCTTACATTCCAACACAGATCTAAACAACCTGAGCAAACTAGCAGGGAGCATTCCCTCTCCTAAATTAATTCAACGGTGCCACCACTTTGATTTTCTTCTCAGGTAACTAGGATGCTTTTTGTGAACCCCATGAGATGTTTTAAATAGCTCAGTACTGCACAAAAATTCTGGAAGTTGTACGTGTAGTCTGAAGCTGATTCATAAAAGGGCTGATAGCAATGTAACGCTCAGGTATATAAAGAAATGATGAGAACCCCCCCCAACAAGGAGCTTGGATATTTTGATGTTCAGTCCCAAAGTATTTAATTTATACAGCTGACTTACAGACTGAGATCTATAGTCCTAATTAAATGCCCACATATCCTATAGAATATATGGAGAGATCTGGCACATTGGAATGGAATTACAGTGTAGTGTCAGAAGCTGTACTTGGAGAAGCAGCAACTAAAGCTAGTTTACAAGAAACAGTAAGAGAAGAGATAAAAGATCTCTCATTCTTTTTGAGTCTAACCATTTAAGAGGCATCTGGAAGATACCTCCATCAAAAACCTCACCTATGGATTTCAAGTTGCTTTGGAATAAATTCCACTTTTCTACTGACACATAGGTTGAACAGTAATATCAGCATTATGATTCCCATATATCTTAGGTAAAAGCCATAAATCTGAATTCCACTTGCTCTCTAACCTGAGGTATTTCAAATCCCATGCTTCCCTGTGTCCCAGAAAAGTGCTCCAAGTTCCACGCTATAGGTTTTTCAGGATAAGGGAATTTCTGCACCTGTTCTGGAAGCTAAGCCAGTTCACAAAAGACTTAACTGGCTAGAGGAAATCAAAATATAATCTAGTTATACAGGTATTTTAACAGTGTGTAATGTGACTTGGGGGGGGAGGAGGGGGGAAGGCTCCATTTGTAAGGATTACTTTCTGTTTTAATCCATAGAAGTATTTTCAGAAATGGCTGCATGTACCTTGCAAAAAAGTGAGTGAACTGGAAATCATGGTCCAGCTGACCAAGCCGTAATGAGTTCTAAATACTACAATAGATTAAACATTCCGGAAGACACAGACTTTGAGCACATGAGTAACTAAAATGTTCAAAATGGTTTAGGAAGCTTTTTTAAAACAATATTGCTACCTTCTCTTTGCAATGGCAAATACAATGGCAGAGCAACCAACGAAACAGCGTATGACCAACTTCAAAGAGCATTCAGGTATACAGACACACCAAAGCCATTCTAAAATGAGATCAGCGCAATGTTGGAGCACAGAAACAGCAGATTCAGTAAAACTCTTACTCAAAATCAGAAGATGATCAAAATATTTGGTCCCTACACAATAGCAAACATGATGAACCCGTAACAACTTCCACTTTTACTTTATTTTTCAAGAAAAAATAAAAAATAGCATTTTATGCCACTGAAGTGTTCTTCAACAGTCCTTTTCAGGGTTGCCTCTTTGAGAATACAGCCTTCTCCTCTCTTTCAGTTGGAACAGACAATTACATTTCAACTTCCTGGTGTTGTTTTTCTTGGTCTTTTCTTTGTATTATGCCATATAATAGTCACCTGTCAATTCTGTTTGGACTAAAAACCCAATTGTTTGGTGTCATTATAGAAAAGATTAAAAATTGTGCTTGAACAGTGAATCCACAGGAATATCCTGAGAACAAATGTAAAACCATTAACTATATTGAAAGCATAAGGATCAGAACAGTTTTAGAATCAGCGACCGGATCCCTGCCCAACAGAATTTCTCTTTCAGGCCCTGCTGCGGTCCTTCTGAAAAAGTGTCATGACCTAACGATGTCTTCACATACCTTGGTGTAGGATCTTGTTTCTTTTATGCCAACAGGGGTCTCGCTGCATACTGTGCAACTTTTTTGTTAATTCATTACACATTAGCTGTTGCTTACAAGTGCATTATTTGAAGTCTGAGGAAATACGTGCATACATAGCTTCCTTTTACTCCATTACCAAAGCATCACTGGCTCTACAGTATTCTTCCCCACCGCCTAAATCTGTGTTTGTTAGTTCCCTGAGCTTTATTCAATATACACTGGATAGATGTTTTTCCCAGCATAAAAGATGGAAGAAATGCAGCTGTGTTTTTGAGGGGCTGACTTCCAACAGCATCTTCCTAAAACTGCGGTAAGATCAAAATCTGCCCTGACAGACTAGTAGGTCACATTTGGGGCCAGTAGGAGGGGGACAGACGGACACAGGATGGGGGACACAAAAAAAACCCCAACAAAACCTGTTCAGGACAATAAAGGTTTGGAAAACATGTTCATACCAACATGAGCTCAATTTTGGACAGGAAGAGGAGCAAAGACATTTAAAGCCTTCTACCAGAAGTGGAAATGAAACAAGGCTTGCCCAGGGGAAGCAGGAGAGAGAGCGCAAACACATCAGGACGCTTGATGGCTGCGACATTTTCATACGCATGCAGGAGAAACATTAAACCAGCCTTCAGTTCTGAGCATTTTATTACCCTCAGATTCTGAAGGCAAGCTGTGAATGTCAAAAGTATTAAGAATTAAGAGAAAATTGTCAAGTATCTCTAAATGCAATTAAGCTCCTCAAAAACAGCCTCAATAAGGCTAAAATAAGTTCTAAAGGGAACTACTGCAAAGTGAGGAAGGAACTGCAGGTGCACATAGCTGTGCGGGAACACAGGGTACTCTGCTAATAGCACTACGCCTCGCTGAAACAACTGAGTCAGCAGAATTTCTATTTATATGCTCTCTTCCTACAACAGTCACAGTCAAGGCAGAAAACTCAGCAGTCCTGCCTCAAGGGAGAAACTGGTATGCTTGAGAAAGAATCAGCAGGACGGTATAAGAAGCAATTCTACCTTGTAAGCTTACACAGGAGCCATAAATTATTGGCAGAAAAGAGTAAGTTCTTAATAAAAGTCATTAAGGTGGAGGTTTTGTGCTTTCTCCACTTCTCTTTGTTTCCACAGTAAGACACCCCCCCTTCAGAAACCTATTTGGCACACAAGTAACCAAGCAAGCCTTAGTAAGCCAATTTGTCTTCCATAGGTCTGCATGTAGAAATGGCTGAGATCCTACACCAGTTTTCCTTTTGTGAGGCTGACTTTCATGATGCTATTTAAGACAAGTTTATTACGGGTATTTTATTTAATGTAGCTGATAAATGAATACTGTCTATGCATTCAACAAACCAGATCAATCCTTGGACCTGTCAGCTTCATGCTTTCTTCCAATACAAAAGTTGTTTTCATGTAAAATGGCTACTTTTTATTGTAGCCAAATTCCACAACCAACTGAATCATTACTGAGGAATTCCTTCAGATTTTGTGTTTTTAACAAGTTATCTCATTTTCCAACACTCTTATTAAGCACAGCATCATTGGTGTTAACAAGGTTATTTAGGTTAACAAGAAGGTTTACAAGAAGATTTAACTTTAATCCTCCATTGGAAAAAAACTGAATAGCAAAATGTTTCTCCAAATGGATGGAAATCTGCAATGAAAAAAATATGTTTTAAAGTTTCTAAAAGATCAACGTGCTTAATTCCAGAAATGCATGGTATTACACCTTAAACAAATAACTGGCTGTTTAGGCATATAATCATTGATACGGATAAAAGCTCAGCAACAGCATTAGACTGAGACTATAGATTTACTTTCTAATCTACAAGCAACAATAAGCAAACATCTATTCTCAGGTCCTATGTAGTTTTAATAGGAACATTAAACGGATGTAAATTGTTACCGTTTTATCCCTGAGTCGTTCTCCATGGATAAGAAAATCAGCACAGCTATTCTCTTCCTGGGGAATGACTTTGAAGACTGTGACACAGCTTAGTCCACCCCCTCCAAGTGGTAACCATCCACCACTTGAGTCATCCCGGGTCATCACCACAGCTCGCACTCGTGCATAACTATTACTGGAAGAGATACAAAAGAAGAAATTAGTTTTCCATAAATGCAAACCAGCTAAGTCTAGTTAAAAACCAAAACAATAAACCCACAACCAAGATCACGATAATTAATGTTGTGGAGGTTCAGTCCTTCCATAACAGTCACCTAGAAGAAACCAGTCTAAGAAGACCCTCTGTACATTTATGCCTTCATTAGGACTTCTTGAAGCTTACATACAATTCCTTGTAAAGAAACTTAATCAGACAATATAGTTCCTCAGAGTCAAAACTGATATTCTTCTCAAAACTTCACAGTCAGTGATCTAGCTAGAGAGGGCCAGGGGTGGGAAGAGAGTAAGAATCAACTCCCGATTTATTTTAGACTAATCACGAAGCCAGTCAGCCACCATGAAATTGCACAGAAAAGAGAACAAGAAAGCAGAAAGAGGTCAGGCCTTCTGCCACTGAAATCTAAACAAGAACAGGCTTCTAGCCAGAAACCCCGCTTCCCTTCGTCCCTCCCTCCCTCCTCCCCACGCACATAACCCGCCCTTTGCAAGGGTAGGTCAGGACACACACGCTGTGGGGTTTGACAACAGAACCAGTTACGGCTACTTAAAACCTAATATTTGCAGTGTCTACTAGCTGGTTCTCTCCTGTATTCGCAGTGTCTGGAAAATTACTTGCATTTTACAATTTAACAGCTTTTTCCATCATTTAGCATTTTTACAAAATAAACAAATGGTTATGACTTCATTACTTAAAAGCCAAATTCCTTTTTCAGAGTCTAGGAAAAACAGGTTTTGGTGATCTTGCCTCTCTCAGCTTTTATTTATTTCTTTTACATTAAATGACACATTTTAGTTTTGGTTATGAATTTGCTGCTACATCAGATCAAAACCCCCATGGTTTACCAAGGATGTTATTAGATCCTACATTCAAAGTATGGTTTACTTCATGAATGTTACAGTCCATGAATGAACATTCCACCACTTTAAAAGGAATATGCTTCATGCTACCTTTTGCAACATATTTCTGATTGAGAGTTTAAATACTTACGCCAGTTAGCATTACTGATGTCAAATTTAAGGACTGAACAGGAAATATTAGAAGAGGACAAAGCTGTTCCTTCTGTACAAAATTATTTGTAATATAACCATTCACCAAACTGTTGTATTTTAAAATGATCACTGCTTTTTTTTTTTTTTCCCTCAAATGTCCCAAAATAACTGAAGGTAGGCTTTTTGCGTAATTAATATATTATGTTCTCACACACACATATGATTCACAGATATGATTCACTTATATATATATACACATATATATATAAAAGAATTTTGCTGCAAGCATCTAAAGCTTAAATACATAACGGTTTGCAAAATGGGAAATAAAACAAGACTATCCAATTTTAGCTTATAGGCAAGTGAATTTGTTTATAGAGACTTTGTTTGCCCCCTCCAAGCAAAAAACCAGCCGCCTCCTCCCCCTAAACCTCATAGTTAAAATGACAGTTCAGTCAATGTTTCTCACCATTTCTGTACCAACATCTTTTAGTAACTCCTCCCACACAGCAGACAAATATAATAAAGAAAAATCCAATCCTTCATTGTATGTATCTATCAATTCTAGTATCTGCAAATAAAAATGGATATATCTTGATGCTTAATAATATTACTGAAAGTTGAATCATTCATTGGTCTCTATTTCACTCCATGGTATTTCACTAAGAGTTATTTCACTCAGAGATAAGTTCAGATTGTAGCTGTACACTTCAGACACAGGTAGTCTTTTGTCTCATTTCTCTCAGGTGAAGAGCCTCTTCTGACAGAACCTGAGGACACTGGGACTTTCCTCTGAAACAGTAAGAAATAGGATGCACCAATTGGTTAAACCTAAACACTCTCTCTGCGAATCCATTCAAGCGAACCACAAAGTTATTAATTCTATAAATTTCATTGTAAATCTGAATACTAGAGCTTTCTTTTGTATACTAACAGACTGCAGCAAGAGTTCAGTTAAGCATCATTAGGTATATCACAGAACTTCACTTAGGCTACATCAGAAAATTTGAACTATAATAGATTAATTTTATTTTTTTTTTTAATGAAAGTTTACGCTCCACATCCATTTTCTCTTCAAGAATTGCTAAGGAGAAGCAAAGATGGAAGATACAGATCATACCTCAATGGCTTAGCTACTTCCATTTGCAAGAAGTTTTCTGTCAGTGTTGGGTTTTTTCCCCCTTCCCTACACTGAGATGCCTAGTCTGGTCTAGTTAACAATCTTGTGTTTTGCTTCCATATTTTCTAAACTGTTTTAAACAACATTTATCTTTTCAAATATTTTAGAAACTACTGTAAAATCCACTGCATTAGTGCAAGAGCCAAAATAAAATTCCCTAACAGGTAATATTTAATGAATAACCTCTTAAATTAAAACAAAACAGTTTTTCCAGACAACCACCCTGTAAATTAACTAGACAAAGTCATTACTGTACTTGCAACAATGCCAAAGACTAGGAAGAGACTGCTTAGTTTTATATTTTTGTTGTTGGTTGTTTTTTCATATTATTTTTTATATTTTAAAGGAACTCACAATTGGTAATGATAGCTATTTTTAGTAACAATACAAGCTGGTTTGCAATTAGCCACAAAGCAGCAGCAGGACTTAGAGTGATTTCCATTTCCAGAATCCTCTGCAAACAAAACAGCATCTGCCTGTCATGCTACTGGTGCTACCGAAACCACCCAGATGCCATGTACCTCTAAGTGTTATAGCCCCATCTACTCTTGGGAATTTCGGAACAAATTGCTAAACTGCCGGTGTAGCTCAGCTGTGGGGAAAAAGGGCAGACAAGGCTCCAGTGTTTTCCAGCACCACCCTTACAGCCTAACATTTTTACCTACTCTTGCATGTTTAGCAGCTCTATCAGGAATAACTAAACGAAAGAAAACCAAACAAACAGGGCAATCAGTTGAGCATTGCTCTTACGAAACCTTTTACTAGAGCTACCACAAGGCATGTGAAATGTAGCATGAAGAGCAGCATTGTAACAGCAGGCCCAAACCTATTGTATCACATCCAACCTTTTCTGAGACCCCCTGATTTTGGTTGTGGCCACTGGAAACTCCTGAGGCAGAGCAAGGTTTACAGGAAAAGCCAAATGGGATTCTGTCCATGGGAAAATGCTGCTTCCCAAGAGTCAGTGCTGAGCACCAGTGAAGACTGGGGACAACCACACTGGAATCCAAGATAAATTCCTAACAACTATGGAAACAGATCTTCTCTCTAACAGCTGAGGTCCTCAGGTAAGGAGATAAGAGTACGGTATTCTTATGTGATTACAGCGAGTTAATAAATTGTGATGAAGCGGGGGGGGGGGGGGAGAATAAAAAGGTTAGCTACAGTGTTATTTTCCCCTAGTAGTTAAGAGCTACTGAAGAGTACAGCACGTGTCTGAATGGTATACCCTATTAAACTTCAAATGAAATCATTTTAAGATAGCATAGCATATTGTGTAAAGTTTCATTCTAAAAATATTAGCAAATGAAGATGATTCAAAAGATGTACCAAAATCAAAACCTGGAGTGGGGTGAACTAAGAAGTCTGAGAAAGCATTTAGGGGGCAGAAACAAAGGGCTACAAACCATAAGTGGACAGGAAAGATGCAAGACTTACAGTCCTTGCCTGCCATCAACTTTGTTTTAAGAGCATCAAGCATTAAAATCTGACCACAGGTTTTAAAGGCTCTCTCCCCCCTCCAAAAGCTGTGTGTTTATATCATTGTAATGCTCTTGGGCCCAAACTGACTTATGACCTGGATGATCAAACTGTTGTTCAAGCCCAGGAAGCACTCCACTGACCTCGACAGGCTGGGACCTTCAGCTCAGCAATTAATGAACAATCATGCTTTTGGTGGCTGGAGGGAGGAACACAATTGTAGTTTCATCACTATGGGGTTTTTTGTAAAAAATAAATTATTTTGGTAATTTGGGGTATTTCTTATGTGTAATATCAAGCCAATTAAAGATACCAAGCGTTATTACAACATTTGTCCTTTCTTCCATTAGCAATCCAAAAGAGAATGAAGGTTAAGAATTTTCTGCCAAAATACTTTTCCCAGAGAAAAAGGGGAAGAGATGTTGAAGGAGGAAAAAAAAAAGGCAGCTATCTTGTTGCATTACATTTATTTTAACCCAGTTTCAACAGTATGAAAATCTTCCCTCTCCTAGATTCATACTAAACATTATCATTCTTTTATTTGTATTGCCTCTTACACATTTCTATTTTAAATTAGGACTGAAAAATAACAACAATGATCTCAAATGTTTGTTAAGACAACTGAACAGCAATTGCAAATTGTTTTTTAGTACTATAAAGTTACTACCATCACCATCAAGAAACCTGGATCTTCAAGTGGAATTATAAACTGAACTATATGAGAAGCTGACCCTCTTAGCTTCAATAAAAATACATAGCATTATGGTTTCTTTCAAAGCTGGAAAGTGAATTTGCAGAAACAGACCTTGGGTTTCACATGGACACCAAGTTGAACATAAGCCAGCAATGTGCCTTTGAGACAAGAAGGCCAATGGTGTCCTCACCTGCATTAGGAGAAGCATTGCCAGCAGGTCGAGGGAAGTGATCCTTCCCCTCTACTCAACACTGGTGAGGGCACACCTGGAGTGCTGTGTCCAGTGCCAGGCTCCCCACTACAAGAGAGATATGGAGCTACTGGAGGGAGTCCAGCAAAGGCCACTAAGATGGTTATGGGACTGGAGCATCTGTCATGAAGGAAGACTGAGAGAGCTGGGGCTGTTTAGCTTAGAGAAGAGAAGACTCGGGGGTATCTTATCAACACATATAAATACCTGAAGGGAGAGTGCAAAGAGGATGGAGCCAGGCTCTTTTCAGTGGTGCCCAGTGACGGAACCAGAGGCAATGGGCACAAACTGAAACACAGGATGTTCCATTTGCACATTGGGAACCACTTTTTCACTGTGAGTGTGCCTGAGCACTGGCACAGGTTGCCCAGAGAAGTTGTGGAGTCTCCCTCCTTGGAGATATTCAAAAGCCACCTGGACATAGTCCTGGGTAACCTGCTTTAGGTGGCCCTCCTTGAGCAGGGCGGGTAGACAAGATGACCTCTGGAGGTCCCTTACAACTTCAATTATTCTGTGATTATTTTATTAAATATCATATTTCAAAGCACCGCAATTTCAATAAAATACAACTTTATAGATATAAGTAATATGGGTTAATTTATGAAAATTCATGGTACTTTGAAGTAAGAGTTGTC
Source organism: Mycteria americana (assembly GCF_035582795.1). Lineage (NCBI taxonomy): Eukaryota > Metazoa > Chordata > Aves > Ciconiiformes > Ciconiidae > Mycteria > Mycteria americana. Next base: position 39,026,132 of record NC_134369.1, read on the forward strand.
ACTGTGCACAACTGTTATTTAAACACTTCTGACAAGGCTAAAGAAAAAAAAAAAAAGGCATTCTGAAAAATCGTGACACACTCTGCTATGAAATTACACTATCTCTGCTGGCATGCAAGCAACAGCTCCAGGCTGATCGCCGAATGTGAACTGGTCATGGATCAAGGCTCTTTACCTTTGACTGGCACTTTACACACGTACTTTAACCCCTCCAACTTCTGCTGCAATATACTTATGTGTTTGTTGCCTCACCCAAAGAGCATACATGAACCATACTTGGCTTTTTATGGTTATTATCCAAACAGCTTAGCAGAACATTTTATGATTCCGAGCTAGAGAAGCACTCATGAGTACGTGCATGCCCAGAGTACCAAAAGATAATACCAGACCACTGAGCTGAAGTCTATTTCACTTGCAGATAACATTTGTTGAGTATTGACTCAATTTAGAAAAAAATCATTAATTTCACTAGTATCACATGAACATATAGGTACACTGCTGATGCTATAAAGCCCTTTGTTACTAAAGGTTTAGAGAATGACTGCCACTGGCACAAAACATTAATGACTTATCTACAACAGAAGGAGATGCAAATATAGCACGAGTACTAAAAAGACATAATTTACATCAAGAAAACATATGGCAGCACATCCTATTAATTTTTATGAAAAGGAAACTGCTGTATATATATTTTTTGCCATAATAACAACTACAATATGAGGCTCTGTCTGACATCACTGTTACCTTTCTCCTCTCGCAATTATACCAGCAAATCAGAACATACATCAAACTATATGCTGGTAGAAGGCAAAACTTTGCAGATTTTCTACTTTGAGAGAAAGGTAAAAGGTATTCTTCACAGTAAAGACAGGAGGTACAGCAACCACACGTGGCTACTATGCCTAGGAAATTTATTTTTGTGAGGAGCTTAGCAAGAAAAGACATGGGTTTCCAGGAGGAACTATAGACAAATGCTGTTACATTTAGGATACTGGTACCCACACCAATTTACTGAAGAGCTTTGGACTTTTCCAAAAAACCTGACTGGGACATTCCTGCTCAAACAACAACAACAAAAAACCCAACCAACCAACCAAAATCTACTTACAGAAACCTGAACTACCAAAACTGAACCCATAATACAGTGGGAAACTGTATTACATAAGGAGGGTATAACTGGTATCCTGAAAGAGCCAAAAATACTTCATTACACAATTATTATTTAGCAGGAGGGGCTTGTAAAACAAGGTGTTTGACAGTGCACCTACAATTCAAAAGGGAAAATGAGACACAAATGAACAAGTGTCCAGAATGGGAAACGGTCAAAACAGTATATTGCTGTTACAAAGTATTCTCTTGGAAACATCAAGAAAAGAAAAATTAAAAAATAGCAGCACTAGAACCATATTCCTGTTTGAATACAGCCAACTTAAGATTTGTGCCCGTTTAAAGTAACCGATGCTGCAAGGAAGAATGGCTACTGCCACAAGAACTTTTGCAAAGCACAAGAGCACAAGAAGACCGGAGAAGCTGTTAAAAAGATTTGAAAACCATGAAAATTACATACAAAGTAGATATTTTGACATTTCCGTGAATAACATTTTAGCCCTGCTCCCCAGCACCTCCTCTTGTTTAGTAATGGTAGCTCGTTTCTATTACTTCTGTATGTCATCCACGAGGATTGGTTAAATGAAGTAATATTTTAGCAGATTAAAGGAGATCACGACACATACTTGGGTTCCACCTCTTTTAAAGAACCTGCCTTCTGGAGGCCTAAGTTTTCATAATAGTAGGGATTCTGTAACACCATCTGGTCAAGGCATATTACTTAGAAAATTGCATCTGATATCGAATACACAAGCAAATAAAAAACCCAAACTTATTTTTCTTTCTACCCTTCCACACAGAAGTTAAAAAGAACCAAAGTAACATTCAAAGATGGGTCCACAGGTTTTGGACACATGTAACTGAACTAAAAGAACAGTATATAGTATGTAGTTCCCCTTGGTAAGAGCTGGTGAGGTGAGCTGGACATGGAAGATGCTTTTTAATGACTTCCACAGCTATGGGCTTAACAACAGAGGACTGCTGGTACCAGGGACTCCTGGATTAAATTCCATCCAATTTTAGGCAGATGGGATAACAGAATCTGAGTGGTCAGGTCCTGCTACTCGTATACCCCCCAAGTTTAATGGGCTTCCTCTAGAAAACCCTAAATTTGCCTCATTTTTACAAGCTGACAGCCATGAACTCCAGACATAGCCACTCTTCATCCCAGCCCAGCTCCTCCTCTCTATATATTCTCATAGTTTTTTCTTCCTCCTTACCCCAGAATTTCTGAAGATCCAGAGGAATCTCTTCACTCCATTTATAGCACAGAACTGTCTGCACCTCTTCGAGTTTTGTGAAATCAGTACTTGTTTCTTATCAACTAGTAATCAAGCTATTGGGTACTGACGCCACGTATTAATTGTTACTTGCTTACCATGGAAACATGTAGATAAAGATGAAAAAGCCCACAAATAAAACAAGAGGAAGAGTTCATTTTTTAGATAAGAAAAGCTACCATTTCTTTCCAACCTTGCAAAAACAGAGGAACATCTAAAGAAATGACGGAAGACAAGCTTTTCATTTTCTCCGGCACTTCAGCAAACTTAGGACAAGCACAAGTTTCTAGCCTAAGGCAGATTCCACTGAAACTAAGACAACTTGACACTTCCAGTAAATGTCATCAGACAACATCCATCCAGTCTAGAAGGAAATTTTTTATTTTTGTTTTGTTTTAAATGAAGCTTACAGATTCAGTTGTGCCTTTTATTTTCCTTGGAATAGCAATGATTACTACAGTTTACGATACATAATTTAAGGAAAGTTTTTCAGGTAATAGTTATTCTATCTGAACAAATCAGAATTCTCTCTTCTCTCAGGGCCATTTTCCTCCAGTCTTACATACTCACAAAGTCCCTGAGCTTCACTCAAGTATGCAAGTACAATTAGATCACCCTCATAGTCAAAGCTATTAGTCATCTAGCCATCAAGATTAAGGATGGCAGGACTCTGGAGACCCTGTTAACAGGAGATGTGAATGCATTAATCAACATGTCATTTTGTAATACAGTTCTTGACCACTAAAATAAGATGAAGGTAACTAATACATTGAAAGAAGACCATAGTAAGATTCCTTAGGAACAATTTTAGCTGCTCTAAGAAGGTATGACAGGCTGTACTGAATATGTTATTTTCAAACAAGCACCTGTGTACTTTTTATTCCACTGCTCCTTGCATTTAAGAATAGTGCTCCACAAGTGTCCAAAAAGCTATTACTCTCCTCCTAACAAACCTAAGAACTTATTTAACAAAGATAAAGGATAAACCAAGTAGACCCTGCTATACTATCTCTAACACACCAGAAAACACTGTCTCAGATTTTATGTTTACTATGTCTGAATTTCTTTCAGCTTGTTCTGGACTATACACTCTTTGGGACAGGGACTGTCTGTAATGAGCATAATTCAATAAAGACCTGAGTGCATGTTGGTATACAGAGCTTAGCTGGTGAGCTGCTACATACTCAATCTTTTGGCAATACATTTATGGAAGAAAAACACATCAGTCCCACTGAGTTTACTCACCTCAAGCAACACTTGGTATTAGGTAGGCAACCATGAAATTTAAATTTTAATCTTGTCACATTAAAACAAATTTATAAAAGGTCCAGATCATTCCTGGCATGCATTTCCCACTCAGCCTGCACAGAAAAGGAACAGAACCTGAAACCAAATAAAGTATATCCGCACTTATAAAAATACTCTTCCTTTAACTGCCTGGCTGAGCTGTGAGATTGCTAATGAATGTTGTATAAGAAATAGTGTTTTAAAACTATGTGAATTAAAACTGCAGGATCATTTGTTGATATTGTTAAATCTAAAGCTTGCCTCAACATTTACATTGACATGGCTTTTCAAGGACTTTAACCTGCCCATATGAAAGTGATCTTGCAAAGTAAATTATATTCTAGGAAAATCCCTAATGCTAAATTGCTCTTTTTAACATGATAAGAAAATAACAAACATCCAAAAGGATGTTTCAAACACACACAAATGGACAAATCCTAAATGTCCACACTAAGAAAACAGAAAGACTACAAGCCAAACTGCAAAATGCTTAACAAATAGCACCAAAATCAAAGTAAAAAAGAAAATCTGAATGAGCCTCAAGGAAGACAGCTTGTGAACTTAGAGATCTCTTTTAAAGGTCTATGTTCAGTGACTGAAAGGAAGCTACCATTCCCTTGCTACGCAGCACCACACTTTGTGATTTGAATCAGTCTTTTTGTAGTTTTAACAAAACATTAACAAGATTATACAAAATGTTTTAATGGTAGGCCCTCCATATCTGCAATACGTCAGCATGAACAATGTGACTTATATAGCCAATATATAACTGTATGATCTATGTTTGATAATCTCAGTAATAATTAGCATCCTAGCCAGCAGTCTCAAGCATAGAAATAAGTGATTCACAAGTCCTAAGGTCAGAGAACATAGCAATGTTAATAGTGCATCAAAAAAGTGTAACTAAGCTATGTGTAACTACATTGCCCACTCCAACTACTGCTAATACTTGTCACAAGTCTCTACAAAAAGCTGTGTGTAATGAATACATGGGTCATGCATGAACATAACATAGAGCAAAACAGCCCACTGAAAGGCCTCTCAGTTCAAAAGGAAGATTAAGTTGTATTATTTGCTGCTGTTCCAGATGAAAAGTTTAGAAACTTTTAACCAACTGCACAGAAAGAGAATAAAAAGTATACATGCATTCTCCCTCCCAAATATGTAACAAAACAAAATAAGAATGCATTTGCATTTCATAACTGATAGCTAGTCGTGAGAACTCCTACAATAATCACTGAATCTCTCAGTCTACTCAGCAACTGAAAAGGGATCCACCAGCTACATTTTCCTTGTTTTGGCAACGACAGAGTCCTAAACAAAGGGTTACAACACTGAGATCATGGGATGATTTAGTGTTATGATTACATCTCGTTGCTTCCTCTTTGGACTTTTCAAAACCATTAATACCATTAGAAGTTATGGGTCTGGGGTGGGACTTCACCCTAAGGAGGAAGTTCTGAAAAGGGTGCTGGAGATAGCCAAGTCAAACCACACAAAATATATGATTACAGAATCAGAGAATCACAGAATCATATAGGTTGGAAAAGGCCTTTAAGATTGAGTCCAACCATAAACCTAACACTACCAAGACAGAGTATTAGAGTAGTACCTGCAGTAGTATTAGAGTATCAAGAAAGCAAGTGCAACATGACACAATGGAAGCTCAAAACAGTTTTTAGACAGCAGAATCCAAGTAAGGAGTAAAAGAAAGGTCTTTCTGCTCCAGTCAATCTATGAGACAAAAATGTCATGTAGGAACAACTAGGCAGAAGTTTTTTGGTGCAGCTCTGACAGCTATGTTGCACAGTTTTACTAGACAAAACAGATTGCTATCTACCCTAAAAATGTTTTAAGTGGCTATTTGCCACTTCTATTACACAAAATATGGTATAATAAAATAGTTTATAAAATATAGTATAAAGCACAAAATTGAAAAATCTTACTAAGTCAATAAGATATACATTACGCCATTCCACAAATGCGTTCTTGTATTTAACAGCACTGAAAATTAATCCTGACTGCAAAATTTCAGAAGTACAAACAGAAAGTATCTCTGCTCAGAGAGACAGAAGACAACATTATATATTCAATAAATATAAGGAGAAATTAAACTGGTGGAATGATCAAATAGGTGTAGATGGCAAAGATTAAACTCAAGAAAGGAATCTAAATTTGGATGTTTCATTTGTACCCATGTGTTTTGTTATGGACTTTTGCTCTTATTCCAGCAACAGAAGGACCTTCTCTATTCATATCCCAAGCACAGGGTGTACTATTAAAAGAGTAAGAATTACAAATAATTTTCCCTTATTATAAATAACAATGAATTTTGAGTACTTTTATCTGCAATAAGACTGTCCAAGTAATCCCAATAAACCAGGAGAAGCCATTAGCTGCTTTACTAGCTAAAGAAAAGCAACCAGCATTTTTTTATGCATCCTGAAAAGTGAGGTCAAAAGACCAATAACGTATTACAAGTAACTTCTTTAGTGATGCTAACAAATATCTCTAATTTTTGAGCCAAAATTTTCACTATTTAGGAATTTAAGCCTCAAGTACTGGCTGTATCATAAAAGTTCATCTGACAGAATTCTGCAGACTTTGTTCACAACCCAACATTGGGAATGCTTTCATCACATACAAGCTTTATACACAGGATGTACAATAGTGTTTTTGAGGGCTCTACTCCTTGAATTTGGTTGTTCAAACATCGAAAAGTTATTGTGTTTGAAGGGAAGAAATAATATTCCCTCAGCATGCAGTAATTCCTAGACAGAATTCATTTGCCTGTAATTTTTATCCATTCCTCCCAGTGTTATTAAATACTTGTTAATTATTATTTTTAGAAACTTATTGACTAAAAGAAAAATCAAGAGAGAAGTGATTGTTGAGTCAAAGGATTCTAGAACCGTCACTCTGCAAATTTAACTACCTGATGACTAAAGTAGCTCACCCTTATTTTCTTCGCCCATGTGTTGACTGGGAAGTGTTGTGTGTCCGGTACTCAACACAACCATCTATTTGAGGCATTTTCACAAAAGACTGAGTAAAAAAAAAGATATTAACTATTCCACATAAAAAGCTGATGTTTAAAGAAAAACAGCTGACACAGTTGTTTCTTTAGGAAGCACAAAAGAGAAAAAGATTGCCCAAGAGTTATTTAAGGGGAAGAAAGGGGAGCTAAAAATGCCAGAACTCAAGTAACAAAAATGAAGTAATAGATGTTTCAAAAGTCAGTGACATGAAAAGATCAGAGGGGGAAGAATACAGCTTGCATAAATTCTTCCCTACCAAGTAAATAACATTAAAAAAAAAAAGGGGGAAAAGAAAAAAGTGGGGGAGGAGGGAGAGGAATAGGAGAGAGAGAGAGAGAGAGAGAGGAAACAGCATCTCCTTTTCCCAAGCAACAAGCAGACACATAAGGAAAAAACTGGGTACTCTTCTTCAATGCATGCAGCCCAAACATGAAGTATTTGGTTTTAACCATATGAGAGAAGCATAAACACAAAGCACAGAACAGTGATATGTTCAGCATGCAATTCTTATGCTATGGCTTTCTATAATACACTGATTTTTTTCTGCATTAAAAGGGAAACATGAAATTTTGTAGCTAAATCTAAACTAGTAAAAATTTGGTTAATTGGTTCCAATAAAAAAACCCACAGTAAAACACTGAAATTTTTAATTTTTAACTGTATTCGGATTAGGTTGTTTCCAGCAAATGCAAGCTATTGTATTACAATTTATATCATATTAATAGTTTTAAGTAACACAGGTGGAAAACTGCTAGGGATCATGAAGAGGAGGAAAGAAAAGTTCTAAGACGCATTTCAACAGTGAGTAAGCAGAGACATGAAAATGCACAGCAATCAGATTTCTTATCTTTCCTGTAACCACTTTCTGCAGCCTGATTTCAGGACATCCTTTAACAGAGACTGGTTAGAGAATACAAAACTACTGGCAGTTTACACTATCTTCTACTAACAAGTCCAACACAACTTTTATGCTTGCACTACCGTTATTGTTATAAGCACTTTAAAGTAATATGATTTGGCACTGCTGCCAGAAGCACTCTCCATCCTTCTCTTGCCCTGATCATTTATTCCTGCCATGCACTTTCCCCACCACTTCTGCAACTTTGCAGTGATCAACACTGGGAAGCCGATGTGAATCAAGAGTAATCCAGAAGAAAGGTTAACCTCAATCCAGAACAATTATCCAAACTTAATCAGTAAACAACTGATTTTGGTCACAAGGCTATCTTGTAACTGCTCAAAATGATTCTGTAGATATGACATTTCAACGCAAGTTCCCGAGCAGCGTCTGAACACGTGTACGAGTGTTTGCTTCACCATCAGCAACTGTTGCCAAACTCTCATTCACATAAGTTTGTATGGATCAGGAAAAGAACGGGTCAGTCACGTTACAGCCCAGTTGGAGCTTGACTGCTTCTCCATATTATATATGTATTTTGAGATTAAGCCACAACTAGCAATATGAGCACCTAGGATTTAAGTCACAAAGTCTGGCACATTTGATCTCTTTCTGCAGTATCAACCAAACTTAAGTCTTAAATTTTCCTTTCTTTTTTACCTTCATGCGTGTGGAATGATGAGCACCAAACGTAACAAAATTAGGAATAGTTTTCCTCCTCCCAAGAAATGTACATTTTCTTTCTCTAAATTCTTACTGCGAGAGGTTTTGGCCTCTCTATATTTAGTAAAGCCCAGTTTACATGCTAAAAAAACAAACTGGATTTCCTTTATGTAACGACTGAATACACAAAGCAAAAGCCCTCTTGATTCTAGAAGATGCAAGGGGATTAACTCTGGTAGCACAGAAAACAGATATTCTGAACAGTGCAAAAAGTTTATCCCACAATGTGGTGAAAACTGAGATGCAGAGAAACCACAATTTTCAAGAAATACAACTGAAAATACATCATAATATGAGAATCAATTATACGCATATGTAACTTGCATGTAGCTTTTCATTTCGATAACATTAATCCACGTAAAACATAGTATTTTCAACATGGAGATAAAAGAAATGAGCACGATCTTGCTGCAGATTAAAACATTCATACAACATATATGGCCAAACTTTTATACTCATAAAGCAATAATTTTACAATAAAGTAACACTAAAGATTGTAGTCCAACTGTATAAATTTAGAAGTCTGAATGCAAACTGTAATAAGATTCAGCAAGGGTTAAGAGTACTCAGTCCGGATCTTTTTATTGGAAAGAAGTTATAGCAACCTCTATTTGGAAGAAGTTTAATATATACCAAACAAATGTGATTTGTCTCAAGTGATTCACAGCTCATCTTCATTGATGCACAGTCACCAATATTCAAGGAAATATCACCCAAAAAAAGTTTTAAAATAGAAAAGTAGCCTTTAAGAACAACCTAGAAAAATTCATTTAACAGCTGAAGCTTTTCTGCTAGAAAACATTTATTAATTTTAAGGAATAACAAAAAAATCAATGAAGTGACTATACCATTAACTAACTACTTGTAATGGAGACTCTTTAAATTTTAATTGAGACTAGTCAATTTACTGGTACAACACATCTTCCAAACTGCAGTACTATTGGCATCATGAACCACTGTTGCTTGTTTCCACTTTTTTTTTTTTAGTTTGTGCTCCTACATTATTATGCCAAGCACATAAGGGAGAGGAAATACAAATTGCCCCTCTTCAAAAGAGGAAGGAAAAAAAAAAACCAAACACACATAAAAACCCTTCAAGTTTTGCAGCTATTCATCCTTTAATAAGGATCATTATTTACAGAAGGTTATTCAGTATTTGTTGAGAGTGCGAGGAAATACAAAATCCATGAATTTCAAGCTTTAAACACCAGGTTCCAGTACACTGGCACTCAGAAGAAAAACAGCTTCCAGATTACACTCATACAAGGATTTTGACACAGACAGACAATGCATCTCCATGAGACAAACTAAAGGGCGATGCTCCATTTAACAGTTATATGATAGGAGTACAGTACTATGCATAGCACATAAATGCTACATAGATCTCTCATCTTGTGAGCTCCTTATTAATTGCAAGGTTTTATTCATAGGAGATGTCTAAACAGTCACACAGTAGAGTTCTACCAGTGATTCAGCATCCGTAGGTCTGCAGCAAAAATTATTTGATTTTGTGGGATAATGGGAAGGTAACTAAACCTACTCTCCTAAGTCCAGCCTGAATCTCTACCCCTTTCTTCTCCTCCAGACTTGGGGTGCAATTCTGCTACTTCCTTTGTGTTAATTCAAACCAGTATGCAACTGTGAAGTGGGCTGGTCGTGCAACCGAAACAGAAAAACCATCATCCCAAAAAGATCGTTCTGACAGATCAGTGCCCCAAATCACCTGCAGTCATGTGCCCCTTAGATCTAAGGCCAAGGCTGTGTAGGTGAATGCAAACTATCCCTTTCAGTGGCAGCCCAAAACCATCATTAGAAATGCAGATTTACACAAGTATTGAAAGACTTATCTAAACTATTCATTTGGGGGGGAGCATTTGTATATGAATTCACCTTTAATCCAGAGGAAAGCCGTAACAGTTGTTCTCTAGTCCCTACACAAATTTTAATTCTAAACAGTTTGCTTTTTGTTTGTTTTGTTTACTGCTTTAACTCTGGTTTAAATCAGTCTGAAACTGATGACCAGTAATGTAGCTGTTTGTCCAACATAAAAATCCATTTGTTCCTCCTGTACAGTACGGGAACAAATAGACAAAATACCCCTTTGCTTTAAGAGACCCAGAAACCAAGAAAAATTTTCTGTTACATCTGACGTATTTCAATCACTGTAGATCTATTATACACACACTTCCACCATCAGGTGTGACTCTTAGGAAGGTCTCATTCAGTCAGCATACTGCTACAGTAGTGTTTTCCAGATATAGCCAATAGTGCTTACATTCACTTATACAAAAAGTTTGGAAAAAATAGAAATTAAAAACAAAAAAAATAATCAAGCCGTGATTACTGCACACAACTAGAGGCTGAGAGCACTACAGCCTTGTTTCAGATATGAAATAAATACTTTTATCATTTTAATTTGAACTTAGCCCTGTAAATCTATTTATGCATTTACTCTTGATCCTCATGTTCCAGCTTCCTAAGCAGCAGTTACACGGTTAAAACCCGATGCCTATTAGAATAAACTTCTGGTGGGAAGTGCTAAGAATTCACCCCGCTGCCTACCAATCTATCCAGAAATCTGTTCTCACTCCTACTTCCTCCTGTCTGTTCCTTTCTGAAACAGCAGTAGGGGGGTTGGGAGTTTGCCTTTCCTCTACTGGATCACAGTTGTGTACATGAACTATACCGGACCATATGGCAATCTCTTTCAATTCGTAAGAGGCAAAACAAGCTCCCTACCAACCCAATCCAAAGGGATCCAGGTAAGAGAGAAAGCCTACAGATACCAGTGCTCGCATCTCCATATTCACAGAGACCAGTTACTAAATTCTGCCAATACATTAAAGTAACAAGTAGAAACTATAGAAAATGTTGCTTCAAGGATAAGAGCAGCCCTGCCCATACTCACACAAGCATTTACAGGCGCTCCAGCTTCTCTCTCCACCATACACAAAACCAGCCAGCTGCCTACATGCAACTTTGAGTAGTCTGGAGAAAAACCAAAGACTCAGATGCATTATTCAGCACGCAGGAAGGCTTTGACATAAAGAAAATTACTGTATTGAAGGAAAAACAGTGCCTGTTTAATGAGCAGCGCATGCAGAGGATGAGCCTACTCACAGGAGAGTGAAACTGAAGAGGAGAAAGGTTGAAAGCTGAAAAGAAACCTCCGTAGCTGCCTGGAAGCTGCCAGGCAGAGGCAGGCCAACCAGAAACGTAGTGGAGATGGATTTTCCTTTCGTGAAGGGAAAACATTAAAGTTTTATTGAACACCAAAGTGCAAAAATCCAATAGGAAAACAACCCCCAGACACAGCACCTCAGGAGAAATTCCACTACTTGCTCTCAGTGAAGAGTGGGTAAGTTTCTCACAAGGGCCCAACCTTTGGATACATGAAGTTGTGTTTAGCTCTTCGGTAAAACAAGGATTGTCTGATCAAATACACTGGAATAAGATCGTGCTCATTTCCGTTTCTGGAAAGTTAAAACAGATTTTTACAGAGACTTTATTTTCAATCTTACAAAATAATAATTGCGTTTTACAACACCTTTTAGCCCAGCAACCAAGTTCTTGTGTAAAATAGTATAAAATTTTGTCTACATTTCCATACTAAGTTTTAGGGAACAGGACTTACATGAGCATGCAAGGAACTGACCTGACAGAAAATAGCCCCCTCAGCTAGAGCTGCATAATTTTTTAGTTTAATTCAACTAGTAGAGTCATTAAGTATGTAACAATTATATTTGTATAATAACACAGTAATCTAATTTTCTTATTTTAACTTTACTATTCACTACTATGTTCAGAAGTTCTTTACTACCACATGGATAGCTTCTTGAGAATAATAAGAAGCAACTATATCAGAGGGAGAAGGGAGTAAACCAAAAGCAGCATAAGGTGTTGCCCATTACCTGCCCTAAAGAAACACGAAAAACACCAGAGAGACACAACTGCCAACTAGCTGGAGATATATCCAGGATCTGCCTATATTAAAACATAACTACAATAAAAGTCAAAACTGGACTACTGTTTGCCATTGCATCATTTCTTCTTCAACTTTAATATTGTACACAATGTGGAGACAGACATGGGCCGTACAGGATAAGATTGAATAATATTCTGCCTTTAATTTATAGGTGTTAATACACGTGTAATCTGCAATCACAGATCCATGACATTTGATATACTAATACCAGAAATGTTACTGTAAAGAACCCTTCACTCCTCATGTTAAGGTTAAATATTCATCACTCTCAGTTTAAGAGATTTGAATATTTCTCTCTGACCACACTTCATTAAAAAAAAAAAAGGACATAAGCAATTAAAAAAAATAAGGAATGAGGTGGCCAAGAAATTTTAACAAAATCTCTAAGCACTAAACTAAGAGAAAGCCTGACCACATCTGTATTTGCCTTAGAGAGAAAAAGTCATCCTTTACTGAAACACTGCTCTGGACATGACTAAACATTGCCACTTCCAGAATAACAAAGAAAAACAATTTTCTTTTCATTGATATGCTATGAAAAGAAGGCACCTTTGTATTTTCTTGGTTCTGCTTTATGTCATAACTGCATGTAATGAAGATTAAACATCAAAAAACTTTAAGGGTTCCAATGTTACCGTGAAGAAGTTGAAGGGTTATAACTCTCCCTCACTCAAACCCTACAATGAACACTGCAAGAGGATGTCAAAGATGCCACTAGTCTATCACATTTTCAACCTTCAGAAGACAGCTGTAAAAAACACAAACAAAAAATCACAAAAAAAACAAACCAACCCACCTTTGAAAGAAACTTCAAAATCCATGTTTAACAGCAATGAGTTAAAATACTAAATAGTCTAAAAGTTAAAATACTAAATCTTAGAAGTCCTACAGGGTGATACAGATTTCAGAAAGCTCACAGAACCTCTTTAGGAACAAGGTTCTCTAATTCATGCCACAATAATTTAAGGTTCAGTTAGTGTCAAGCAGTATTATTTCTTAAGGGCTTTTCTCAGACAGATTATATGTCAAATAGATTTAACCCCAGAGAGGTAACATGATCTTATAATAGTTATGACTAAATTACAAGTTTTAAAGTAGACAGCCATCAAAGTAAGGAGAACAGGCAATCGTGGATTCAGGAAATGTACATTCCCCCATAGTCAGCTAATGGCAACTTTAATAGGATGTGATGGATTTTTCTCCACCAGGAGAAAATACTGCCTGCATTTCTGCTTCAACAACCCACGCCAGCTGACTAATGGAGTTATATTTTTGTCTCGTATGAGGACGGTTACTTGCCCATCCTCTAGCAGTTGCAAAATGAAACATTAACAGCAGCTGTGGGGTGAATAGAAAAGCTGCTCTATTTGGTAGCCAAGATCCAAAGTACAGGCCTTTCCCCTCGAACAGTGGAGCTCATTTTCTGTCACAGGGTGACAAAAAGACACAGCACAGAACAAGGCCACTTTTAGGGCTTAAAGTAGCTAACTGAAGATACTTTTAAGGAGTAATAAATCTTCACGGGGAGGAAACGTAAAGAATTCAACAGAAATTAAAAATAGGGTTCTTGGACAGATAAGAGCCCTTGGGAGCTTAGAAGAAGTTGTTGGAAAGAAATACTGGTGGATCAAAACAGGTTTCTTAAAACAACTCTTATCAAATACTATTAAACGTAAAAACGCTTTACCTTGGCATAATAACAATCCTAATCATAACAGACTAATCCCAAAGAAACACTTCTGCCACGCTACTGAGTAATCAGCATACGCCTGCAACTAGAAACATCTTTTTATGCAAGCACTTGGGCTTCAGTCCTGCAAAAATTTAAATATATCACTCTGAGTAGACCTACAGAACTCTGTGGAAGTCTGTAAAGTTTATCACACACATAAAAGCTAACACATATTTCTAAGTCTTGCAGGATAATTGCTTTTGGCAGAATATAAATAACATTGCTCTAATGTGTTTCAGCATCATGGTCTCCTGCCTTAAGAACCAGGCATTCTGGTGAAGCCTGTCATTCTTCATATAAAGAGTGGCAGCTGCATAGCCCACAGAGACATTTAAACTTCTCTTTGCATTTCTTTAAAGTTTCAGAATAGTGTTTGGGCATTCTTTAAAAGTAGCAAGAAAGCTAACAAGTGAAGCCGATAAAAATTGCCTAGAAATGCTTTCTTACTAGTGCCATGGATACCACTGGTAGGACTGGAAGCAATTCTTAGACAAACTATCTATAGCTTCCAACACTTCCAAACAGTACATCAATTAGACTGTGGAGTTTACTAGGTATTTTTCCAGAATGCAACACACTGAGTGACAGGGCAATAACTCAATATGAGAAGCAGTCTTAATAAAGGACTCTAATGTTCACTGTACTATAGTTCAATGAAAAAGCTTAAAAATCTGCTTCAAGAGCTTTCAAATAGCAAGACAGGCATCTGAAATAATTTTAGAAACTTAATGCCAGTAGTTTGCCTAATTGACTTTTAAATGCATACCTAAAACTAGGCCTTAGATTTCTCTCCTTGTCAGTCGTCTTTATCTTTTCAGCATTGTCTTACTGTCTCTATTGCCTTTAATTTTAACTTCTAGCAAGGATAAACTTGAGCAAAGAAAGGGAACTTTGGTAACTGTCAATGCCATTGAGAATTAAAAGAATGGTATATATCACCTCCCGCAGTGACTACTGCTTTTGCGAGCCTCAGCTGGAACAGCAGTCTGTCTTGGCAGAAGGCCCAGCTCTAATAAGGGGAAAGGAATTAATATATTTTGTAGACATAGGTAGCTCTTACAGCAGGTTTACTTTTGCCCTTACATCCTCCCCCCCCCAATTTTCATTCGATACCTTCATCTCTCTAATCCCACTTTGAAAAAACAAGACAGTTTCACTGATGATACATCATCAAGATCTTACAGCTGAGAAAGCGTTGCATCCAACAAGAACAGCCCTGGTGTAATTTACTTCTAAGAAATTGTCTACAAGAAATCCAACAACACTAACAGGGGAAAAAAGTAATTTTAAATACTCAGCAGCTCTCTCAGACCCGTATGATTTCACATTTACAGTTTGTATCGCCTTGGCCCAAATAACCAGTTAGAAATTCCTTGCATTCAATTGATTTCTATTACGCACATTTTGTTTTGTGTACAAAAATGACAAATAGACCTACAGGTAAATGGAACAGACAGATAAATTTTGAAGTATTTACCTAACTTTTAATCAAGAAATCCCTTGTTTGCACCTCAGATGTATCTAGTTTAAAGTAGCATCTTTAAAAAAAAAAAAAAAACCAGTTTCCAAGTATTAATGAGCCAGCCCCGACTGACTGGAGACTGAAGGAAGATGACACAGGCAATCCCCTCCCCACTTCATGAGGTCCTTGTTCAAGGCCAAAGCCCAAGAGCGCCAGCACCTCCCAATCCCCATTCTCCTTCTGCTAAAACACTACTTTAGCATCAGAAAACAAGCAGTTGACACTGACATGACCATAAATTCAATGCATTTCCTAACAAAACCAAATTGCTAAGTTTTTTCCCTAGAACATCATGTTTACCATGTTATCTCATCACCTTATTCACATGGTTCTTGTGAGACAAACCGTTTCAAGAAAAGAAATATCCACACATTACACAATGCTCTGAAATACTCCGTTTAGATACTAAGACTAATTTCAAGTTCTAACATGCAAACATGAACAGCCAACTATACCAAAAGATTAAAACAATAATCTGGCATAGCAATTTCAGTTCACTTCAACTTCTGAATGCCTGAAAACACAACACTTGTATTAAGAACAGTTAAACCATCCAAAACTAAATTGCTGCTAAAGTAAAATGAAGTCCTACCAAACAACCACATGGTAAAGTTTTCCACCAAAGAATCAAGAAACAAATAATGTATTTCAGCTCAAACTTCCTGAGGGGGGAACAAATGCATATGGAATTTAAGCAAGTATAGCAAGTGGAAAAGTCAGAGAAAGGATGTCAGCAAGAATTTTTGCCAGATCCTTTATGGCAATTCTTATGTTTTTATGTAAAGTATTAATATCTTAAGGTAATAGCAGCATTAACATCTTAAGATAATATAGTACTAAATCATTGTTAATTTGTGATGTTCTTGGAACATTTTGTGCAGATATTAATTGCATCTCTGAAGATCTTCAATATCTGTTACCAAGTTTCTTGAACATTTTGCAAAGGGAGATTTCCAGTCTCCCAGAAGTGAGAAACTGTAGCTGACCTCTTTGTAGTTTTCAAGTAGTTCTGAACCATCATCTGCCTTGTCACAAAAACTTCTCCAAACCATTTCAAACCACAGATCTACTTTACCATTAAAAAGCAAACAAGTGAGCAGTTAAGTTCAGTGAATTTTCAATAAATCTACTCCCACTCTCCCTCATTAACTGATCTCAACTGTAAATTTGCTTTAGATGTTTCAAGAGGTGGCTATTAACTACATAGAGACAAAGTTATTTTGTGTGTCAAAATTACAGCACCAGTGCTATTTATTTAGTGAAACTGGATTTGTCAGTGTTGGTAAAATGCAGGGCATCAATGGAATTCTTTTTATTTCTATTTTAAATGGCTTGTGTACTTATGCAACTTTAGCTTATTCTGAAACACTTCACAGGCTGACAGAAAGGATCTGAAAAAAAAACCAAAAAAAAAACCAAACCCAAACCCATTGTGAAGAGTTAAGTATTTCAAATTATGTAAATAGTCTATAAAAAAACATTAAAACAAACCCACTCATAGCACATATCAGTTATACCACTACAAAACTTCATACCATTTGGGGGAGAGGATATTTAACAAGAAGTTCAGATTTACATCTCTTAAAAACACCCACAGAATTATGGAGATTTGCTTGTGAGTACCCTTTGCTGCATAGTTTTACAAAGGAGCATGAACTTCCAGACCTTCAGAGCTACAGACAGATAAATCCATGCAACCCCAAATAGTATAATTAATACAGAATTCAACTTAATTCTTCTGCATCTTGGAACTTCACTTGGTAGCAGCCTCAACCACCAGACTGGGCAACTGCTGCTGCAAGGCTACGTATTGAAATGAATAAACCACACACAAAACATATTCCTTTGTGAAGGAAATGGTATATAATGGAGCTCAAGAGACTGAATGAAGATGAATGAACAGAAGTTTTACCATTAGGAAAAAACAAACCCTAAAAAAAAAAAAAAAAAAAAGACAAGTAATACATAATCCTCTCTACTTCTGCTGTCAGATATTACAGCAATTTCTGATCATGCTCTCTATGGAAGTTAAAGGCATACAAAATACTACATGAGGCATACAAATACTACCTGGCTATTTAAACCTTGAGAAGTATCAATCTGAGCTTCTTGTGATCTACTGGAATAATGCACAAAGAAAAGGTTAGACCAAGAGAACTTTCCACTTTTTGACCAGCATTGTTATTTCCAAAGGACATATCCCAAAGTCAAACAGAAGCAATTCCTGACAAAATTATTTGCTGAGCTATAGTAAGAACTCATTGCAGAGGAAAGCAAAAATAGTCCTTTGGAGAACACCAGTTTCCAGTGTAAATAAAGACAACAGAAGTTGCATCCTACTGAAAACACGATACAACCAAACTGATTTTCTTAGTTAATAATAAAAGCTTGAACAGCATCTTTCAATTTGACTGTTAAGACTGCATTTCTCAGGAATCAAATATACCATTTTATTATATAGACAAAATAAGGGAATATTTGTCTCAGCCATAGAATACCAAAAATGCAAAAAAATCCCCTCTCACCAAGTACACCCTAGATCATAGATATTAATGCTGTAACTGGGAAATTACAGTTATGCTTTCTCCACTGTAAAACACCTAAGTTAGACAAGAAACAAAAAATGTAAAAACCAGATCCTTTCTACTATAGGATACTATGATGTCTGCACTATCTGATTGTAATTGCCTTGGAAACTGTGAAGCAACCTCAGAAAAGCCGGCCAAAATTACTCTTGCCCTTGAGAAGTGACACTTGTTTCTTCCCCTGACATGTGAAAGTTAATTAGGATAGCTCTTGC
Source organism: Mycteria americana (assembly GCF_035582795.1). Classification (NCBI taxonomy): domain Eukaryota; kingdom Metazoa; phylum Chordata; class Aves; order Ciconiiformes; family Ciconiidae; genus Mycteria; species Mycteria americana. The sequence goes on from NC_134369.1 coordinate 39,044,504, forward strand.
AACTTCTCTGCTGAAATGATCTTTTTCTGAAGCACATGGCAAAGATTTGGATCATCACGCCTTATTTGGGATGATATATTGATCAAAGCTCATTGTTTGCACCCTCCAGATGGAAGGAGCATGAGGACCTTAAAGCTTACTTAAAGCTTTTACTTCATCCATTGAGCTTCAGTTGTGGGGATCAGATTTGCCAAAAGATAGAAAAGCCAATCCTATACCTCCCAGTAGCTGCTCAGGCCTAAAAAACCAGCTGACATAACAGATTTGGTTAACTTATTTCCAGTTATTCCACAAGCCTAATCCATACAGTTTGATTTTGTTCATAAAAGCAGCTATACATATAATTGTAGCTCTACTTCAGGAAGATTTGCTCACAAACATAAAAAAAGTTGCATTTTCTGTAGTGGAGAAGTCACTCAACATTGATTTTCAACATTTCTGTAATGTCTCTCCTTTCATTGCTGAAAGGAGGATGAACTTGAAGCCTGTGGGAAGCATTCTGTCGTTCTACAGCAAAGGAAACACATGCTTTTATTTGGGTTATGTTTTTGTTGTCCCAGAGTAGCAAAACCCACACTTCTTGCTAGCATTGCCCAAGGGTAAAACCCTGATATTAAGACCGGTAAGGGTGCTCAGTGGACTGGTCAAAATGTCTCAAAGAGACACTATCCAGTGTCTTATTTTCCAGAGAAGCTTTTCAGGATAAGCTGTATGAAAACACTAATACAGAGAAATGCTCAGAAAAATGCTTTCTAAAATGCTAAAAACAAAACAAAAGCTACAAGGATGGGTGTCTCTAAAAGCCAACACACTTCAAAACACAGAAAGATATGCCACTTTCAGCAGTAAAACCAAACAAATATATATACACAAATAACAAAATAACTAATGCAAGAAAACTACAGTTTTAAAAAGGTACAGGAGAGAAGGAAAGAGAGGAGAACCTGAAAAGCTCCTCTAATTAGACAACTAAGCTTATCAGTTTTACCCTAGTTAACCACAACTTACTGCAGAAGAAGGAAAATAAAAGGCCCCCACAGGAAATTACACTAAACTATAGCATTCTAAATTCATGTCTTGTTCTGGAATAGCTTCCCTGAATAGACCTGTTCTTCATCCAGAATTCAACTAATAGATGAAGAAGAGCTCATGTTTTCTACATTGCTTCAGGGGAATGAATGTGGACATATTCTCCCTTTGCAGGATTTGCAGGCAGCCATAACAGAGAAATGAAAGGTAGTGAACTCCTGCACTGCCAACCTAGGGAGTTCAAAGAAAAACAAAAACTGGTTTTGTATCAGTGACAAACATACAACATGCTTGCACAAGTATCTCCTTTACACTGTGCAGAGCACCCTAAGTATATAACGTAAGATACTTAAAAGCACGTGATAAGGCAACACCACTTCAGCTTCTTCCAAAACCATTTCCAAAAAGTCCTCTTCACCTCCCAAACAACCTGAAAACAGAGAAGTGTCTAATCCCATAACAAGATTCCCTCAGCCTGCCTGTAGCCAAGAGGCTGGGGTGGACGTATGGTCACAGACTCAATATTCAGTGCCCCAGGCAAATGCTTAACCGATTTCTGCAAATCCTCCATTACCTAACCCGCAGTTGTTAACATGCACGATTCTTTTCCATCACCATAGTAACAAAGCACGTACATTTTAAGGTGCATATGGGGGCTCTTCTAGAGGATGTGTCAAGTTGAATACAGCTAAGACAATACAAGATATTTTAAGCTAGACCCGTTCAGTAGAAATACAGAAAGCATGAAAGCACCATGCTAGAGATCATCACAGGACTGTTTAAGCAGTGGTTACACATCCATTAAAAAGTTTTCTGGAGGCTGAAAGAAGTAGAAGATGAAGCAAGATTCAGTCAGGACATTTATGGGGCCTAATGCATAAAAACAGCTGTGTAGTAACAGCCCGATTTTAGACACACTAGCTTCTTCAGGAACCACACAGCAGAACATAGTAAAAAATTTTAAGAACAATACACTTTACCCACCAATTGCCAAAAAAAAAAAAGAAAAAAGGTAAAAAAAGATCTAGTTAGAAAAACATATTTACTGATTAAGAAATTACAAGCAACTGGCATCTTCGTTTCAATGACAGCCACAAGTACTTTGCACTTACATGCCTGAAGTATGACAGTATTCCTGTAGCATACATGAGTGACACCACAAAAACCCAGGCTTAATGGTAACCCATATGTTAGGAGCCTCCACAGCAAATATGCCTGTACATGTCAACAGCCTAACTGGCACTCTGCGACTAGCATGCTAGACGCACATATTCCACAGTGGCATGACTTCTCGTAACAGATGTCATCAGCGCCTTAAGAGAACCAAACCAAAAGCAAGTTCAACATAACAAATTTATTATTCCCTCAAATAACTTCTCATACTACACCAGAGCAAGCTTCCAAATTGGGTGGAAAAAAACCCCAACACCAAAACCCCAACTTTCAGATAAGAATTAAGAAAATCATGCTAGCAGAAAGAATATAAGAAACAGCATGCTACAAGTCTGGATAGAATTACAGCAATATTACCAACAACTAAAATACTCCCACAGTTGAAAGCTGAAGATTAAAGACTAAAACCAGACTAAACTGCAGAAACAAACAAACAAAATAACCCTAACAAACTTGATAGAACATTGCTTTACTTTTCAATATTAGTATTTATAGTATTTTAATGCTTATTAAGATGCAGTCTTCAACTACACAGCACCACCTGTGCGTGATCAGAAGGTGCAGTCCTCCTCTCCGGCACAGGATGAGCAGCAAATGAGGCAAGGGGCTCAAAAAAAGAAAATGGGCGTTTCCTAGTATTGAAGGTTTGTGAGCAGAACCCAGGCAATCTGATTATATTCCTGGGTCTCTCTCATTATCAAAATCATCAAAATTCATACCCCCTGGCCACATGGATTATATTTGCACAAACAATCTCAGTTCTCAAGCCTGAAAATTCTCAGGCATTTCATTTTACAACTTTGCATTCCCTTGGCACGCTCATTATGTACCATTGGTACCAGCAATCATAATTGCTTCTACAGTTTTTTTTCCTTAAAATCTTGCAAAATTAAAGTAAGAGACAGCAACCCCAAAATTTGTTTGCATAACATCAGTAGCACAGATCAGTAGCATTTGAACTACAAGTGGAACTTGTAGTGAGATAGATAATTACCCCTGAAGAGGGCACAGACATACCTATCCTAAGACTACCCTACTAGGAAACTTGAATCTACTCTTGGTCCTAAAGGGAGCAAAGAGCAGTGATTAGCAACAGTAACTAGTGCTAAAAACATACAGGTTTGGTACATAAGGTCAGCCACTTGCGTAGATTAAAAAACCCCCAGGATTTCCCATTTCAAATGTATAGACCTCAATTATAAATCCTGAATTAGCTTCTTTACACCTTTCAAAAACATGTTCCTGTTCAAGGCTCAACATGTATCAGCCTCAATCACAGGCTTCATATTAAGGCATGCTGTACTGCGATCCAGAGTAAGCACGCCATGCACAAAAAGAAATACCTAGGGCACAGAGTCCTTCATCACGTCTGAGAGGCTGAAAAGTTTCTAGGAAGCTACATAAGAATTCTGTACTCCCACCTTCCACTGCCCTTGCTTAATCCTTTCAAAAGGTTAAAGAGAGAGAAATCACTTCTGCCCTTAAGGTCTATACCACTTCACCAAAACAGTTCTGCACAATTTCTGAAAGAAAAAAATCCCAGGCAGGAATCCTCACTGAGAGTTATATTTTACCAATTCTGGGTTTATTTAGGGAAGGCAGTCAGTCTCAGTAACAATTTTTACTAAACCTGACACTAGTTTTCAGTAATTACTTGTTTTATTAATGAAATTCTTGATACTTCTTGTTGCTATGCTTGTTTATTCACAGCATTTGACTTCACTAAAACTGAAATAAATCAGTTTCATTTTTGCTTTGACAAACTTCAGTTAGTGTCGCAACTCATCAGTACAAGTCAAAGAAAAAGGGTAATTGTCAACAGTTGTCAGATCATCTTGGGGAAGACCTATTTATTTGGTACTGTTTTTCTGGAGTTTCTTTTAAGAAAAAAAAAAAAAAAAAAAAAGAGAAGAGGACAACTCTTCCATAGACTTTAATGACGCCTGCTTTCGCAAACCATACAAGCCAAACATCAGCTCACCCAATTTCTTTAGGGGTTCTGAACAGGTAAGTGCTTGACTCGCTGTAGCAGAAGTATGGATTACAAGACTTCCTCACTTAACTAAAATATCACAAACAGCAGTCATCAAAATTTTTAAACACAAGAATGAATACATCGCGGGGAGGGAAAAAAAAAAATCTTTATCACCTCATTTTTAAGATGGTTTAGATATTTCAACACTACATATTTGGGGAATTCTTCTGCAGTGCACACATGAAAAATATTTTCTTCTGAATGGAAGTTTGGTATCAGGCAGCAACGCAGAATGGAGCACAGTAACTGCTGAAGTTTGTATGGCCTATTTTCCCTGTTTGAATTGAAGTATTTACTGTCATATGACTGTGAGTTCTTAGAGAAAAAATGCTTGTGATCTCCTTGCATATATAGATGCATTTATCATCATTATATTGGCACTTTTAAAATTATTATTTATTTTCCCCACCTTATTTGGAGCAATGGGAATTAGGGCCTGCAACTGTGTGTAGCAAGCCAGTTAGTATTTAAGCGGAGCCACATTTATAAACAATTTTAGTACTCAAAGCACTTAAACGCACATTTTTTGTCCCTTAGCATATCTAAAGATTTGTTGGTCTTTTTATTTTTTTTAAATTCTTTTATTGTCATACATAGGAGAAAAACAGTGAATATAAAGCACTGAGTATAAATAAATGAATATATATTCTTTTAACAAACTGATAGTACAGATATCAGCATGAACATTATGTAAAAGATATGCTTGAAAAGATGTGAAAACACATGCACTTAAAATGCCTGCTTACTTCCTACAAGTAAGTGCTGTTCAATACCACCATAATCTTACAGACTGATTCCTATTACAGATATTTTTCAAGTAGGAGAGATACCATGTTTACCCTGGTACCATATACCATAAAATATGTTACCATATGCAACATGATACCACCTCCTGTATGAGGAAAAACCACAGGGAGTAGTGCCAGCCAACAGATTTTACTAGATCATAGTCTAAGCACTAGCAAAAAAAAAAAAAAAAAAAAAAATTCCTCTCTTACAGAGTACAGGAAAAGTAAGCACAACAAAAGCATGTATTACTATTGTATTAAGTCTAGAAACATATGTTAATACAGCATACCAAAAGAGCATCCAGTCCTCTTCCTTCCCTCAAAAAACAAGTATCACTGAAGATTATTTCTGCTGAATACCATGACTGGTTAGAAGACACACCTAACAAAGTATTAGAAAGTATAAAAAATGTTGCAAATATGTTTACATCTTATTGAATTTTATTTTGGAATATTTGTACCACATTATTTGCCAATAATTAAATAAATACTTCACAGCTAGACGTGCTTTCAGAAAGAGGAATTAGTATTTTCAAGGGAGAGAAAGGAGGAACAAATTTTGTATTTTCAGGGACCATTTCATTTCTGTTTACAACCAATTCCAGCCATTCAGTAACTGTGGAAAATGTGCTAGTTAAAATTTGCTTGCTCAAATGTTGTTGCACATTATAACAGAGAGGAAAAAGACAAAGACAGTTCCTTTTTAATATAACCATAAAGAAACTGGGATCCTCAATGACATGGCAACTCCCAGCCATCTTTCAAATCCCTTTAAGGAAAATGCAACATGTTCCAATCGAGAAAGAAGAATAAGAGTGAGCAAGCAGACATTTAAACATTAGAACACCACCATTTAAGACAACATACATTGTAAGGTGTATCATAGTTACTTTTTTTGAATCAGGAGAGTAAAAACCAAAAAAGACAAAAGTATTTTCTTTCTCTCCTTTTTAAACTTGTGTCAATATTCTAAAAAGTATTTTTTTTTCCTGGTGTTTGTCATACCCCATCAAGTTGTCACCAATACATACAATTTCTCCAGATATACATAAGAATGGGTAAATAACAAACAAAAATGCTAGCGTTCAGCCTAAAACCCACCAGGAATGCCCTCAGCTTTAATCCTGTGACTTCCAATCCTGTCAAGATATATTCCTTTCAAGAAACATCTCTACTTTTGAAACATATGCTGACATCCTCACTGCCACTTTAACACTTCAAGAACATTAAATTTTAAATAAACAAACAAGGGAAACATTTGTCATTTTTTAATTTAAATATTATCACTGGCTTCAGTCATGCTGCAACATCCAGAAAGCATTTTTCTGCAATGCCACAGTAATCAAGGAATGTTGCTAAGGTGAACCTTTTTTGGTTTTCTTAAAATAAAATAAAATAGAAAAACAAACAAACAAACAACCCTCCCCCCCCCCGACTCCCAGATTATGTAACATGCAAATTCAGTTTCACCTTCCAAATAGTGTCATGTAACATAAAGCCAAAGAGATAGCAAGAAGCAGTTCATAAGACTGGAAAAGCCTTGCCAGGACTCTATAAAGAACCACTCCCCCAAAAGAAAATATATCAGAATTGCAATGATTTCCTATAATCAATTGGTTTAGAAGATGCTTTCCTTAAAAAAAAATTTCTTACTTTTTACAAATTCCTTACATTAAGGGATGAAGAATTCCGAAGTCTATATATGCCCTAAATAGCAGAAAGAAAATTAGCCTGCTGAAAATTGTTAAAATCCTCCCAGAACTAAGAAAACCAAACTAATTATCTTTACTTTCTCTGATACAACTTCATGCTCATCTTTCAGTATTTGGGCTTGTAATACAAGGAGTTCTGAAGAACAAATAAAGTATAAACAGTATTTTCATAACTACTGAAGGAAGACATGCACATATCAAGTAAGTATTATATTTTAAAAATCTAGTTCAGCTTTACTTTTTCAAAATCAACACTTGAGGATGTTTATAACATCATAATCTAGAGGCTGTTAAGCACACAGCATTAATATACACTCCGTGTTTCTTTAATTTATAATCTCTTGAATTACGTTATCTACGAAAATGATTATAAGATTACCTATATGTAGCAAAACAATTAGCATATGACAGTAAAAAATCTGTAAAAATACAGTATGTAAAATAATCTCTGAATATAAATCAAGAGCACAAGCATTCCCTGAAAAAGCAAGAGGCCACCTGCAAGACAGAGGAAAGTAAACAAGCCAATAAAGCAGTGCTCCTACTTTTCAATAGCAGCAACTCAGACTCCATCTTAAGCCTGTCATCATTCATCCCTACTGAATGGGGACTACATAACGTAACAATTATTCTGTTTTACCTAACACTGAAATTCAGTAGCATTTCTAGACAGCAATAAAATCCACCACCAAAACAGGAATTTGGTACAGTGCTTGCTGACCTGCCTCCTTTGACATTATTACGTTAAGTTGCATGAACAGCGAATCAACCCACAAGTCCACAAATCCTACTAATTCCTTCATTTAAAAACTGATAGTATTTGTGAACACCACACTGTGTTCATGCTGACCACACCAATTGCAAAACACCACTGCGGGAGGGAATATCTGGAGGTATAGAAATACCCTCATTTAACTAATACCTAACTGACAAATACAGTAACATCATTACAAGAACAATGTAAAAATCACCACCAAAGATTCATCTGTGACAATCAGAATTTTATAAGGCTGCCTTCCATATGTTCATGACTGACAAGAAACCTAGTAGTCCTTAATGCAGCTTTTTAATTAATCTTTCCCACCACCACTGAGAATTTAACATTATCAACTGCAGTCAAACTCTAGATACCGCAAATATTTATATCTTACTCCACAAAATGAAGTTTTATAAACAAATAATAATGCTCAATTACCAGAATATTCCCGGTAGCCACAATGACACAAAATGCATTGCAAAGTACCCGTATTCGCCTTTATATGCCAAGAGATTTGTTAATGAATTCAAGGCCATTGATGTAATCAATTGTACTGATAAAATTAAACACAGTGAACTTTTCACATATGATAAATTTCAATTTGTAGATCTGCCCTATTTTCACAAACGGTTTATTTGGAGTTTCAATTATATCTCCCAATCATTTAAGTGACACGCTTGTGCTATGTGCAAAATCAACCAAAGAGGAACGACGACTCTAGCCTCGCCAAAAATGCTGTCAAAAAAAGCAAATGAAACCGAGAAGAGAAATATTTTTCTTATTTTTCTTCTGATACTGTAATAACCAAAGTAAAAAAAAAAAAAAATCTATTCTTTGAGAAAAAGCACTATTTATAGTGCTTTTAGCTCTGTAACATTTAGCTCTATACATTTAGCTCTATAACAACACTGAATTAACTCAAACCAAATACTGTATGTGAGCCTTCCTTTCTCATTTTAAGTAAAGATTAGTAATCTTTCAGGTGCTCTCTTAGGTTGCACGAACAACAACGCCTCCTCCACTCCACAAATGTATAATTAAGGATCACCTTAGCGTAATTTGTTAAGATAATTAAATAGTGTATTCATGAGCAGTGAACATCACCATTTTAACACTGGCAACCACAAAACAGTTACATCAAACAAATACGTTGTCTGCTTCAGGGATCCTTCATCACTAAGTTTCATTCGATTTTATTTTTTGGAAGATTTCAAAATATTTAAAATCAAAGTTAATACACTGACCTCTAAACAGTTTCTGCCATATTAAAAACATTTATCTGTTATTCTGATATTTCAGAGGTCTCTTCAGCCATGGCACAGGTTAAGGAGAAATGATGATAGCTAATCTGCCATAAAATTCTCAAAGTAAAGAGAAAAAAATTAACTGCATCGCTGATTTCTACCAATTTAGTTGTCTTCACTGTTACCCGAATTTTATAATAGGCAACATTTTCAGATGTCTCATTAGGTATGACCGACTTCCTTCTACACTATGTTGATATCTTGCAATGTAAAACAGTATTGTTCAATAAAATGTAAATTACCCCAAATGGATTAACATACTGTCTTGAAAACACGTTCATAAGAATGAATTTGATTTTCAGTATCTTATTTTTGAGTCAGTATTTCTGGAGGGGAAAATATTTCAACGTTTTCTGAATAAAACTCTTCCCTGCTTAAATGTTAGACGGTACAGCGAGAAGGTATTCCTGAACTAATGCTCCTTTATAGGAAAAGGACAAACAGAAACCATAAAAACAACTCCCTCCCCACCATCTTTACAGTAACTTCCCATGCTCGCAGCCATAAGACCTCTTTCTGCTGCCCTCTCCGATAAACCTGCCGGCCTGCCTCTCCCTTCCCTTGCAGGTCTGATCTGCGAGGCTGCTGAATGCAGACACTGTACTGCACTGTGAATGGACAGCCAGGTATTTTATGAATGGAGCGGATCACGTGCTCCCAGCACCTCCCCGAGCTGATATTTCCCACATAACTGTGTCAACAAGCAGCGAACAGCACATATTAATACAGCAGGTCCTGGAGACTTTCCTCCGCCAGCCGCTGGCTGCAGGCTGCTCCTTAGCACAGGAGCAGCAGCTCTGGGCACTCTGCAGGGCAGGTCTGCCGCAGGTCAGCGGTGATGACAGCAATTTTTTTTTTGTTATTTTTTTTTTTTATGAATGGAGATTGTGGTATGCAAATGAGAGCGATTCACAAAAAAGGAAACATGGCGGCGGCCCCAGCGCCCGGCCCCGCGGGCGCCGCAGCGGCTCCCGCCCGGCCCGGCCCGCTCCGCGCAGCGCTCAGCGCCGCGGCCGGCAGCGCGGAGCTCCGCCGGCTCCGCTCCCCTGCGGGGCTCCGCCGCCCTTCGGGGCTCCGCTCCCCTGCGGGGCTCCGCCGGCGCTGCTCCTCGGGGGCCAAAACCGTATTTCGGGGAGCGCACGGGAAGGTGCGCAGGCTTCGCTCAGGGGAAGGCAGCGAACTGGGAAATCGGCCTTTCCTGCCGGCGGAGAGCCGTCCGCTCCCCGTCAGCCGGGCTCTCCATCCACCCACCGCTACCTGCCAATACAATGGGCGCAGCGCTCCCTCCCCATCGCCATGGCCGCGGCCGGCACCCGCATCATTCATAAAATCAGCCTGAGCAAATACCGACATGGCACATCGTAAGGCTACAGGTCGGGGACTGTAGCCATCAACCTCAAACTTCCCGATAATATTAGAAGTTTCAAACTACTTTCTATTTGTCTTTCAATGCCATAAAGAAGTCGGATGTTTTCTGACAAATATTTATCTCCGCTGACCCAAAACGTGTTTCAAAGACAGACTGTGCGCCGGGGGATACAGCCGCACAGACACACATTCTCCTCTGGATTTCCTCCAAACCAGTCACATTAAAAATATTAAGAGATCCTCGAACTGTCCCCTTCCTCTTTAAAAAAAAAAAAGTCCCAAGTGCTCATTAAAAGGGGGGGGGGGGGGGGGGGAAGGCTTTAGGGTAGGTTTAAGCTGTATTTACACTGACTGACTCATCCAATTAAAATTCAGGAGCAGTTTCCTGCAGGATGAAGCTCCCACACACTAGTTTCCATGTGAAATATCTACAAGTAATAGGATATTATCAGAGGTGGTACGTGCCGATACCTCTCTGGGCATTGAAAGCCCATCCTCCCCCTCCAAGACACCATCGCTACCTGCACCGTTTTCTACCGGGCTTTAATTAAACCACGCTTTTCTGGCCGCTGGCTCGCAGCCCTGCTAAACCAAGCTCCTTCACAAAGAGGCAGCTTCTGGGCTTCCATGTACGCGAGCAGAAATGCGCAGTACGCGCACGGGGAGGCCAGGACACGTACGTGCGCGGGCAGAAGCCCCGCGGGGCGCGGAGCCGGGGGGACGCGCCGAGCCCCAGCCCCAGCCCGATCGCGGGGCGGAGGGCAAAACCGCCGCCGCGGCGAGGGGGAACGGCCGCTTACTCGTTGTTAGAAGTCGCCGTCTCTTCGCTCATTTTCTCCTCACCGCGATCCGACCGGGAGACGGAGCAGCACCGACGCAGCCAGGGCGCAGCCAGAACTCACCAGAAACTTCACCATTGTTACCCCCCCGGTCCGCCGCCCCCGGCCAGGGCACGGGCAGTGTTTTGAAGTGAGGGAGAGGGAGGGGAGAAGGGGGGCGGGGGGCAGAGCGATCTTTATCCTGGAAACACGAAATCCTGTTGTCCGGCGCTGGAGCGTATTTCCCCCTGTCTTTAGAGATGATGATGACGATGATGAAGGTAGTGGTGGAAACAGCAGCAACAACCACGGATCTTCTGCTCTTGCTCCCAGTTAAAGGGGAACGGAGTGGTGGAGACAAGGGAGGGCTCCCCGCCGCAAAAAGCTGCACCGCACCGTCCTCCCGCTGCAGCTCATCTCCCGCTGCAGCCGCCTTCGCTGCTGCCCTCCTCCTCCTCCTGCTGCTGCTGCTCGGCCGCCTCCCTGCCCGCCCGCCTCCCGCGCCCAGCCGGGGCAGGCGGCGGCGGCGGCAGAAATTCCTCCAGACACCGGGGCCGCCACAGGCCGGGGCAGGCGGGGGAGGGGGAAAGGGGGGCAGAGCCGCTCGGCTGGGCTCTCCCACCCCCTCCAAAGCGACGCCGAGCACTGCGGAGGGAGGACGAGCCGGCCCCAAGGAGAAGGCTGGTGACGGGGGGAGGGAGGCGTTTTAAACCAGCCTGGGGGTGGGAAGGGGGGGGACGGAGGAGAGAGAGGATGCGTCACGGCTGTTTGTGTGAGGAGAGGAGCGGGGAGGGAGGGGAAGAGGAGCTGCCAGGGCGAGAGAGGAGCCCCCGGCCGCAGGACGAGGGGGAGAGGAGGGAGAAAGCCCGCGGGGAAGTTCAGCGACAGCGCTCCCTCCCCGGCTGCAACTCCATTAGCGGCCGCCGCCTCGGCTCCTCGCCGCCGCCTCCGCCGCCTCCTCACAGGAAAACTGGGCGGAAGCGTTGACTTCAAGCTCCTTCCGCCGCCACAGCTTGATCCAAAATAACCACGGGGGAAAGGGAGGAGGGAGAAGAGGGAAGAGCGAGGGGAAGAAAGTAATCCCCTTGACCCGGCGCCCGCCGCTGGACGGGCCCGCGGCGCCCGGCGCCCGCCCTGCGCTCGAGTTTCCTGAAAGTAGTTCCCTGCCCCCGGCGCTGCCTCACGCGCCTGCTGAGGAGCCGCCGCCGCCGCACACGCACGCACGGCGCCGCGGAGGGATACGCGAGCTGCCCCGGCGTCGCCCTCCGTCCTGCTCCGCCGGCGCGGGCAGGGGCTCGGGCTCGCGGGGCGCCGCGGTGGCCGCTCCCGCCCTCGGCCCCACCGGCCCCGGCCCCGGGCGAGGGCGCAACGCCAGCGCGGCCGGCGGCCCCTGCTCGGCGCGGGGCTGCGCAGACCCCCGGGGCCGCCGCCGTGAGGCGGGGCGGGCAGCACGGGGTGTGGCGGGAGCGGGCCGCTGGCGGAGAGGGGGCCCGGCCCGGCGGCGGCCTGCAGCGGCCGGGGGGCTCTGGCGGGCGCGGCAGAGCGCCGGCGGGCCTCCGCCTGCGGGATGGGTTTCCACTCTTCTACTTTTTTAAGCCGAAGAGAATGTAAGCGCTAAGTGTGCGGCAGCCGCTGGGGAGTGCGGGGAGCTGGTGAAGCGGGACCGGCGGTGTCCTGTTCCCGATAGCTGGCACCGGTATCTCCTTCGTTACAGCCCGCCGTTAGCCTCCGTCTTCAACAGAAATGCGCCGGTAAAGAGGGTGGACTGGCGAGGCAAGAAGCGCGGTCACGTTAACCTGGATCTGCTCTTCTTCAGGCGATGCCATGTGGGGCTGTCACCGCTGTACCACCTCCGAAGGCGTGGTGCACGGCTCACCTTCTCCCTTTGAAAGGGGAGCCCTTTTGTAATTAGTTCCTTTACTCTCTAAATCGGGGAGCGGTTCTAAGCGGGTGATGGCACAGGAGGGTGTCTGAAACCCTGACTTGGCCTCTCTTTCTAAACGCACGCTGAAATGGAGGCATTTGTAGTTGATACAGGTAAGCAGTGAAATCAAGATGCAGCAGCAACTGAACCCAAATCCCTTTTCAGGAACTTAACATGGTAAACGTGCTGCTTGATCGGATGGAAAAGCGGAGCAGTGCTGCAAGCCCTGAGGACGCAAAAATCATGAGTCAGACCATCAAGTAAATTAGATTATAATAAAAGATTATATTGTGGTTTTGTCTGCCGGTTGGATTTTGATTTCTTCCTGCCTAGTCTTTGTATGCATGCTTGCCAACTGGTACATCTTATTGTCTGAAATTTATGGAGTAAAATATTGTGGTGCTACTGTAAGAGACATCACTTCCCTGATGCACATTCGTTATCCCCGGCTTCTTGGGTACTTCCTCACTTTTTCACAGCTGCTCTCCAAGAGCCTTCTCTGTCAACTAATGCCATTTCAGTTCTTTCTGTAACTGCAGGATTTCTTCCCAACTCTGGTGGTGTCATAGGAGCAGCGATGAGCTGTTCTCTCCTCTTCCTGTTGGAAAAAGATGGGGCGAGCTCCCTTGGCGATAATAACGTGTCCGATTCCCACACTACCATTGGTCGGCTGCTTTTCCCAAGGAAGGGTGAGACTGGAACATGGGAAATGGGGAGAAGGAGATTTCACCGTTTCAAGGGAACCTGGAGTGCCTCACGTCATCGTAGGCCAGACTACAAACTTGCAGCATCTGTTTGAATGCACAGAAACAGGGCAGTATTGCATTTATCAAGGGTGTTTGTTAAGGAAATTCTTCCTTTTCACCTAAGGTTCGAAGTACAATTTGCCTATGGGTCTCAATGATGTCCAAAGATTTTTCTTGAAGACTTTTCCTTTTTCTGTGTGATTGAAAACTGTAAGAAAATGTTGCAGTGAGGAAAAAGCATGTACAGTTTCAGTCAGGTTTTTATTTTGAGGGGTGGTTAGTTAAAGCATTTTAAACCTAAGTTTATTTTTACCTTATAGCAGGCAAGAAAAGGCGCGTTTTGTTTCTAGATCGTTTATGTTCGTTGCAGTATTCCTAGGGATCGAAATTCTGTGTTTCTATAAGAGGGTTCTACCATAAGCATAATGGAAAAATTATAGTAAACTACTGTCACGCGCGCTCTGATAAAGGGCCTATAACACATGTTCCAAGCAGCACACATCTCAAACCTGCCGTAATAATGCTTGCTTCCTTATCTGGGAGGCTTTTGGAGCAAAATTTCCAATTGTTTTGTAAAAACATTTTTTTTTTCCTAAAAGAGTACACTCAAAAATGGATCAATTATTCATGGCACAACCTCATCCAAATACTAAAAATACATTACAAACCCATTTTTGTACAATTTTACAAGACACATGAATCAAATTGAGTATTGGATGGGACCCTCCTCAAGTGTTTTGAAACTCAGCTATGGGGCCATAGTAGTATTCTACTTGGCAATGAGAATTCTTTCAGAGAACTTTGTGACTGGCAGATAATGTGACTTCCTGCTAATTTAATTCTCATTTTCTACTGGCTTCAAAGTTGAAATATTTAACATTCTGTAAGCTAATGGTTTTATTAAGATAATTTGATTAATATGATCCTGTACAAGAATGCTGAAGAATCAGCATTGATCAGCTCAGTTTGTCAGATGGTGGTATAGCTGTATTGAGATGCACCTGAAGAAAGAGACATGTTGATGACAAGAAAGAGCATTAATCTGGGGTTTTATTTCAAATTCCTTAAATATATTTAGGGAAAAAGTGATTTTCATCATGGCAATTCAATAAAATGAACTGTTTTATAATATACCACAAATAATTTCAAATCATTTCAGTCTCCTTAAGGTTTTTGTGTCTTTATTAAGAATAAAACGTGTATTCAGTTGTCAACTGAAAATGTGAAACTCATCCTGCGACTTTTCGTTGTCTGTGTGGAGGGGGTAAGGGGGAAGGGCCCACCGCTTCTTCACCTGCGGTGGGTCTTCAACTCCTGCAAGCAGTCTCGCGCTGCGGTATGTGTAGCGGAGGTCTTGCAAGCAGTTTCTGTCCCTTCACCTGAATATCATAAAGAGAACAGAAAATCTGCACTGGTCTGTGTCTTGATTTTGAAATCCTGTTTGTTTACCTCTGCCCAGGTTGGAAAGATCAGAGAACACATTGGCGTCCTTTTGCTGAGCAGCAGTTGGTTTCAGGGCCTCGCAGGTTCATTTTTTGGAGCAGAAATAAGTGATCAGGTGTTTTCAATGTAAATGGCTTATTTCAGAAGTATGTGTGAGCGCTGCCTGTGCAAACAAGGCAGAAGCAGGCTAGGCACGGGTGACACCATTCAGAAACCTCAGACAAATGGCCACTTCATGTCCCAAGCACCACATGTTTTGGGGTCTTGTCTTCATACATTCTGTGCCTCTTTGCTTTCCGATGTTCCAGACTGTACAATTTAAATATCCTGAGTTGAAATCTGGCCTTCCTGTATATGACCTGGAAAAGATAACTCTAAAAATGAAAGCTTCTAGTACTTTTCACTAGAGCTTCTGAGGTGTACTCACTCTTTGGTGTAGGTACAGGGATGGCTTAGCTAGAGACAAGATATGCCCACTATGGGATGGGACAAATGTGGTTTAAAATTATGATTTTTTTACATTGCTTTTGATGTTTTCCTACATTCAATGCCTACTTTAGTTGCACTTTACAAAAACTAATTTATACCTCAATGCCATTGCTCCGCGGTAACATTTTGGTAGCTGTGGACCTCTGAGGTGCAAGTATTCTCTGGCTTTGCTTCCAGAGACTCTTTTAAATGAGAAATGGGGAGGCAACAGTTACTGCTAAAGGAAAATGAAGGCAATGTATGTAGTTAGGAAGGCATGTAACATACAAGGAGAAATCTATGTAAGCAAAATAATAATCTGTATTCTGAATTTCTGTATTTTTGTAATCTTCACACAGGTATGCATCCCAAACTCATCAGTGTTTGTCCTTCTGTGACTAACACTAGTCTTAAAAATGCTCAGTTAACCAGGAGTAATTAAGATCGGGCAGCAGTCTGCTCTATGTTACAAAACATATTTCTTTTACTAAGTGGGACTAAAGCATTTCTCATATACTACTACTGAATGTAGAGCCAGCGTACATTTGGCCCAATACGCTTATTCACCATTCCTTGAAATGGTTCCGTGTGTGTCTGTGAATGTCTCTGATGAAAGAGGTGGTCAGGAGTGGCCGTGGAGTGTAGCAGGACTCTTGAGTTTGCGGCAGAAGAATTATATATAGAAGATGTATTAGGGGGGTTAGGTTGCATAATTCTGATCGGCATGGCATTCACATCTTAAAATCCATAATAGGATCAGTGGAAGTTAAGTAATGCCATCCAGATTAGTCGGTCAGTGCAGAACTTAAGTGAGCAATTCTTAGTTGAGGTTTTAACTCCTAAATATGAAAGTTTTGAACTCTACCTCCATGAAACACAGTGATGCCTATATTCGTACGCACACGCTAATGATAAATTTGCAAAAAATGGAGGTCAGATGGACATTCTGCCATTTTGAGGAAAATTATTAGAGGTCATTTGGGAATTTCTTCTGTAATAGCTTTCATTCAGAATCCTAGCGCGAGTTGAACACTGGGTGGTCATTACATGCATCTTAATAAGGATTTAGCTAAACTGAGCTGATTAAATCTATATTAGTATTTCAGCAAAGTCAGATTTTGTTAAGTTCTAACCAAGAATCCTGTTATATTATACAGGATAAAAAAGTTGTTTGTTCTACTTGACGCTACTGTCTCAAAAAACGTTTTCCAGCAAGATACAAAACCATGCTAGAGTCAAATCCATATCAATTCCAATGTATTTGAGATGGATCTAACTCATCAGAATATCAGAGTTCCGTAAATTATTCCAGTTACTGATTTGCAATAACCTAGAACTATTTATACTAGATAGAAAAATGCTAGCAATTGCTGCTACGTGTTGGAAAAATGGAGACCCAGGTGGGAGGATGGGGGGGACATCTTGTGTGTTTTCAAATGTATGAGCTGTTGTACCTTTGATGTGGCTGATGTGGCTCATGTGCACAGCAGTCGCAGGGGTGATCTGTGGTATCAGTTGTTCAGTAACTTTATTCTGTCCTTTTTGAGCATGGCTACAGGGTGTTTTGGGATAAGCTTATGTTCGGGGTTTGTGGTACCTTATATACCTTAAGGTATGGCCAGCTAGGGCAGCATTGCCGCTGAAAGGAGCAGCCTCACCTTCCTCCTACTCTGCTCCCTTCCCTATCTTGCACCTTAGGTGGCCCAGATACTTGTGTGTTGAGCAATGAACTGCACTGGGAAATTCACCCGGTGTGGGAAATAAAAAATGATTAGTTTTTCAGTATTTCCAGTTAACCATGCAACTAGATGAACACCCATGCTTGCCCAAGAATGGATAACAAGGAGGGGGGAGCAAGAAAATGGCGGCAACGCAAAACTGCTCTGCAAAACTGCAAGAAAATGGTGGCAGCACTGCTTTTTATGGAGGCAGTGGTCATTTGTGCCAACCTAAAGTGTGGCTTGGTAAAATACCGCAAAATTTGGGTAAATAAAAGGAAGAAAACAGACAATATAAGTACACTGAAAATGACTACAATCTCATTTGTTTGCTAATGGTTCTGTTAAGTAAATATTCTGTGAAAAAGATGCAACAATCTTATTTAGAATCTCATTCTAAATTTCATATAATCTTTCATGTGTTTCTTTTTTTGGACTTTTTGGCCCATTATTATCAATAGTCACCTAGAAAACCAGGCCCCAGTATCCTCCAAAGGGAAAGTCCCAAATATATTCAGAAATTACAGTGGTGCCTGCTGGCCAGCAACTGGGGACAGATTCGTTGCAGTCACGTCAGTCTATATAAAATAGGAACCGGAGACACGTTTCTGTGCCATATGCAGAAATGTGTTGTCTAGGGGAAACTGGTCTAATGCGCCGAACACAGAATGACCCGTCAGCAGTTCTGGTTCTCCTCCCAGCCCTGCCACCCCTCTGTTGTGCGATCTTTGGCAATTCATTTAAAAATCTGCGGGGTATGGCACGATTGAACAAGAGCTTGCAATGTAGTTGAAGAGATTTCAGCTGAGAGGCTGTGGTCAGTTGTATGCAGACTTTTAATTCATTTCAGGGCACAGCTGGGAGATTAGTTTCAACCTACCACTGCAGGGAGTTAAAGCAAACCTGTTTCTTTTGCAGTAAAATGAACAAGGAGCATTTACACAACCATTTAATATGTTCAGCCATGAGGAAGTAGGTTCCTACATCACTCGGCTTCCATGGGAGGACAATTCTTACTCTACCCTGATTTCTCTCACTTCTAGAAAAGAGAATGGAAATATCTGCCATATTTTCAAAGGTGCTTCAGAGATTCAAAAGGATACATAACTCTCTCAAGCTTTTCCGTTCCATTAGAAGCAGAAAAGGATCAGAAATGGATATGCAAGGTCTGAATGGAGCGTTAGCTGAAGCGCAAGTGAATGTTGCACGTAGTCTGCGCTTTAGAAAACAGGCTGCGCAGTACCGGGATTGCAAAGAGAGAACTTGCCTTGCACCACTTCAGGCACCCAGTTATTCCAATATCTTCTTCCACCATGCTTATTATTGCCATTGTATTGAAATTGTTTAATGTGAAAGAATGGTAAAATCTCAGACTCTCTGCGTTGTGCTTGTTTCTTTTCCTACAAATGGACTTGTGCCGCTAACCAGTGTGACAACTAAGCTGTGTGTGCCATTATTTCTGGGAGCCACACAGAGTTGTGCTAAATTAACTAATAGCATGATTATACCATCAAGCAAATTCAATTAAATTGTTATACGTGCATGCTGCCTCTTGTAGAAAAGCTTTAACTCAGGGAAGGAGAGCAAAAATTTAAAACAGCAATATAAACTAATTTTAAAATCAAGCATCCAGTATAGAAGGTTTTTTGGTATTTATACTGCATGTTTCCATTCCTCCTTCTTTACTACAAAGCAAATTCATCCTTATATTTAAAAAATTACTGTCTTTCTTCTTAAGTAATGGAGATTATGAATATTATTTTAGAATTGTAGCGTACTTCAGATCTGGGCTATTTTTAATTCCAATTGCCTAAGAGATTTTTCTTTTGCCCGAGAAGGTCTTGAAGGAAAAAGTCCTCTTGCTTACTTCTCCAATTCAAGCTCATCATGTGTAATCCTAGGAACTCGCTGCTTCTAGTTATCAGCACTCGGACTAGGATGTATCTCTGGTTTAGTGACTAGCTTAGTCCAGACACCCAACTTTTAGACGGCTAAACGAACCCTACTTACGAGCGCTTTCTATACTTTAAAAAATGATCAGTCTAGCAAATTAGTATAATACTCTAGGGTCTCTCAGATCCTGAATTGCTCTGATGTCTCTCAGCTGAGAAATAAAACAAGGTCCTGATTAGCAGTGTTTATTAAAAGCCCCGTGGCACTTTTTGCCCGAGCTGACTATAGATGGGTAATCACATCCATGGTTACATAACGAAGATAAACATTTCACGGCATTATAAACTCTCCTGCTGTGAAGCATAAGCCACCCACCAACTGCCTGATTTTAGGAAGAACCCTCTCTATTACATAAGTGTTCAGTATGGGGGTTTCTTGCACCTGCCTCTGAAGCATCTGGTACTTGTCACCTTCAAAAACAGGATTCGAGACTCGATGGACAACTAATCTGAGCCAATCTGGCAATTTTTATGTAACCGAAGGCTCTTTGTGACAGGAGGACGTGTCATAGTTCTCGCTGATGTATCTGCCGAGTTCCCAGGGCTATTTAAAATGTGTATTGTATGTTCTTCCTTAAAAGTTCATTTTTAAGCTGCTCGATACAAGGTAATGTTGTAGGAATCGCTATACAAATGTGCAAACGAGTGGGACTGTATTCATATGTGTGATTGTGGGTGACTTTTAAGTACATTTCTGTTCATGAAGAAGGAATGAATTGCTAGCAGAGAAAGTGGGAGTACTATTACATAAGTTGGAGCTATCCAGGATATCTTTAACTCATTCTCATATGCTTTGTGCATTTTTCCTTTCTTCGCAGAAAGGGCAGAACAGGTGTAACTATTTAACATGGGCTGTATCTCACCCTAGATTCAACTCCTCCCTACAGTGTTTAGCTGGTGTGGGCTCCTGATTGCTCTCACAAGCAGATGACACAAATGCTACCAGAATGCTTGTGAAAGAATTTACACAAGAGATCTGTATCAGGGGATTTTATCATTTATAGGAAGAAAAATTTTAGATACCTTCTACTGAAGTAACATCTTTGATTTCGAAGCAATCTTCAAATCCTAGGCAGGAAACCTGTTATTTTTCATGAGAATGTCTTAGGCTCTGGGATGGTAAATGGTCATGTTTAAATCAAAGTATTTTCTTTCCAGCCCATTTTTAAACCTCACTGATGTTTCTGAGAATTAAGCACATGCATAAAGCTGAGCACATTCTTGACAGCTTTGCGGCTTTAGGATAGTGTAATTTGCTGCCTGTATTAAAACACTCTAAGCATTTCCTAAACAAAAGTCTCGTAGTGCACAGCAGCACAGTGAAACATTTTATTGTGGGACATTAACAATACCATATCTAATTGAAACATAATGCTCTTTAAATACAAAATTGGCAGCATTAGGTGCTGTATACATGTTCCTTGGTGATGATACTTAATATTTTAAACATCAGATTAATCTGAAGCTCTCCAACCAATAGACTTTGTGAAAAGCTCTCCAAACATTTTCATCCATCGCTGTGGGTTCCAAATGTATCGGCTCTTTGTCTTTTTCCTGGTTGCACTGATTGCAACTGTCACTGAGTCACACAGCTTGCTTTGGGCCTGCAGCCAAGCTGATTACAACAACAACTTGTGAACCATAAAAAGGTAGTCTCAGATCTCAACGAGAGCTGAATTATAAAGAAAAAGGACACGCTAAATCCATCTGAAAAAGAGTGGACTCAGAAAGTGTTTTTGCATCGTTCTCACTACTTTCTGAAGAAAGAAATCAGTTATCAATGGTGAAATTAATTCTTTTGAGACATCACAGGCAGCTACAAAAGAAAAAGATGTTGAAGCTGTCTGTAGTCGATCAGATGTTAAGGCAGTACCTGTTAGCGCAGAGATCACGAACACACAGGTTTAGGGGCAAATGCGCCAAAATAATTTCTTAGTTACTTTCAGTGTATTTCAGTGTTACTTATATCTCCGTAAAATGACTGCTCACCAGCTGTCTAGGAATATTTGACATCTCCAGGGTGTAAACAATAAAACTAACAAATTTCTTTGTACAGTAACATTTACATGGGTGATCTTTATAAAATGGATGGTAAACATACCACGTGGGAAAGAACTAAGCTGTTGTCTTTTGGGGGGCCCTGGAAAGCACTATTATTAAAAATAGTATCACAGCCTTTTTGAATGACTGACTAAAAAGTTTTCTTCCTATCTTCCACAGCACAGCATGGCTCACATAAATCATTTGAGGAAAAAAATACTTGAGTTCCCAATGTTTTAACCCATATACTTTAATTGCATGAATTCAATGGGGGTTGGGTATATAAATAACTTTTAAAGGTTTCAGTCCATCTGGTGAAACACCACTTCAATTTAAAAATGAAGTTTTGCATTAGATAAGCTAAAATTATTCTATAAAGTAATACGGAGCAAGACATTAATTAGACGTATGTGGCTCCGCTGACATGAGCACCTATGTCATATAATTTTTCTTCTGTAGTGACCAAACTTCATGTTAGAACAACCCAACTTGTTTCTCCTCCGTACTCACAGTGGGAAGCTGATCTCTGTCTTCATTCCCTAATTGGGAGAAAAGATCCTAATTTCCAGCCTAAATTTATTCATGATCAGATTATACCCACGTGTTCTCAGGACAACACTGTCTGCTAGCTTAAATAGTTATTTTCCCTCTTGATATATTTATAGTCCATCATGATATCAGTCCCCATAATCTAGATGAACCAGACCATGATCTTCCCTTTTCTTCTCATATGCCAGGCTCTCAATTTCCAAGAGCAGTTGTATAGCCCATCTCTGCAACTGCTTTAGCTTGAATTCATCCTTCTTGAACATGAAACACGGGAATTGTGCAGAATAGTTCATCTGAGGTATTGCCAGGGCTCTGCACTAATGGCATTAATCCTTCCATGTCTCTGGTTGTAGCCTATGAATGCATTTCTCTTTTTCTTTGGTTATAGCAGATTGGTAGCTCAAATAGTTTTGTATCCAGTTAATGTCATCCTCCAGTAATATATGTCATCCTCCTCCTGAGTTGTGTCTAGCTGAGGAGCTCAGATTTTATAGTAAAACTTTTGTTCTTAGTTTCTAAATGCTTGATTTTGGCCTTTGAATTTCACTTCATTTCTGTTACTCCAGTCCTCAAAGTTACCCAGTTTTTCTGGTGCGATATCCTCCTCCTTTGTGATCACTTTGCTGTGTCAGTCTGTCTCATAACCACAGATGTTTTCTGTGACATCTACATCCATCCAGATGCAAATAAGACTGATCCCAAGAGCAGTGCTTGAGGAACTCCACTAGCTGCCTTTCTCCAGCTTGATGCTTTGCTTTCAACATTTGATGAGAAACATCTGCACTTTGTAGGATGACATGGAGACCACTGCTCCGGCATGAATTCTTAAATGAGATTTTAAGATGCATTTTGTAAACAGAAGAAGTAGAGACAGGATAACTGATTTTTTTGTCAAAGAGATTAGAATCCTCATTCAAGGCCTTAAAGCTATTTTCGTCCGTCAAAGTTCCCCCGCTCCCTCAGACTGCTAACATTTGCACGCAATTCACTAGTTTATATGAGAGCATTTTAACAACTTCAGAACAATTAAGGGCAAATAAACAATATTAGTATTCAGATTAAGTATAAAGAAGTAGAATCTAATTTTGATGTTTCATTTGATTTAGAATTCGGATAAGAAGGCATCAGAAAACCTGCAGCTTGTCTCCCCTTTCATCCAAGTTTTTATTCAAACTATGAAGGTAAAAACTAAAAGCCATTGTGAGAAGGAAGGTCGTCAGGTTCATTCAGATCCAGAAATTCAAATACATTTTGGAACAGTAAGGCAGAAACCATACATACTGCTTCAGTTTAATCTGCAAATCACAAAGCTGCATCAGAATGAGCAACAATTTATAGAATTCTTTACAGTTTCAGTATACAAGGCAAGACATAAAGACTAAACTAACACCTACTATCTGCTTTCTCTCATTTCTTAGATTGTAAACTGTTTGAGGTAGGGCTAGTTTTAAGATTGTTCTGTTTCCATAGTGCTTAGAAAAATGGGCTCTTATTCTTAGTTGGCACTATTGTAGGAAACACCATTTCTGAAGAAGTATGGACAAAACCTGCCCTGTTGTCAATGAATCATGGATAATAGCAATGCTTTACATATTTCCTCTTAGCCTCCACATTCTGTAAAGATTAAAAAAAAAAATCTTCCCATGTAAATAACAAAGTACATGTATTCGCTGTACAAAGAGCAGTGTTCAGTTAATGTAATGCTTAAATCCAATTCACAAATATACAAAACATTTAGTCAGGTTTTAGAAACTATTTTTAATTCTTTCCATCATACACGCAAGCTGCAACACGTATGATATAACATTCCTACATCTCTGGTCTGTATGAGAGGAGAAGGGGATTTTAAACCCTATTCTTGATTTTCTGAGATTGATTAAAATGCTTCAGCACAGCTGAATCGTGCAGGTGTAAATTGTCTGTGTGTGGGAGGAAGAGACAGAATTGCTTCTCTTCAGCCTGATCTGACTTACACTACAGCAAACAGCCTTTTCTCCTTTACGAAATGTGTGGTAGTCAAGAAGCATCCTGCTCCTCTTGTGATCTGGGGTACTGACAGAGTGTTTCCAGTTACTCATTCTAGATGGGAAATGCAGGCAAGTACAATGCAGAAGACATGGTTGGAAATGTGTTCTGGGTTTTTGGTGGAATTCTTCCGTCACTAAATCAATCTTCTCCTAGATGTCTGTGAAGTGTCCTCGTTTTTAAGCTGTCTTTCATACACACACAGACTCATTCACAGAGGCACACGCATGTATAGCCATGCACACATACACATGTGTGTGCACAGATATGCATACATATGCATGAACACATATCTCAGTTGTTCCTGAAAAATGAAGCATTTATAAATTAATAAACCCTTTCAGCTATTTTTCTTCCATGATGTTATACCTACTTGGCAGGCTTTGATACTGCTAGTGTCAGAGTGTCTATGGGGCTCAACGATCTGGCCTTCATTGCACTACCCATTGAATGTGCACACAGAGAAGAATAATCCAATAAAGAGTGGAAGTCCGATAGTGTTTGCAGACAGAAATGGGAAGCACCTAGAGCTATTATCTGTCCATTGCCTGGAGATGGATAGGGAGACTAGACTGTAAGTGAGGCACCTAGATCATATGCCTGGAGATATGTGTTGTATATTTTTTCCTGCTGTGATTTACCCAAGCTTGCACTGAGTTTCTGCGGTAAGAGCATGAATTGATTCCCGATCTCTTGATTTCAGTGTAATATGTTAACCGTACGTTACTCTACTGTTACTAGAAAATGTGTACCTGAAAATGCTGTGTATCTGAGATTGCTGGGAACTG
Organism: Mycteria americana; assembly: GCF_035582795.1. Classification (NCBI taxonomy): domain Eukaryota; kingdom Metazoa; phylum Chordata; class Aves; order Ciconiiformes; family Ciconiidae; genus Mycteria; species Mycteria americana. The sequence goes on from NC_134369.1 coordinate 39,069,141, forward strand.
TTACTTGGCTTGACTGGCTATGAATCAATTTAGAACAATAAGAGTGGGCATACTAAAAGTGGATTGGCAAAGCATTTTGGGAAATTAAGAAATTTTAAAATCCCCAAGAGAGAATCAAAGAGCAAGACTTTCTTGGAAGTCAATAGGGAGAGCAGCTGATTGACATATATTTCATAGAGAACTCAAATCCACCTAGTGTGCAACAGCAATGTTAACGTAAAAGCAAATAACCTTTGTTTTTTCAGTCACTTGACTAGAAAGAAACTTGCTGTTCACAGGACACAGGCTACATGGAGAGCTGCAAAGAGTCATCCAGTAGAAAACACATTTTGAGGATATTCTTTGGACTCTTGTCATTTTAGATTCCTGTCAATGAAGTCTTGAGATACATCTCTTTGCTGATATGCCCTCCTGTATGAATGTAGTAATTAACTCATTAAAATAGCAAGTACCATCTGAGCGGCACTCCTATAACCACAGTTCAGGTTTCAAAACAGAAAAATAAAGTACATATATCTTCAGGAATGAGGAGGAGTCAAGCAAAACAGTCATTTGGCACATTTGTCTCTTTTATGTCCCCTGATCTCCTGAAACCATCAGAAACATTTTGCTGTGGTGTGTTTCATGGTGTTAATGGTCCGATAGGATAAATGGTATTTGTTAAAAAGTTTTTAAAAGTCCAGGAATAGACAAACTGGGACAAAGACATAGTAGAAAGAATCAAGGAGGGCATTTTTCTTGGTCTGGTGCTAAATGCCTTAGTACTTACAAGCTTTCAAAGATCAGCTGCTGTATTTTGCAGTGGAGAACTTGAATACAATACCTAGCAGTAAGTTTTTGCTGGTTTTTATTAGTTTAGCGTTTCTGTAGTTACCATTGACTGTAACAGCTAACTTGGACTTTCAGGCAATAATTGTGTATGGCCTACTATTCCTGTATGTGTTTCCAAGTGCTATGTCGTATGAATCGTACTGGCAGGAATTTTCTGTCCTCCACTGCATTACTTTTCTAACAAATGTTAACAAATATTCAAACTGCCAAATATGCGTATGTTTACATGTACATTTTCCATTTTGCTTTTAGAAATGTTATTGTGTTTTGTATGGCTTCCAAAAGGTTTGGGATCAAATTTCTGCCCAGTGTGAGAATGTAAAATTATATTACTGGAGAAACATTAGCTTTTGGCAACCATAAGTGTATATGAAATGTAAAGAAAACATATTCTTCTAGATTACAGAAAATATGCTCTTTGATATCTTCTTCTGCCAACCCAGCAGTGCAAGGGACATTTCCAGAGGAAAGACATTGTTACTGGGAATATATAGTTTTGCAATAATTTGCTAACAAAACACTCTCTTGATCTCATGATTTACTTATAAGTTAAGGCAGCCCTGAAATGATCTGACCTTGGGACCAACAACTTCAAGAACTGGAGACTGTAAAAGGAGCAGCCTCTTGCCACTACTAATCCTCTGAACATTTCAACTGCATTCAGCTAGGTTCAGCTAGATCAGGGTATTTTTCATTTGTCCTTTAATCTTTCCACTACTCTTTTTCCTTCCTCCAATAATGTCAATGCTGTTGGGTTTTATTTTGTTTTCCATTAGTAATAGAGTCATAATCGATGGCTTTCAGGATTGGTGAACAGCTGACGTTTGCTTTGGGATTACCCCAAACTGTCAGACCGTTACTATCTCCTATGGTGGCCATGAGCATATTTCACTGCGTATTTATATGCTAGCTACTGTATGGTGATTCCTTACATTAAATGAAACACGTAGAAGAAGCTTTGCCAGCATCTTAATGAATCTTCTGAGAACGATTCTCTTGTGGTTCAGCTGCTTTGCTGTAGATCCCAGATCTCTCATTTTCAAATCTACCACTTAGTTTTCCACAGACTTTTGTCATTTGCTCACAGATAAGGCGAAGCAACGTGCAGTCTGAGAGTTGGTGCATGCTGTTGCTTTCCAAATCCCACAAAGATTCTTCAAACACTGCAGACCACAGCAAATTTCTTAGGCAAGTCAAGCTATTGTAAATGAAAAAAATCAGACGCAAAAATTGCTGATGTAAAATTATATACATTTATTATTAAAATGCTCTCATGGGATACAGAAACACACAATATATGCTGCTCTCAAATTACTCACAGGATTGCTAAAGAAGTCATCCTGCTATTCTTAGAAACAGTTCTGAGAACATTTCTTTTGCCGTACGATCGCAAATAAATCCTACTTCATCTCAAAACCCACAGAGACTCGGAAGCCCTTTCTGTGCCACCTTCGGATTGATCAGGATACCCCATTCTGTGATTTTGGATGAATCACTGAATCTTTTTGAGCAAGATTGTTACTATCACATAACTACCACCTGGATAATAGAAGTGATGCTATCTCTTCTTACTGCTGACTGAATAATCACCAGCTGGAAAAAGCAGTAGCTGGTATCGGGCAGTACACCAAAGGCAGGAGAGTCAATATTCATCGGCCAATGTGATGAAGAACTGAGCTGGAGTATTCTTCTCTAGCTTCAAATAATTATTTTTATTTTTAATATTACATTTTTAACACAAGACTGAGTAAGTGTGTAGTTATTCATGTGGAGGCTCTTTACGTAAATCATGGTTCTCAGGCTGCACCTTACAAAGTGTGATTGGCATTTAAAGTAAAATCCCTTTCCTGATCAGCTTGTCTGCAAAAAATATTTTAAGGAGAGATCCCCTATAGAGGATATGACTTCTTCTACTCCTGTTTATATCTGCTTGAAAGCTCTCTTTCTAGATTTCAAAACTGTCCCTGACCTGGCTTCACACTTTTCTGATTTCGTATTCTGTTCTTCCCATCCCATCCATTTCCAAGTTTTAGATTTTTCTCTCCTTTTTCTGCCCTTTTCTTCTGTGAATCATTCTTCCATGTGTACTACACATCCTTTCTTCCAAACAAATGTGGCCGGTAACTCTTACATGGAAGCTAAAATTGGTGAAAATTGGAGTAATGCTTCTGAAAAAGCTACCAAATTTTGACATTTTCACAATGGTTTCACTGAAGATCTTAATTTCTACTTTAGACACACCTCCTCTGCAATATATTAGTGTTTAGTGTATTGAGTATGATATATAAATCTGTCAGGTTTTGTAATGCAAAAATACATGAATAAACAAGTTCCTAACAATCAGAAAGAGGAATTATACCTTCACAGAGAACAGAAATGTCCACTAAGACTGGCAGGTACACTAATGGTCTCTTAGACTTCCATCAGACTATTTGCATGAGGAAGCCTTCCCTAGTAAAGCCATGCAATCATACAGTGCAGAATATTCCTATGAGGCATCTGCTTGGGGTTTATTTTACCACTTCCATGTTGTGCTATTTTGGCATGACCATCATTAGGCTTTTGAGGTCTGAAACAACCCTACAATAAAACACTTTTTTTTTAGAATAGTTATAAAACACTCACAGCATGAAGTCCATCACTGCCTCCTCATACACCACAAGTTAGGAAATGGTGTGGGATCACATTTGCCTGTTGCTATTTTCTTAATGTCATTTGTAATTTTTTTCAGGTATTTTTTTTTCATTTACAATCTTTGTATTTTCCATAGAGGAGGGTGAGCTACCAGAAACCAACACACAAAAAGCTGTTCAAGATATATGAAAAAGAGGCAAAAAAAAAGAGAAGTCTGAGGAGACCCATGCTATGTTCTGTGAGAAGTCGGCAGTGAAACACACTGATAAAAAGTAGCGTGTGCCCATTCTTCTTCCTCTTGTTTGAAATGCAGTATTAGATGCTATCTGAGATTAGAGAACACATAAAACCAAATCTACATATGCAACTAATTTAATCAAAGGGATGGGAGGGGTGACTAGAACAGATCAAATGCCAAAACCATACTTTGCCACAAGAAAGTGTGGAGCTGGGAGTGAAGTGGGTAAAAAATTTAGTCCATATGGTCTAATTATTGATGTTCAATGCCTTTGTCATCTGCCAAGCACAGGGAGATGCAACTGGAAGTATGTTGCCCTGGCTGAACTTTCTGATGGTTGCTTTCCCCATATTTCTGTTTAAAGAGTGATAAATCACCAAGGACTACTACATAACAACGTTTTCTTCTTACTCAAGGGAAGGCTGTGCCTCCAGTCCCCTCAATTATAGCTTAACATAGAATCTACGGAGAGAAGGACAAGAGAGCATGGGGTGTTTCTTACTGTGCAGGATGGTCTGCTTGCCTGTGGCACCTAGAGGGGTGCTTTAAGCAACATAATTTTTCTTTTGATTCTGGCAAAGATTTAGTAGTAAAACCCCATTATCCTTGCGAGAGCCCTGGGGTCAGGGTAAGCGTCCTGCCGATGGGACACATGCACGAGGCCGTGCTGAGCTTGCCCAGGGGAAGTGGTAGGAGTTCCCGTGTTTAGGGAACTGGGCCAGGCGAGCGCTAGAAAATGGATCTTGCAGTTACAGAGAGACCGATGAGATATTTTCCCACTGACCATAACTGTTTACAGTATCCCAGATTCTCTTGGATTATAAAACGAGGATTGTGAAACACAGGGCAGACCCTTTGATGCAGTTCCCCTGGGAACAGGAAGGAAAAGTAAGCAGGAGGTACGAAACAACCTAGAATTTGTGGTTTTAGCTTTCAAATAGTGCTTAAATAATTGTTACCATCGTGATTAGTCCTCATGAGCTACAACTTCAGCCTGGGAGTCGTGCAGCACGGAGACATTGCTGGCAGTCTTTTCCTTGGGATCCAATTTGGCACGAGAGTGCAGGATGGAGGATGGAGGGGCCATGGGACCTGACCGGCTGGTAGCACAGCACAGGTCGGCTGTGCTTTGAACAGCACGGTGTTTGTCCTCCAGGTTGTCTCCTTGTTATTCTGGTGCTTTATCACATCTGCGTGGGACGTGTTTTCCCCACTATGAGAAATAAATTTAACTCGCAGTACTCTTATTACTCAAATGGGGCGAGGCATACATGTTTAATATCAGTGCCGGCATTTTTGGAAAGCTTTGTAGATCACGTTTCCTGCTGTGTTCAGAATTCTCATCTGCTCAATAAAACAGTTTCTACCCCTGTCCACCCCCCCAGGCAATCACAACTGCCAGTTTGCAAATCAAAATACTCCAGCTCTGTTGAGCTTCTCCCTCTTAGAAAAGGCATATCTAGTGCCACTACTAATACTGTGCCAAGCTTCTGCTTGGTTCAGCCACACATTTTAATCAAACTTTCAGAACTGAGTAAAACATTAAGCACACTTCTTCCACTATTCATTTTTTAGTGAATTATTCAGTAAGTATAAAGCAATAATTGGCTACTGTATGTTGTGACAGATAGCCTCCCCTTCCGCTAAGCCTCAAGTATGAATATTGAAGAAGCCATCTAATTCAGGCTCAGGTTGTTAATGTATTGTTATACAGAATTTTTTTCAGGTGGGCCAATAGCTGACATCTCCACTTACAGGCAAGAACGTTTTAATCCACAAAAGGGTTAAACATCCAACTGATGCTTACATGAATTTTACCAGCAAATTCAACAAGATCAAGATTAGCTCTCAAACAAACCATTGGAAATCTAATGCACTTTTACTGCCTAGATTTTTATCACTTCTGCATTATTGGTTGCAGACAAGTTCAAGTCCGTGAAGGGGCAAGTATCTGTCATTTAGGCCTCTAAGAAAGGTGCTTGTATACAAGCTGCAATTTGTACCTCCTTACTTCAGTAAAAACAATATGAATAGCTCTGATCAGTGCAGGGAGCTATATTGTGCTCTAGGGCAGTCTAATCAATTGCCAATTTTTAGTTTTCAAATCAAAGCTGTTCATTAGACATTCAAGAACAAATCTATATGCATGCAAAAGTCTAATTTTTAAAGGAACTCAAATAACTTAGGAATAACTCTGCTTACTAGGAAAATAAGCAAACCCCAAGCCATGAAAACCTGAAGTTACAAATGTGTTCCTAGGCTGAAAGTATTCTAAGTTTGCAGGGAAATTTAAATATTGTCTGTAATTTCATGCGAAGTGGTTAAAGTATTACCATTATAATTCCAGATGTTTGCCCTTCCTCTGCATGACTGTAATGACAGTCAGACCTACACTGATCAGAATAATGAAATCATATGATGAGAATACAGTGAATAAACATTTCAAAGAGAATCATGTAATTTCTTTCATTAATTCTGCATGGCATATTCTCTGGCTAAGTATAAGAATGTCAATGAAATGCATAACACCTTATCATGCAAATATTACACATGTTAAATGAACTGAAACCTGATCATTTAATTAACAATTGTCTTGCTGTATAAAAGACTTTAACTACATTTGAGTGTATTAAAATATACAGTAAAGATTTCCTAAGTTTTGAATCCACATTTCATGGAGCAAGCAGGGAATAACTCTGCTTGCGTGTCATATTATTATCCTGGAACTTCTGCTTCCTAGCAAAGATCAGCCAGATTGGTTGTACTGTTAAGACTGAAGTGTTATAAATGTAGGGAGCCATTTGTGGATTGGATATCTGTGCGTATTTACCAGTTTTCATCTTAATGTATGCGTGTGTTTCTGTACACACACACGCGCACACACACAGAGATATATACGATAGAAGATGGAGGTGTAACTTGTAAATAAGTAACTTGATAGGACACCTGCATACAAAGAGAGTGTTACCTTAAGGACACTGCAAAAGCTTTATCTATAGCTTTGCCATAATGGAGGAGGTTGTGTTGACTGTATATTTTTTACAGTGAGGATAGGAATGTTCAAATAAACCCCCTTAAGGTAGGTGTAGACAAGCTCATTGAAGGAGTTTGTGTGCTGTAAAGAGTTTATGCTCACCGTTAACCTGAATTAGCCTATTTTTAGTGCTGAGGAAAAGAGAATCAATGTAGTTGTATCAAGCTTGGAATAGCAGCTCTCCCCACTTAGGCACAGGTAATAAAGCACTGAAGGTAGCACAGTTACCAAGGGTTTCAGGAAGTGCTTGGGTTTGGTTAAGGGATGGAAAATAGGTTGACTGATTTTATTCATGAATGAAAACAATTTCAGGCCGGTAATATATCAAAAAACCAAAAGCCATTTCAGAGTTTCAGGGTACAAACAGTCATATTTTATAACTGAACATAAATATATTGTCTGCTTTTGCCTGACCGATTAGATATTTCTGAAATGGAGCTTTGCAATCACATTGCCCCACAAGAAAAGAAATACAGAGAGAAAAGGTTTTCTTACTCTGATACCCTGCCAGAGTCTCCAGCTTAGTCACTCTTCTTTCCTAAAGAGCAGCATCTGGCTGCTAATGTGTTAGCACTTTTCTTAACATGATTTTTAAGAGTTCAGGATACCTCCTACAAAAACTGCTGCTGGTAACAGGCTTAGTTCTAAACAGAAACTCGCAACAGTACTTTCCTCTGACAAAAGTCAAAGAACCAAGCTAGGTTTTGGTGATTCTGTAACCACAGTAATCTATGCACTGCCACACTGCTGTAAGTCACTACGGGTTAGCTTTTGTCCAGTAACCCAACTTTTCTCAGGCCTGGGACCACGAACATTTGGGTATTTTTGGTACTCAGAAACTGGTATTTTGCACATGAAGGAAATAATAATGCATAATAATAATAATAATAATAATAATAATAATAAATAGACACATGCATCACTGATCTATGACAAAAGATTTCCAACACTGAAAATGGTTCCTGAGATGCATGGAGTTACAACTGTGAAAAGGCTGGAAGCTTGAATCCAGCCAAGCTGGACTCAGCACCTTCCTTGATGTTTTCCTTGTTGACTTCCAGATACAAGGCACTCTTCAAATGATTTTCTTCTCACTCCTGGGTGTTTTGGTGACAACAATGAGCAGTGAACCTAGTATTTCACAGTGCTCTTTCTGTACCTCTGAACACACACTATTATCAGTATTTCACGCTAGGGTTGTAAGATTTAATTTAGAATATTTGTACAGTCAAATATTCCCTTAGAATTCCCTTGAAGTTTTAATGCAAAAGGCATAGTGGAGATAGAAGTTACTTTCAATAATGAAACTTTTATGGTGATCCTTTGATACTGTGAAACATGATTTCCTTCTACCTATTTTGTAAGTCAATTAAAAAGAAGAAACTAAGTTCTGACTTGTGTACTGACTACCAGGAGCACTTCCAACTCAGAAATGATGCTACTAACAAAAAATTAATGAAGCGAACATGTTCAAATTTTTTCAGAACAGAATCTTTCCAAAGCAAAGTTAGCAGTAGTAACTGATTTCAAATATGTTCTTTTTCTAATAAACATAAAATTCTTCCTAAACCCTAATTGATAGAATCTTTGGCCCAAAGCAACATGACAAATAATGAACTTGCAAAATAAGTAACAGTAAAAAAATCCTTTGTTTGTGTGTGATTTTGCACATATTTTATCCCATAGAGCACATAATATAAGCAGAATAATACTTGCCCTGACTTTTCTTCTTGAAGCCCTGTTTGCCATTGCTCTTTATCTTGAATAATGATTTACACTTGAACTAACTGAGTTCAGAGAGTGTAAAATAGCATCTCCACATTTAGGAGCATATTATACCCAGTTTAGGCTGGCATTTGTGCAATTGCTGTGCAAGAAGAACAATGAGTGAAGCCCTTCAACTGTAAAAATGGATGATTCAGCAAACTGTTGCTTATATGAGTCACCCTTACTTTGCTGAGCAGATTTTTGATCTTAATGACTCTCTACACCATCCTGAGAAAGCATTCTGAAGAAAAGCTGTAAGGAATGTCACTCCCACCCATTGCACCCCTACTTTGCAGGCAAATAGTACATATTACCTCTAGTCAGTTTGTCTGGATCTAGCTGGCAGGCTATAAAGTGTCTGGACACAGTCAAATCCAGAGTTGTCTTGCTACAACAAAATCCATATTTTCAGGTTTGTTGTCCACATACAAAAACCCAACATTGGCAAGTAAATCTGCAGCACAGAATGGTTTTATTTAGCAAATCACTAATTTATCACTGGGACAAAGCCCAGTCCTACGAACCAATTTGAGCAGTTAGGCTGGTGACCTTGTCTTTGCACAGAAATCCTAGGTGAAGGACTTCTTATGCATCTCACATAGCATGAAAGGACAGGAAAGCCAAAAGAAAAAGTTCAGAAAGTGTTTTAAATGCTTTTTAGGGCCAGATTTAACTGCTGCCCCTGACAATTTAACTCTTTAGTTACAGAAAAGCATTCTGTAATTGTCCTATTTGTAAAATACTTTCTGCAATGACCTCCACGTAAATTGAGTTCCCAAATCAATTGTTGCCTCCATATGAGCAAAACTCATCAGTTGAAATGGTGGCTTTTATTCTCAAATAGAAGTTTTCTGTGCAGGTCATAAGAAGTTCAATCCTAAATGAGAAACTTTTCAAAGGTTTGTCCAATTACAAACCAGTAATTTAGGTCAGCATGACTGTGTGGCCAATTTGTAAGGCAAGATGATGCAAGGACTGGGTAACTGAGTTCACCGCAAAAATGGTATTTTTTTAAAAGTAAGCCTAATTTTCCAAGGTTGGTTATTTCTATATTTGTTAAATAATTTATCCTAGTAAAGAACACTGCCCAGGCTAAGATTCTTTGATTTCTTATCTCCTCTATTTACATAATTGGCAATGACCTGCATGTGCAAAGCAGCAAAGGATTCATTCACTGTCCTGTGTTGAGAGGCATCTGCCAGAACCGCATGTTGCCTTTTAAAGTGGAGGTACTTTTTGATTCAAAAATGCTTTACCTGACAAATTCCAGTCTTAATCCTACAAACATACATACCAATGTGGAAACCTTTTTAAATCCTCTGACATTTTATTTATATGCCAGATCACAGACTAAAGGTGAACAAGGGTATCCGTTTTGCTGGAACTCATCAGATAGACTACTCCTTCATGCCGTACATCAGCTACCAAATATGTCTGTCACTCATGAATGGGTAATTACTGGGAGGGCAACAAATGCGGTCTAGCCAGTTTTGACACCCACAAAAATGCTTTATTTTTGTGCCTATGATGAATGGCACATCAAAAAAGTTTCATCTTTTCTTGCCTGGTTGGCATCCTGCTTCTTACCTCGATGAGTATATATTGTACATATCGCAAGCTTACAAAATATCTAGCTTTAAAAATCTGTTGCCTTCCTACCTAAATAGTAGTTTGGAATAGTCATTAGGCTGAGTCCAGAGGAGGTTGTTTTTTTAAACCAACATCTCTGAACAAAAGTCTTTTGCTTACATTCAGTGCAATCTTTAGGGTAACGTATTTTCAAAATGAAGTACTGATCACGTTCACTATAATAAAACTCAGGTACTATAGAAACATTTCACTGGTTTATCTCGTAATACTTTACGTAAAGTTTAACTTTAAGTAAAGTTAATACTTTAAGTAAATACTTTAAGTAAAGTTAAAAAATACTTTAAGTAAAGTTTAACACCATTTTATAGCTGGAGAAATTGAGTGTGAGAAAGATAAAGGGACAAGACTGAGGCCATGAAAACAGCTAAGCAGAAACAGAAGACAATTGAAGCTGTCTATGTTGCAGTACTTTAGTCACATTCATGAGGGATTTATATAATTTTGGATAGAAGAGATTCACACATTGGGTTCTCCGCTCTGAGTTTTGGAATTTTGAGTTGTGATCTCAGCTGGGATCAGTCTCTGACTGATTTATAGTTATTTAATACTAGGCTATTTTTGTAAGAATGAAAATATACATATTGTGTCTCGTATTGGCTAATACTGAAACATGCTTGAAATCACAAGGAAGAGAGGGTAGCTTAAGAGGGAGGTGAACACAGCTAAAAAAAGTCTTTGTGGTTACTAAATTTTGGGGCTAGGATACAACCCAGTCCCACCAGAAGGTGACAGGTCACATTCTCCTTCAAATGAAGTGATTCTGGGAAAGAACAAAGAGTGGACAAAGAAAAAACTTTTCATTCAGAGAAGTTAAAGAACCACTACTTGAACACCACATTTCAGGCAGAGATGAGTCTGACAGGAACATACCCACTTTCTCCCAGAGAGCTGTTTATGCCAAGTCTTTGGAAAAGGGAAAGCTGAAGATGTTGTAGCCACTGAAGCTACTCTCTGACCACCTGGGAGTTCTCTTTATATAAAGCCTATCAGCAGTTAAAACTGTTTTGTCTCACTGGAATAGTGCAGAGCTGCTAAGCTGGCCTGAGGGTCAGTGTCTTCATATTACAGATGAGAAATTTAGAGACTACTCAGACTATAACATCACATAAAGAAACCTGATTTGTGGCCTTCATAAATCCAGTCTTCTATTTAAAGAAGAAAAAGGCTTTGGGATTGATTAACCGTGCCAAGGAGGGATTTGGAAATACCGGAGTAGAAACCTCTAGCATTGCTCTAGTTCAAAAAGATAATTGTTAAGTAAACAGAACTTTCAAAGCAAGAGCTTTGCTCTACATAGCAAATAAGCACTTAATCAGGCATGTAAATGGAAGAGAGGCATCTCAGGTATTTTCTGACGGTAATTTAGGGGCACTTAGGACTGCTGTTATGTGCTCAAGTTGGTACCCCTAGTAGATTTATGGAAGTGGTCAAAAGAGATTTTGAGAAACTAGATAAAGGTTCGTCAGAGCTACACAGAAGACTGAAGATCATCCTGGAAATGCCAAAATGGCTGGAAAATGCTTCAGATTTATTTTTCTATGTTACTCCTGGAAAAAGGGGCTCTGTTTAGTCCCACGTTTGAGGAACGTGGAAAGATTCTTGCTAAAGCAGAAAAAGGATAGTAGGAAAAATCACAGAAGAAGCTGTATAAAAAAGAATTGAATTATGCATGCATATATTTGAAGTTCTACACTCAGAAAGAAAAGATGGCAACGAGGAACATGAGGAAGTACTGGGAAAAGGATGCAAATGTTCTGAGGGGAATTACTGTTGCTCATTTCTCTTCCTCAGCTGGTTGGTCTGCTTTTGGGTGAATTACTGAGAAGATGCGTCACAAGTTATGTCTCTATCGCCGCAGGGATTCTGCTTAAAGGTGGACTTCACGCAGGTAATTTGCTCAGGTCTGTTGCCAGCGTAGGGACGGTTAGGAAAGACGGGGTCCTAGCGGAGCAGGGAATGTGGCACCACTGGGACCGGCAATGCCCTCTGGCAGGAGAGCGCTGGCCGCTGTTGCCCCCCTACCTCCCCTCTTCCACACAATGCCGATGTCTGGGGGCCCGCACTCTTAGCCAGCCAACACGGGGCCACCTGCACAACTGGGGCTCCACTGGTTTTTGGGTACTCTTACTGGAGGAGGAAGCAATGTGGGTGCTCTCCATGGAAAGGACTGAATGCACTTGTTTTCTGGTAGTTCTCTAGTCAAAACACAGCGTAAATTCACTTGGGCAGCCGAGGTATGACTTCTGGAAGCCACTTCATCATGTTTTGTCCCCTACTGTGCGTTTGCTATTTGACAGCGGTCACCACCAGTTTCCATGAATACTTAACAGGATGCAATTTAGCTATTTTTTCCGAGGTATATACTGAACATATTTAGAATAATCACATCAGTGATTTCCCTCACCTTCTTTTTTCAAGTATTGTGAAGGAAAGTGATCTCACCTCCAACATTGGACAAAATTTGTCCAACTTACATTTTTTTCAAATTTTTACTTATGCATCCGTAAAAAGAAATTAATTGCAAAACTAACAGAATTTTCTTGTTAACTACTCACATTTCCAAATGGAAACAAATTGCTTTTAGAGACTGTCTCCCAAATAAATAAAGCTAAAGTCAATGGATAAATCGAATGACATTTTACATATCTCTTAAAAAAAGAGTCTTTTGTGCAAAAAAAATGAGTAATGAATATAAAAAAGAGCCTTTAGAGTAGATACAAACATTTAAAGCCTGGCTGAGACTTCAGCCTGTACAATAAAAGACATGTACCACCAATGTAGGATAATTCAGTGGTTCTTAAAATTACAATCTATTATAGTGTGCCAATCATTTTCTAAATCTGCCATCAAAACCACATACCTCACTAAGAGTACTTTTTTTTTAAAAGGCAGCAAACCTGTTATTTTCATGACTTAAAGCCATATGGTCTCTCTCAGACTTTCCTCTGCAGCACAATTCGCTTGTAATATTGAGATTAATTCTCTATTCGGTAAATGCTTGTGAATCACACCTTTACCCATCTGCCATCCTGTGTCAAAGAAGTGGCACTCCTCTATCTACAAACATTTCATTCACCTTGGTTTTTTGAGTGCTGCTCTCAGACTACATTTCCACGGATCTTATTTTTATTGATTCTTCAGTTTCATGTCTGTCTGTCTCGTGTGCAGTCTCTTGCGGTGGATACAATAAAACATGATTGTAATGGGTGAAGTCACCAGACTGCTGACCTGATTCAATGTAGATTTTCTGAGATCAGGCCAAATGATCCCATTTTAATAGACAATAGGTCACGAATTGTCCCCCACAGAAGTTCTTTGCCTTGCCATTAAGCAGTGGTGCTTGTAAATATTGCTTTACATTTTGTAATTAACTTTATGCTGACAAAAACTGATTTTCTGTCCACATGATAATAATGTCCTCAGGTTGTTTGCAAAATAGTTTATAGAAGACAGTTCTGTGTTGAATTTTGATTCTTTTTAGAGCATATTTTGGCAATGGTGAGTACATTACAGTTTCCAGTCTCACACTGAGCAAAATAGGTAAGGTTGCTCTTTAGGGAGGAGACATTCCTTTTCTCTGTGCGTGTATGTATGTATACAGAGCTTTCTATAGTCCTTGGTGATGTCAGTCTTTTGCTGGAGCTTGCAAAAACAACTCTATAATGAGAATAATATGACATTGGGAGGAGAATAAGGAACATAAATCAACAGTGTTTTATGTTCCTGATGATTTGTAGTTTTTAATAGATACAGGCTGAAACTAAGTTGGCACCACGCTTAAAATATCCCAAGACCTGTTCTTGTTCCTGTTTTCAGAGGTCTTGCCACTGTTATGATAGAAGTAGAAACTACTGGCTTTACTCCTCATGCTTTTTTTTTTTCTTTTTGCTACGTAAAAGGCTGCTGACATTTCAAATGACAAATCTAGTTTCCTCCAGTTCTCAAAAGAGGAAGCCTGACTTCGGTGAACATGTGAATCAGATACTGCTGCCAAATGGAAATGGTGTCTTTTCGGGCTAAAGCTTCAAAGAAAGGATCCTGTATTAGCAGCGCTGAGCTTGCTGCATATCTTGAACACAAAGTCAGATAATGACCTTCAGATCTGCATATGCAGAAGGTACCTTTACTAGCAGGTCTCCCAAGTACCACAGGAAAAGAGGGTTTGGCAGCCAAACTAAGGGAGTTCTGCAATCGCTCCCATGTCTGTTCCTTAGACAAGGAAAAGCTGCGCAGGGATAAAAAAGGGCAATTTAGCTGAGTGGTAAGGTGGGGTGAATATTATTTTTACCTGTCATTTCAAGTGCTGAGAGGAATCGCTGGATAGATAAATTAAGTCACAGGCCACAAGGATCATTTGGTGACTCTTTCTACTTTGTTAAAGCTAAAGTGGCAGGGAATGAGGAGTTCAGTGTGTTTGTGCGTTTATAGAGATAAGGCCACCCATTAGTTTCACAGACAAAGCCTCTTGGTATCTGAAGAGGGAAAAAGTCCCTTGTTCTAGTGAAACAGCCTGCACTGTTTCTCTCTTATTTCTCTCTACAGGGTTCTCTTTCACAAGCTTTGCTATGATTGGGATGCAAATGAAAAGACAGGGTGGGGAAGCATAAATTATGACCTATGGCAGAGAAGTTTAAAGCAGGGAGAAGTTTAAATACAAGTGTAAATAAAAACAAGGCAGTAGAAGTAAAAGTAGAGGTCACATCTACTCAGCACAGTCACTCTTGTTTTTATTGTGGGAGCGACAAGGGACTCCAGTAGAAGCACAGATTCCTGCTGTGTTCACTGCTGCTCAAAGACAGCACGTAACAGGTATCTGTGCCCCCAAGAGCTTCTAAGTACAGCCTAATTTTATTCAGCATCTTTACAGAAGAATGTGTTCTAAAAGAAAGTCACGTTTCTTTGAAAGATGGAAGACACGGTAGAGTATTACGTACTGTCACAAAAGGAATTGTGTCAGAAATGATTCCACTGCAAAGAGAACAAATTTGTATTTATATCTTTTTCACATAAATCTCTTTAGAGATCATGTTATTTCCAGTTCTTAGGAAAGTACAGCCTTTCCCAACCCCCTTTTGAGAAAACCGTATATAATTATGGAACAGCACTGAGTGGCCTTAAAGCAGAAGTGTCCAGTGTGTTCTGAAAAAAACTACATAATGTTTAGGACACTATATGAATCATCTTTATTATCACAAAAGGAAGCATCCAATTAGAAACAGACGTCTGAAATTTCAAGTGAGGGCATGGTAGACCACAGAGATTGGTAAAGTGAGGAAAAAGCATAATAACATGCTTGTGTTAGGCTGGTGTACTATTTAGTACCAGTGCAACTGTAGATCAGAAAAATGTTACTTGCCAAATAATGTTTTTGCTTTAGTGGTCTGGATACAGTTACAAAGTAACTGTGAATGACAATCTTGGCATATAAATGGTTAGCAGATATGACAATCTTGGCATATAAATGGTTAGCAGATATTCATTCCAGAATTTAGGCAGCTGTCTGGTGCAACCCGATATATTTTGTAAGTAGTTTTCCATATAAAATGTCTCACAGAAGGCTTTACAGCTAATCATCCTTTGTATATGCATACATAAGAGGATACCAGTTGCAATATAATCCATATTTGGCATATAGAGACATAGTACAGGCAGAGGCCAATGAATTAGGATCTACTGTAAAAGCAGACATTCGTACACAGCAGCTAATTAAGAGTTTATCACCATGTCACTATACACAACAAACCCTAATATTTCAGAAAAGTATAACAGTGCGTGCAAGCTCAGCTGTCATATCTTATCGGGTTGGAGGCTTATGCGAGGTGAGGACATGGCGCTGCACACAGCATTGCGCTGTATGTGGGAGTCGCAGGGTAGAGTATGACAGGATGGTTCTGCGGTAAATCCTCGTCACTGCTTAAATTTTTCAGAATCAAAACCGTACAAAAATGCCTACCCTATACAACCTCTTACCTTTAGTAAGGTAGGACATTGGGCTCTTTTTCCTAAAAACACAAAGCGAGAAGTAAGTGTAAGGTATTAATGTGAAAAAGCATCCTACACTATCAGAAGACAGCTGCTTTCACAACACCAAAGAAGCAGCTGAACAAAGGAACAATGTCGTTAACTGCTGCTGGACATTCAACGATATGCGTATGATGTGATTGTATGAAGTATGTAAGTACATCATTCTTTCAGTGGGAGAAACGTGGCAGAACTAAAGTGGTACTTGTTATGCCAATATGAAGAATATTCTCCTTTCCTTCCATTTCCTGTTAGTCCTACAGAACTCCCATTTTCCTCACCACAAAGTAGTAAAGATTGCGCAGCAATGATACGGAACGGATACTTTCTATTTAACGCTGTAACTTGTGATCCCTCCATTGTGATCACTAGTTGTGCAGCTTAGGGCTCATTCAAAGTCTCACAGCTTGGCAATATTGCTGAGGGGTCAGCTGGGACAGGGTCCAAGTATCCTGAATGATCAGACTTCAGGTCGGCAGCGGTGAGTCTCTAACTGTCTGATATCGGTCTCATTACAAAAAGTCTTGCTTCCAAGTCTTCCAGATCTGTTTTTGTAGGATCGGAAGAAGATTCATAACTCATGCTTGAAATCTTTCAAGCGGACAGCCTGGCTTCTGGATTGCCAGGGGCATTAGACAGAAAGAGCTGCTGAAATCCAGAAACTCTGAGGGAATGGGAAGAGCCTTTGATCAGGAAAACCTTCTTAAAGAAAGGAAAGAGACTGTCCTTTCTGTCAATGCAGAAAGTAGACCTGATGGAGCCATTTGCTTTTTGAAAAGGGGAAATGTGATTCTGAGCTACATCAGAATCCAAGTGACTGTAATTTTAATCCTGCCAACATTTATTACCAAGGACCAACTGTTTACAGTCTCTATCAAATGCAAGAAGTAGTGGCCATCAAATGAAGCTATTAGCAGCCAAGTTCAAAGCAGAGTGGGTAGCAGACCTGTGGAACTTGTTACCAAAGGACACTGTGGATGCACGAAGTTTACAGGATTTCAGAGAAATGTTGGGTAACTGGGACAGAGATCTGGTGGTGGATTACTGAACAAAAGGTATCAGGCTTAGGAAGTCTTCCAATCTGAAAGAATCAAGAGGCTGGGAGGGTGCTAGAGAGTATGTGTTTGATCCGTTTTTACTGGGGTTTATGCATCTAGTTATGGACATGGTTGGGGCTAGACTATGGGGCTAGGCAAATCCTAGGCTCCGCTGTTCTTATGTAAAGAAATTTCTGAATTACAAACTGCTGGTTATCAAGATCTTCCAGATACTAGGGAATGTTGACAATATACTCATCCTGTTCTTACATTCTTCTGTAGGTCCCTGCTGTTGACCAGTGCTGGAGACAGGATGTGGGGCTACATGGGCCTTCGGATCTAGTATAGCTAACCTAATTCAGGATACTACTCTTCCAGTCACCTTTGTTATCAAGACTGTTCAGAGGCATCTTCTGGCATATCCTACTACTTTTCATCTGTCAAGTAATCTCTGTGGGTAATTCCAGAAAAAGGAAGTAAAAACAGAGTACTTAGGAGAATGACTGTGATCGTGGCTTCGTTCCACAGCTGCAAAGCTTTGAAACCCCCCACTATTCACAGTCTCACAGAATATAAGACCATTACAATTGGTCTCAAAAATTTTAAGAACAGTTGTTTATATAAACAACCCTTTTATCTTCAAACAATGTCTTTTGGTCTAAATACTGTACCTATGATCATAAATTTCTGCTTATTATGTGGCTTAAAATAAATAAACAAAGGACAATAGAAAAATTGCAGTAGGCCCTTTTGCTTAATTTCCTGAAAATACAGAAGTGGCTTCTTGGTGGGACTTTCCAGACGTATGTACTCAAGTCAGTTTTCTCTGAAACCACAAAAATGTCTCAAAGTTTATGCCTGTTTGTAATTGTACATTTTAGAACATTTCTGATTCTCTGTTAGTCAGAACTTGATGAAATATTACAGGAATGTGTGCTTCATTTTTTTTAGTGCTAAAGCTAACAAAGGATGATTTTCAAAAAATATCCAAGTCAGGCATCTAAGCTCTTTTTCAAAAGTGACTTTTCCATTCAGAAGCCTAAGTTCCAATGAAAATTAAAGTCATGTATTCATGAGATGTTTAATCAAGGAAATAAATATTTTAAGTAATTAACTAGGACTGTTTTCACACTGAAATGTAAAGTGTCATCTAAGGTCACCAACTAAACTTGTAGGAAAGGCTTTTTTCTACCCATATTAGCACTATATGCAAAATATATGGAAAAAGGTCTACAGAAATTACCAGAATGGGAATTTAAAATACAATTTTAATAATGTCAGAACAGAGAGACTTGGTTTTTCACCATGTTCTACGTTATGAAGTTTATTAACATCCATGCTTAAAAACACAATGAGTGGGAGTAAAGGTTTCCAAAGGTCCGTGGTAACTTTTAATGTCCATAAGCAACAAGGTAGCAAATGTCCAGTTTCAGCATCCTCTACATATCATTGCTTTCTTTTTTACTGAGTCACGGTGGAACGTGGTACTTTCCTGATCCCATGAGGTCGATGTATTTTACATGCTGTCCATGAACATGTTGCAAGTAAGTTGTGTCGCATTTTTCTGGCTTCATGTCAGACATTGTAAATTTAAAACGTGAGTGTCAAACTTTGTCCTTAACATGTAAAAAGCCTGTTCTGTATGCTCAAAAGAGCAAGTATTCTGCAATGTAACTCTTTCTATTAGCCATATGCATTTATTATTTCATTGAAGATATGTAAAGATTTTGCAATAAGGCACAATGAATGTAGTTTTACCGAAGAGGCTGCTAAATTAAGTGGCAGGGATTTATTATACTAAATGTCATTGTTCACCAGCTTGCTCCTGTAGTTTGAGTACGTGCTTTCTAGAAGTTCTCTTCATATGGACCCACTGAAAGGAGTTCCTGGATTCCTTTAATGAAAATGTATTAGACCATGAAAAAAATCTTGAGTTAAATGGGAAAGAGGGGGAGTGTAGGTAAAACTTCAGAACCACGTGGCTATACTGTGGAAGCACATAAGAAGTGGCACTACTAGGGAACATTAAAATCCCTTAATCTAAGTGACTCTGCATCTGATTTTATATATAAATGATACAAAGACTGAGTTTCTAGTTTTCAAGAGGATCATGCAAAAGATAATTTCTCAGTGAGGGCAGGAAGAAAGGAAGGAACTATGAGCCAGGAAGGAGAGCCATTAATGGCTTTTTTTCTCAAAATAGCACAAGGGAAATGGCAGCTGAGAGAAGGAATTAAGACTAAGAAGCTTTCGGGAATTTGCATGGGAATTGATCAGTTGTGAATGAATGTACTTGTCAATTTTTGGTACAATTTACTGGAGGAAGATGTAAAAGCACAGTCGTTTATAACTGATAATGTAGGAGTGCTTAAATTCATTTTGCTATCTTAGCTCTTGCTAGCTACCTCTAATTGCTGATAAAATTTCAAGTAAAACCTGAATAGAAGGTCAGGTCTCAGACCAGAAAATTTGAGCTGTTTTTGTAGACTACAGTTTCAGTCCTGTTTTTAAGCATTTCAGAACACATGGCTCAGATTTTTGGCTATTTTACAAATATCTTGAGAGTATCTGGTACAGAAATGGTCTAGTTCATCTGTGAGAGGAAAGACAAAAGGAAGTTTACTCTGAAATTCAGTATATCTTACAGTCCCATTCATAGAATAAGCATCTGAAGTAATTAAGAAACAGATAATCTGCCTCCAGAAGAATACAGTGCAAGTTGGTCTCTTCTAAAATGAAAAAGGACAGATTTTCCTAAATTTGCAAAAAAATGATTATTCAAGTCTATACATTTTTCATAGGTGTCTTGACAGAAAACTGTTTGCAGCTGTTGTTAGATTTTGGCCTCTACATGCTCACTTAAACAGGGAAGCAAGTAGACTGATGAATGGATTTGTATTTGAATAGCTAAGACAGAGGTGATTCTTAAATACAAACTTTGAAAATATTAAAAGCGGAGCCTCTTCAGGAAGTGTTGGGAAAATTCTGCAGTACAATGGGTATGTAACACACCTCAAGGATTTCCAGGAGCCAGACTTGTGTACTCCTTGATGTCTCCTATATGTCCTTCATAGAAGAAATATTTCTGTGACTTAGCTTTTAGTCACATATGTTTACCACTTCATTGAAGAATTCTGGAAATTTTACAAGAAAGCACAAACAGGATGCTATCTGCACATGTAACATCCAGGAATTTGTCTCTCCACATAAAAGCCTACCCTAATATTTTTTGATAATGTTTACCAATGGCTAGGCAGCAATACAGGATATGTCAGTAAATATGAAAATCTTACCAACAATATGTTGCGTACTCAGTCTTGAGATGCTAGAATCAAGATTTTATTTCTCTGTTATGTAAAGTGTGGCCATTTATTGCTATATAAGTTGAATATGAATTGCTATCAAACCAGACTTTCCCTTTGATCACTGAATGCAGAAATCCATGAGTTTTTGTTCCATCTATTGTTAGGTTAAATTTCCCATCAATCCATATTGGGAAGTCTTTATTGAGGGAGGAATAGAAGGGAAACCTCTGGAGCCAAACTAAGGCACCTTCTAATAGATCGTTCATCCAGACTGCTCTGAATTTGTAGCCACCCGGCCCTGTAGATTGTGCCTGTAGACTGGCCCTGTAGATTGTGCAACATGAAAGAGACCCTCAATCTGTGAAGACAAAACTTCTTTGCATGCACTTGCATCCATCTTTACTACCATTCTGGTGCGTCTTCTTGGTAGCAGCTGCAGAAGTAGCTTCAAGGAATATTACGCTTCTGCTCTGCGTTATCTTCCTATTAGTTTTTTATACAGAAATCCAGAGAGGATTGTGATTCAGAGAACAGCTGCTTCCTTGATTCGCCTCTTCCTGTTCTGCCTCAAAGGCTGTTGTACGTAAGCAGAAGGGCATCGGTGGGGTCGCAGGCAGGGAGGGGTGGAAGCCATGCCCGGAAACAAGTACTGCTTCCCTCAAAACACAGGCGGAGAGACACTTAAAGAAGATACCTGCCTCTTTTTGTGTTCAATTCAGCGATGAACTTGGCTTGAGTGCCACATAAAGGTTTTTGGACACTGAGTAATATCCCGATTCCAAAGTAAGAAAGTAAGAGGAAATAGTGTCATTATATCTAATGACTCCTATGTTTTAAAATATCTGTGAAAATTCTTGACACAGTTAGTAAGGAAACATACGCTAATTGTTCAGAATTAGAAATCGTCTAAAAATCTTCATGAAAATCTGCATTAGAGTTTATATCCCACTCAAAATATGATTTCCCTGTGCTTCACCAACACCTGGAATCTAGTATGTATTTGACTACCCGTGGTAGGCAGAATTGTTTAATTTAGCTTTCTATATACAGCCTGTAGGTTAGGAACAGCAGACAGTACTCTGCAATTTTAGTGATTGTTGTCTGTTTACCATAATTACAGAGATATTTTAAACTTCCACATTTTGTTGTAGGCATAATATTAGGTAGGGAATAGCAGCAGAACATTTTGAGTAATCTGTTATTGTGGACACATCCTGAAGACTAGCTGATGCTATATTTAGTCACTATGTGGTTAACTGTGACTAGACTGAGGATGTTATTTTTTGTTTTGTGTTTGAAGTTGCAAACATTGATTTTTGCAGTCTGCAATTGCTCAATTAAAGAAATAATAATCTCAGTTTTAATTCAAAGCTGTGCATATACATACACACGCAGATTTTTTCTTTTACTTTCTGCGGACGAGTTTATATTGCTGTAGCTCAATTTAATTCAGTTAAGTTTCTCTTGAAGCAAACTAGCTGAACAATATAAAAATATAAATTCATAGCCAACTCCAATATAACCTTTATTAAGGATATATCCTTAATATATTCTTTACATGTATGTATACAGATCCAGATCCTGTATCCTGATCCTGTTCCTGCTAAATAGAATCAAACAGAGAACACTGTAAAGGAACAGAAGTTTAAGAAAAACATACACAAAAGTTATTCAGCAGGTACATTTCAAATGATAAGTCCTTAAAAAAGACGTATACAGCTTTAAAAAAATCTTTTTAAATTGGTAGTATTCTTAGCCGCAAGGACCTGATTTAGCATTTGGGGTTAAGCTGTGACTGCCATAACCTCCTCTTAGTTTTGTGGCTACTGTAAGTACCAGCAGCAATTGCAGCCTCTGTTCGGGGAAGTTCAGGAATTCCTTTTCTATCGGATCAGGAGCCCGGAGACACGGAGGGACAGGGAAGGAAGCAGAATCATGCTGTTTCCTCTGCACAGGACAATACAGTTAGTAAATTATAGGCATTATTTGCAAAAAGCATAGGCGAGCTGTGAAACAATTTCAATTGATTTTGGGCTAAGGCTAAAGTTCTGTTTTTATCAAAGATTCCATTTATTGCACTGAAGCCACAAAGGTACCCTGAAATTTTGTGGCTAAGGTTTACGGAGATGTGCGATTAATAAGTGTTTATAGAATTTTGTTGTGTGTGTGGAGCCTACACCTACATAATGTCTTTGTTTCTACTGGAATTTTTTTGATTTTTGATAAACAGCATGGTTGCTCTTAGTAAGATGTACAACATGTACCTTTCTTAGGACACAAAGGATCACCCACAAAAACTGGCTTTCAAAAACAGAATTCAACATCACAAAACTTAGAGAAATATTAATTTACCAGTGATCAGTCAGTGCTTCCAGATACTATTTTTCCCAAGTTTGTCATGACCTCTCTGCAAGAAATTCCCCTTCCTGCTTCTCTACGAGTAGAATGGTTCACAGGGATGCTTCTGAACCCGCATCAGGCAAAACCAGGAGGTAGATCCAAGTGTTACTAAAGTAGTCTGCCTCTTTATAACACTGTGAGTTAGGGAGTGCTCTAAGGAATGTCTCTGCTGACAAGCAGTGAGGACCAGCAACCTTAAAAACAAGGGACGTGATGCAGCGGGAGATATTAAATCTATGTAACAGCATAAGAATTGCAAATTGCTCCTGCCCTTTTCAAAAGAGTACATGTCTACTGTTTAAGTCACATAGGTAGTCCTGAAAATTTTACCCTTTGTTAGCAGGAAATGATCCATGTTTCCAGGAGATCCAAGCATGTTAATTATGGGAAGATCCTAGGCATTTCAGGAGCACACCTGGTGTTTTTCAGCTTATAGTATGTACTCAATTCAAGGGACCACTCTAGAGATCTAGTCTGAAACAGTATCCCTTGAAATACACACAGTATTTCAAATCCTCAATACCAATTGCTTTATTCTCCATATCCATGCTCCCCACTTACTGGTAGCAACTTTAGCTCTGAACGAATAAGAATTGTTTTGTCAGCTTTCTTTCAAAAATAGTCTTTCAAAATGCAATTTAGACAGCTGCTCCACTGCATTTGTTTCAGATTTATGCCATAACCTTTTCTTCCTCATCCATATGCCTCTAGCCTCTTCAGCTACTCATGAACCCTGTGATCTTTGGAGATCTATCTCTGCTCCTAATCAAAACAGTCAACTGTTCAGCAAAGGCTATGGGACATGCTCACAGAAGTTGACTTTAGGGATACTTAGGGCTGCTCTTCCTCAGTCACCTGCATTAAATGGAGAGACAAGGCCTCGGGAGTGAGGACTGAGGATGATAAAGCCACTAGAATTGTCAGCTGTTGAATGTCAAAATGTCAAATGTCAACCCCATATTACATACAGATGAGAAAATCCTGCCTTCTGAGATATTCATAAACCTTTCCACGTGCCAGACAAAAGAGTGCACTGTATTTTCAGACAAACCTGCAGTAATCATCCTAAACTGCTTTGTGAAGTACAGGTAGCTATAATTATCCTCATAGTACAACTTGGGTAAACCAAGGCACAGAAAGATTTAATGATTATTTGAAGCTATGAAGCATGTCAGTGTCAGAAAACATGGTTGGTTGACTTCTGTATGTCATTTGACCCCCTTACAATGCATACCTTCTCAACGCAAAAACTATTACAGTAGGTAAGACAAATACAGTTTTAGCTAAAAAACATTATCTGGCAAAGAGTCAGTATTAATCATGATTAATACTGCAGTCACCCAGATCCAGCTGTACCACATTTCAATCTAAGATAAATAAAATCTTCTTCCTATATTATGTGTTGACCACACCCATATGACCTTGTAATGATCCCCTGTGCTGTTCAGTGGCTTATATACACCTTAGCAGAATCTTGTAGAATCACAGAATGGTTGAGATGGGAAGAGACCTCTGGAGATCATCCAGTCCAACCCCTTGCTCAAGCAGGGTCAATTGCAGCAAAAATTACAGTAGCTCAGGGCTTTGTCAGGGTGAGTTTTGAGTATCTCCAAGGATGGAGACTCCATGACTCTGTGCAACCTGCTCCACAGTAAAAAAGTTTTTTCTTATGTGTAAATGGAATTTCCTGTATTTCAATTCCTGCCCATTGCCTGTTGTCCTTTCACGGAGCACCACTGAGAAGAAACGGGCTCTGTCTTCTTTACTGTCCCTCGCCCCCAAGTATTTATACACATTGATAAGATGCCCCCTGAGCCTCCTCTTCTGCGGGCTGAAAAATCCCAGTTCTCTCAGCCCCTCCTTGTATGGCAGATGCTCCAGTCCCTTAATCGTTATCGTGGCCCTTTGTTGGACCGGCTCTACTAAGCCCATGTCTCTTGTACTGGGGAGCCCAGAACTGGACCTAGCCCTCCAAATAAGGCCTCAGCAATGCTTAGTAGAGGGAAAGGATCACCTCCCTCGGCCTTTTGGCAATGATCTTCCTAATGTAGCCCAGGATGTTGGTTATTGGCCTTCTTTGCTGCAAGGGCACATTGCTGGTTTGTCTTCAACTTCTGTCCACCAGTATGCCCAGGTGTTTTTCTGCTAGACTGCTTTCCAGCCAGTTGGCCCCTGGCTTGTACTGGTGTATGGGGTTATTTCTCCCCAGGTGCAGGAGTTTGCACTTCCCTTTGTTGAACTCCACGAGATTCCCGTCAGTCTGTTAAGATCTCTCTTAATGGCAGCACGACCATCTGGTGTGTCGTCTGCAAAGTTTCTGAGGGTACATTCTGCCCCATCGTCCAGATCATTAGTGAAGATGCTAAACAACATGGAGCATTAGCACTAATTTGTATGACCACACTAGGAAAAAGATTAGTCTGTAAGTGGCTGCAATGGATTATAACAATCTGCTTCTGTTCGTGGTGAAAAACATGATTTTATAATTTCTTCCTAAAAAAGATGAGATGCTATCATTTTTCTACACCATCCCCCCCTTTTCTCCTTTTCCTTCCTAGTAGGAAAACTCAATACAGTCCCATTCCTATCTGAGCGACCTTCTTCATTTTTCTTTGTAGTTGTTCTTTTTCATGGTCCATCTCATTTATTGCACTTGGCCAGCACGCCAGTGTCTACCAGCTGCCAGCTGTTTAAAGAAAATAAAGAGAAGAAGAGTCCATACTAAACCATTTTTCTGTCTTTCATGAAAACAGTTTGCATTCTGCACAAAAAAATAATTCGTGGTGTAAGGGAATTGACGTCAGCACTGTTACACCCAGGATGATTTTGGCCCTGCATATCTATTATGCAATACTTTCAGATGCACAATTCTGTGATGAACAAATGACTGCCAGATGTGAGAGTACTGTTTTCTCCTTTTTTTGAGGTCCATGAACAAATTCTCATGTGAGGACTGTAAACTTCCTCAGTGTATGCATGTGTATATACTTTAAGGATAATTCTATAGAAAATATTAAAATGGCAACATAAGAAAGAATAACAAAAGAAACCCTACATTTACTTTTAAATAACCCACTTAAAAAAATGAAGCTTTTATAACTTCCTTTCATACACGTGATACAGGCTCCTCCATCCTTCCTGACAGGCAGAAACTGGCGACTTCTACCAAAATACTGACCACATCCAGCTTTGGGAGAGAAGCCCCTGGGAGCAAGAGAAGATAGAATTGGTATCTTGGCCATCTCCTGAGGTCATGATAGAGTGCAGTATAAAGAGACCTGTAGTTAAAGATGATAAACGTCACAAGATATGTGGAAGAATCTAGTGGCATGAAGCCGTCCATCGGCTTTCCAAGTATATCCACAATATTTTTCAATGAATCATAGTGAAAAAACAGGAAGTTTTCGAAGCTTTATTTCTGCATTTAAGCATCTAAGTAAGGACTTAAAAGTCCTGCACATTCATTGTTGCTGTGGATTTAATCTTGATTTCATGAGAATAGGTCACTGCAATAACATGCTTTGCAAAGATACTTCACGAAATACTGTTTTCCTTCCCTTAGGTTGATTTCTGCCCTTTATGACAAACGTCTTGGCTTGCTGGTTCTTCTTGAAAAGATCTTCCCTCCTAAACAGCTCACTTTTTACAACTGTTTCTTTTGCCTACTGGTTAGGATCCTAATGCTACTGATATTGCCTCTAGCAGTTTACTGCAGAAAATAAATAGCTCAAGTGAGGAAAAAAGTTCTTTCCAGATCATGTTTTCACTGCGTTTTATTGAAATCTCATCTTCTATAAATGTGGGTGATAAGTAGAAAACATTTCTTGCTTTATCCTTTCCTCTATTTTAATTTGTTCTTTGTGCTAACCCTTCCCCTGAGCGCCAAACACATTGGACTCCCAGTATTTATGGCTAGGATTGAAGTATCACATATGGAGTTAATTCCCATTCTGAAGAAACTGCATGCAAAAGTCAACACATTATAACATGACTTAGGTTCTTTTTGCAGTACATGCGGCACTTGAAGCTGAGTCAGTCTCTTGCACAGACTAGCTGTACTCTAAACGATAGCAGCTTAAGCTCACGATCAGTACTGCCCAATGTCAGCAGTGAAGTCTCCCTCCATGCGTTAGCCCATTCCTGCTGCCCCCACTGTTTACTACATGTGTTGTAAAGCCAGACTAACAGAAAAGAGGATTTTTACAAGTAACGCTATTGGTGAACATCATTTTCAGCAAGTGGTAAATACAGCAGCAGCATGAATCAGTAAGAAATGTCTGATTTTAAGCCTTTCTCAGACTTATCAATAGTAGTTTTGGCCAAAATACCCGGACCACCAGGCATCCTAGGTATGTACTCCCCATGTCTGCTTTGCAGATATCGAATGTTTTTTGAAATTCAGGGGAATTAGCAAAAGCAATGTTTTGCCACTGAATAGCAGTAGGACGAGTAATAGTACAACTTTTCAGTTTCTCATCCTAGTGTGTTTTTTTTCATATATCTTTCATCAACAATACAATGTCTCCCACTGTACTTCCTCCCCAACCCTGCTTTCCAACTCAACATATTGTTTTTATAGCCTATTCTTGATACAAATGACAATGTAGCCTTACCATATCCAGGCAGACTGGGATATGCTTCAGGTACTATGTCTGTTGTCCCAGTGATTAGCTCCCTGTTAATGATTCCTTTTTTTAAAAAAAAAAGGTTTATGTTCTCAGTTTTGGTAAAATACCTGTGTACATTTGCCTGGAGCTTTGAAATGACATATACCATAAGGCTGAAGTATCCTTGTATTTCTAAACACAGGAACTTCTGGGGGTATCTGGTCTGGGGCAGACTGAAGATTACAATATTATTTAGAATACTGTTGCTTTCAAATAAACTGTATAACATTTCCTAACCCTTAGGACACAGGCTGAAAACGTGCCAAGCTTTATTTCCATACAGTCCTATCCTGGAGTATTTTTAGTTTTAACCAGCCTTGGAGCTTTGGACCTGGCTTGAGCTGTATACAAAAAGCAAATACAGTGTATCTAAGAACTTCAGGATTGTGATGAAGCTGCACCAAGAGATCCTTTGAACAAGAAGGGGGGGGTTGGCACAGATTCCACCTTTTTGGTTTAACAATCAGGTAAGAGAACACCTGAAAATAAGCCTATGTAGTTCTTGATCTTTCTGAATGGTAGGCCTCCTTCTTTGGGATTATGTCAGATTTCCATCGCCAGTCTCCGTTAAAGCTAGGAAAAATTGAGAAGCTTATAGGAAATAATTAAAATAATTAAAACTTTAAAGGACCACTTCAGATGGATGGCTCAGGCACAGCACATTTACGTCTGCTGTAGGAAGTCACAATTGCTGCTATGTGTATATTTTCCAACACGAAGTATCTTAAATAAAACACACTTTCCCTGTGAGTCAGGATTAACTATTTGTTTCTCTGCTTTTTGGCTGAAGAGAGAAATGCATTCTTTTTGTGACAGGCAGGAGGCAAGATTCTGTATGAAGCAATACTCATCTCCTAGTCATGCCCAAACATATACTTACATGGGGATGGTGTGGGCGAAAGACTTATGGAGGGCAACAAAATCCTCTCCCTGGCAATAAGCTTGGGAGATCCAAAGCAGCAGAGTCAACTGGAAGGAAGGGTGCATGAAACAGAATCACAGAAGTAGAAACAGTCCCCAGGTGAGAATCACTTTTGGGTGGCTCAGCCCATTTTGGTTTTCACCTTGCAAACATGGAGGACTGGAAAGCATGGAAATGCAGAAAAGCTCAGACAAAAGACAAAAGGTCAACATACCTAAAGTGGAAACAATCTTGAGATCTATTTCGAGTCAGCGCTCCACATCTGCACGCGTAACAAAAGCACTACCCAGTTCATCACAGAATTAACAGCCTAGCGCTATTCATGAGCAATCCAAAGAGAGCGGCAGAGGAATTGTGGACGGAGGCAGCGCACTAGAGCTGGGGGAGCTGGGGAGTTGTGTAACACCTGCTTGCAATACTGTTGGCACTAGCTACTGCTCCGAGACTGTCACTTTCCAAGTTTTCTGAAAAAGTATAATGTAAAAATCTTAGGACAAAAGGAGTGGTATTTCTGCAGAATTCCCTTTTCTTATTCTCAGCCGTCATATACTAACCAATTTCTGAGATGATGTATTCCGTATCCTGTGGAACTCTAATGAATTCAATGAAGTTATTTAGGGTATAAATCAGAGTCAGTTTTGCTCTGTTTCCTTTAGATTTCATATGCTTATTACCCTCAAAACTAGCTGGTCCCTCCTCCTTTTATTTCTGCAACTCATTCCCCACAGCTGTAGTATTTATTCAAAACCCTTGGCTGCTTGTTTCGCCTCTCTTTCTGCTGCCTGAATAATTTGATCCTCTGGAGTATACTACTTTAAAACTGTGTTGTACACACCAGATGAGGGATATTTTTGCGCCTCTTTTCCAAGGCCAGATTAGAAATGAAATTATTTCTGTTTAGATAGCTAAATACTGATCTCCAACTTTTTTTTTTGCTTGAGTGGGTATCTATCTTTTTCAGCATGTACATTGAAACACAGTCTCTGACATCATTATTAGGGCCACAAGCAGGGAGTTGAATGGGAGCCAGAGTGTTACTTACTGAGACATTCTGGGCAGTCAGTGAGGTAAAAGCAAGTAATTTATTTTGTATATCAGGCCCCTTGATGTTATTTTTGTTTGTCACGCTAATATTGTTCTAGATCTCTGCTGGGTCAACTGCAGTCAGGAAACTAGGCAAGAGTGGTGTGTCCTTCACAAAAAGCACATTTAGAAACAATAAAAAATAATTACTTTGAAGACGCAGTAAGAGCAGTAATTGTTCATTTCTGAGGTCCTTGTGGAGATAACTGTTTTTAGAACCGCTAGCACTGAAACGAAATGACCTAACAACAGTTTCTCATTGTCTCTGTTCAAATTCTGGAAGGAAAATGTTCAAGATTCATGGAGTGGACAAGCCTTCATTTCAAATAGCGGTATAATATAAATACAGATACTTAGCTCTGAATGTAAAGATTGAAATTTCAGTCCTCTTTTCATGCTGACATCTTTTTAACCACCCTTCATCAAAACATTCCTGCGTGTAGGATAACTTTTGATGTTTCCTCTGAACTTATTATTTTTATGTATTGATGGCTCTAATCCTACAGGTAGTGCTTCAGGTCTGTCAAAGTTCTGGATGAAAGTTCAAACTGGTATTTTCTTTTAATCAGTTTGGTTTGGTATCTGTTAGCCTGGATTCTGACAGTATGTTTCAGCTAAATAGTGACCTATAGCACTAGGCTCAGAACTAGGACTTGGAATGTAGTTTGCCATAGATAAGAGCTGGAGACCACACATATCAGCTCAATGAGATGATTCAAAATGTTTTCACTGACGTTTATAAGAACCTCAGATATTTTGTGGAGTTTTTGTCCATACTCACATTCTTTTATGTATATGGATTGATCTATATTATGTATATATTTATATTGAAATATTTTACACACACACAAACATATGTGTGTATATATGTATGTATACAAACATGCATATACATATAATAGGCATGACAATTTACATTTTGTTACTACTGTAACCATTACTTGGCATTGCAGAGATCTGGCTTAGTCCAGAACAGAAAAGTCTGTAGCAGCTGTCTTCTCTGCTCCCAGGAAGATTCTCACTTCCTCTTGACAGATACTAAAATTTTATATCAATTTGACCCTTTCTGTGGTGCCTGGTGAAATCTGGCAGACCTCCCTCTGCTTTACACGTTGGACTATTTTACAAGTTGGCAAACCTCCTCTCTAGTTATATTGTTTTACTCTGCTTTTTCCCAGTAGTTGTGAAGCAAGGCTATACATTTTGCTACCCACTTTTAAATTTGTATTAGTCAATGTATTTAGGGTCAAATTATCGCTTCAGTCTTCTGTGGGACAAATGCAAAGTGATGACAATCAGCAACTGATTCCTCAAGGGTGTTAAAAACCCACCATTAGTTCTATAGCAATAGGGTGATCCAGTCATGGCTTGGGACACTCAGCAATCAACTGTTGCCAGTTGCCGGCCAGCGCACGGTTTTTAAGCTGTAGCAGGGGTGTAAGATGGCTTAGGGCATGCTTTGATCTCACCTGCTTCAGCAAAAATGGAACGTGAGGCAGCAAAAACAATAAAGATATCTCCTTTAACTTGCTAAAGAGCATCTTTTAAATTTGCAGCAAAGTTTCACATTAGTTTCTCATTACCATTGTCAATACAAAGCTAATATTTAAGACAATGGTTAGCACATTAATCATCCAGAGAGTGGAGGAAATGTCCTAGCTGAGCTGACTAAGCGGAGGCATTCTGGAGAATGTTTGCTCTAGGAGTTAGTCACCCTTCCAGAGTCACAGAGCTGGCTTCCACTAACAGAGAGGTAGCTGGCTGTGGGGTTGACTATTTTTAGTATGAATACATAAAGATGACTAACACTGCATCATGCCTTGGATTGAACACGTAGCATTTGTCAGAAATACATGTTCAACGGAATTTAAGAAATATCACAAGTGACTGTATCTGTGTCTAACAAATTTACCACAGAGAGGAAGTGATTGAGCACACAAGGCAACATCTAGGTATGAAGAAATAATGAGTTCTGTGAGCAGAGAGAAAGAAATGTGTCTCTCTTAAAATGGTCATCAAAGAAAAGAAAGTAATGAAATAAGCCAGAAAGATCATCCTATTACAAATTGCCCCACTATCTATCATGATGCTAGTGAAAAAGGAGTCCAGTGGAAGCGGGTGGATATATGAGATGATAGACCAAGTCTCAGCAAGGAGGGTGGAATCAGAGAACGAAGAATGAAGTGCGCACTTCATGTTAAGTACACAAAAGGTGTAAAATGTGTAAAGCTGTAAGATGAGGTGCTGAAGGAGATATGAAATATATCTCTTTGTGCTACTATACTTTTTATCACATAGAAGAAATATTATTTGTGACAGTAATCAGCGGATGCATAAAACTGAAAAAAGGAACAGAAAACAGTATAAATAGTGAGGAAGCCCCTAAATTACCCCTTCTCCATACATACACACAATACATCTTTTCAACAGTCAGAAGTGGAGTTGAAGTTCAGCTTCTAGTGCACAAAGAAGTACAGCAAGTACTCAATCTACTTGCATAAATATCAGAATATAGCATGGTAAAGCACTCAGCCAACTTGTATGACAACATGAAGAGAAAAAAAGGAGGAATAAAAGGAGTGAGCTAGTTCAGAGCAAACAGACAGTAGGCTGTCATGCAAACAGAAGTATTCATGTCTCACATGCAAATCACCTGCAGATTTTTTTTCTACTGTTGCACTGTGTTCACCTCTTTCTAACTTTCACTATTTGAGGAGGAATGGTATTTTATCCCCAGCAAGTACTATCTACTTGATGGGGGAGCTTGTTATCCACACCCTGGCATACTGCACTGTGAGTAGTGAACAGTACACGAGAACCCATGGTGTCATTTTGACCCGAGGACCTTTACAGCTTCTGGCTTGGCAGAATTGCTTGAAACAGACCTGGTTGAGCTACTGTTGAAATAATAAAATATAAGCATCAGACAATAAAGACTCATGGATACAAAATACCCATGTGTAGCTTGCATATAGCGAGGGCTCTGGTTAGGATCTGAAGCTTGCTAAATAAAGTTTGGTGAAAGGACTGGACAGAAATTCTGTCTCAAGTTTCATTCCATGCAATTCAGTGACTTTTGTACCCTGGTAAAAGTAGATACTAGAGAGAATGTGGTCTGTAAAATCCACAGTGCAATCATGACAATTTTGATGCTTTCTGCTTACTGTGAAGGGCCCTGAAAGATTTCTTTTCTCTAAAAATTCCTCTTTTTATCAAAATAGCATGAGCTGTCCTCTCTGTATGTGAGAATATAGTTATTTATATTAAAGGAAGGATGCTTCTGTTTGAAATGACATGAATATGCCATCGGTTTTTTTTTTTTTTAAAAAAGAGATGGGATACAGACTGTCCCAGATGTGATTGGATGAGGAAGGTCTTCGGTTCTCATTAGGGGGCTTGAGTGCCCCATAGGAAACCCTGTATGGTGTATTGTAGGGCTGCACCCAAAGGGAAGTTTCCTGCCATCTCTGTTTTGAAGACTCTGTGTGGAAGAGCACACAGTCAACAAAATTTCACTGTAAGTCTTCCAGCTTTTTGACATAGATCTGAATGTGTCAAGTGGAAAGATAAGGGGAAGAGATACGTTTTACAATTGCTTCACCTTTGCAGCTGGGTATGTTTCAGCTACAGCACGTAAGGTGGGGCTTTGGAGACCAGACATGCCATCCTTCCCACACAGGAGAAAGATGACCAAACACAACACAAACTGAAAATATAGCTCAGGCAGTGAGTCACTCATTGTGACATTCTCTGCTATGGTATGAGAAGAAACTTCAGCATGTTCTTTTCCTGTAATGTTCAGCCATGGAGCTAATTTCAAATGAAGCCACACACGTATCTGACACACCCAAACCCATGCTTCATTATGAGGGACATCCCATGTTTTAGACCCAAATTTACATCAGGCATGTAAGGACACAGTGTTCTCATTTCAATTATAGTAAATTACTTGCATGAGAAACGCTGAATC
This sequence comes from Mycteria americana, assembly GCF_035582795.1. NCBI lineage: Eukaryota > Metazoa > Chordata > Aves > Ciconiiformes > Ciconiidae > Mycteria > Mycteria americana. Next base: position 39,102,700 of record NC_134369.1, read on the forward strand.
ATAAAGCTCAGGTTAAGAGCCTTCCTATTTAATTTTAACCCCCTTGCACTCTTTGCTCGTATGTTCATTTTAGGATTTGGGCTATGTCATCAGGCTTGATTACAAAACCTCCCTAAGCCTTACAGAAGTTTGGGAATAACTCTTTTCTTTATAGAAATTAAATCAGTAAATAAATTCTCTTGTAAGGTACCTTCTGAATAAACCTGGCCCCAGAAAATACATTTTTTTGTCCTCGGTAATCAGTATGAAGCAATGGCATTAGAGCTCACTGGTGACATGCCTGCTTATCCAATTATCAAAGAAAGTTCTACAAAAACCAGGAAAGCATTTTTGGAGGAAACGTTCTAGGGCACAGTATTCTACCTTTGAAGAAAAATAAATCTATTGACTCTTTGCTGTTTACTTCTTTCTTTTTTCCTGTTTTCTGAAGAAATATTTTTGAAAGCAGGTTTTCTAAACAGCATTTGTTCTGGGACATTTTCTTTAACAATACTTTATTCACTGTATTAATGTTTATATCCTCTTTTGGAAGGGCTCAGATACTTCACAACCAAAACTTATCTATCTGTCACTGCAGTACAGCCATCTCTGTTGTGAAATACAGAAGCTACTCTGGTAGCAAAAATGTTCACTATGGAATTAAATAATAACTCCTCTTTTATTGCTTCTGCCTTAGTCATGTATTAGTTATTTAGGTGATTGTATTCTGAGAAACATCTATTAGCATTATTTTTCAATAAATCAAAATCTGTAAAAGTAGCTGGCCTCATCTTGCTATAAATACTATTTGTTTGTCAAATTTAAGTCAGCTTTTCACAAATCTCTGAATGTCCAGCTTATAAAGAGATCACTGTAAACTTGAACAGCTGTGATTTCCTAAGAAACGGATGAACCAGAGAATGTAGGGGAAAAGAGACTATTTTCCCAAGCTGTGCACATTCTTAATACACATACATAATTTTTGGTCCTGCTGCTCGCTTCCTTTTATATTAAACCAGTCTATGTTCCTGTTTCTGACACTGAAGCTATGCCAGATGCAAGGAGGGGGACCAAGCTGACAAATTTGGATACCATCATCTCTCAGGATTCTTAGTGACTCAGAGAGATACAGTAAAACTGGTATTGTACTACACTGCCTGCTAACTACCCTTTAACCTCATTAGAAAAAAATGAAGTGTATAAAACAGGGCAAAGAGATGAACTGGAAAAGCAGAAAGGAGTTTGATTATCTTGCTCTTACTGTCTTTAACAGTAAATGTATTGAATGATGTAAATTCAATTCATTTGCTGTCAGCCTTTATCTCAGTGAATAATACAGAGCTGTGCAGAATTCAAGTATATTGTGAAATCAAAGAAAGAGCATCAGCTGAAATGTAATCACATTTCTGCCTTAAACACATATGCTTGACAATACTAAACATAACACATCACTGAGTCATAAGGAATGGCAAAACACATATATTTTTCTCTATATTTTAAATTTGTTTACATTAGCTTTTGACAGCATTTTCACTTCTTCTCCTATAAAGTCTGTCCCCCCTGTTGCTTTGTGGATCTTTCAGACAGCACAGAGGATCTTAAGGGGAGAACAGGATTCTGAGTCATACTCCAGTACTTGAAATCTCTTTAAATACTTTTTTTTTAAAGAGCTGAGATTCAATTACTGTGATACTTTATGTAACAGAGGGTAATTGTATATGCACATACACTACTAGAATTATACATTGTGCCTGGCTTTTGCTTATTCTCATTCCACTAAAATGTTGACCACTTTTCCTATTCAAAGCCTTATATAAACATTTATTTATTCATTTTGAATGCTCACCTGTGAGATCAGTCAATATTGCCATTTCTTTCTCCCACCATAGGAAAATGAGGGTCAAGAAGTATCTTATCTTATTCACAGCTACGAGAGATTTCATTAAATTGTCAGACTTAGGAAAAGTCTCTGGATTTTAGGTCTGCAAGTGGATTACAATATTGAACTTACAGATCCCTTGCTCCATTAATTTTTTTTCCCTCATTTAAATGCCCTGGAGTTTCTAGACCATCTTCCATTCTCCCCTCACAGGAATGACCTGGCCAGAATGTAGCCTACTACAGAGATCAGACATATTTTAAATACCAGTTTGCTTCAAGAATGCTTTTAACTACAGAGAAGCAATCAAGTACCAATTAAACTGACCTACCAGTTACCTGGAAAAAAACCCAGAATTTGATGTTCAGTTCTTGAAGTAATTACCTGGCTCTAACAGGCAGGACTTGGACTGAATCTTGCCTCAGGCAGGCTTTTTTAACACAACAATTAGCACAAAGAAAAAAAAAACCAAAACCAAAAATCGACAGATACATGCAATCAGAAGAGGGGAACTGGAACTAGAGTGGAAAGAAAAGAGTGCTCAGGCTTTTTCTGTCTCAACTAGACTAATTTTTCTGTGTCACCCTGCGTACGGCAACAGTGCTGTCTGCCACAAACAGACTGGTGGTGACGCTCACATAAGCCTTGAACTTTTAATTTGATTCTTTTTCCTATATAGAACCTCACTGAATTCACGGAAGTAAGGATCTGTTTACATGAAGCTAAATACAGAATCTCAGCCACCATAAAAGATGTTGATATGTATTATTTTCAATACAAACAAAGAGAGAAAAAAAAAAATCCCCCTTCAAGTCATTAACATCAGATGGAAAAACAGGAAGAAACTTTGGGCAAGGACAGTCTTCATTTTATGTGTATGCAATACTGAGGACAGTGGAACATGGATCTCTAACTGATGCCTCAAGGTGTTGCAATGATTCAAATAATATTGATAAAAACTAGCTGTCACTGACCTTTTTTTTTTTTTTTTTACTGTGGAAGAACCAAGGTCACAAAGCTCTTTGGTGCAGCTGCCTCCAAGCATATGACGAGTTGTGAGATTTTGATTTTTTACTATTGTACTTCTCTGTTTGTAAGTTTTAAAGACACGTAAGGCCAATAACATCATGATCTTGCACAGATGAAGATGGAATTTCAAACAAGGATGAAATTCCTGTATACAGAAGCTGGCCAAAACTCAATAAAACCATAGTGCCTGTGACTAATATCAGATTTGTTTGTGAACCTGAGTTGAAAGGGACTGGTATTCTCTAAATACATGGATTTGGTCCAGTTTTTCATTTGTAATTTCACTTTGTTATAAAATTCATAGTACTCCATAGGCAGTCGTGTTGATTTCTTACTCAGACCAATGCAGATGAACACTGGTATTCCCCTAAAATTAAGGATGGTGTAACTGCTTTAAAAGATCAAAATCCTTTGGGTGCTCCATTTGCTGGAGTCCATGAGGGTACAGGAAGAACTAAGACAGCTTTGCAGCACTACATCATATTTCCCAGGCCACTACAGTAGCAAGTATCAGTTGACTGACTAGGCATACTCTAATTTATGGCTGGTATAGTAATGCACTCTTAGACATTAAGCTAAAGTTTGGACTATTGCCATCCTATCATACTCCTGCACCTATGGCAGAGGCAGAACTAGAGAGTATTGCTAAAGGAGGGTAAGGCGCTCAGGCAGAAGTGGTATTCTAGAATGTAAAATATGATTTAAAATAATGGGTGAGATTTTGAACACAAGAGCTCTCTACAGATTAAACTAACTGCAGGACCATTCTGTGGTGTGAAGAAAGACACACTGATTCTGCAGTCAGAAGAGCTTGACTTCTAACATTGTCACCATAGCTGCATAAACTTGGAAAAGTAATTTGTCGGCTTCTCAATTTATAACTAAGGATGATGATATTGTTCTAATTTCACAAGTACAAGGAGACAACTAATTTGTAAGTTTTTACAAAATACTTTGACCATATAACTACCATGTCTAATGGGAAACTGATGCTAGACAGCTCTTAATGCAACAAAGTACTTAAACAATTACCTATGTTTGAACATGTGATGTTATGCTGATGAAGGTTTCAGATCTTCATGTCTAATATACAAGGCTGCTGGATGCTTCAGATGTCTAAATAATATCAAATTTTTCTGAGAATTATGTGAACAGATAATTATTTTAAACTGCTTTTATTGCATTGTCACAACAGTCACAAAATCACTTTTATTTATGTTTCTCTACTTATAAATCAGGCTAATTCAGCTAATTCAATGCTGTAGAATAACTTGTTTGAGTTTTACACTGTGAGAGTAGAGTAACTTTTTTCCTATCTGCTAGTTCTGTGGTAATTCAATATCACCACATCTCATCCAGCATGGTTTGTCAGTGGATGATTACAGAACTGCCACAGAGAGGAGGAAGAGGTAGATTTAAAAACCCTCAGGCTAAGACATTAGTCCTCCATCTCCTATGTCCTAAATAATGTCACTAACCATCATCACAAACATAACTGACAGCGAGTCAACTTCTGTTTTCTGTGTAAGAACGAGTATAGGATCATCTCTTTTACAGGAGGTTCACATTTCTGGAATGTTAATGGACAGAGACTGAATTTTAACATGTAGTTTTACTGCAAATCCTACAGATGGACAAGGTTTCTGGAAGTTCCAGTAGAACCAGAGCCAATATCATGGGAAAACACTGAGAACCTGGCAGTCTGAGCACTGAGATTTGTCGTTCATCTTAACTCTCCTGCACATGGCAAGAAATAAAACCATAGAAATATTCACAAATCCCTGCATAGCAAAACCATCAAGTGTCACCTGGCCTAAAGCTGCTTAAGGAATTTAAGAGACCTGCAGATCATTAGCCAGTTGCATCTAAGTCCATGGCTAGCATTTGCTGCTGTATTTAGTTTTAATAAGGCACAGACAAGAAGAATACATTCCTCTTCTTCCCTTTTTTTTGTTAGGCAGAAAAGACAGCATTCCCTGTGTAGTTTCAACTTTCACAAATGCCACAGTTTTGTCAACATATTGCATTGCTTTAAGTTACCTAACAGCTGTTTTTGCTGTTCCTCTAATCACTTAAAATCTTCTCAAAATTATACCCCTTTTAGTAGGCTGTCCTTCATGATTGATTCCTGTAGACTCCCATTTCCTTTTTTAGGTGTCTTTTAAAACTGCTCCTAAGTAGAATGTGGGAAAAATGTTGTAGGCATTATTTCCTTGATTAGGTCATTAGACTCTACAAAGTAAACTGTCCTTTATGAAATCCAGCAAAAGATAGGCAGAAAAGTAACAGGATTCTTTTCTGAACCCCTTTAGGTGAAAGTATTGCCCTTTTTTGCTAACTGTGTTGACACGGGGCAATTTTTTTAAAGCCACCCTTCCATTTAGATAAGTAATCAACTCAATGGAATCAGCCAAATCTAGTCACACATGTAAGATTTACGAAATAAGAAAACATCTGCTACACTGATGCACCAGCACCTTACTTATTTAAAATGATAAAAAAATTTGTAAGCTTTATATAACATGAATACAAATTAAAAGGATAAAAGCTGGAAATCTTTCAAGTTTAAAAAAATTGTGCAGGTAGCAAGTGTTTTCTGAAAAATTCCACCTAATGCTGTCAATTTAAGGAAGTGTAGATTACTTCAACTTGTAACAGCAACTTGTTAAATTAGTTGGCCACTTAAAGGAGCCTCTGAAATTTGATCCTTAATTAAATGCTGAGATTAATAATTCTGACAGTGTTAGGGTATCTGTCACAGATATTTTGGTTTTGAACTATGTGACACGACACCACAACTGTAAATACTTTTTCTGCAGAGGTTATGGTAAACTGTTAATGGTAGATATACATGGCTGCCAAAAGCAGCGAGTGAAATGCATAAAGGCTTTAATTCTTTGTAAAATCTGACTTTTACACTGTAAATGGATCTGCAAACTGTAGACAAACACTAAGTTAAACGAAATGCTGATTTTATCTTTTCATTGTGATGAATAAATATAGGTACTTGCACTGGACAAGTGCAGCCCTTGTTGTTATCAAAATGAGTGCTACAGATATTCTTGAGTAAGTACAGTGTCTGTAATAAACCCAGAGTTTTTCCCTTCAGTAAATGTAGCTTTAACTGGGTTTCAGATGCTCCTGTAATTCATCCTGTATAATCTAGTAATTGCCAACAACAGAGAATAGAAGACAAACCAAGTGGCATGGCAACTTCACAGCTAAGGGGAAACAACGCGTAGTCGTAATAATGCAGCACTGAAAACCAGGTCTCCGGCTGAGTTCTCCCTTACTGGTTTCTGCTCGTTGTATTGCCTCCTTGCTTGCCATGCAGTCTGACACAAGTTTTCCCAGCCAAGGTTTCCATCAACACACATTGACTGAGTACCAGCTGACAGACACAAATCGGGGAAGGTGCACTCCCATCGATGCTGAGGAAGCAAGGTAACTGCCATAACTTTTCTCTGAGCTGAAGTTGTCACTAGACGAGTGCAGCCGTGTTCTGTGTTTTGTCAACTGGGGACAAGAATCGAGATGATCACCTAGGACACCTTTTCTTTTGTGTCCTCAAGTCTTACTTTAGTGGTGCAGGGACTGGCTTCTCCTGGAAACAACCACAGCTTCTATGGGAATGATTTAGCCTACAAACTATAGAACCATGGTTTCTGTCCTGAAACTGGGGACTCAGCAGGCTCGTCCCGAGAAGTTTTAGGTAATATGAAGTTGACTTCATTAGACTCAGACTTCTTGTCTTCTCATGGATTAGCAAAAGATAGTTTAAACTGGAACATGTAACTTTGAAACCAAGAAAAATAATGTCTCCCATCATTACAAATACTCATGGAAATGTGTGTGGAAAAAGATGAAGACTCTAAAAAAAATGTATGAAATCAGCAACCTAACAGCTTTGGTTGTTTCTTACTGTTTTGTTTTTATTTTTTTTTCCAAGAGTCAGAAAACAGGTATAAAGAGAAAATAATTGGTAACAATATTAGAATCACAGAATCATAGAATCATAGAATCATTTAGGTTGGATTGAGTCCAACTGTTAACCTAGCAGTGCCAAGTCCACCACTAAACCATGTCCCTAAGTGCAACATCTTTTAAATTCCTCCAGGGATGGTGACTCAACCACTTCCCTGGGCAGCCTGTTCCAACGCTTTATAACCCTTGCGGTGAAGAATTTTTTCCTAATATCCAATCTAAACCTCACCTGGTGCAACTTGAGGCCATTTCCTCTTGTCCTATCACTTGTTACCTGGGAGAAGAGACCGACCCCCACCTCACTACAACCTCCTTTCAGGTAGCTGTAGAGAGCAATAATGTCTCCCCTCAGCCTCCTTTTCTCCAGGCTAAACAACCCCAGTTCCCTCAGCCGCTCCTCACAAGACTTGTGCTCCAGACCCTTCACCAGCTTCGTTGCCCTTCTCTGGACACGCTCCAGCACCTCAATGTCTCTCTTGTAGTGAGGGGCCCAAAACTGAACACAGTATTTGAGGTGCGGCCTCACCAGTGCCAAGTACAGGGGCATGATCACTTCCCTAGTCCTGCTGGCCACACTATTTCTGATACAAGCCAGGATGCTATTGGCCTTCTGGCCACCTGGGCACACTGCCAGATCATATTCAGCTGGCTGTCAACCAACACTCCCGAGTCCTTTTCTGCCAGGCAGCTTTCCAGCCACTCTTCCCCAAGCCTGTAGCGTTGCATGGGGTTGTTGTGGCCCAAGTGCATGACCCTGCACTTAGCCTTGCTGAACCTCATACAATTGGCCTTAACCGTTTGATCCAGCCTGTCCAGATCCCTCTGTAGAGCCTTCCTACCCTCAAGCAGATCAACACTCCCACCCAACTTGGTGTCATCTGCAAACTTACTGAGGGTGCACTCCATCCCTTCGTCCAGATCATTGATAAAGATATTAAAGAGAACTGGACCCAACACACAGCCCTGGGGAACACCACTTGTGACCGGATGCCAACTGGAGTAAACTCCATTCACCACCACTCTTTGGGCCCAGCCATCCAGCCAGTTTTTTACCTAGCAAAGACTACACCCTTCCAAGCCATGAGCAGCCAGTTTCTCCAGGAGAATGTTGTGAGAAATGGTGTCAAAGGCTTTACTGAAGTCTAGGTTAGACAACATCCACAGCCTTTCCCTCATCCACTAAGCAGGTCACCTTGTCATAGAAGGAGATCAGGTTGGTCAAGCAGGACCTGCCTTTCATAAACCCATGCTGACTGGGCCTGAGCACCTGCTTGTCCTGTACATGCCATGTGATGGCACTCAAGATGATCTGCTCCATAACCTTTCCCAGCACTGAGGTCAGACTGACAGGCCTGTATTTCCCTGGATCCTCCTTCCGGCTCTTCTTGTAGATGGGTGTCACATTTGCTAATCTCCAGTCAACTGGGACCTCCCTGGTTAGCCAGGACTGCTGATAAAGGATTGAAAGTGGCTTGGTGAGCACTTCCGCCAGCTCCCTCAGTACCCTTGCGTGGATCTCATCCGGCCCCATAGACTTGTGTGTGTCTAAGTGGTGTAGCAGGTCACTAACCATTTCCCCTTGGATTACGGGGGCTTCATTCTGCTCCCTGTCCCTGTCTTCCAGCTCAGGGGGCTGGGTGTCTGGAGAACAACTGGTCTTACTATTAAAGACTGAGGCAAAGAAGGCATTAAGTACCTCAGCCTTTTCCTCATCGTTTGTCACTATGTTTCCCCCCACATCCAATAAAGGATGGAGATTCTCCTTAGCCCTCCTTTTGTTGCTAATGTATTTATAGAAACATTTTTTATTGTCTTTTACGGCAGTAGCCAGATTAAGTTGTATTTGGGCTTTGGCCCTTCTAATTTTCTCCCTGCATGACCTCACAACATCCTTGTAGTCCTCCTGAGGTGCCTGCTCCTTCTTCCAAAGGTCATAAACTCTCCTTTTTTTCCTGAGTTCCAGCCAAAGCTCTCTGTTCAGCCAGGCTGGTCTTCTTCCCCACCAGCTCGTCTTTCAGCACATGCGGATGGCCTGCTCCTGTGCCTTTAAGATTTCCTTCTTGAAGAATGTCCAGCCTTCCTGGACTCCTTTGCCCTTCAGGACTGCCTCCCAAGGGACTCTGTCAACCAGGCTCCTAAACAGGCCAAAGTCTGTCCTCCAGAAGTCCAAGGTAGTAGTTCTGCTGACCTCCCTCCTTACTTCTCCAGGAACTGAAAACTCTATCATTTCGTAATCACTACACCCAAGACTGCCTCCAACCATCACATCACCCACAAGTCCTTCTTTGTTCACAAGCAACAGGTCCAGTGGGACACCTTCCCTAGGTGGCTCACTCACCAGCTGTGTCAGGAAGTTATCATCTGCCACACACTCCAGGAACCTCCTAGGCTGTTTAGTCGCTGCTGTATTGTATTTCCAGCAGACATCTGGTAAGCTGAAGTCCCCCATGAGAGCAAGGGCTAGTGATTATGAAACTTCTCCCAGCTGCTTATAAAATATTTTGTCTGCCTCTTTATCCTGGTTGGGTGGTCTGTAACAGACTCCCACCATGATATCTGCCTTGTTGTCCTTCCACCTGATTCTTACCCATAAACACTCAACCCTATCATTACCATCATTAAGCTCTAGACAGTCAAAACACTCCCTAACATACAGGGCTACCCCTCCGCCTCTCCTTCCTTGCCTATCCCTTCTGAAGAGTTTATAGCCATCCATTGCAGCACTCCAGCTGTGCGAGCTATCCCAGCATGTTTCCGTGATGGCAACTATATTATAGTTTTCCTGCTGCACAATGGCTTCCAGCTTCTCCTGTTTGTTGCTCACGCTGCGTGCATTGGTGTAGAGGCACTTCAGTTGGGCTATTGATGCTGCCACCTTTTTGGGGAGAGAAGCCCTAATTCCTATGTGACCATTCTCAGCTGCTTCCATGGTTTCTAACACATCAATAACCCTTGTGTCTTTGCTGCCGCATGGATCTCCATCCCCTACCTCCACTGAGACAGCAGACTGAAGGACCCGGCTAGCACACTGTCTCTCAAACATTGGCATGCCGCCCTCAGGCTTATCTCTAGCGAGCCTGGTTTTATCCCTTTCCCCCTTCAAATCTAGTTTAAAGCTCTTTCAATGAGCCCTGCTAACTCCTGTGCAAAGATCCTTTTCCCCCTTTGAGACATGGGTACCCCATCTGTTGCCAGCAGGCCTGGTGTTGTGTAGACTGACCCATGATTAAAAAACCCAAACTTCTGCTGGTGACACCAGGCTTGGAGCCAAGTATTGATCTGCTGGCTCTTCCTGTTTCTTCCCTCATCATTCCCTGCAACTGGAAGGGTAGAGGAGAACACTGCTTGTGCTCCTGATCCCTTAACTAGTTGTCCTAAGGCCCCGAAGTCTCTCTTGATTGCCCTCGGACTTCTTGTTGCAACTTCATCGCTGCCTACCTGAAAAATCAATAAAGGATAATAATCTGAGGGTTGTACCAGGGTAGGAAGTTTTCTCTTCACAACTTTAACCCGGGCCCCAGGGAGGCAGAAGACTTCCCTGAGAAGTGGGTCCAGTCTGCATATTGGACCTTCTGTTCCCTCCAGAAGGGAGTTTCCTATGACAATGCCCCATCTTTTTTTATTTATGGAAGCAGTTTTGACGCAGGGCGTAGGCCGACTTAACCTTGGCGACACCTCCAAGGTAGATGAACCATCGTCCTCGTCATTGCTCGGTTCCACTTGCAGAGCCTCGTACCTATTAAGCAAGGGCACCTGGGAAGTCCCAGAGGAGACGCGCTTGCTGCGCCAGGCAGGAACTCGTCGCCATTGCCCCCTATCCCTTAAGTCACCGCGTTCAGCCAGGTGGAGGGGGATAGGGCATCCTCTGTATCATGCGTCCTGTCTGCCTGTCGGGCCTGTCTCAGGGAAGGTAGGGCGCGATTCCAGTAGCCTGTCTCTCTCTTGCACTGCCTGATACTCCGCAACCTACTCACCTCCTCGCGGAGCTCTGTCACTAAGCGGAGTTCCTCTACCTGGGCGCACCTCCCACAGGCGTGCTCACTGCTGCGTCCGGCACTGCCGTAAGGGTCGGGCACGCCCCGCAGCCCGACACCTGGGCGGTAGCGTGTTCCCGCCGGAGCTCTGCCTGGGAAGCTGCGTCAGTCGTGGTGGGTGCAGAGCTTAGAGAGGCCATGGCTTTCTGCTAGGTGGATACCGTTGCTCCCTGGTTGAGCTGGCAGAGCTTCAGTGCCCTCTTCCTGCACGCCCTCCCATGCAAACTGCCATGCCATGCCCTCGCTGCCGTGCCACGCCCTGTTTGCCCGCCTGGAAAATATTATCCAGGTTCCATTTAACACTACACAGTAATGTAGTCAAACAGTGTAATATAGCTAGCCAAAAAAGCCAGAGTAGAAAAGAAAACAAGCATGGTGTAGAATGGACTGTAAAATAGCTCCACTAGCCAAAAACTGATAGGTAGCTTTTTTTACCAATTATCCTAATTACATAGAGGATGCTCATAGCACAGTGTAGCTGAAGTCAATCTGGGGTCAAAGATTTGAGTATCTTGCTCCTTAGAAAGGAAAATTCAAAGGATTTTCTGTGTATATGTGTATGTGGGGGGGTTCAGCTGACTTCAGTAAGATGTTTTGGTCTGACAATTACAGCAATATGATATAAGAAAATGAATACAAGACATTATTGCATTGATCTTATTTTTAATGTGGGTGAGTATCCTCCTTTTATATGGTTAGTGCCTGATGGTTTTCTATTTTTGCTTCCAAGGTTCCATGAAGAAAAGAGAAGTGTCTGTTCTAAGTCATGTAGACTACCCAAAAGCATCCTGCCGTATGTGAAAAAATTAAGGCTGCTGTTCTTGGTGTTATTTGTCAGTCATAATATTAGTCTTGGGAATTCAGCTTGTCAGAAATCCAGTTCTTTGGTGCTAGAAAAGAATGCGAAGATGGCATTTTGCTGCTGTGGAATGGTAATAATGACATGCACAATGGAATCTCAAGTCCACTTCTTGGATAAGTTTTGCCCCAGGAGAACTTGAAAATTACTTGACAAGAACAAATAATAGTAAATGTGAAGGGCTTTTCAGTGAAGTTGGCAATGCTTTGAAATAAATCTTTCTTGATAAGTGAAAGAAGGGGAACACATGAAAGAATTTCAATCCAATACTAAGAAGTTCACTCAGGGCAGTTTTCAATACTAGCACCAGTTGCTTAGACAGTCTTCACAAAGTTCATGACAGTTACTTTTTTCTCGGAACGATTGCAGACCTTTTCTGAAAAGAAAAAAGAGAGGAGAGGAGAGGAGAGGAGAGGAGAGGAGAGGAGAGGAGAGGAGAGGAGAGGAGAGGAGAGAAGAGAAGAGAAGAGAAGAGAAGAGAAGAGAAGAGAAGAGAAGAGAAGAGAAGAGAAGAGAAGAGAAGAGAAAAGAGAAAAGAGAAGAGAAGAGAAGAGAAGAGAAGAGAAGAGAAGAGAAGAGAAGAGAAGAGAAGAGAAGAGAAGAGAAGAGAAGAGAAGAGAAGAGAAGAAGGAAAAAAGAAAACTATATGTGGGATGCACTAAGTCCCAAATATTTAAAACTAGGTACGTTACAAAAGATGCAAACTAAGAAGAATGAAGGTTTCTGACATCCCATATAAATTTTTATATACAAGTCTGTGATTTCCATGTGGAGGTTTAGACAAGTCTGATCTTTAGTCTTCTGAAGTTTGAATTAATGTACTTTACTTAATTTGTCTTGGGTGAGGAGTTAGAGCCTTCCTCAGAATGCAGAGATATTCCAACAGTCTTGCCAGGGTATCAGAGCCCATGTTTCAACATGTCTAAAACTAGACTGATTACATAATAAACATAATAAATAAATATAATTTGGTGATTAAATTTAGAAGTAAATATAACTAGGGAAGAGCTTGAAAGGGTCCAGACTAAGTGACTATCAGGATTTTTCCCCAAGTTGAATTTTGGTGTTTCTATGAGTGCAAAACTATGAATGAATGAGTTTCTAAGTCTCATCATCTTGTCTTGATTTTAAAATAGAGTCCCTGGTAAAAAAATAGGATCAGATTTCAGACCCTGAACAAGGCACAGATATGTGCCTTACTACTGCCATCTTACCTGAGCTTTCATCATTCATCTTCCACTGTTTTGAAAGAACATGTTGAGCACTTCCTGGGGAGTGCTGAGCACCTGCACCCTCCCCAAACCAGAACGCAATATACTGTAGTATCATAGGGCAGCAGTTTCTTGCTAGAAGTGCTCAGGACTATCACGATCAGGGCCTACTTTGTCCTTCTGAAAGAACTTGATTCCACATAGTGCTAAAAATCAGATTCCAACTTGAGGAAGAAAAAGGAATGTGGTAGTAATAAAGAAAATATTACGAGTTTGATTGATAAAGGTTAATAACATTGTTAGAACGGTCTTAAACTTTTACAAGGCATTCAACTAAATACTGAAAAAAAAGAAAAAGAAATCAAACAATAGCAGATTGTTCTGTGAGTACCACAATTAAGGAAGCTTGGTTTTCTGTGGATTTATACATTGATAGATAGTTAGCTCGATACCTCAGGCTGCTCCCTACATCTTACATCATATCATTGCTCACAACACTTTCTGTAGCCTATAGAGCCATGCCGTTAATGTATTTCCTATGTCTTTGCTTCTGTCCTGGATATCTTCTGGCTATTCTTTCCTAAAAGATACACCTTAGTTCAAACAAGAATTTGGTCATTCAGAGAAGTTCTCTGTCCTGCATTGTTAACAAAGTAAGACTAGATGATCATAATAGTCCATCTGAATCTTATAAATTTCTGAATCAATAAATTTGGTCACTAAAATATGTCATTCTTCCAGTGATATCAACTGTAACTGTTAAAGAAACTAAAAGTGATTACTAAGAAACTGGAAATATTTGAGAGGGAAATTATCTTTTAATAAAAAACCAATTTATTTTACTCACACACACTATAGAATAATATAGAAACTTTGCTGTTGGAACTGTAAGGAACTAATGAATCCTAAAATTGTCTGAAGAAACATTTGCAAATGTAAAATCCCCAGAAAAGACAATTTCCTAAGGAAGGAAGTTAGGAAGAACAAGCACAGAAGAGACATATGAATAAAAACAAATATAGAAAGTATTCTTTTCAGATACTCATGAAAAAAACTAAACCAACAAATGAGACACATCTCATTTTAAAACATGATAGCTCAACGTGAACAAAAATACTGCTGCACTTGAAAAAAAGAAATTAAACATAATTATAGAAAACTTACCATTTCTTACCCTGATATATTTTCAGGAGAACAAATAGTGGATTTATGTAGATATAAATTCAGATGCCAAGAAGGAAAAAAGATGTTAAACTAGCAAAAGCCAGTAAAGAAAACACTTTTTCAGAAAATGCCTCAAAGTAAATCAGTCACTGAATTTATTCCACTGTCATGCCGTACATGATCAATAGTTGCTTTAAATAAAATAAAATAAATAAAATAAAATAAAATAAAATAAAATAAAATATATATAAGAAGCATTAATAGATATTTATCAATGCACTGCCTTCTAATTTGGTGGTGTGACAGAAAACCACAAAACAATCCGTGAAAAGTAGGCAGATTGTAAATGTATTCTCTGCTGAGAGACAGCAGTTAAGAACATACTTTAAATTTATACTGATTCAAAGATTCAGAGGATAAAATCGTGAATGCACTGAAGTTGGTGGCAAGCTGCTATTGATTTCAGTGGAGCAAGGACTGATCATTTGTTTTAAAGTCTTCATGGCACCAGAGGCATAATTTTTAACATTAAATTCAATCTTTTGCATAACACGGCCATGGAATTTAAATGTAGAGAAAACCTTAAAAACACAGAGAAAGATAGAATGCTTCCCTCTGACAGCTTATAGCCCTATTTTTGATGAAACAGCAAATGACAGAAAGAAAAAACAGGGGGAAAAAAGAGAACAATAATAAATCCAGCTGTTTTTTTTAGTTATGGCAGTGTGCATAGCTTCAGGCTTGTATCCTTTAAAGGAATTAAAAAAAAATATAAAAATAAATAACAATTCCACAAATACGCAAGCTATAATTTTATGAAAAAATACTTCCTTAAGAAGCATTAGAGAATGAAGAAAGATTGGGTGTTCCAAATCTACGAAGTCATTGTAGATTACACTGGTGACACAGGTGACATGGAAATGAAGAAGTGCAAAGACGACTAGAACAAAGAACAGTCTGTAAGACCTCCCAGCTGCCACTGTCAGTTCTACCACTTGCTTTCTTGTGTGGCCTTTTGCACGTGGTCTCCATTTTTTTAACCACTAAAGAGTCTGTTAGCACCTGATTTTTTGCTTTTGGTATGTGGAAATAAAAATGAAATTCTTTAGTTGAAGTTAAAAGATAAATACAAGAAAAGCTTTCGTCTTAAAGCTTTTTTTTCCCCTGAGTGTTCCCTGCCCCACGCTCTGTGTAAAGCCATAGTCAAAACCAAAGAATGACATATGCAAACCTGAGACCCACACCAAAGTGAGGGGCTGTTAGTGAAGTTTCATGCTTGTGACCATCAGTAACTGTCTTTGATGAATCCCAAAGTCATTCACATACTCTGTATGACAGTTGAGAGCAGGATTTGTGTAAAATATTCTATTCATTAATATGTAATACAATGGTAAATGAAAAATTATCCCTCTCCCACTAGAAAAACATAGTTTTATGGAAAACAGATTTCAATAGCTGAAGTGTGTACTGAAAAAAGTGTCATAGCATGTGGATACAAAAAAGTGTCTTTTGATCAAAATATGATACTTGGTAATACCTGATATAATAATACATGACACATGATGCACTGAGATGTTCTTTGTAGTAATCAATCAGTGCAAAAAGCATTCATTATTTCTCTCTTTTGTAGATACTGGAAAGCATTTTTAAAAATAAACAAATAAAAATGCCTTTTTTTTAAAAGATTTGAAATCTCTCTGCATTACTTCTACAGCATAACATCTTCTTTTTGTTTGTTTAGTAATTTTTGAATTAAAATAATGAAGATGATCTTCATAACTTGGAATGAACCACAATGTTTCTTGGTAGGGCCAGTGGTATTTTGTTTATGAGTATCATAGTTTATTGCCAAAAGCCACTGGAAGCTAAATTCAGAACTTGTGAAATGTTATGTACAATTCATTCAGCATGCAGGCAAAGAATATTTTCCTAGACAGCAAGTAACTTAAAGAGGAGTTTTCACTAGGGACAGCTACATACTACAAAACTGAATGTCCAAAAAGCTTTTTCTGTCTACTCTCTTCTTTGTTACTATTGGAACAAGAGGTTCTGCTGAATCAGGTAATATCTTTAAAGAACAAGTGATATTCTTCTATGTAAGCAAAGAACACCAGTAAATTTCAAAGTTATAAAAATGGTTTTGAAGAGAAACCATATCACTTTAGTCAACTAAAACAAAGACCTGTACATTCTATAATCAGTCAGAGACTGGCTAAAAACAAAGTATCACCATAAAGTTAGAGGATTATTTTGTACAGATCAAATGTCTGAACATTTTCCTTAATGCACAAGTAATTCCACTCACTTTACTGAACTGATCTTCTTTTTTACCATCCAGTTTCATGTCATCCCTAGGAAGTTTAAGGACTTTATGTAAATGCCCTGATCCCCTTATGATGAATTTCTGGTTCTGTTTGTTCTAAAATACTTGGTTGTTCCCAGTCAGTGACGAAGCAGAGAAACAAATGCACAAAGAAAAAAATCAAAGGGATCTCACACAGTTTGTTCCAGGCAAATGCTGCTGGCTCAGGCAGAAAAATAATTGCAAGTGTTCTTATGAAAACAAATGATAAAATGCTTAAGCTGACCCCTAAAACTGTGTTTCTTACACAGAAACTGTTCTGAATAGAAAGCAAACTCCACACAACATCAGTTCATGTAGGTACTTCTTGTGATCGATGGACATGCTATATTTTGTTTTTACTTTTAAACATATGACCCAAGTTGGTTAAAGAACAGTCTTGCAGATTGTGTTTCCCTGCATTCGCAGAAGCAGTTCAGAAGACAGACCAGACCCTAAAACAAGCCAGGTTTTTACTGGTCTATTCCTTCTCTATATCAAGCACTGTTAGCAAGCAACTCTAATCACAAGTAAAGTAAAAGTACTTCCACTTTAAAAGGTTTTTTTGTTATAACTGTGGCTAACTCAATTCTATTATAACGTGGCTATTTATAATCCGTGTAAGCAAAAAAACACAGCAGGATGTGGGTTATTGGGAGATAACCACATGCCCAGTGGCTTTCCTTTTATACCCATAAATATTCATTTAAGATGATCCTTTCTCATTGAAGTCAGTGACAAAACTCCCACTCATTTCAGTGGGAGCAGACTCAGGCCTTAGTGCAAGAAACACTTAAGCTGCTATCTTCTTCTGGTTATGGAAACCTCATGGAAACCTATGGGATTCTTAAGAAAACTCAGGACCAAAGTATACAGATTGAAGTGATTTAGTTTGTACTAATAAGACGGGAAGTTCTTTCTAATCATGCTTGAGCTGAATGAAAATCAGAGTGTCATCTCTTTGAAACTAATAATATTGTAATACATTCTTTCATCTCAGAGTGAAACAAAAGCTGAAATTCCTATCTATTGTGTTGAACAGAATATTTTGGAAAATTCCAGTGCAGAAATAAGGAAATACTTAATTTCAGCATTTTCACAACTGAAATATTTTCACATGGCCAAACTGAAGTGTTTTGCTTAACACACAGGTCGTGTCTTTGATGAAGGGCCATCCATCTCATTTGAAAAGAGAGAATTTGGGCAAGAAACACTAGCCTGCAAGAGGGAACATGGGTATGAGACTGTCATGGTTTAACCCCAGCCGGCAACTAAGCCCCATGCAGCCGCTCGCTCACTCCCCCCGGTGAGATAAGGGAGAGAATCGGAAAAGTGAAAGTGAGAAAACTGGTGGGTTGAGATAGAGACAGTTTAATAGGGAAAGCAAAAGCCGCGCACACAAGTAAAGCAAGGCAAGGAATTCATTCACTCCTTCCCATGGGCAGGCAGGTGTTCAGCCATCTCCAGGAAAGCAGGGCTCCATCACACGTAATGGTTACTTGGGAAGACAAACGCCATCACTCTGAACGTCCCCCCCTTCCTTCTTCTTCCCCAGCTTTATATGCTGAGCCTGACGCCATATGGTATGGAATAGCCCTGTGGTCAGCTGGGGTCAGCTGTCCCGGCTGTGTCCCCTCCCAGCTTCTTGTGCCCCCCCAGCCTCCTCGCTGGTGGGGTGGGGTGAGAGGCAGAAGAGGCCTTGACTGTGTGCAAGCACTGCTCAGCAATAACGAAAACACCCCTGTATTGTCAACACTGTTTCCAGCACAAATCCAAAACACAGCCCCGCACTAGCTACTATAGAAAAAAATTAACTCTATCCCAGCCAAAACCAGCACAGAGACATATATAGCAAAGCAGCTGCAGAGGTATATGCATTTCAGTATGTGCTGACTTAAAACAAAACATTTCAGATTTGTTCAGCAAACCAGAATATTTGGTTTCCTATTCAGCCAACTGGAAAGAATCTATTTCTTTTCTTGGTTTTCCTGATGGGAAAATGGAGGGAATCTACACAAAAGGTTTCTCTTGTGAAAAGAAAAAAACAGAAGATATTGTAACACTGTATTTTCTATATGGATAAAAAGAAAGCGCAAAACACTTTGATATACAAAGTCCTCAACCAGCTCTAAGGTATATGAAACCCCATGATAGCTGTGCAGGCCCAACCTATTGGTAATAGCACCCCAAAAGAAGTCGCTTCTTGACTGCTGCTTAAAAGTTTTTACTAGGCTAATGAAGATATGAGGTTGTTTTTATTTCATGGCTTCTTTTTTTTTTTTTGTGTGAGCAAGATGAAACATATCAGGAATGTCTTTTTAATGGCCAAGAATTTTGATGAAATAAAAAGCTAGAAAAGCTGGAATTAATTACCACTTTTTTAGAGCTGTTAGATGGCCAGTCACTGACTTGGAGACCTTTCTATGGTAAGAACCTAGGGTAATTTCTTTTCAGGTAATTAGTAGACAATATAGCAAAAGCTTGCATTGCCATGACTACTGCTTTGATTCATTTATCTGAACAATGTCTAACAAAAGAATTTGTCTCCCAAGGATTGTAAATCTACTGGCAACAACTAGCATTTAATATATTTATAGATAATCTGAAAGGTCAGAAGAAAAGAAAATAGAATAGATGGACTTTTCATTTGGTTATGCTCTGTATCTTGGTGAAACAGGGAAGACTAATTCCTTGCCCTTTGCAGCTCCTTAGGCCAGATAAGGATTCTTTACTACAGTAGCATCGTATTGGCTGCATCATTTGGTTTCTTAAATGCTATCTATATCTTAGCTCTTTTTTTTTCTTAATCAAACTCTTTCCTCCTTCCTATACCTCTTCATTACAAACACCTAAAAAGAATTGAGTTGACCATTTGAAAGTATGAGGGAATAAGAAAAAAAATCAAAACAATCAGACAGCTTTGCAGCCACCAAAATTTGTAGGCACTTGTACAGTTGGACAGCACTGCCTCTATTAAATTCCATTAGAATTCACTGACCGTGTCTGTGCATCCTGCAAGTATAAGGCTGCCACATCATCGGGGCTTTCTTTAGCAGAAAGTGTGAATTGGTTTGGACACTTGTGTGAGAGATCGCTGCTTAACAGCTGTGTAGGGGTGTGCCTTTCAAGTGCAGCCTGCAGAAGGTGGATTTCAGGAATAAAAGTTCAGATACATGTGTGTGTATGTGTTTAGGTCTAAATCCAGGAAATGGGAGTATCACATTGAAATAATAAAGGATAAATCAAACATCCATGGGTTTTTTTCTTCAACTGCTTATTTGCTATTTATCTTCACTCTACCAGAGACTGGTTCTGAAGGGTATAAAAGTTGATTACCCAAAGAAGTTTATGCAAATGATTGACCCATTTCAATTATGGATGAGGACCCTTTATTCCTTTATAGGGAATATAAGAAGTATAATAGAAATAAATCAAAAGGCAGAAGTTTTAGGCAATATCACTGTTAAAGATTATTCTCCAATCTTGCTTGGAATGCTGATGCAATTGTTTCAAAAATCCTTATTCATACAACTAGAGGACTTCCTAATAAAGGAAAATGTTGCCAGGTAAGGTGTAACAGCATTCTGCCTCTTATTTGCTGTAGTATACATGGTTCAGTCAGTAACAGTACTCTTAATAAATCTAGCTATACCACTTAGTCTAAGGATAAGTATACTACAACTTAGAGCTAGGTTAAAAGGTGCAGAAAAAACCATTTGTCAACAGTCCAGTAATCTTTCTATGTAATCATGTGCCAGCTAGTTTTTGCACTCCCTTCAAATTGCTTTGTTCTTTGGAAAATTCTACTGGATAAATTTTGTTTGGTCAGTAAAGAAACTAGGGAAATTATTGTGTGGAAATAGCTAGATTGGTCTACCTAGAACAAAATTAACGTGAAATTCAAACCAACAGGGAGCAAATCTAATCTCTTAAAAATGTTTTGTAAGCTATTGCAAAGTTATTTCTCATGCCTCGGCACTTCTCTGTTTCAGCCAGAACTGAAATCGGAAATGCCAAAATACTGTTCTTGCACTACAGCTGACCTGAATGAAACAAGGAACTACTGCAAAATCACAAGACAGACCGTTTTTAGGAGATTGCCATCTAATTTCCAGACTGGAGAAGTTTGGATGAGATCAGGTAAACTCTGGAAACCGCTAAACTTCTGGATGTATATCTGAACTGAACCACCAAATCTTTGTGACTCATCCTTTACTGATGTCCACATTTTGTGGAGATGAGTATAGATGAAATAGTTTTACTTTGGGAAAGAAAGGAGGAAACACAACATACTACACAAATCAGAGGTTTGCTTGCATTATCCTTCAAATTAGAACTGTACCGGACATCCAAGTGCACTGATCATGGTGATTTAAATAAAGAGTCTGTCCCTGAAGTCGCTGGAGCTAAACTGGTTCAACTGGGAGAAGATTTCTGCCATATCTGTTCATGGCATGTAGTTAAACTGCAGCCATACTGGGCCTTATGAATCCATGATATAAACTTCCATTGCTTCAATGATATTTCATTAGGAATAAAGTTGATCCACTAATCCTAGCTTGACTCATCTTTCTCTTTCATTGCTGGCTTCTGATGTTGTACTGACACAGTTCCTAATGGTGACTCTGTGTTGAAATGGTGTTTATGGTCATGGTGGCTTAGCCTCTCTCAGCCATATCTGTTGTTTATCTACAAAGCAAAGCCTGACTTGCAAATCTAGTAGGGGTACTATGTAATTTAGAGCTTGAAAATGAAAGTTGTGACCTGGTTTTGCTCATTAAAGAAACAGATATGTTGAAGGTTGGCATGAGTTCTTGCTAAGGAGTCTTAAGCATTTTATGAAGCTTTGACAATTTTTGTATATTTTTGATCATCTTGAAGTCTGAAAATGAACAAACACTACGAATAAGGTGTTTTTTTCTCTTTAAACACTTAGTTTATAACTTAATCCTATTTTAATTATTTAAATCAGCACATGTCTACATTAATTTTCTTAAGCAAAATCATAACCTAAAGTAAATTCTTTTATGTGCATAACCTAGGAATAGATATGGGAGAATACCTCATTTATCTGCTTAGTTTACAAAGTCACAGAGGGTGGGTACTTTGAAGGGACTGGACCGAAATGACACAAAAGTCAGGAAGTGACCCCTGCGATGGGATTTCAGAGGCGGCAGATTAGCAACAATGTCCTCTTACAACTTCTGTAACTTTGGAGCATACCATCACAGAACACAGTTGGGGTGGTGGAACCAGCCACCTGAGCTCTAAAGAGCAATAGTTTCATTAAGTACGATCCCAAAGACTACGTGTCTGTACGTAAAGAGCGGGGAAATAAAAGCAAGTCACAGCTGATTCTCAGCGCTCACGCCAGCGCTGAAAAGGAAGTCTTCATCCCACTGGACTAATTCAGGATGCTGAACGGGCGTCCTTGGGGAGTTTTGTTCAGGCAGCGAATCCCGTGTTGGTCAGATAGCATGCTCCAGCCAACGCCGCCGTGGCCAGAGCGCGGTGCGGAAGGGAAGCTGCTCTCCATGCTGAATGGCGTCTTTGTTCGCCCCGCTGCAGCAGTTACATTCTGCAGGCCCTGCAGATACAACAGTGGCTGTATGAGAGCGGAATGGAAATGAGATGCTGGCTCCCCCCAAAAAGTCCTGCTTCTTTCCATTAAAACTGCAAAGGAATTCTGGCAACCGAAAAATAGCCCTTCCTATCGAGCAATATTTTCCTGCCTCTAAAAGCCAAAGGAGCTAAAAGCACAAAGTGAAGCTAAAATACAGCGTAGATGGGCATACGTGAACATTTAATGGGTTGGTTACCTTGCAAAACAGAACCAAGGCCTGATGGTAAATTAAAGGCAAAAATCATACAGTGGCTGCAAACTGCCTGCAAATCTGTAAATTCACCTAAGCCCGAAATAACAGTAGAATTGCAATGCACCCAGGACTGATCTGCTTGCTAAACAAGTTATTTAGTATGTTCCAGTTACAAAGGTAAACAGTTTAGTCCTTGATCTGTACACCTTTTTCAATCTCTTGCTGGGCCAAGATCCCTGTCTGCTAATAAAGAAGGCTGTCATAAAATGACCATAGGTTGAGATCTTTCTAGTTTTGGTAAACTGCCAGCAAGCTATGGGATGTCATATTATCTTCTAACTAGAGGTAGGGAGTCTCCTTCTCCTGCTTCTGTTTCGTTGGAATTAGCCTATTGATAAAGAACCCTCTCCTGCGTTTTCATAATTCATTTTAGAAAAGCAATATTGAAAGCTGTTTTTCATAATTCTCTTCTTTCACACAGACCTTTCTCATCTTCATAGTGACATAAAATATTAACATTTCTTTAAAAGTGAGGCTTTGGGATAGTCTTCTCAGAGAAACCAGAACTGCATAGCAAATGTGAAGCAGGAAATTGATCAGACATTATAGCTGAACTATGTTGCTACTTGGGCCCTAATTTGCTTTTCTATCCTATTTTATGTAACAAAAGGGCAGTTTGTTTGCAAAGAGCTATTCGCTATTGTCATCATTGGTTTGCTCACCACATAGCTGTGATTTGCTCGATTCCAACGTGTGTATTCTAGTTGTAAGGCTCACAGTAGTTTTTCCGACTCATAGTGGTTCCTCAGCCTATAAGATTTCCTTTCTACATTTTTCAGTTAAGAGTACTCATGAAAAAAACCTCACAGTCAGGTGGAAAACCTTACAATTTCATTTTGGAAATGCTTATGTTACCAGCCCTTTTTCAAATAAGAAGTCCCGTTGGTGTAAATAAATACAGGATGTAGTACAGATAGAACTCTTGCTCTGTAACAGTTCACTCATAGGCCCCAGCTGTGTGTTTGCTCAGGGAAATAAAGGCAAAGTAAGAACTCTTATATTCCCCTGCATGGCCTAAGTATTTCGCTAGAGCAAGCACAACTACAGCAGCAGTTCCACTTTGCAACCTTTAAGTAGCCATCAACATGTTGACCAGAGCAAAGGCATTCATCACCTTCAAGGAGGTGCTCAGCTGCCCAGAATATCAGGTCATAAATATTTAACTGTTCATGAGCACAAAGTAAGCGAAACCATACTATTATGTACCTACAGGAAATACCATTACAGTGAATGCTCTTAGTTAGAGGTGGATGGAGTGCTTGAGAGGAAATTTTTCTGCCCACTAGACATCAGCATTGTCAGTGAATGTGAATGAAAAATTTGAGCCTGAGATGGCAGAATTTCCAAGGGGGTTTCTGTGAAACTTTAAAGTTATAATCAAAAAGAGAACTTTTCAAAGGTAACTGGTATGTTAGATGCTGACCCTTGAAAATCTGGAACATAGCAATCACAAGTGTATGTTGAAGCAAATCCATTGAGGTAGCTATCGAGAGACTGCAACTTAAACACATATGTTCATATCCATCCCTGGTAAGTATTAATGTCCTAAGCTACATGAATATTGTGGCTATACATGGACAGAAGTTGAACTGTAATAACAAAATAAACAAATGGTAAATATCCATTTTTAGAAGTACATCTAGTCATTCTTTCAACTTAAGAATAAGTTGGATGCTAAACATTTGTAACTCGATGCTCAACATTTGTAGCTCTTAAAGACACATAAAGATAAAATACAACCTGAAAGAATAAAGCAAAGCATTCTTCATAAACTGGTGTGTTCAGTAATATATTCATGATAACATCTGCTACAGTATCTAACACAGATAATTTTTGAAAAGTTAAAAGCTTTATTTGCTTATTAACTCGTGGGTGCTTTTCTACGCTTGTTATTTACCTAGAGGCTAGAAAAGTAGAACAAAGCCGAGCCTTTATTTGCTTAGCAACCTATCAAACAATTGCACCGAATTATTTTTAAGTAGGTCCAACAGCAGCTCTTTTGAGTTGCATGTCGAGTTTTTGTTTACCTTGCTGTTACAGCAATAATAGCAAGGTGGGGTCTTATTCACTCAGTAGGTAGGACCCTAAAATTCTGAATGCTTCACTGTTTACCAAGTCACCGGACACATGAGCGCTGGGTTGGACCATGTTTACCCAAATCCTGGTCCCCTGACAACTAGGTGTGGCTTTATTGGACTGTTACTCATACAGCTTTGACAGAGAAGCTCAACTTCTTAGCTGCAGTGCTTTAAGGAAATTATAGAGATGTGCAGGGGTGAACTAATACTTATTTATGGCAATACGTATTAATTGGGAATGTTTTGCTTATGGGAACTATATCTGGATGCAATGACCAGAGGCCGGAAATTAACAGGCTGTGACAAAGAAAAAAAAAATCTATTTGTGCTAACTTTGTGGGCAGCAGTTAAATAAAGGGAACATCTGTTTATCAAAGGCAATGTGCTGCTTCTAATTAAACCATCATCTTGCTTGATGCTAAATTAGTAACTAGGGATGCGGATCACACCCTGAAACAGGCAAACTTTAAGACTTCTCTCTTCAGTCTGCTATACCGTCAGAGAAAAAAAATAAATTTTCCTGATTCATATTTTGAATAGGTGTTGTCTCATAATTGTAGTTGTAAGACTGAGAGAGACATTATGTAATGCAGTTCTTGCTGCAATGTATGTTTAAAGTTACAGCTTAATAACTTAAGGGAAAATTTAACTGAGTGGGAGTTTAGCTGTTGTGACCTTTAACCAGGGAAAGTTGTCATATTGATTACAATGACAAGAATTTTCAAACACTTTGAAGAATGATGAACAGTTTGAAGTACTCTAAGTATTAGTTAACGATGATAAGGCCTGAGCCTTGGAAGTAAGTTATTACAGCTCTGAATGTCTCATGCCCTTCAGCTAAAACTGCTTCATGGCATGGCTGATCTATTCCAAAGGAATTATGACATTTCCAAGAAAAAAGGAAAATGTTTTTTTTAATAGTCATCATCTAAAGCAGTAAATCATGACAGATTTTTTTTTTTAATTCCCAGTATGCTTATTCATACAGAAGAAAAAAAGTTATGGAATCTGTGTTCTGTTCTCTAGCAGTATTTGGCAGGCAGGTGTGATGTTTGAAAAGATTTTAGAGGGCAAAAGCTGTTTTGGCAAAGCTGATCTAAAGTGGCTACAGAACACAGTAAACAATCCTCTTTTCCTCTTCCCTTCCCTCACCATGAGGAATATCCTGCATAGCCAAATCTACAATAACACAGAAGGTCATAATACAGAACATATCTTAAGGGCACTACATATCCAAGAAAACAGTTTTGAAGATGTTGGTAAAGCCATTAATTTTAATAGTATGATGTCCTGATCTACAGCTATTTCAGCCTGCTTCAAACCCCACCCAAGTAACGGCGAACTTCTCCCCTCCTGTGCCTCCTATTTTTAAGAGAACATGTCTGTCTGGAAGCAACAGCCATATACAAACCTGTGATTGTCTTTTGTGATGCCGTTGCTGTTTGTAATGACAGTATCCAGCCAATACACGCAACGCTTCCTTCAGTAGGGTCAACCCGTGGGATCTCAAGCACTTATTAGGTTTTCTTCGTCTTATATGTGTCCATAGCCATTGTGATCGCGATACCATTTTCTGCCCATGCTGGCTGGATTTATTTTCTGTTAAACCAATGTCTGAATTTGTATAGTTTCTACATTTTTTTGTTTCAAGAAACCATAATCTGATACCTTTAAAGAACAGCTCACACAGTATTAAAAGATCCTTTTAAAACTGTCTGGAGGGGATAGAAATATACTGCACAACTACCAGGTATGAATAATCTTAACTACTGACTCCAGAAACCTTTTCTCAGTAGCTGCTCTGGTGGTCACAGTCTGTGCTTTGTCAAACCTTATAGGCTTATTTAAAATCAGATTTTTTACTAGACTCTGTTGCTCTGTTTATGTTTGTCAAATACTCCAGAACGGCTACCCAGAATCATAAAGTCTCTTCCATCCTTGTATTAAATTGACAAATCACACCTTTTTTTTTTAGTTTAAAAAGAATCTGCTTTCTTGGACACAGTTTACAATTCAGTAATTGGGTTAGCATTCTTCTCCTATAAATACACCCTCCTCCTATAAATGAAAGAGGAATAGTAATAATAAATAAGGTGAAACTTTCCATGGTCAGGGATTAAGGCCAAAGTCATCACCTTCTCTGTGAGTATACTGACAATTATTATTAATGCCTGTGATGCGTGAAGTACTGGCCTCCACTTCTGATGTAAGAAAGGTACTATAGCCTGAATTTGAAGTATCCATGGACAATTTAGTTTTGAACTATACAGTACTTTCGCATTACCTTATTGCCTCTTTGACTGCTTCAAGACAGCGTTTTTGTTACGACTAACTCTCCATATCTGTTGAACATCTTTGCATACTAATGCTCCCAGGTTGCTAGTTTGATGACTTTGATTACACACATCTTTTCTCTTTACAGTTCATCACCCCAAGAAATCTGTTTCCTTGTTATGTTAGGTATTTTAGCTGGTCTGCTTTTGCATTCAGAACACCATTTTTGTTTTGGTACTATGTGCTGTTCAGAAATTACTCAGAGCCAAGGAACTGAAGGATCCTGCTTCATAAACCATCTCAGTTCTTACTAATACACATTGCATAATTTAAGTCTCTGCACAATATAACAATCCATTCTCACTGGCTTATGCCAGAGCTTTATAAAGGTGCTGTTCCTCGCAGGATGAGAATATATATATTTACTGAATATCTTGTAATGGAGAATTCACAAGCATGCAAATAGGAGATTTAGAATACAAACTTATGTCATTTAATTATTCCTAGAAATACATGATAGCGGCTCAGAATTGATAAATACCTGCCCATTCACCTTTTTCATAAAAGGAAATTTTACCTTTTTTCCATTGATCAGCAAACATCCTTTGAAAAGTGGGATTTGGATGGAGTGAAAGGTGAGAAAATATACTAGAACACTGAACTTCTAAATATCACATGGTCCAGGAACTAGGCAGGTGATTGGTAGCATTGGAAGTGGTAAAGTTTGAGGTGGACAGGGTTAACAGCATAGTTTAGGGGAGTCTTTTTATATGTAAAAGCCT
Organism: Mycteria americana; assembly: GCF_035582795.1. Classification (NCBI taxonomy): domain Eukaryota; kingdom Metazoa; phylum Chordata; class Aves; order Ciconiiformes; family Ciconiidae; genus Mycteria; species Mycteria americana. The sequence continues at coordinate 39,130,190 of NC_134369.1, forward strand.
GTCTACATATTTTCCAAGGTGTAAAATGGTACCTTGATTCCATAATATACATTTGCTAGCATCCTTGCTATTAATTCTTTTAATGGTGGGCTGATTATTTTTTGTACAGTATAAGATATGTGTCGTTTGTGTCATGCCTATTGAGCTGAACAGTGAAGGCGCGGCTAGCAGACACATGATCACAGAAGACGTGTCAAATTCACCACTCAGTTCCCAAGTGCAGGTTCAACAACAATAACACTACCTTCCTCTTTCCACTTCCTCCATACTTTGGTTTCCTTTGGAAGGAAATAAGGTGTGTAGGCTAGAAACCACATCACATTCTGGCCTCTGATCTGAATAGCTACAGGACCAGGATTGTTGGGTAAGCTGTGGAGCATACTTCAGGCTAGACACAGACAAAGAAAGGCTCCAACCGGTTCAACAGCAAGTGAGATGAAATGTTTCTTCTGGGAGGAAGGGACAAAGGATTCACGGAGAGATAGTTAAGCACTGTACACTGTGCAAATGCACAAGTACAAAAAGCTGCGCCAAAGCAGCTGATGGCTGGATCCTTATTATGGTTTTGTACACCAAGATGAAGAGAACAGAAGTAACATGGGAGAAGACAGTGAATATTCTCAATAGACTGACAGTACTGCATACCATGAACTGTTTGCATGAATCGAAAAACCCCATTTTTGTTGATCTGTAAGTGATAGTATTGATTTAGCTCATTGAAAGACAAGCTGCATGTAAGGTACCACATGAAACTCAACAGATAAAATTTCTGAACAAAAAGTATTCACTGCAAGCTGAAATCTGAATTTGGAGGAGCATTTAGTATTGCTGGTGTCACAGGGAAACACATATTGAAACACGTATTGAAACATATACTGAAAAACATGTTGATGGATAAGCTTTCCATAAATATGTTCTCACAGCGTTAAAGACAGAGTTGAAAAAAGCCAAATCAAAAGCAACAGATGGCCAAACAATCTCACGTGAGGAAAGGAAACAGCATATTCAAAGCAGACAGGAATTAACTTGAAAACATGATAATTGCTGTTCAAAGCTCAGACTTGGACATTAGAGAATTACTGGTACGCACGACCAATCCTCTACCTTACGCTAGAAATGTATGGACCACTACAAAAAGTAACCAAGGGAAGCATAAGCAGAGAAAGAGTAGAACAGCTCCACTGAAACTCTCCCCATGCTATTTGTATTCTGGATGGAATGAGTCTGGTTCAGAGAGGGAAGAGTGTTCATGACACATCTGGAGAATATGAAGCATTTGTTTAGCATTTAGTACTATGTAAAGGTACAGAAAGCCACGGAACTTAGGCTGTGTTTGATATTTACTGGAAAAAGAGATGTAAGACCTAACATCAGATTTGCTTCAGGAATGTAGCAGCGGATCAAAAAACCCAACAGTGGAGAGAAGCCTCACCAAATAATTATTTAAAGAATGAAAAAAGTTTATAAACACAGAGTACATGACAGTTCTGTACACAGGAAGCAAGCTTCTACGTAACATGCTTCAAGCTAATGAAAGACAGCTCTGAGGGATATAAGAGTTTTTCCTCACGCACGAGCTTTTCCTATCTACTGCTGCACATATTCCCATGCTTGAAATGAAAAGTTAGTCACACTTAGTGGTAAAGACAGAGACATCCTTGTGTGCTGCCTTGGGTTTGACAAGGAAAGGTCTTGCCCAAACTATAAGAAAGAGTTGGACAAGACTCACGCAGAAGCCAGTATGATGTCTCGGGAGTCAGAGAGCATTGACTGAACTGCACGGCCTTTTTGTTTTGGTTTGGTGTTTTTTGTCAGGGGTTGTTTCTTCTTGTTGTTTTGTTTTGTTTTCTTCAGGTTTTGAACTATAACTTTTTTAGATCTTTTGTAGGCAAAAGAAACGTTTATGCAAAGGGAGCAGAGCCCATACTTTAGAGTTTGGGCAACAGGAGGACCTACCACATCTCTTTTAGAAATGGCAGGCATTGACATAACTTCAGCATGTCTGTGGAGGTCTGACGACTGATTCAAAGTATACTATTATCAGCTATTATCAGATGTGAAACTGATTCCACATAATTATCACTAAGCAAAGACTGTCTGTTTTACCATGCACTTATACAAAAGCTCAAGCAGGAATTTGGAGAAAATCTCTGCAGTGATATACACAGGAAATGGCTGGATAACTCAAGCAAAAATGAATTTCAGTAATGTGGTAGGTGACTGCATTTTCAGTACCCAAAGTAAACCTGAAGCTTAGAAATGCAACTGTGTCCGCTCCTTTCAAAGCGATACATTTCTATGCATTAGTAATGGACTGAAATGTACAGAAAACTATGAGCTTAAAACTGTACTAACCAACATATCGGTGATGAAAATGCAAGTGTTCATACACTCAGCACAATAATTTCAGTAATCTGTCCTCTAGTGTATTGAATATGCTTTTATGATGGGATAATATTGTGTTATGTATTTATAACTTTTGGTACAGTTAAACAATGAAAATAGTTTAGTTCTTTATTTCTTATAATGCAAAAACATGTTTAGCATGAGAGGTGGTTGTTGTTGTTAATGTCAAAATTACCACTGAGCAACCACTCAGCCAAAGTTATTACAACTAAGAAATCCTGCAAGCAGACGTCTTCAAAATGCACCACCAAATTTTGTACCTCAGGTGGATGCATCAGCTGATTTTTTCAACCTTGATTTATTGACTAATACGGTGATTCAGTAATGCTAATAGTTTCATCTTTTACAACTAATGTGTGTTTTAAATAAATCTGCAAAGAAGTAAAAGTTTAAAATGTACTTGGCTGTATTGACTTCTGTTTCTCAAAAGCAAAAGCGAAGATAAGGTAGGCCTCAGCTCAGTTATCCATCACGCTTAACTTTGTCCCTCAAATAATTCTATCCCATTCAATGAAGCAGTATACATTCCTCCCGTCAACACTGGCACGCTTAAATGTTAACCACGTGTTGTCTGAAACCTTAAGGTGAATCTCTTCTTTGGGTTTATATCTACTACAAATGAACCTGAGAAAGATTAATGACAGTATTTTTAAAAAGTATACTCAAAAATGCAAGTAATTTCAACTACTTTCAGCTGTGAAGAGGTATGTATGTAGTCAACCAGCTGTCTCTGCTCACGGGGCAGAGAGAGAGATGGCAATTCATTCCATCTATGCGAGACACTTATCTTCGGATGGGATGAATCACCCTTTGGGAGTCTCTACCTCTCTTCGTTTACTACAGAATTGCAGATGACTAGCTTAGACTCAATGCCTAAATTTAGATTGCTAAAATAAGATGCGATGCATTCCACTTTCATTCATTCATTTAATTAATCCAGTTAAAAGAATGATCTATTAGTTGTACTGGAAAAAAAGTGGTGCAATTTTGTTGAAGGCTGTGATAATACTGTCCTGCCTTGAACAGCCTGGAGTTTAAGTAATGTGTGGGTGAAATGAAGTATCATCATCACCGTTTTACACACAGGGAATTCAGGATGCAGACAGACTATGTGAATCACTCTAACTTACACTAAAACTTTGTGTCAGACTAAAAAGACAGTGATAGCCTGTTAGCACAGAAAACATTAGTCAGTCCTTCAACAGAGCCCCTATATTTCAGTTCACAAATAGATATAATATATGGTGTAAAAGTTCTGGTCTGGTAGAAACATACTTGGAACGGCTCGGACCAGAGCTATCTGAACGATCACTAATCTCTCAGCATTCGTTAAAGTAGTTACAGTCAGCCTAAGATCTTGAGCCACCACTTGAATGCTAGAAGCCTGATGACACCAGGAAATCCACTGTGTTGCATTTACAGAACCAAAGATTACTGTATAGACTAACCTGTATTTATTCTAAAGCTACCTGTGGCAAAAAACAAGCTTTTACATTTTCATGGTCTTGGAAAACATGGTATTATGCTTTCAGATTTGAAAAAAGGGAGCTATCTTACTATGTTTTACATTTAACCTTTGGCAATGGGTAGATGGTATTAATCACAGATATTTAACATTGAGAAAATGGCTTCCTGAATCTTACTCATTACCCATTGAGAATGTGTCTGGTAAATTCATAACATAATGAAGGCCTATAAAACAAGGCTATAGCTATTAAAGCAATAATGTTTGTTGGAATACTATTTGGAAATAGTTGAAATTACCCTATTTTTAAAAGTATTTTGTGCTTTCTAGATCTTTGTTCCAGTTATTAATACAGAACAATGTTAAGGCAACAAATTAAATCAGGATTTTGATATCAAATCAACTAAGGCCTTTTGGGTTAAATGGGAGATTTACGACAAATCCTAGGAGTACTGCATTGCCACAGTCCCACTCCAGAATGATTATGATTTATAATACCCTTCCCATTCCGCCATTTGTTCATGTGTGTTTGTGTGTGTTTGTATGTAAATGTACATACACATGTATATAAGTGCATGAGCTTTATGCAAACTATACATGCCAGTTCCAAGCTCAATTAATATCTCCAGTAAGCACAGCAGAGTTTCATTCCTTTCAGGAGAGGAGAGAGGAATGCCAGACACTTTCCTGCTATCCTATATAGAAAATATTTTGGAACATTAGTGGAATATTCAACTTAAGCTGTTACATATAATAGAGGTAATTAACAGGTGTGTGAAGACATTTTGGCCTTACTCATCTGCATCCGTAATTTGGTCTGCTGCATACCATATTAACGAGGCTGCTGCATGCCATATTGATGAAAAGTCATAAAAAAGAAATCTTTTTCTCCTCAAATATGCAATTTTACAACCTGCTCTGTTTCATTTTAATCTTTTTTTTGGTATTAAATTGTTCACAGTAAGCATAACTTGCACAGATTATCAAAATACCAACATATGGAAACATTGCATTAATGTCTGATTTTAAGAGCAAATTGATGATCATAGATTTTTATAGGGGCTGCATTATCAAATGAAATATAACAGTTCTCTGTTGGTTAGTGTAATGTTAGAAATATATTCTGGACTGCATTTATCTGCAAAAATCCATATTATTTTTTCACCTCTGATATCCAGAGCCTTTTCTACCAGTATGTCAAACAATTTGCTTAAAGCAAGATTAATAACAAAATGACAGTTGGCACGGTGTATGTTGCCAGTCTGAGTCTTTTCTTTGTATTGTCTATGAATATCCGAATATCAGAATGTATAAGGTAGAAGAGCTGCATTTTGGCAGATAGCTTGTGTAAACCACTGGATCATTTGCAGAGTGGCATTAAAACACATTTACAATGGAGCCACAGGCAGTCTTTTGTCAAATCTAATACATACCACTAAAAGCACTATCTTGAAGACCATCTGATAACAATCAGCTTGGTCGATAAGGCTTACTTTTACTCAGAAACTGGTTAGAACACATTTATTACAGTGACAGTTGGCTATAATCATAATAGGCCTGTATTGGTGCCTTGTGATACTAGCGGTCCTTATTGTTACTTGGCATTTATTCTTTACTCTGCTACATAGGCAATCTAGCTAATGATATGGTCTCCCATTTCTTTGATCTTTTCCTTCAGCTTTTTTTGCAGCATCTACATTACCACAGACAGCTGGTTTTCTAAGAGAGGTGCCACAAATATTCTGTGTATTTTTCTAGCCTCATGACCTTTGTCACTCAAAATAAAATAAAATAAACATCTATACTCTCAAAGATGCAGTGAAGTTTCTTGTTCAAGCCAAACGTGAAGATGCAGGATCTTTTGGTGTTCTTTCTACCTCTCGTAGACTTATCTTGAGTATGTTACTTAATCTTTTCTGTACAATTTTGATATCCTAATATATAACATTATGTAGTTAAATAAAATATTATTTCTTATGTGTTTACTCCCAATATTCTCACAATGTGGTAGCAATTTTACATTTCAGAATACACCATCTGTTTCTCCTCTTTTGCTTGGAGGGTCCAGTTTATGCAGTCACACATATCAAAACTGCAAATCCATCTCTGTACCAATAAGACCTTGATACCCCGATAGACTCTGAGATACTCTTTTTCGTCAATTTGTCCTTGCTTTCACTAACACTGAACATACAGTAAGTAATATCTTTCAGATGCCAGTAAAATGTTTCTCTTCTCAAATGTTACCAACAGAACAGAACTATTTCAGATCATCCATCAAAAGCAATTTTTACATCTGTAAAACATGGATGGCTTCAGTGAGAGTGAACAATCCTGGATAAACTCTTCATTTTAGATGAAAGCACTCTGCAAAGCCACCAGTTACTGGTGACATTATTATGGTTATTAAATTCCACAGTAAAGGTGGGCCAGTATTTAAAAAAATCCCAGTATTGGAAGAAATTAAACCACCAGTGATCAAGTAAGTGAAGAGATGATGAATTTCCAACAGAATACAGTTGTGTAAGATGAACTGAACAGAAAGAAATACTAACTCTTTCATATTGTTTCTTCTCATCATATTATAGCACTGTTGGTTCAGTTTTGGCAGATTTGAATGTTCTGGGATATACATAGTTTCCTTAGGAACCTGGACCGCAGAAAGCCACTACATCCTTACCATGGGCAGATGGGTACCTATGTTCCACTCCAAGTTAACAATCCCTTTTGGATGAGTATTTGCAGTGCAAATACTGCAATACCAAGTTGACTCTGCTATTTAGGGATTTATACAACTATGCACTAAGCTTTAAGCTTCACTGTTAGATCTGCGTTCATTTTTCCCTATCTACAATGGCTACCTTAATGTCACTTTTCTCAAAGTTTTGAATTACAAGAGGGCCAACTGCAGCATTCTTCTTCCAAAAGATCCCTTTAAGCGAAAAAGGACTCCCTTAATGCTGAGACTCCTGAAATCAGACACATGTATACTAATGTTATAATCTATCTTTGTTATGCTCTACATCTAATTCTTACTTGTTCATAGGTGAGCCTTTTTGGGTCATATCTGATTGCTCTATTTGCCCATGCATAGTATACTGTGGGATATATCTTTTCAAATTGGAAAGGGTACAGGGAAAAATCCATGAAAAATTAGCTGAGGGGTAAGAAACATGACTGACAATAATAGGTTTAATCTATCAATCTATTTAGTTTATCAGAAAGAAATTGGAGAGAAGAGATGACTGTGATGTGTAAAAAATATATTGATAGACAATACTAACTATAAACAGTTATTTAATCTGATAAAGAAAGCTAATAATTACAAGATAAAAAATAGTGGACTATTAAATAGTGGACTAAAAAAAAGCTAGAGACTTACTCACTTCTTATAGATCCCTTTTCTTCAAAAAATTTATAAATATTAGGGAGAAAATATATGCATAAAATTTAAGCCTTATGATGTCTTGATGATAAGAGCTCAGGCCTGATGACCTAATGGTAGCTTCAGAATTTTATACCATTGAAAACAAATGTAGGTCCTGTTATATTATGTGGATGTCAAAGAAAATCCATACAATCCACCATTAACGATGCACTACTCACCTTCCTCACCACTATCGGAAATTGTTGGTTATATAACATGAGTCTTAACAGCAATGGGTTGCTGTCAGATCTCATCAGATCAGGTCAGACCAGATCAGGTCAGACCTGACCTTCTAAAACTGTAAAGCACTGACTTATTTTCTGTTTTGGCATCTACTTCAGATCCAGAGACATTTGGAGGGGATCACAATCCACCAAAAATCTACAATAGTCTTTCTACCCTCCATTCCCCCCTTAAAACAAGCTTTCAATTTGGCTTTAAAAAAGTTGAATTTTCATTTGAGATCTTTAGTGCCTGTCAACAGCCCTGAACAAGGAGCCATTTTCCTTAGTGTCCAGGACACGCACACTGGTGATCTACATCCTAATCCCTCCCCTCCACTTGTAACAGCTGTACTGGTTATAGAGCGAGTGAAGCCATAAGGGTAAGTTTGCCAGTCATACTTTAAATATTGTGTTAATATGTATGTACCTTGATTGGAGTTACTTGTAATATTGAAAAAAGGGACTAGTCCGTTGCTATATTTGGGGGAAATAACGTGGAAGTATTATAAGACTAGTGTATTAAAAAATACATTCATAGACTGGTCTAATATCACTGTATGGTGAATATGGTACACATCTCCCATCATAGCCATATTTCTACAACAAATTGATATAACAGCAAAAACAAATGCAGTTAAACTAATACACTTTAAACACAGTTTAAACGTAGCTCTGACCACATTTACAGTAAAAAAACCTTCTTACTTCATCACAAGATTTATTTTGAGTTACTTAATCTAATTTTTATCACTTACCATTTTTATCCCTTTTTAATCTCTTTCCAGACTTGTTAGGATATTTGTAAATGATAATGAGGGCATCATAAGGTATCCAAGCAATTTGAATTAATTTGCTGGGATAACCAAAAATGTAGATGATTTTTCAGATGGCATTTATGCTGAAGAGTCTCTGTTTATTTTTTATAAGTGCTCCTCAGATGAGAGGATTACTGTGGTGTGAGAGTTCCCTGATAAACAGGCTGTATATGCATCATATGCCATATGATCTCCTGGTAAAAGCCAAAGACTAGCAGGAAGAAGCTTCCCTGGTTGAAACTCCAGCCAAGTTAATAACTCATGTACACTAGGGCACATCATGCAATTTTCTCATGCTTTTAGTCAATGGTAGTAAAAACTGGCTGAATAGGAGAACTGAAAGAATTTCTGATAAACATTAGATTTTGGTTTCTAGCAATTATCTGACTTGGGAGAAAACATTTGAGAATTAGTTAACACTGGCAAACCTTGAAGTTTTGGTAAGCACTTGAAACCATCTTGGAAAATTTTCTTATACTCAGTAATGAGTAAGTATTTTGTGTTTCATTGACAGATAAGAAAAACTTAACTTCACTCAACCTTTCAAGAATCTCATAAACTTGAATGCCAAGTGGTACTTTATAATTTTTGGAACATGAAAAGATTGTTCTAGGTTTCTATATGAAGGAAGATGCACAATTGTTCGTCCGCTATTTTGTTATAACACACCCAGATTACTGAAAATCTTTTTAGAAAGATCACACAGAATCTTTACATTCATTCTTGCAGATTTTATAAAGTTTCCCCTAAAATTTTTAACTAAAGTGTCTTCTCATACAGGAAAAAATGATGACACTGACTTCTTCTGTCACTGTAATAAGGACATTAAAATGATTAGTAGTTGTGTCCTTTATGTTTAAGGCATTTGTCCTTTCTACTAATCCTGCTTGCACCTTTTCTGATTTAGCAATGACCTAGAATACTGGTTTTCTTCCTGAAACACCCAAACCAGCTATTATTTTCTGCCAAGTTGTCTACCCACAATTCATTACAGGTTGCTATGCCTAAAATTGTGGAGCTTGGTAATTTCTGGGCACGGTTTCATTTGTTTATATATTTTCAAAATCTACCATTTGAAAATATTTTATAAGAAAGCAGGGAATATGAAGGAAATACGACAGCTAAACACGAGCTGGGCTTCTGAGTCATAGACAAAAGGAAGCTACAATCTTCCACTCACTCCTGCACTCAGTTCTAGGGAAGACAGTGCATAAAGAAGATGGAGGAGCAATTCAAAAGCAACTGACTATAACCCATGCCTCTCTGCCACGATGCTTGCCAGTTCCATATCATCTGTAAGAAATGCCTTTGCCAAAGCACGTCCTGTTGGTACAAGACGACTAACAAGTGCAAAGTTTTCCTAGTATAGATATGTTGACAGCATAAATGATGGCAAATGCAGTATGTATTTTGGGCAGCTCTGAGACAGAAACAGGCCAAGAGAATGATATGAGCATTTTGTATTTTTGCCCTTTTCTGGAAAAAAATAAATTACTTTAGTCTGCCCCATAATCACAGATAAATATATAAAAAATGGTAATGGATTTTCCATATTTACAATCCTTAAAATAGAAGTCTTTAACATGTCATAACATAAGGTGGCATGCTTAAGTCCACCTGGAAAGAAGTGCTGAGATTATTCTTATTTCTCAGAAATGCAACCTCATTAGCAAGAATTTATGTAAACCATAAAAACATATACAGATATGCATATATTCAATCTCTGATTTTTTTAGTTTGTAGATAAGCCACAACTTTAAATAGTGTTCATCATTTGCAATTCTGCTCTGGATGCATTTTTATGAATAGCTGGTCATCTATCATTCATATGTAGCTCATTGAGAGTATGTGATATTTTATATTCAAAATTATTGATTCTACAGATTATAGGATAGTCATCTGTACGAGCTAGTCAGTTTTGTTTTAGAATCAGATCTGTGTAACCGACACTTGCAAATATAAATGCAAAACTGATGTATTAAATGAACTTTTAACACTGTGATTTAACAATCATAGCAACATGAATGCTGATTAGAACATGTATGGTGTATACAAAAAAGCTCAGAAAACAATAAATCAATCTAAATATTAGTTTTTCTCCTGGAAAGTAGAAAGCTTGTAATGTTTATCACCAGAAGAAGGCTCTTCCCACTATATTTTGCTTGGTCAGGTCTGCTACTCCATGCACTTTGAGATATCAGCACGACAGGAAATACAAAGGAAGTTAAACTTCCTCTGCAGCCTTGCAATTTCAAATATGCAGAACACAGATATAACGACAGAACAAAATCGATGCTTCTCCCTTTGATTTCTCAGGACAAAATCTATTTCCTAAGCCACTTTTTGAAAACTCTTCAGTTTTCACATTTGTATTTATGGCACAGTGTCCCACAAGGAGATGGAATTAGGCTTGAGAGACCGCTTTCTGGCATAAAAATGTATTACCACAGCTATTTATTTATATTGCTGTCATGTGTAAGAGTCCTAGTCTAAGACCGTGTCCCAGTTGTGCTTGATACTGTCCAAACACGAACCCAAAACAATACCTTTCCCCAGCTTACAATGTAAAGATGAAATAAGAGATAACAGAAGTATAAGTGAAACAATGAGACAATATTCTTCAGAAAGACAGATGGTAGTTTCAGCCACTGAACCACATCCCACCTTTTCTAGTTTTGAAAGAGGATAACAAATTAGCATAATGACCATTTTTGGATGGCTGTGGGGACTTACTCTCAAGGATGAGAAACAGCATGAGATAAAACACAAATACGTAGATATATTTAAATGTTTCTGAGTCAAATGGAAACTAGTGTCACGGACCAGTTAAAGGCAGGATCCCATATCCTCAGGTTGTGAGGCAGAGCTTATGAAGACCTTGAAAACTGCATGCAAATTATTTGAGTTGGTACAGAAGCTTAGACATGGCCAAGTACTGAACCAGGAAAATAATGTGGCAACAACATTCCGTGTAGGTGCTCAGCTGTAAAAACCTGCATAGGGAAAAGCGTGAGAGATGGCTGAAAGCAAAAAATGAATACAATACGATGGAAACAGGGGCAAGAGTTTGCTGTGTGAATGGATAGAATTATGTTAATTATGCAGAAAGAATGAACAAAACCTAAGCCCTGAACTAATATGAAAACTTGTAGAGAGGTCAGAATTGAAAAAAATGCTCAGGTTAACAGCTTGAACAGCCAGGATGTGGCATTGCTCAGGATGAATGACAAAGGAAGTAGTGAGGAAGGATGTGGGGAAGGAATAATAAATTCTGGTTTGATCAGGTTGAGCTTGAGCTGAACCTCCGTGGATACATCAAGGTGAAATTTTAGTTTGGATAAGAAATAAATTTGTAGTAAACAAAAGGCAGGTAATGAGTATGAGCATCAGTGAAGCAAAGTAACTGAATTTGTGCTTATGCGTTAGACTGCCGTCAGTTAAGGTGCAAAGTGAGAAGAGAAATTGAATTCTGAAAAGACTGCTGGTGAGGCCATGTGAAGAATGTCTTGAGAGCATGCAGTTCAAAGGAACTCTCATTATAGTGGTCTCAAAGAAGCAAAGAGAGGACAGGATTTCAAGAGGCACATGGGTGATATTGTCAAAAATGGCTTGCAAGTCACAGACAATGAAGTTGTAATACTAATCCTGAGTTTTAGCTAGGAAGATGTAAGTACAGGCTTACCTGGGAGCACTTTCACCAGAGTGCCATGGCAAGGAACTAGAGAACATTAGCACAGAACTGGAAGAAAAAGTATAAAGCCTCAATTGTTTAGATATAATACATGAATATTTGTTGAGCTTAGCAATAACGGGTGAAGGACAGCAAGCAGTTGGAGAGGCAACTAGGAACAAAACAGGTTTTTTGGATGGGAAACATACACATGACTATATTGAGTATGAGACACTGAATGAGAGTGAGAAATAGAGAAATGAGAGAGGTGGGAATAGGTGGGATGGGAAGGAGATGGGATGCATGCACTGGGCTGCATAGAGAAATTGGAAGAGACAATCAGGTATCAGATTTCTGTTTCTGCACAAGAGAGACAAAAGATGAAAGTGTAGAAAGAGTATCGTGAGAAGTTAGGCCAAGGAAAGAGGGAAGGTGATTTTGCATTTTGTTATTGTCCTCATTTTTTATGGGAAGAGTTGTAAAGGCAACAGAAAGAGAATTAAAACAATAAATGAAAATGTGAGAACTGGAGTTCAGATTGTAGATTTGTCAATTAATTAAACTGAAAAAGTACTCAGTCTTTCCAAAGGAAAAACTAGCAAAGAGGAAAGAACAGTGAAATGAGGGAAAGCCTGGGGAGTAAGGCAGAGGTATTAGGGCTTCAGCTTGGAGCTACTGAGGCTCCTTGTTTAATCTTAAAGGCTTGCAACTCCTGCTAAAGCGTTGGTTTACAGAAAATCTCAGAGTAGGGAAGAGACTACAAAAGACACAAGAAAGGAAGGTCTCACCTTAGTATGTGTGTTCACGGCGTACAAAGTTTATACAAAACCAGCTTGATCAAAATCTGAGGACCAAGACTAAAGGGGACAGCTGTCTCCATCAGCCTCCCAGCAGGACCTGTACCACACGCACTGCTATGTTATCACAAATTTCTGCTCCCTCGAAGAGATATCTTTAGATCTTTGTTAGGACACGTCTTCAGCATATTCAATAAGTGACTGTATTTGCAACATGAATAAAATGCATCAACTGCCATTTACTATCTGAACGATAAATGTTTTCATACTTAACTGTGGAGTGCTGAGACTTGTCTTCCCAAATTTAGTGACCAGCATTCTAGTACAGCTGTAGTTGTACCTGATTCAAATCAATGTACTACATATTCAAGCAATTCAGGCATGCACTTAGCAATAAATTACATTGAGATTCTTACAAGAGATTCAAGAAACAACAGAACCTCAGCTGCCAAATGTCACAGTGATAAACTTAAAGGAAGAAAAGGTATTAAGTTTATGTTAAGCACATATACTTACCCCCTTCTGTGCTCAAACATTAAGACTATCTAACCTTTCTGGAGGTAGATGGGCAAAATGCTGAAAGCAGAAGTGGAAAAACTCATGGACGTGTAAATAAAGAAGTGCTTGAAATACATTTGACTTCATTTATAAGTCAGTATCTGTAAGTGTACACTTCATAATCTGCATTAATTCTGTTGCTTAAACTACAGTCAGGACTAGCCTCAGGAAAATCTACCCTATCTAAACACAACTTAATGTGCCTGAATCTTACTGTATGTACTATTCTTGGGCTTGTATAATGGACCAGCTACTTTAATAGCTTCCAAACTAACTTCTAAAGTAATTGTTCTTTTTTAAAGTGGTAGAGTTTTAGGCACTCAAATGTACTGATGCCTTTGGCTTTTTACAAACAAAATGTTTCCTGAAACCCAAGACATTTGTTCCTTAAAAGGGGAGAACATCTACTACTTAGTGATTCTATATGCACTGTACCAGACCTTGTAACAATTAAAAGCAGCCCTGATATTGTCAGGGATTTACACCACCATCAATTGATATCATATTAGAGTAGAGAGTACAGAAAGATGAAAGTCCAAGTCACAGGTCCAATCTTGAGAGCACTGTCATCCATAGGCCTTTGATGTCAAAGGAAATCCTGTATATAAGTACAACATATGCCAAAGGTACAAAATAATGCAGTATAGGCCTCATTTGTTATGCAAAATTTACATCATTTTAGCTAGTAAATTAGAGAAATTAGTCATGGTGAAATTTCACTCTGCAATGACACTAACTTCTGTAAAAGTTTCAAAAATGCATGTGCAGAAAAGAGCACGTGCGCTTAGATATTTCAAGAATAGACTAAATTCTAGTTCACTTGGGATAAAATTTATAGAGGTTCTGCAGAACATACACCTTACTCTGCTACTGCAAGAAGCAGTTCTTACTCTCTCATTGAACTAAAGGTTGACAGGACAAAGGGAGTGGTCAAAGATTATAAAAGAGCACCGAGAATCAATTTATCTGTTGCCAGATCAGCAGAGCTTCCTCCCCAGAGATAGGCACTATCTAGTTTTGCCTTGATCCATTGCAAATCGTTGCCTGGTAACCTGAGCTGCTTCCCTTTCAGGTCAGTTTTTATTAGATGAAAACCTTTTAATTACAAGCTTGACTGCTGCAATATTTTTGTTGTACAAAAATATGACCCCAGATGCTTACATAAACAGTGTGTAGTTCCAGGCACTGCTTTCCTACTACTACCTCTACACCTATTTACTGTCAGGATTTCCCCTATCTGAATAGTTCAATCTATTTGTTAGGCTAAAGTAGCAGCTTTGAAACAAATGGCTAAACATTCTTGCTTTCTTCTGAGTTTTCCTGACCATTTCCCTGTTCATGGGATGCCTTCTGCTCTGTGCCAGTCAGGCTTCCACCCTTTGCAGTGAATGCGTTCCTTCTTCTGGAACCTGCCTGGAGAAGTCTTCCCTGGGAATAGTGTGTGGCCAGGACATTCTGGGTTAAAGTCCTAATCTTACCACTGCACGTTATTTACTGCCCTAAATATAGATGTTGTTTGTTTCTCTTGAAAGTTTCCCGTATCTTTCCAGTAACGTTAAAAGGTCGGAAAGCTCAACCTACCTGTAAGAGGCACAAATTAAGAGCTCTGATTAGGTCTTTCTGGCCAAGCTTTAGTTCAAGATTCAATATGCCACATTTTTCCCACAGTGAAGCTCATACCATGTTTGAACAGAGCACGGGAAAGAGGTTTCCTGCTAGGCAAGGAGGTGTGTGTGCCCTACTGAGTCTCGCAATAATCAGGGCAGATTTCCTGATTCCCTAGTGAGGTCAAGTTATTGCCACAACAGAGCTCTCGCCTAGCATGAGGCAGCTCCTCCTCCACTCCATGTGGCACCGGAAGAGTAAATGTCACGCTACCATATGTGAGGCTGCGTATTTCCAAGAGCTTTCTGAACTGGCGTGGCTTGCAGCATAAAGGAAATATTTTTTTGACTGCACATTAAATATATTAGGACATAAGGACTGTTTGTGTTGACTTGATGAAGCCCCAGCTGTGTGCCACTGGGTGCTGATGCATAGCTATCGTATCTATCAGTCTACCACCATACGAGACTCCTGATTCAGGTGATTAACATCCACAGCCCGACAAGAATATAAAATAGCATTCTCTTACCGGCACTGCCATATTTACTTTGCAATCTTCTAATGCTGGTAGAGCATTAGAAGAGCCAAACACGGAGCAATTTACTACACGAGTTACATTGCAGGCCCACATGTGGAAAGTCTTTATTCTTTTCCCTTTGATCATTATCCAACTTCAGTCACAGCAAACATGACTCAATATGTAAAAAACCGCTTCTAATAGGACTTATAACATACAACAGATTATACAACCAAATTTACCTCAAATGGTTTAGAAGTTGCCTAGCTACGGGATTGGAAAGGTTGAGGAACTCCCTGCTAAAGTGACAGGAAATTAAACTGATGAGCAGCTGAGGACTGAAGCTTCAAGCTCCACCTAGTGACCAAGCTTTACCATTGCCTTTCTAGATAATCCCAGAGAAGCACAGGATGTCATGAAACCTTTCTAAAACCGCTGCGGTACAGGCAGGGAATGAGAATCAGAGCCAAAAGAAGCACACTGTTTTAAAAAAATACAAATACAACTAAAAAACCAACACAAGAGGCATAACTGGCAATGGACTGCTCAATAAACGTAAACACCCCCCCACTCCTGAAAAATATGTCTTGGGTTAGTGCTACACGGGAGAACAATGTGGCCATAACGATAACAATTCGCGAAATTACTCCCCTCCTTGGGAAGGAGATTTTTGCATGAATAAAGACAAGACACAGCGCTCTAATCATTATTAATATTTTTCTCCATAACAAGAGTATCTTGTGCCTTACACCACCAGTTGCCTGGTGGGATAGCAGTGAGATTTTGTTCAGCAGCTACAACAGCAAGTCCAATATTGTTCAGCAAAAAAATCTTTTGAAATGCTTGTTGTATGCATAGTCATTTTATTTTATGAACATGCCAATATAAGTGTTCCCTCATAGCAAACAAAATAAGATTTTGAAGGTTTTTGAACTGCCCAGTCATACATAAGACTGTGTAAGGTAAGCACGATTTGTCAGAGAAGTTACTGCTAGCTTTGGAAAAGAAAGCTACATTTTGGTGTATTCTTTACATTTATCTTACCTGTATAGAATGACATTCCAGGCTGTCTTGATGATCTGAAAATAAAAATTACACTAGATTAGATTACTTTGATGGTTCTAAATGTGCTAAATATTCTGTCAGTACCAATGCTCTAATGCTTCCTCAATTAGTTCTGTTATATAAAAATAAAAAATATGCATACTTTATTTTTTTCCCTAAGAATAAGATTTAGTAAACATCAAATGTTTGGATCTTTATTTTATCTTCTGTTGAATAGCTGAATATTTGTGGTCTTCAAGAGCAGGCAAAAATTTTCTTGAAAAAGAAAGCTTTATGATCAAGAGGAGTCTGAGGATGTGGATTGAATTGCTGGCTTGTTCACAGATCGCTATGTCACCTTAGGTCCAATAATGAGAATAGTAGCACTTTGATATCTCAAAAAGTTAATAAGGGTTATTTCATTCATAAAGTGCTTTGACATGGAGACCGTTCTCTGGAATATATTATTTTTTTCTGGAAGTTCCACTTCTGGTTTTGATTGCAATCAGAAAATCTAGTGTAAAAGGAAACACTTAAGTTAATAAGACTTCTCCAAAGAAGAACCTGTTCGGATTTAGATGGGGAAAAAGCATTAATCTTGATTTATTCTGACTATCCTCACCAGAGTTCTGCAGTAGTAGATGACAATAAACTGACATGATGGAGCTTGAGACACACTTGTATTGGGAAAAACAATATTAAACTATGTTTGGAAAACATGTAATTCGAAAGAAAGGCTGACAAAATTTCCTGTATATGTAATATCTTGAAGCCATTTACCACACTGAATGTTGTCAGATTTCTGTGTCTCGATTAAGGAAGAGGCTGTACGAGCAACATATTTACATGACAGAATAGAAGAGAAGCTCTTACTGGAATAGTGTTTACTGTTAAATTCTGCCAAAGTTTCTTTTAATTTGTGGTATTTTAATTCTATTTAGGGTGGCGCCTGCTAGTGGAATCTGGCGCTGAGCTACTGTACTTATGCTGTTCATTAAGGAACGTACTGTGTTAAGGATTGCAATGTAAAGTATGGATAATTGGGAACTGATCTGTTACCATGTTGGAAAAATATGCAATGCAGTTTTCAGCAACAGACTTCTACTGATATGCTAGCCTAAACTGTTTACTAGCCTGATTCTGTATATAGAAGAGGCTATATTATAAGTCTTTGTAGCAATTTGGCTACTCTCTAAGTTGCCTGTATCTATGTGGGTGAAGCTACTGCAATAATTCCTCTTTGTGCAGATATCATTTATATCAATGAAACATGATTTTGCAGATTCATATTGCCGGGGAGAGCAAAATAAGTTATGATGACGGCAAAAAGCACATTAATGTTGTACAACTGTAATTACACTAGGGATTTTTCTTGAATAAAAGTCTTGCCAAGAAATCACAAATGAATCAGCACTGCTAGAACATACCAAAAAATTTTAGTTATACAAATACTACTCAGATCTAGCTTTAGGGTAAATAGCCAGGGTATGCACTTAGGTAGAAATAGGTTAAGTTAAGCATAATGGCTATTCATTCAGACCACAACAGGAAGAGAAAGGGGCTAACACAGGAGGATCTGCCAAATGTTCCCAGCGCATCACATGCCAGCTCTCCCTCCGCCACAGCCGAGCTGCAGAGGGATGTGCTGAATCCCAATGGCTTCTCCCCGAACCCGCTCTGACACCCATACAGTCCCCTTACAGAGCTGGCTTTCCTCTCATGGAGGTCCACCGTTGTCTCAGAGCCCCCAGGGACTCACACAGCACTGGGTCTTTTATGTTCAGGAGGATTTTTTTTTTTCCTAGCTATTGAAAAACCCAAACACAGAGCCCAGATTCTGCAGCACGGTGCTGTAAATTGCAGAGCCCCGACTTTTAATGTACGTTTTTCTTTTTACCGCTTTGCTTGCTGTGTTCCTAGGGCAGTAATCATATGATTTGGGCCTAGCGTACAACCTGTCTCAAAGTGAAGCGTGTGCCTAAGTGGTTTGCTGGATCAAGGCCAGAAATGGCGTCTCACAATGGCGTACATCACTACGCGTACACGTCAGCGATGCACTGGTGCTAGGAGGGAATCGCGCAAACTGCAGTGAGCCCAAGGGCAAGCAGAAGTCGACATTAATAATGGGTTTTTTTCACTGAGGATACCAGAAAAAGGTCACAGGACCTATTACCATTCACTACTCCAGTCCTTAGGTGGACCTGTGGCATCACTGCATGAAGGGACCTTGCAGTGTCCTTGTGCCAGCAAGGCGGGCACCCTGGGCCAAAGGATGGCCCAAAGTCTCTCATCAGAGGCAGTTTCTGGCACTGGAAATGGTTGTGTGGTCATTTTTAGTAAAACTGCCACTGCTTCAATTGCTGGAAAGTTTCTGTATGAGAGACTAAACTGAAAAGGAAAGGCAACAATCCTTACATACAAAGATTAATACAAATGTGGAAAGAGGTTAAATTCTGAACAGTTAGTAAGAGCACTGGTTTTGGTCAAAATATTAATTTAGAGCAATATCAAGACATAAAATAGCAAAAATGTTATGAACTATGAACTAGTCAGAATATATGGCAGTTCTATATTCATTTGAAGGGCAAACAGACTTTTAAAAGCCCTCCTAATTATATACAGTGTTACAATTAGCAGCACTGCAGATTTATTTTATAATCTAATCATCAATGATGCATTTCAGTGATATAACACTGCTCATCCACAGATCTCAAAGCACTTTGATAAATACGATTATTTTCGTTTCACTGAAATAGTTTAAGACAAAAGAGTCTTTTGACTTGCCTAGGAAAATACAGAAGCTCATTTCCTGTTGCTAGGGGCAAGTGCACTAAGAAAAGATGAAGAAATGCCTTAGGGTAGTAGACACATTTATTTTGTACAAACCAGCTGAGTCTGGTCAAGGTTTGTCGGCTTAGGTGGGGTGCCAGGCTGATGCAGCTAGCCCCCAGCTAGGCTGGGCTAGTTCATGCCTCGTATTTGTAGTTTCTTGTGCTGATGGAGTGAACTCAAGTCTGGCTGTACCTAGCGAAATACACCCAGATCTGCCTTCCATTCCTGACAGTGAAAGCACCCTAGTGGCTTTCAATTGTTTGCGTGCAAAACGAATCAGCAGAATTACCGAGCGTGGCTGAGTATGGGACTCACCCCTTTTGACTTGAGGGCCCACTACAGTCAATGTCGCTTCATACAGACTCCAAGTGTTGTGGATCCTTTTTAATTTAGGGTTGAAATGAACTCAACATTCAAAGCAAAACACCATGAAAAGCGTTGACTGTCACATGGTTTCGTGTGGTTTCGATGAAACTCTCTAAACAGGACCAGGCTCACTCAAAACTTACACCAGGATTTCCTTTAAGGGTTTGCTAACGGCAGCTGAGTTTTGTATTTCTGACTAATCCAAGGCCAACCTAGTTTCACAGGTGCTTAGAGTCTGTGAAGAAATTTTCTGAAGCTGTACTTCCAATCACCGTTAACTTATTATGAGAGAAGTGACAACAGTGGCAGTGGTGAAGTGCTGATAAAGTATCCATACAGAGAAGAGGTTACTGTTTTGCAGAATGTGCTGTTGGTCCAAAGCATCAAAAGTGCATTTTCAGTCCCATTTTGCAACTTAGCACATGCTTCCCTTCTCTTCTGTCCTGACTCTGCGTATATAGAAGTATGCTGAGACCGATCAGTTCTCCCTATGTGCCAAGCTGGACAGTTCTGATTTGGGTTTGTGCAGCCACAGGTGGAGATATTGCTTTAATTAATAAGCCAACTTTCTCATGAGACCAACAGTTAATTCACTGCTGATCCGCTCTGAGCTCAGGTCAGTCTGTATCTACACGTGTGAGTGTAGTTTTAGTCTCCGTCTCTGTCTCTGCTTGTCTGTTTCTGTCTCTATGTCTCTGTCTCTCTCTTTTACATGCCAAGTCTAAGACTAATCTGGACTTTTAGTAAAAATCTGGTTTTCAAACCCTCAACACTGGAGTATGGTTTAGACTTGGGGTGTTAATTTCATCCATTATAGAGCAGTTATGCTTAGGAGTGAGCTGTAGTGCTGTTTTAGGAAGGGAGGGTAGAGGACAGCTCAGGACAGACCGCAGAGGGAGGCAATTAAAGGCCTAAAGGGATTACTTTTCCCTCCTACCTTGAGGAAGGAACGATGATAGGAGCTGTGAGTGCCCTGTTTGCTAGTAATTCATTTTAATCTTTCAGTTATAGCTATTCGCCTTCCCTCCCTTCCTCCTTCCCCCTCCCAAAC
Source organism: Mycteria americana (assembly GCF_035582795.1). Taxonomy (NCBI): domain Eukaryota; kingdom Metazoa; phylum Chordata; class Aves; order Ciconiiformes; family Ciconiidae; genus Mycteria; species Mycteria americana. The sequence goes on from NC_134369.1 coordinate 39,150,967, forward strand.
CTACTCCAAACTGCCCAACAAGGAATTAACACCTGTAGAAAGCTTTTATTTCACAAGAGTCAGCCAAGATCCCACGAGGGACGTGCACCATTAGGCGTGTTCCCTCCACCCCTCCAGCCCCCTAAAGAGTCATCCTGTGCTGCTGACACTGGGCTCTTGAAGCTGAAGTGGGAGGTTTCATAGCAGCCTCGGTGCAAACAGAAGTGAAGGTGAGCTCGCAAGAGTGTCATCATCATCAGTAGTGACTGATCTGTCGGAGAGCCACTGTAAAAGCCCATGCCTGCCATTAAGCTCTTCTTAAGGTAGAGATTTCGTTGTTGTTCCTTATTGGTTTTGCTTAATCGTGACTGGATGCTATGAGCATCATGTTATGTTTATGTAGCTCTTGCCCTAAGCTAGATTTCAAAATAGTAAATAGACAAAACAACTTTTTTTACTGCTGCTTGCTGCAGACCTGGGAAAAAAAGATGTGCTACTGCCTGACAGAGAACAAGAACCCTAAACATTGTTCACAGAGTATTTAAAGCTGCTTAAACAAGAAGAAAAACAGTTTTAATTTCTTTTTCGGTTTTCTTAAGCTAGATCTGATTTTCCTTAAAATTCTCAAGAACATGATGATCTTGCTGGAATGCTTTCAAGATTTGTCACTTGAATAGTTTTAAACAGTTTTAAATTGTTTTTACTGTTTTCCATTTACAGTATCAATACATCAATCTTCTTAGAAGTTTTAAGATAGATTTGTTAGCCAGCCACATTTTGTAGATTGTTTTCCACTTAGAAGATCTCATCACATTTTGGGAAAGAGTTACAAATTTGGAAGCAAATTGAAATAAGAACAAAACATTTTTCTTCCTACATATGCAGTGCATTTGATTCTGAGCTATGGGTGTAAGTCAGGAGTATATGATTTTTCCTGATTCTTTCCAATCCTTTGCTAACACTGGGATTCAGATGTTGCTGGTAGGCCTAAAGAGTGTATTTTATTCTCAGTGTCACTGGTGAGCATGGGAATTTTGGAGGAACGCTAACCCCAGTGTTGCCCATCACGGAGACCGGAAGATTCTTTTCCTAGAAGACCACTTAAAGTCACACATCATTGAAAAATTAGGACCGAGATTCACAGACGCCTTGAGATTAGCCTAATTATTATGGCACTCTGAAGCAGATAAATAAATAAATAAATACATTTTTCTCTTTTAGCTTCTATGGTTATTTGGTTTTGAAGTTTTCTGCGTAGCCATGCAGGCTCAGAACTCCTTGTTTTCAAAAGGAAACTAAGATTCTCAGTTAAGAGATTTAAATCCAGAAGGTATAAGTTTATTTATAAATGCCAGATATTATGTAACTTTATGGTAAAGTGATGAGTCAGTGACATCATTCACATGTGTTTTAAAAATAGCAACCAAATCATAGAAAATGAGCTACTGAAGACTGTAATCACTTAGTAGTAATTCATGATGAAAAATTCTTGCCATCTTCTTATGATTTTGAAAATCTATTTTTTTGCACCTTGTGCTCCTTTGACTTACTACAGCAAGAGAAACAGCATTTGATATATCTGTGTATGGACTACAAGACTGGGCAGCAATTGTATCTCCTCATGGTTAGTGGGGAGGATAAGCAAAGAGGTCAGCTGCACTTCGGGTGCATATAGCACTGTAATTGAAATATTTTTCAGTTCTGATGATGTGAGTAGCAAAAGCAGACTTCTAAACTGCTGTAAACCACAACTGGTGTCAAGTAGCTACTTCAGAAGTGTGTGGAGCTGTCCAGATTCACCTCATCATAAAACTGCTATTTTTCTTCAGTGCTTTTGTCATTTTCAGTTAATCTATAAATCTTTTTTGTTTGATAAAGAGCATCGTGATATGTTTTGTGCTAAGCAGAATGATGGACATGAGATGATCAAGAATTTAGGTCATTTTCTGTGGAAAATTCAAGTGTTTATGGTACTCCTGCTTAGATGGAAGGAAGTAGATTTGAGATAAGAATTCAAAAAAGGCAAATGGGACATAGGAAAATAAGGTAGATGATCTCTTTGAAGCAGAAGTGGTTAGAAGGCAATTACTATGGGTTTCACAGCATGCCGGGATGCCTGGGAAGCTTATGCAGGTGACAGGGCAAATTACCTCACGTGTGGGTAGGAGAGTCTGAGGAGAACCAAGAAAAACTGACCAAGTTTACTATCCTTCACGTTTGGCTTACTATGTCATGTTTAATCTACTGAAAGTGATTAAGAGCTACACTCCTTTTCATTATTTAAATAAGTAGCTCTTCTTAGCAGCTCTATGAGTAGCTAGCTATTCATATGTTATGGAAAGTATGTTCTGAAATCAAACTTGAATTTGCTCTTAAGAAATATTCAAAACCTCACCACTTTGACAGAAGGGACTGCACTGACACCTTCTGAATCCATGTTTGCTCACAAGTCAGGTGATAACCTTGTCTAGATGGCCCATCATGAACTTTTCAAAAACACTTTTATGTATCAAAGACTAATGCTGCAACCAGCATCATCAGCCAAGCCATTTCACATTAATAAGATTAAGAGTCTCAGGAAATATTTAGGAGTACATGTGAACAAAACAGGACCCACAGAGAAGAGCAAATACCAGATGGAAAGCTTTATCTCAAATAGGGATTCTTGTTTAGAGACAGTGTGCTTAGAAGATGTGTCTTGCCCAGGATGTCAGAGATCTGGTGGTCATGAAAATGGTGTTGCTAGTCCTGCTATTCATGCCTGGTATCTTCTGACTGAATGAAACACAATGAGGATCCAAAATTAAAACAAAGCTGCATATTAAAGCACATTATTGTTTTTGTTCTTTGCATTTGTTTCTGGATCTAGAGATTAGCTTTTTGTCAAATCTTTCCTGGCATTGAAAGTGATTTCAGAAAGGTCTGGAAAATACAGGGTGCTTTTCTCCAAAGGGGAAATGTAATTACAAAATATTAAATTGTTCTCAATGAAGTACTCCACACAGGTTTAAAAGTCCTCGGGAGCCTGCAGTCTTCACTAAGATGCAATGGCCTAGTTGTAAGCTGGTAATACAAAATACAAATTAAAAAAAAAAATGTCTTAAGGTAAACGTTAACCAGAGCCTCTGTAAGTGGGCAGGAAGTCCAGGACTCAGGTTTCACTCCAGACTTGTCACTCAGAGCCTCATTACTTATTTTCTGCCTAGAATCCTCAAAACCAAATAGCAGTTCTGTGCTGATTGGGATACTGAGAAAATACTAGTGGAAAGAAACCACAAAAAGGTTGCATCCTAAAAATAAAGCATGGGTAAACAAGGCTTAAAAACTGTAGTGGACTAGTGGTTGGTGACACCATGTGAATCTTCTCAGAATACAAAGTTCATATTACCACTGAGTATTTTAATCCTCAACATTTTGAATAAAAGGTCTGTGAGGTTTTAGAAGGGGGAAAAAAAACTATGAATGGGGATCTTTCTCACTGCTTACTAATCTGAGCATATTACTATTTTGTTGGAGGTCAAAACCTGTCTGGGGAGGATTTCAGAGCAAAGTGGATGCTGCACAGCACTGGAAGCAGAGGAATACTTTATCCGGTCACCCTTCCTCATTCAGTCCTTACCTGGGACTCACATATCCCATATCTGTGGCAGCTCTAAAGGAGTCCTGATTGACAGAGGAAGGGAACTAGAGCATGACCAACCTTTGGTTCCTTTCCCTCTCACTACTAGAATAGTAAAACCACATGAGTAACACTGAGGATCTCGAAAGGCGATAGAAAGAGAGCAAAAGCAGAAGTACAGCAGGGTGCAGAGTAGGTTCAGCATAAGGGAAATGACAGAGGATAGTGTACAAAGAGAATGCCATGGCTAACTCCATTAATAACAGCAGCAGTACTGACACCCAATATGATGTGGTATAATATACTTTCCGAATCATAGAACAGGGTGTTTCACGGGTATGCAACCCATCCCTGTGCTTGGCCCAAGGGTGGCTATTGCAATTGTCTAGGGACCCATCGGTAGCCAAAGACTACACTACAATGAGAAAGTGTGCTTAAGCTGGATGAGAATTCAAGGAACTATATGTTCATGGTGCCATTCAGGACCAGATAGCAACTCAGAAATCCCCCCTGGTAAGTGTTCTGGCTTCCTTATATTAAAATCTTTATAAGCAAAAATGTCAATACAGTTATAAGGCACATTTTGAAAGGCTTTTTGTCCAATACTGATACAAGTTTTGCAGTTATCAAACTGAACATTTTATTTAAGTAAAATAAATGTGCTTCAGAGGTCTAAAATAATAGTCTTTGATTAACAGGCTTGCCTTAGTCTCTTAGTCATCATGTTAATTCTCCCATCAGTGGCTGTTTTTATTCTTGAAAACACTGATTTCAGTTGCTGGTGTCCATTTTGCATTTGCTATTATTTGTCTTTTAAAGAATACAATATAAAAATGGAAGCTCAACTAACCCCAAAATGCATGTTCACCTGCATGCTACAGAAAAGATGATAAATGTGGAACTCTGTAAAGTCAGAAATTTTGTCATAAGGAGTTAAATATATAAATAAGAGACATTCTTAATTATCAGTTTAGGACTCTAAAACAGGAAGGAAGTGAAGAACATTACATTTAAAAATCTTATTTAAAACTAAAAATAGTTATTTTTTTATGACATATTTTCATTTACCTTGGTTAACTCACATCCTTAGTAGCCATGGGCCATGTGTATACAGAAGCCCTGCAGTAACTTTTCTCATACTCAAATTCATGCACTTCCTCAAAAAATGGAGAAATGACTACTGGACAAAGTCAGCCAAAGTTTAAAATGCAGAAATATTTTCAGGCTCAGAACTAGTTTATGGCCATATGGTTAATAAATGAGAAGCTTGCAATTTCTTTACACTGTCTGCATTAGCAGGTGCAGAGGCAGTCAGAAGGAATGGTAGATTTTTTAGAATCAGGGACAATCTAGCAAAAAATACTATTCAAAATGTTGTAATCCAGTCATATTGTTTTAATTGGGCAACATGGCATTGTGATAACAGATGGCAACTCCATTTGAACAGATTCAGCCAGACTGATAGCATTCTGCCCCGGCTCTGAATGAAAAGCTATGCACTTCCAGTTTATATTGCAATAGCTTCATTCAGATTTCACACTTGGATAGACACTGTGCCATTATGAAAGCAAATACCATTTAAGGCTCTATGCATTAGTGTATGGAGATTTCACGGTAGTTTCCATTACTAAAGTGTCAAGTTAGCTGGAGCTGTAATAGCTGAGCTGCTTTAGAGTTAAGACGTTACTGCTGGTAGCTGTCTACCCCACCCCCAGCCAAAGGTTACAGTTCCTGGATCGAAGTTAGCAGAAATAACATGCCTATATCTTAACTACTCCATCTAGATGGTGCCAGCTGACATCCATCTTCCACAGTGGTTTATCCTAGGACACCGGGCTTTTTCAGCGGAAGTGCTACACATGTTCCCCTCTACTGACTCTGTGGTAACTCCTGGCAGAGGAACGGGATGGACAGCTGGAGGCAGAAACATCTTTAATTTCAGAAGAAGGATTTGCCAGAACTTGCTTCTCAAAATTCTAAATGTTAACAGCTTCCTTCTACAGAGATAAAAGCAGTTTCTAAGCCAGTGGATAGCTAATGTAGTGTTGCCACTTTGGAGAGGGAAATAGGTTAATGGGTCACTTGTCAAAACATGCAGGAACATCAGCTACTATGTTCTCCATAACCCTCTTCGTATCTGTGCGCTTCACAAAATGGCAAAGTGCAGGAGGGGTGGAACACAAGTTCGTCGGCTTACCCTACCCTAAGGGCTATACACCCCTTGGGGTCTGAGAGCCTCAGCCATTTGCTTCCTCCTAACAGTAATGATTCGGGGGCGGGGGTGGGAAGAAACCAAATGCGAACAGACTCTGGCTGCCTCCTGTGTTCTGTGTGCTTTCTCACTCCCTTGCTGACCCTCTCAAGAGCAATTGTAATCCAGCTGAAGTTTTTCCTGGCTCTTGCCCGATTTAACAGATGTTTAATAATGGTTCTGGATCACTATTTACATGCTGAACAGTTTTCTGTTAATCTGAAAAATTTCTAGAGAAAACAGACTATGTAGGGGGGTGGTGAGAAAAACTAAGCAAAACAAATAAGCAAAACCCCCAAAACATAAAAAAGATTTTAACTCTCAGGGTGTATATATCTGGTCAGCAACAATTTAGCTGCTTCTGGGGTGACTTTCTTAATGCCTCAGTACTTGAAATGCTTTTGTAGTACACTTGGCAGGCACCACTGTGCAGAAGATCATGATGTACGAAAGCACGTAATTCCAAACAGCAGGCTTTATCTCTCTCAGCTGGCCCTTATATGGCCCTCCACACTGTAGTAGCTAAGCTCCTCACAATCTTTTGGGCATTTGTCCTCAATACTTTATTGAAATATAGAAGTGCTATACTCTGCACTGTTCTTTAAGAATGGTCTCAAGCATGGCTATGAACACCACACTCTGCCTTTTTCTCATGCCTTCACAGCTATCTTGTAAAGCTGCAAAGCTTCAGGCAGCTGCTGAGACTCTGCCTGACCATAACAAGCCACAGAATTAAAGGTGATACACTGCGTACTTTAAAGGTGACTGCCCAGATGTTCCAGGGGCCACACTTTCAGACCTGCTGCCCACAGCCTCTCATCCAACTACAGGTCACTGTAGTGAAGACTGAGGTTCCTTAATAGTCAATGGAGAGTAATAGACAATTTTAGGGCATGAATCATCTGCTTAAAGAACAGATGAATCACGCTCTCCAATGCCTATTTCTCTTCGTTGGCTGTAGAAAGCCTAGACAATTATTTGGATAGAGAACTCTGCATCTGATCAGACACTCTCATGCCCTAGTCTGGTCATGAAAACTGCCATCAAAAGACAATATAGGCATACCCAGACTAAAAACAAGATCCACAGAGGTTGCCAGTCACCTGAAGCAAACTACAGTCAGTAGGTACTCCTAGGTATTTTTGAAGATATCTGTGTCAAAGTGATTTGTTTGAGGTCTTGCACATTACAGACACAAAGTCTGCATCTCACAAGCCTCAGGTCAAAATGTTGTCTATTGATCTGTCTTCCCTACCAGTCTGGTGGAAATGAATAAACATTATGATTGCCACAAATTCAGATGCTGCATACAGAAGGTCTTTTTGTTAAATAAAAAAGTCTTAATGATTAATTACAGGAAGGAAGTGAAATCATGCATGCCTGTGCCCTATGGAGCAGTCTAACAAGAAGGTTTGAAGCTATCCTTGTCTTTCACTGTCCTATGAAAACAACATCTTTAAAGCTTCCTTAAAGATGACTCTTGTGATGAGAGGAGGCCATATGTATGCTACTGGGCACACAAATGTAGCTTCTACTCTGTTTCTCATTTTGTGTGTATTATACTGTGTTTGAAATGGGGATTTTGTTGTGTTGCTGCATGACTTCCCAGCTGTCTTCCCCATTCAACATAAATCTTTCCACTGGAAGCTGATAAACTACATTACCTCCCTTTTTACTCGCAAAGGTGCAAGGAAAGGCACATGCCCGAGAAACAAGGGACAAAATACATGTACGAGATTAGGAAAAAAAAAGCCATTGTTTTAACTGCTATTTAGACTCTCAGCTTTCACTTACAGAAGAAAATAATCCTCCAAAAGTTATGGTCTTAATGAAGATCATCAAAATGTGAAGGGAGTATAACAGATGCAGAAATGCCTGAATTTGCTTAAAGCCTGGAACTACAGCTCTAAGAGATTAACTGTCCCATTAGCTGTCACCTCATACTGAAGATAATATTTTCGAAGGACAACACATTGTTATTTCACCATTTATCAAAGTAACACAAGAAAAGGAATAATTTATTATTGTGGTGACTTGTCAGAAATATTCCTGGACATCAAGGATGGGAAAGAGGGAGAGGATGAGATAGAGACAGAGAACAAAGAGAGATTGCCAGAGGTGGATCTGAGGATGTTCCTAGTTAGGAGAGATTAATGTATTGCTGATTAAAATGCTATCAAAGAATCAGAAGAAAACCAGTTTAGTTCCTATTTCATAGTCTGTAAGTCTTGTTCAGCTAATTTTCCACTGTGGTTTACAAAACAGATTTTCCACCAGTTCAGCTCAGAAGCTAAGAGCTTCCTTTGGGCTTTTTGGCACTTTTGGCTTTGGCATGAGCTTTGGCACAACCAGGGAGTGCCAGGCAGGTGCAGTTGGGTGTGAATTCATAGGCAGCACTGTATCTGCTACATGGAAGTGGCAACCAATCTGTTCTCAATCAGCTCTAACAGCCCAGTCAACTTAAAGCAAAAAAAAAAAGCCAATACCAAAACACGCCAGGGTTGGGAAGATAACATTTTCACCCTTTATAAAAGTTTGGCTGTAAAAGCTTAGAGATTGCAACTACCAGCTTGTAGAGGAGAGAGAAATGTTTGACTTAAAGCAGCCAGACTCAAATAGCTGAAGCGGTCTCAGGTCCCACAGGTGGGAGCCTGGCATTTAGAACACCATGTCCCATGAGCATACTTTTTGCATCTGAACTGTTCCTAGAAGATGCCATTTTTGTAATGGGAAAAAGGAGATGCATTTTCCTACATACCACATCCAGTTGTAGTTCCTATCACTTATGTTTGTAGGAAAGGATACTAACTTTCCCTCCTTTCATTGACAAGGTAGATATATAATAAAATACAGATACTTTGAAGCTTTTGTTGGTATTACTATTCAGTTGGTACAATTCCCTCAGACAGAAAAAGGCCCCCCTGTCTGTCTGTGCTGGTTAGTAGAAAAGGAGATATTAATGAATTTTACCCCAGATTTATCCTAGTGAAAGCAGAATCAAGACATCATGTATTGGGCACCTAATAACCAATGAGATTACATAAAACTGATTTGAAACTTATTTTATGTTGCTTTAATTCCACTGACTCCAGAAAATATTTATGCGGGTAGAAGGGAACAGGATCAGTCTCCTACTGAAAACGTGAGAAAATGACAGTGCTTGAATTGTAGCTTACGCTACTTAAAATTAACCATAAACAATTACATATTTTTCTAAAAGAGTCAAGAAAGAACAAGTTTAGCTTCTCTGTTGTAAAAAATGACATGCAGTTCATTTTCCATCCTCCTCTTTTGAAAGAAAATATTAAAGGTCTGTGGAAAAAATGAACAGGCATTTGGCAAAACTTGGCTTCTGACAAACTGGCAGCAGTTCCTGCATTACTGAAACACATTCATAAATGCTGGCTGCTTCTTCCCTGGAGGAATGCCAGTACCCACCCTGGCGTCTCCCTTTCCAGATACACCAATTCCACACTCTTAGGTCTTGCTGACATACATCAAAATTCTTTTTAAAGTAGACCTTTTGTGCCATCACAACTAACTCTAAATCAAGGCAAATAAGGACCACATCAGTCCATCTAGGTTGTATCTGTGGCTTCGGGTATCAGACAGGCACATTCTGATCTTCAGCTATGTTTACAGGACACACACACAAAAAAAAAGAGTAAAGCAGAAAAACACAGTAAAAACTAGCATCCCCCTAATGCCTATCATCCGAGGAGCTCAGAAGTTCTTTATAATCAGAAGAAACAACCTCTGTTCCTTAACCTGTTAATTTTACTTCAGTGCACTCGTGTTATTCCAATAATATTCTCATGTAAATGAGAGCAAAGTTAAAGCTTTTTGTAAAGACAGGCAATAATGTGAATTTCCAGAACTCTAATTCTAATCCTTTTTAATACTGAAATGTATCAGTAAACACAGACAGCTGTTGATACATATAGACTCATTCCACCCACGCTCTGAGAGTCAGATGTTGAGCAGCTCCCATTTGGGAGTTCAAGCTAATAGGCACAGTGCTTAAGTCACCAGACTTTGCTTCTCCTTCTGGCACATGTGCACTCCTAACCACCACATCCTGATGCATCCCCCGCCAGATGTCCAAACAGGACAAGTAGGAGACTGTTGGCATAAGACCTTCCTGGAGGCCTGCACCCTTCCCAAAGATTCTTTCTGCTGGACTGAATGATCTATGTTGTTGGTGGTTTTATTATATTTATTTGTTTATTTATTAGTTATTAGCAGTGACATTTGCTCAGTGGACCCAGAATCACGGCTATGATGGCGTAGGCACTGTAGTTACACAAAACACTACCACACAAATACTTCGGCTTCCCCTTACAAAGAAACTAGGCTATGTGCACCAGAATTCTTAGGATGCATTGACATCTTGTGGACAAAAAGAATATAACACGTCAGTACCTGCTGCCAGGATACATTATGGCAATATAAACACAGTATTTGAGGACATACATGAGCTAAGTTCAAAGTACCACCTTGATGCTGAGAAGATTGTACTCAGAGTAATATGGACTTCTTCTGAAGGAAAACATTTGAGTATTTATCTAGTTCGTTTGGATACTTTTGCTGTCTGCAATGATTTCTGTGCTGCTGCAGCTAGACTTCTATTGGTACCCGAGATACTATGGGTAAACTAAGTTGGACACTACTGCACAAGACGGTTCCAGCAGCAACAGCAGTATGCAGGTGCTCAGGGGGTAGGAGCCTGAGAAGATGCACAGTTGTGACATCGTCATGATGGAATAGCCAGTTAAGGCAAAGACCTCAGTTCATTCACTGTGGAAGGGCAGACTAGCATTGTTCTTTGCAACTAAGTCATTTTACTAACAGAAATTAGTTTGTTTCCCCATCACTATTATTTCCTTCCTCTCACGCATTCATTACTTCGCTCTCTGTGGAGGGTATCTCCAGGAAATAAAAGGGAACAGAGCAAAGTAGATTCCAGTTGCTCCACACCAGCTGCATTTGCAGGCCTTCACTTTAAACAATAATTTTTAAAGGGATCTTTTGCACCAGCATGACTTATCTGATCTCATGTCAAACAAGCCAGCCCTGAGTTACCATATGGAGATAGTGGAGCTTCTGGATCTTCTGCTATGACAGAACCTAGAGTAAGAATTTTAATTTTTTTTTTTTTCAAGTGAGTGGTTGACAAGCCAGGGCCCTGGGAGAGACTGATCAGCAGCCTGCTGAGAACAGTTACACAGTGCTGGCTCCTTATTTTTGTTTCTCATTGCATCTCTATATTAAAAATATCTAAAATGAAGTTTAACACTTTCTTAACAAAACCTGTCCATGGGATTAATTGCTGGAGTTGTGATAAACAATTGGTGGGAAAAGCAGGTTGCTGACTCACCAGAGAGCCACAACAGAAACAATTTTATCATAAGATGGACACTGAGATTGGATGCACTGAATGGTTTGTATGATAAGCAATAGGAAAACCTAGGTCAGGCATACTGCTTTCGTTGGCAAAAAAATTCTACCTCAAAGCATTTTTATCCACAGCATTTTATCAGGGTTGTTACTGAGGCCATCCCTGTTTTATAGATGTTAAGACTAAACATGGAGACATGGTGATTTGCCTAGAATCATCCAGAACACCAGTGTCAAAGAGAAATAGCATCCATAGCATCTCATTTCTTCTAAGTGCTCTTTTATACTCACTGTTGCCTTTTCAATGCCGTATCTTGCACAGGAAGATATATTCCTTCTGTTGGCCCCCGCTTGATGCTTGGCAACCATTGCACCTGCATTTCACATATTTGCAGCACATCTCACTGTTAGTCTGAGTTCTCATAGGCCATACACAAATAACCAGCAGATCCATGATTCTGAGTAGAAGAGTGGTATTGCAGCTGGAGAACATGCTAAATGCCATTGCCTAGCATCTCAATTAAGCTTTTGCTTGTTATATGATCTGAAAGTCCAGAACCATATTTATCCAAGACCATAACCTCCTCATAACCTCCCCTCTGTCCTGTGACTTGATGCTGTCACACCATAGAGTCAAGATGCCACCATCACAACAGGTTTGTGTTCAGTCACTTTCTGAACTGTTTATGTTTTTGCAAACTTTGCATGAGTTTTGCTGAGAAACCATTTTTAGTGCTGTTCTCTTTGAGCTACTGAGTTCAATCAGGCATTAAAATGAAAGGAAAGCTTGAGAGCACAGTAAAGTGTGGAAGGGAAGTTTCAAAGGATTGCTCAGTCAAGCAAGCTACATAGTTTTCCTGCAAAGCAAAATTTCAGCTTTTCCAACTCTGTAGTAGACAATCTGGGTGGGAAAAAGAAACTAAAACCCAACCAGACTAGCTTTTTAGAGTTCAAAGTAGAAATCATATTTCTCAGTCACTGCTAGTTACCATCACTTTGTCTTTACAATCAAAACCAACTGAAATACTTTACCAAAAGAGGTTGCAGTTAATATTGTACCCAGAAAGAGGAATTAGACAATATTAGAGGTAGCTTTATTATTAAGTTCAACATTATTAAGGCTAATTAATCTAGGTGTAATAGTAAACTGATAAACTTAAATTACTTTCAGGACCTGAAATGATATCTTTTCATGCTGCTATACCATACCACATGGCCACAGCAGATTCCCACTGGGGTGTTCTCTATTGTGTGGAACTGACACGTTTTTAAGATATTATAGTAACTAGCCAGTATCTGAGTAGTTTCCACACAAAACCAGTATCAGCCTACTAAAATTCTTAGTTTACTCCTGGAACGTGGCATTGCCTCAATCATAGGCAATGCCTCAATCACAGGCACTTTTTTTTTTTTTTGGTTTGTAAAGGTTTTTAAGTGTTTTTATTCACGGTAGTTTGGATTTGAAGTTTTTGGTAAGAGAGTTCAAGGTTTGTAAAACACCTGTAATGCCAATTTGCAAATGGTTTGGGAGAGTCAAATCAGTTATTTAAAGCATTTTTTAATTTAAACAAATATATTTATTGAAAACACCTAATTTAGTCTCTGTTTTCTTTCACTGTCTTTTGCATCTTTCACTGTCTAATTTTTCATTTTTTTTACTCTTCTTTTGGTGGAAAAGTTTAACAGCTGGCAATATCAGCGTTCTCCATGGTGTATGGAAGTTGTCCTGGGAAAATGGCAAAGGTAGGACAAATCTTTTGTAGTGAGGATAGTGTAACAGGACAGTTGGTCACCTTAAAAACACTGCCTGATGTTCACGTCTTGTGGCGCTGGGTCCGCACTCTCCGTGACTGTGACTGCACCCAAAGCTGTCGGTGTTTGGTAAGTAGCTTAGCTTTCTAAAGAAACGAGGCCGATGTGACAGCACACTGCATCCATCTGCAAGGTTTCCTTCTTCTCCCAGCAACTTTGTAAAGGCGTAATGACACAAGTTCATGAATATGAATAGAGCAGTAGAGGAGAGAGACCTAAAACAGCGCTCCCACCGAGGGAAAGGCATGCAGAATTCAGCCCATTGTAGCCATTTACAGTGTCAACAGCTAAACATCATACACACTTACAGGGAGCTTTGAATCAGCCTTAATAGATGTGGCCATGAGAGTCCCTCAGAAGGAACTGGAAGGGTTGGGCCGAGGACAAAGAATTGCCATGGGAAGTGGAAGGAGCTGAGAAGGGGGTGGATTGTAGATGGGTGGTACAGGCTGAGAGGAAGCAAGGCTTCTTTAGCTTCTGTGATCATTGAATAGCTGCCTGGTTTTGCTCCCAATCCATATAAACGATGTGAAGATTTGTGGCCTGTGCTACTGCAGGAGGTCAGAGCTGCTGATGGTTCTCCCTGCTGTTAAAAGCCTGTGAATTGTGGCTGGTCTTTTGCAGTTGCATAGAAGACATAAGAAAGCAAAACAAGGTGATTTTGGATTGGACTAAACTTTGCTCTTACTTCTATAGCAGCGAGGGATGTTAGGTCAGAGCAAGCTTGTAGGGTCATTGCTTTTTCGGTTGCCCTAGAAGGCCACACTAGCGTACCCTAGCGACGGTGTTCTTCGCAAAGGAAAGACAATGCTAATACCATGATGTTAGCTTTACTAGGGATGACAGGCCATGCCAGTTAGCACCATATGTGATTTTGTGAGGAAGACAGCTGTTATCACTGGGAAGTGTATTGAGATTACTAAACTCTCCCCCAAACAGCCATCAGCCAATAAAGACTACTGGCAGTCAAGCTCGAATGGACAACCGAGTCTTTATTTGATACAGCAAGACAGACCTAACGGATGATAAGGAATAATTCATCCTTAATTTTAAATACCATACAGACTACTTTTTCTCACTTTCAAATTTCCAGCTTTTTGTCTCACAACCATGCTAATTATTGAAAAAAGAAGTGATATTTTAAGTAAAACTTCCCAGAACTATTAGCTGATAGGCAATCTTAGGCACTGCTAATGGCTGCAAGCCTATGTATGTCCCGTCTGTGCCAGATGTAAATAGATTCTCAACTGATCCAAGCTGCAAATGCGAGCATACATACTCTGACATCGAAGGAGAAACCTACAGAAGCTCAGTGTCCAGGAGTTAGGAATCAGCCCCCCATACCTCTTAGAAAGTCTGTGCCATGGATAGCTGGATGTAGTTCCTCTGTCCACTACCTTGCCATGTGTCTGCAAATAAGAGATCCCCAAAAGATAACTCAGCTCTCCAGCCAATAAATAAGAATACAACCCTGCATCATGTTTTGCATTTCTGGAAGTAAATGGGTTGGGTAAGTAAATGGGTTGGGTTGGGTAAGGTTGGGTAAGTCCATTGTCTTCCTAAATTTCTGGGCTGGCCTCAAGTCTCTGGAAGGAAGATTGGGCTGCTGCTAGGGAAAAAGGCAAAGCAGTTCAGAATTAATGTCATTATTCCTGGCATTAACACAAACTCTGTATCTAACCCATATCTAACAAATCAGGTATTTGTTTCTTTGTGCCTCAAGTTCCCTGCCAATGAAAATGAAGCTAATAGCTCCTCACCCATTCTCAAAGTGCTTAGAGAATTAATTTACATCTGAAGTGCTTTGAGCTCCTATGACAGGAATCATTACAGAAATATGAAATGTTCTTGTTATTTTTCCAGGGAAATAAAAGTATCCAGTCGCTCAGCCAATTGGCAAGGCACTTCAGATGCTTTTGACTGTGGATATCTCTGTTTTCCAGGCTTCAGAAGGGCATGTCCAACACCTGATAGCTAGGTTTGGTTTCCCTTCTCTAAAATGAATGATAGCTGTGTTTTTAAACAGAGATAAGGGGAAAGGGGATAGTGAAGGATAATGGCAGCAGTTTGGGCTGTCTCTTTTGGCTTGGCCTCAGCCCTCTTATCTCACCTAATGGCAGAGTGAGTGCCAATGTTTATTTGGCCATTCTCATTCACCAGCTGCTCCTGTACCATGGTGTTTTTCTTCCCAGATGGCAGCACGATGTTCCACGATAAAACTGACACAAAAAACAATGCAAAATTTGTCTAAGAGAGGTTCAGCAAGCATGAGAAAAACAGCTGATATCTTTCAGAGCTAGCCAAGTCGCCTGACCTTGATGCCAGAGTAATTATGGTCTGATTTGAACAGAGGGTAACAAAAGAAAAGCCACCACCAGATTTATCAGGTATGTTTCTGGAAGAGGAGGAAAAGAAATTAAAACTCCTCTCCACTTTTTGGCTCTGTGACAAAATCAATTGCTGCAATCTGAAAAAGCTCCCAGAAGTCCCATATATTAGCAGGTCTTGTGAACTATTACATGCTGGCTAATTAATGCCCTTCTAGATACATATTTTATTCAATTATACTGTGATCTCATTCAAAGGAACACTGAGTTGATATAAACAGCTGTATTTTCCTGGTTTTCATCTTTCATTTGTCAATATTTAGAAGTATCAAATAGAGATTTAATATTGAAATAATATTTATGGGTTTTTAAAATAAACATTATCTCCAAACTCCTCGTTAAATTATTACAGGAGAGATGTAATGAAATTGTTTTATTAATCTAATCTCTCTGAAAGCAAGATATTTTTTCCCTACCAGACAGTACACACATGTATACAATACTTTGTCCTGCCTTAAGATCTAACGATTTAAAAATCTAATTACTTTAGAATTATGCCTTTTTAATGATCCTTAAAAAAATAACCAAAAATTCTACTTCACTTAAATGATGAACCCTTCAAAAAATCTCCCTTTTGCATCTTGCAATGGCAATACACACAAATGTATTTTTTTCTGCTGGATTTCCAGTTTTCTTGTGTCCTATGTTCTGATCTTAAAGTCAAGTTAATCATGTAAAATTCTCCCTGCCCTGATGGCACCAGGCACATGGGCTGTGACTCCAGCCACCAGTGCCAGGTGCCTGCCCTCCCTCACATCACTCATACTGGTCCCCCCAGTAGCTGGCACTCCAGACACACTGTTCCCATCCCAGTAGCTGGCATGGAGGGCCCCACTTCTCCAGTTGCTGGCACCACAGGCGAGGGACACCTACACTCCTGGTCTGACTCCAGTTGCTGCCACCAAATCTGCTGTAAGCAGGTTCCACCAGTAGCTGCCACTTAGCCCTGACAGCACACACACGCACATGGGGTACAGAGTGAGATTACACAGAGAGATGGTTAAGAAAGTATTTAACAGAAGAGAGGGCAGGCTGCAGTGATCAGGTGCAGGGCTCGGTCAGACAAGCAGCAATGATTTAAATGTGGCAGGACCCTTTTGTTCCTCCCCAGTCCCCTTTCCCTAAACGTTCCTGCGTGAATTTTGCATCATGGGGGTCCCACAGGACCCCCTCAAATATCCCAAATCCTCACATTGCTCTTGTTTCCTCCACCTCCTCAGTTACAAAGTCCGAGTTGGCCCCTTTTAACGTGATGCCTGGTAGTTTCTTAATGGCCCATCAATTAGTGACTGGAGACTTTTCGGCCTTGGTATTGCCTTGTTATCCCTTGTCTACAAGGTCTACGCCTCTGTGAGTTCTTGTTGTACCTTTCTGCATTGAAAGGTCCTTGACTGAATAACCTTAATGAAGCAGGTGCGCTCATCTTCCAAATACCCTTACAACAGTGACTAGCTTTCTTTTAAAGACAGACAGAACTTCCCACGTGCTGCTTTTAATCTTCTTGAAACAGAGCCACTAATAGCTGCCCTGCTCTGTTTTTAACGGAGCAGTGAGAATCAAATAAATTGGAAGTACTAAAGTCAGAAAAGTAAAATTAATGTTTTACTTAAATAAAATACTGTGCAATAAAAATCAATTATTCTAATGATAACTCAAAAATCCTCACCCAATTTTTTGGTATTTTAATCCAAACCCCTCAAATTCATACTGTTAACCTCTTCTGCCTCACCTACAAGTCGATCCTGAGGAATGCCGAAGAGGACTGCGGGAACAGGGAGATGCAGAAGGAGACCGGGCCCATGCTCTGCCAATCGCTTCGTGGGTGCTTGTCAGACAGCAGTGGAACAGCTCAGTGTTTCAGTTTCTGCTTGCGGCAGATTGCGGTTTAGTGGCTACAGACAGCACAGCTAAATGTCACAGTGCTCATGTTTGGTTCACATGTGGCGCCTGAGCTAGGCATCTCTAAATGAAAAAAACATGACTTTTTCTCGTTTGAGTTAAAGAGCCAGAATTTTTGTTGTGGAAATGATAGCAGTTACACAACTTTACATGTAGCCTAGCCTTTATGAGAATGACAGAGAAACTTAGACCGTGGGTGCGTGTTCTCTTCTAGCTCCGTCTCTGCCAGACAAAGAAATGGCAGTTCCCACCTGATTATCACTGCCCTCCCCTGACTACCCCTGTCTTCCTCAGATCTGCCAGCTGAGCACTTCCCATTCCCCTTAGAACGAGTTAGCCGATGGAGCTATCCTGGTATATGAGGGAGTCCTCATACCAGTAATTTAGATGATAGATCTGGGGGACAAGTAACATGCAATAAGAGATAATAATGAAGAAACTATAGAAATAGCGCTCTTCGGCTGACACTGGGAAAAGATTGATTGTGTCAGTGTAGATTACAGGAAGAGTTCATTTACCGTAATGGCAAAGAGGATGACGTTATCTCAGTTGTGCTAAGCCTTTCAGCCTTGTATGGCTCAGAAGTAGGTACTGAAGGTATTGAAGCATTAGTAAAACTTTTCGAAAGGGTGCTAGGGCAACAGGTCCTGGTTCCTGCCTTTCCAATTTACTGAATGTTCCCCAGGCTAGAAGGAATTATGTGGGAAAACTTTCCTCTCTTTCAGTTTTCTCCAGGCACTTTATCTGCAGCAAATGACAGTCAAAACACAAAAATTATCACATAAGCTTCTTTAACATCCCAAAACTGAGCTTTTGTGAAGAAAACCAGCATAGGTAGGTCATTGCAGAAATCACCATTCCTGGAGTGTGACTTCTCTAGCAGGAAAAAGAAAAGGTCATTCCCTTTTTAAAAAGCGGATTCACTTTGCAGATACTGTCCTTACAACATCTGTATCATTAACTTTTACTTATAAGATTTCTTGTAAGAATCTGCGAAGTCATCTATGCAGGACCTAACTGGCACAGTACTAGCTTCAACAAGGTGTGTTTGAGCACTGCCACCCACTTATGTACCAGAATTATGTACCACTTCAATCACTAACACCTAAGTGAAATGATACGGATAGAAAACACTGAATATTTGCAGAAATGTGTGATTCAAGTATGGAGATATTAAAAAATTAAAATAAAATCCGTGAAATCCTTGGATTATCACCTAAATCTGTGTGTCGCCTTATATAATAAAGAACAATGCACCAGTAAGAAAAAAGGCTAAATTCATCAGGTAGATTATGTATTTTTTGTTCCATTCTCTTGCACAGCTTTTTATGTTTCAGTGACATATAATATATCAGATGCCTGACAAAAAATCTCCCTTATACTTTCTCTAGCTGTACTATTTCAATTTAATGGTGATATAAGCCAACATTAACTTTTTGCCAGCTCTTGTTGTTGACTAGGTTCCAGACCAAATATTTTTAGCCAAACATTATAAGCTTTTAATCTTGCATATCTTTATCAATGGAACAAGATAAAACAATAAAAAGTCAGTAGAGTCACTGAAGTGCAGTTTCAGACTGCTTGACGTACAACAGCCTTTCCTGGCTGGCTAGCTTCAAGGAGGGGTGTTTTACCACATGATAAAATGTGCATCAGCTCCCTCTCTAAAAGCACATTCTTCTTCGGAGGGCTGACAAGGGCCACTTATCTTGTGCTATAATTCTGTCTGTGCCAGATTCATAAATGAAGTGGTATTTCACCCTAGACTGAGTGAGTTAGATGTACTTTCCTGCAGGAAAATCAAATATCCCAAGGCAATGAAAGAGTTAAGAAGGTCATAGGATTTGCCAAGTATCATGATGTAATTCTTTGAGTCTACTCATCTCAGAATGACTTAAGACTCTGGGCAATGTCCTTTTTCTTGAGATTCCAACAGGATCAGAGGACTGTCTCTATAAACAAGATTAAGCAGTAGCTGACTTAATGAAAACTTGGTGCTAATTCAGGAAGTCATTTTAAGTTGCTGTGGATTTCCTAGATTCTCAATTCCTTCCAATACAAACGAAAATCTTTTAACGACTATTATGGTTTAGATCACATTTATGCTTAAAAAAGCCACTGTGTAAAAACAACTTCTTACTCAATTGATCTATTCACTGGAGTGCCAAAAATACAGGGTTTTTTCCCCTTTTCAAGGCCCTTTTCAAAAATGCTCAGCAAAGGAAAAGAATCATAGCAGCTATTGTGGCTCATACATCACTGGAATTGTCAAGCAGGAACTAAATGTAACTGGTGTGTTAAAAGTCACCTAGTGAAATAACCTTTCAAGCTGCATATAAAGCAAAGACTTCAGTTTCTAGACTGACAAAAGATTTTTTTCACATCAACATTAACAAACATTGGGGTTTTTTTTACATAGACCTCAAATTAATCACTGTTCTATTAAGTTCAGATATGTAACAAAGGAGATTCCCTTCTAAACAAGATTTTGTTTTCCCTTTACCTAGAGGACCATCCCCGACTAATATTGCATTAGCGCAATTTGTCATAAGATGTGCTGAGGAACAGAGTTTATATATAGAAATAATTATTTATTTGTTATGTTTTTAATCTTTTGTGTTCACCCATGAATGCCTGCTGTAAACTTGGAATCCAATCTCGTATTTTGAAAGTGAAATTATTGATTACGCAAGCAGAAAGTTATTATACAGACAGTTACAGTTCCAGAAATATCTTTGGTAATTTATCTTAGCACCACATGGGTGTTTTCTTTGTCCTAATTTTTACAACATCTCCACTTTGATTCTATGCAAAATGGCTTTCTTACCTTCTTTTTATTTCACATGAAGCACTTAACTGGTCAGAGTTGTGAGTAATCTTTGACCCCTGTAGAAATCTCAAAAGTCTGGAAAGGTTCCCTTAGGCCAGCTCCTGAATATGTAACTCTCAACTCCTGGACGTTTCCTAGCACACAGTATATGCTCACAGAAACTTAATTCAGTTGTCAGAGACCAGGATTTCCAAGTTTTGGTAGTAATTACCTTTCTGAGCCCACATAGCAAAATGAATGAGACATAACATCTGTTTTCTGGTTTCTTAAGTAAACTTATATCGAGTGAATACAATCATTGATTAACTGTTCAAGCCAATGAGACATCACATTTTTCAAAGTCAGAAATTATTACAATTTCCATTGAGCCTATGATCTAATTAGAACTGAGTGGAAAACAATTTTCTCAGCCTGTTAAAATGTTTGAGATTTCAAGAATTTTCCCCAAACCAAGGAACCCTGTAACAGCCTTCCCAGTGGCTGGAAGCCCCAATCTGCTGTATGGAACTCCAAAACCCTCCTACCCTGAATTCAGATCACAGAATGTGGGTTTCCCACATCTTATTGATAGCCAAACCACTAGGAGGTTAGCTATGACTCTGCTGGTTTTGATCTGAAATGGCATCATAGTGATGGGGATAGGTCATGACTGATGTGGGGTCTGGGAAGCAGGATTGATTTTGAGGTTTGGGGATGGAGCAATACTAATTATTGGACAAGGAAATTCAAATCACTGTACTCATTTACTATAGTGATATGAGGAGGGACTAAAATAGATAAAATCTTTGCTGAAAAGAAGGGTTCGTAACAAACCCATAATTTCAGAGCTATAACTACCACACATCTGTATTTTCTAGGAATTGTTCTTTCCTAGCTCCAAGAAAGTTTTCCGGAGATGGATTTCTGATAAGTACACCCCGCATCTGGCTTTATGAAACTCCTGCAAAAAAAATTCTGCTTCCACAGGATGATGCTGCATCTCCTCAGAAATGAATTTTGACCAGAGTAGATCAGAGAGGTAGAGTTGGGAACGAGGTAGAATGAGGAAGGCTTACAGGATGGATTGGAGGCTCAGAAATCCATAGATAGGAAAGAATAGGAGTCTAATGTGGAAAGACCGGGGACTAAGAAAGATGTGGGATGTATAAAAGAATATTGTAAAGGATGTAGAATAGGCTGGTAAAGGGGTGGGAGCAGTTTGGCATCTGAAAAACTTTGGAACAATGGCTTACATGAGCATGTAAGATCTAAATTGGTGATGTTGAGATGGTATTGGGAAGTACTGAGGATCTCTGGAGCTCTGATCCAGGATGGCTGGAGTTACAAAGGAGTGCTATTGCATTTGAATAGCATTAGCCCTGCTTTGAGACAAGGGGGATGTATATGTGAATGATGCCTTCTCACTTCCATCATTTTCCTTCTTAGCATGTATTGCACTGGCCTCTTTCTTGGCTTCATAAAATGCAAAGTATGTTCTCTTATTGTCTCATCCATTATGAGTCCAAAAGGATAAATCTGTAGTGTTGAGTCCTTCTGTCTCCTCTTAAATGTCCGTCCTTCCTTCTTGTCATAAGATTCTTTATAATCACTGCTACAGGCAACTGCAGTCCCCTTTCTTAGGATGCCTAAGCCTGTAGTCCCCCTTTGATGAAACCTGTGGGGAAGCGTCCTGGTTTCAGCTGGGATAGAGTTAATTTTCTTCCTAGTAGCTGGTAGTGCTGCATTTTGGATTTAGTATGAGAATAATGCTGATAACACACTGATGTTGTAATTGTTGGTAAGCTGCTGCTTACACTAGTCAAGGACTTTCCAGCTTCTCATGCCCTGCCAGCAAGAAGCTGGGAGGGGGCACAGCCAGGACAGCTGAGCCAAACTGGCCAAAGGGCTATTCCATGCCATATGGCATCATGCTCAGTATAGAAAATGGGGGAGTTGGCCGGGGGGCAGTGATCGCTGCTCGGGAACTGGCTGGGCATTGTTCAGCAGGTGGTGAGCAACTGCATTGTGCATCACTTGTTTCATATATTCTTTTATCATCATCATTATTATTAATATTATTTTCCCTTCCTTTTCTGTCCTATTAAACTGCCTTTACCTCAACAAACAAAAGAATTTTACTTTTTTTTCCAATTCTGTCCCCCATCCCACTGGCGGGGGCAGTGAGCGAATGGCTGTGTGGTGCTTAGCTGCCTGCCAGGTTAAACCACACAGAAAGTCAGGTATTTAGGTACGTCATTCTCTTGCCCAACTACAAATCTTTCTTTATACAAGATGACCATATTGTGCCGTGCTAATGCTAAATAGCGAGTACGTAGTCACTGTCTAAAACACACTCACCTTTAGGTAAATTTATTGCTCTTTAACTCAGATTTGAATTCTGGTCTTTGCTAGTAATCCACTGAAATACATTACAGAACCCCATGAAGCCCATGCTTCAGTGCAGACAACCAAGTCACAGAAACTGCAGAGAACAGCAACTAATTCCTGCCTTTAACCCCAAACATTTATCTTCAGTCAGTTTTGCCAGCTTTGTAAATTCTTCACAATTCTGATATGTTTATGGGTGAACTTGACCAGTTAGAAATTAGTGCCAAAATCCTCATGGACTTCACCAAAATCAAAATTTTATTGTATTGTTTTATCAAAATGTCAGATCCTGGAAACTGTGACTTAAATGAGATTCTTGGCTTTCATTCACTCCCACAAAAAAATTGTTAGGCCTCGCAGTTGCGAAAATAAATTGAGAATATGAACTCTTAACACTTTGAACCCAGAAGACAAATAACCCTCCAAATGTAATATTTTTGTAAATGTAATTCCCAAAACAATATCAATACTTTTGGGTGGCTGATCGAGATTTTCGAACGGTTGGAGTAGCCAACACTGCCAAATCATTAATTGCAGAGGGCAAGAAGGGTGACGCAGTCAAGCACTCAGTACTAATCAAGACTCAGTGTTTTAAGAACATCAACCAGTGTAGATGAAACTAATACTGCTTCTGAAAAAGTGAATGTAAGTTTTGCTAGCCTCTGCAAAATCAGCAGATCTGACCCCCAAACCCTCTCATTCTTGCAGACACTCATGAAAATATACAGACAATCTACTTGTGTCTATGGCATCGAACAATTCAGGTCTCTGACACTGAACTGGAGCCTATCAAGGGTTTTGTATCTTCTGAAATATAAAAGGAAGCATGTCTTGTCCACCTAGCTTTAACTTGTCAATTCTAGATTATTCCTCATTTCAGGGCAACAATTTCTAGACAAATACAGATTCCTCGGAACAACTTCATGTTCCTCGTCACAGGAATGTGGCCCTTTGAAAAAAGCTAATGAGAAACGGGATTATAATCCTGATTGACTGAATAAAAAACCCTCACTATGAAGGCATGTATGTTTAATAATTTTTCACTTTATCTTAGACAGACTGAAACTTGGGACCACTTTTTTTTCCTTTTTGGCTTCAGAGTTAGTTGCTGAAACACAGTGCTCTTGGTCTGCAAGCAAACACCTGTTATTCCCAGCTTTAAGGGCTGAACTGTTTGTAGAGAACACAGATCCACTGGTAATCAACGTGGTCTAAAAAATCTTGCCAACATCTTAACTTCAACCTTTCTAGAGTGTTCTTAGGTCCTGAATAAAGTATTTCTAAAATGCTAGTGAACTCATAAATAAATCTCTTGGTAGGGACCAGTAAATTCTCCTTATCAGAAGTACCCCTTTTGTTCTTTATTAGTTTCTGCTTTGCTTGAGGAACATTTAACTCTCTGTCACATCCCTGACAGCATCATTATTTCTCTTTCCAGCTATTGTCCATACTATGGAATGGTCATGTTTAATATTTTCTGGTTTTACCTAACACTAGGTAACACTGCCATATAATAGTCCTCTCATTCTCTGCCTCATTAACATGCAAAGCCAAGAAATATTTTGAAAATTGCCACACTACTAGCTACTTGGAAATCGTATGGTAAAGATCTTATAAATAACTTTTGTTTCAAAAAAAAAAAAAAAAGAGTGCTGTTGTACAGGAATATCAGAAAAGCTATTCAAATTGCTTAATATAATATAATATAATATAATATAATATAATAAAATATATTATAATACTTCTTGCTTAGCCAACAATGATTTGTGACTATTACAAATTACTTCTCTGTCTCCTACCTGCTTACAAAGCTCTGCCTTTTTTGCTCCATACTATATGGCTCTTCATCACATTATGAATAATACATTGCATCCCACATAATAGGAAATGTATTTACAAATGGAGTCTAACTGCATCATCAGATGTGCAGTTTGTAACTTTGCATTTTAGAATGAGCTAAATGATTGAGAGCACTTGAAAGCAAGTGCCATTATTTATGTTACAGTCAGCCTGAATTTGACTATCCTCTAAATCTGTCGATTTGAGCCAAGTACCGGGCTTTACTGTACTATTGACTTTTAAACAGTACTGTCCATTGATTTAATTGGAGAATCCTGATTAAAAATTGATGTGACAATGTGCCCTATTGCCCTCAGTCTGCACATAAAGCTAGTACTGATGTTACGTCTGCAAAGTTAGAGTCATTCATATTCAACCGCTGTTCAGCTAGTTGCAGTTAAAATTGCAGCTCATGCTTTTAGAGATAATACCAACAGCAGTGAGCAGATACAAAGACCATTCCTTTTATGAGGAAGGGCTGGAAACAGATGTTGTGAGCCATATTCACTTCCTACTAAAATTTTCATACTTCTACCTGTTTGAAAAAGATTTTTGATTCAAGCACCCCTCACAGGAACAGAAACTGGGACTCAATAGGACTATCTGCTAAGGAAGAACTGAATCCTTTATCTCTTGGTCAGTGCTGATATGATCAAAGAAACAGAAGTTGACTTGTGTAGAAGGATATAAGAACTTCTGTGAAGACTATCTAAGGCCCAGTACAAAACTTGTAAAGCACTCCCTTGTAGTTTCGTGCTGTATTTGTTGCGCATGTACTTTCAGTACACCTTCTCTTTCCTGCAGTGACAATGTTCCATTAACTGAAAGGTAAAATTTAAAGACAAGACACTGTCCTACTGATGCGCTCCAAATCAACAATTTCTACTGATTTTCTTAATGTACTTAGCAGAAAACATTACTTAAAACTGACATTAGCTACTTTGTTATCTACATCTGAGATTCACTCTCACACAGCACAAATTTGGAGTTAACTACTAGCAATAACTCTGAATATATTTCAAAATATCGTAATAGCAAGTGTTACTGAGGAAGAAGAAATGAGAAGATAGATTCTGTTCTCTTTATAAGACAAGTTAAGGACCCAAACTAAAACCAGAAAGGGAACCGGTAGAAAGGAAAGTTACACAGATTAGAGTATCGCTGGTCTGGACAGACAGAAACATGGATAGAAGTATACTACAGATAGCCAGATGGCCCAACACAGAGCTATCAGCTAAACTTATACAATCTCCACATTTTTACCTGTATATTCTTAAAAGAAATTATTTTTACCTTTTACTGCATTGTAGATGTTGAAACTAGAACTTAGCTAGTGTTGATAAGTGAGTCCCCATGCTACAGGAAGCTGTAGAGACGGTATGACATAACTATAATATTCAATTCAGCAGCAAATATTCTGTGAATTATAATTCTGCTTTCCCTGCACATGTGCGTTCTGGGTAGATTGCCTTTAAGCATAAATAATTCTTGAAGCATCACAATCAAAACCCAGCACTTTGAGAATTTAATGGGAAAGCATGAACTGATTGTATGCGCAATATTAATACTGAAGTACACCATGTAATAGGACTTCAATGAAATACAATGCTTTTTCTGTGGGAAAATTCCATTTGTCTAACATTTACCATAGGATTCCCGTAATTTGGAGATACGTGCTTCCCCAAAAGGTTATCTTAAAAAACAAAGCCTGCTTGCAATTCCTGCGGTGTACCAAAAGAGGGCACCTAAAGCTTTCAGTATAAAGCTCAGGGAAATCTGCCGGAACTTGGATTACTTTCCAACAATATTTTAGAAATCTTCTCCCACTTTACAGCACACTAAGCAGAAATATAAAGTCTGTCACTAGACAATGAGATATAACATGCAAAATGTATATAGTTACTTTAAGGGAAAACGGCATTTCAATATGTTCACATATCCACATTATTTATAGATTATGCAGCCAGAAAGGAAAACTGTGATCACTTAGGTTGACTTCCTATACAATGTCCTGCATGATTCCTTTTTGAATGGGATCATTTGTTTTAGAAGGATTTCCTAAGTTGACATTAGAATTGCCAGTGTTTATAGACTCTAAACAATGCATTTAAATAATTTCAGTGACTTTACCTTCACTATTGAAAAGGTATCTAAAATTCCTAACTAATTTTTGGTGTCAAGTTCTTACGGTTGGGTAGCTCCTTTAACTTTCAAAAATTAGCTCCCGTTATTCATTATCGATAATTAAATCAAAATCAAGCCTGCACTAAGGTGCACAATTCAG
Source organism: Mycteria americana (assembly GCF_035582795.1). NCBI lineage: Eukaryota > Metazoa > Chordata > Aves > Ciconiiformes > Ciconiidae > Mycteria > Mycteria americana. Next base: position 39,177,631 of record NC_134369.1, read on the forward strand.
GACATCTGGAATATTTCTTTAAAGCAGTGAAGCTGGTTGGCCTAGTGTATCTAGTAGCTGAAAGGAACAAAAAGTCTGTGTTCTGTTTGCAGCTTGACTATTTGCCTATAGTTGAACCTTAGGCAATTTATTCGTTGTCCGCAAAATGGACCTAATTTTAGCAATTCTTTGGAATCTCTAAGCAGAAAGCCTGTATGAGAGAGACACCAATCATACAGAGTTCTTTGTTGCTTTGCATCTCCCACAGTGCTGTCCTTAGCGGGGTTAAGTCCCCACTGGAAATTCATGCTACCATTTAGGTATTCTTGGAAGGATTAGAAACAGTATTTGCCTTTTCCAGGAGGGAAAATATTACTACTAAAACAAGCAGAAGGTTCTGTTCATATGTCCACCACAACCCTGGCATTTATCTAAGAGTTTATACCTACACTGTTGAACTGCAGAAATGGTTCAACCTTTCCTCAATCTCTACTTCACTTAAAATTTGAGCTCCAGACCTTGAATTCCAGCCTTCTAGAATATCTGACAAGTAAGCAAAAGCAGAGGCTTACCCACTCCACGTTGTGCCATAAAGATGCAAAAGGTTGTCAGGAGTCAAATCCCGAACAGGAGTGTTTCCTAGTCAGGCTGTGTGTACGCACGAGCAGTTCCAGAATCCAAACCTCAAACCCCATTATTTCACTGGCTGCCTCACGCCCAAATGCCCCAATCTTATACATATGATCCGTGCTCCTGTCTTCACTTTGCAGATGTCTGCCAGAGTTCGACTGATTACTTTTGGTTTTCTTACATCTAATTTTATACCCATTCATGGCTACTTTCTTGTTTGCTTCTTCAAGGCCAAATACAAATCACAAAATGGGCCTTTACGAACAGATTCTTAAAGATGCTGGTGCCAAACAACAGCTCATTGTTTATTCTCCCACCCTGGCATGTAAATCACCAAAACTAACTACTTGCTGCCCTTATCAACACCCTGACATGTCTATTTAGGAACATCGGTATCTCCACCTCACAACTTCTGTATGTGAATACAATCCAGAAAATAATGTAAAGCATGGACCAAGAAGTGGGAGCAAATACGCCGTTTATGAAAATTGCAGTAAAATTCACCAGAAGTAATTGGTGGCAGGAGACAGGAAAGGTGGCTGATCACCACAGCTGTGCAGGCTTCTTCCTAGCAGAGGAGAGCGGACTGCCTGGAGTCAGCACAGCACCGTGCACGTGTACTGGCTATGTAATTGCAGTACAGTTAGGGAGTACAGTACAACTGTATGCAGTGCAATTGTGGAGTCAGGCTTAAACACGACAGGCTGCGAGATGTGCCCACAAGTTTCAGCTTGCTCACAAGCCGAGAGTAAATTCTAGAGCTGTGTATCCTGCCCTCGCACAGAGGCAGCAAAGGGCTCACTTCAGAGGAGGAATTAGGCACAGGCACTTGAAAACAGATCTTTCTTGAGTCACATTCCAAACTTTGATAAGATTCAATAATTGCCTTGGGAAAGTCCTGCCTTTGATGAATTTCAGCAATTATTTTGTTACCTGCCTGTCTACACTACATATTTTCTTATTATATAAAAATAAGAACACTTGAATCATAGATTACTTTAAGCCACATAGAAAATTTGTCTGAAATTTTATTTGTAGCAGTATATGTTACAATAGCAAACATTAGCAATGCACAAGAGTGTATTATACTCTTCATATTGATATAGCCATTAACTACAATAATTTGCATTTAGCAGAAATCCTCAGTTATAAGAAGCTTTTCACTAACTCTGCTCTGTCTGCAGACTGGAAAGGTATTTCATGTGGTTCCCCTTCCCAGACACATTTATTTCAGATGCAAAAATGCAAAACATCTAATTCCCAGGTAAAAAGTGAAATGAAAAAGAAACAAAGATTTTCTTTTCCACTTGCCTTTAATACATGTATATGTGTATATATATGTATATTAGAAAACAGGTGCAAAGTAAATATTCAACTGTAGCTTTAGTGTAGCTTTTTTAATCTCTCACCATTTGCTTCTTAAATTGGCTTCCTATGCCTGCCTTATGAGTAACAGAAAATAGACTTCCCAGTGTAAAGATGTGAAGTTTAATCCCCTATTAAATGACTGTATATTTTTTCTGTTGTTTAGAATGTGATTAGTGCTAACGTACTGTATGATAGGGAATGCAAGAAAGGAAATTTTTGTGGCCCTCTTAAATAATACCCTTTATCGAACCAGAATTATTGTCCCCTAAAATACCAAGAACTGCAAAAAGGGTGTAAAGAAGAGCTGTCTGGAAGATATGTGATTAGAAAAGGGGAATAAGAGTCCAATTGCTTTTGACATCTATAATTTCACATTTCTTGGGCATTTTTACTGTTACTCTTTTTCTGTATCTTCAGGGTTTGTCTGTTGGAGACTGCTGTATGGATTTTGGTTTATCTTTTGAAGTCATTCAAGAATGCATGAAGGTAGTTCCTAAAGTTGCAATGATAGTTTCGCTTTGTTACCTTTATAGCTCAGGTGGATTATACAGTTGCGTTCAGTAAAAGAAGCTTTGAGTGAAGGAAAATGTGGAAATAGATATATTAAGAATAAAATATTTTGTAATTACTGCTTCTAGTTATATTCAGAATAAAATATCTTGTTATTACCGCTTCTACAACGCCTGTTTTACAAGCCATTTTTGCATTTCCTTTCAGTGCAGGTGTCCTTTGCAGGTAACCGAATACGGCATGCACAGGGAATTTACATGCTAAAGGTGGGCTACCGCCTAGGCTCCCGTCTTGACCATCACATTTTTCAGCTACTGGAATAAAAAGAACTTTTTCATTCGGGTTACCTGAAATCTAGATTATGTGCACAGACCTAAATGGAGCAGAACAGAGGGAGGAGCGTAGGAGGGTTGCAGGGAATGTATGCCTTTCAACAGTGCCAGGGAGTGCATATATAGTGGTGCAACATGCTCAAACATATGGGCCTACATTTGGATGCATCTGTTTTGGGTGCCCAAGCTGAGAGACCTAGAGAGCTGAAACTTCAGCAGACCTTGGGAACTAGCCTCTGAAAATCAGGCCTTTTTATGCTGTCTCAACTTTTGCATATAAAAGTGGACATCAGTAATCACCAGTCAGGTTTGAAAATACAGACTGGAGAATATTCTCCACTCTGGACTTAGAAAAATAAATGAGTGGAAAATCAGAGGTTAGAGTTCTACGTATTCTTTGAACCTGACCCAAAACCTGAAAAGAAATCCTTACTAACTGGAACAGCTGAATCTCAAAGTTTAACCTGGCTTTAGTTTGTACACTGCAGAGGACTGTCCTTACACGGCAAGGGACGGATCTAGAGGAATCTTTAACGTTTCTCTTTGCTAGTTTTGATTACCTCTAACAAAATGCTCAAGATGAAAACTTTCTCCCTTGCAAGCCGTTGCATATGTTAATCAAACCAGTGTATAAATCACAATAAAATCAACCAGAATACAATTCTAGAAAAAGATATGCATGACCCTAAGAGGAGCTGTCTGAATAGCTTAGTAATCCAGCCACATACAATGGCTCAAGTACTATAAAAGTGTTCTAGATTTTTCCTCAGTGATGTGTGTTCAATATAAATTAGTTTGCTATGAAAAATAAAATGACAGGTTTAGCTAGATTCAGGATTTCTTTTTCACAGATTCAGCTCTTTGATCAAAAACTACAGTAGATTGAAGTTTTGCTATTGTCAACATATTGTACACACACAGCGTGTTTATTTTTGTGCACTTTTAATGTATTTAACCTTAATGTCTGCTTCTTTAAAGCAAAGAAACTGTGGCTCAGCATCTTGATTTGTCAAAGCAAGCTATTGCAGATTTCTTTTTATAGATGAAAAGAAGCGTCCAGATGATGAATGCTATTCACAAAGTGATTGCTGTGGCAGTCATATCATGTCTCAAAGTACACATGGCTGCGTAAATAGAAACTACTGAAACTTGTACTGACACGTAAAACTCTTCCATGGCATCTGAACCTTTGTGTCACCTAAGGAGATTCAGCTGGAGCTCTTACTGAAAACTCAAGTGTTTTTATTTGCTTTTTTAATTGTTTTTAATATAACTTTATTGAATGGGCCAAAAGTGAGATATTCCTCTCCCCCATCAGACCCTCAAGTTTAACATTAGAAGAAGTTTTCTGACAGTCTAGTAAACCTTTAATGAGATTTCTTTTTGTGACAGACAGATGTAAATGTATCCCTCTAATCCTATCCTTTCAGGTCTTTGTCTGCAGATGAATGTTAATAATTAGTAGTTGCGTCCCCCCCCCCTTCATAAAATTGTATTCTTCATAAATTCATCATCTTTTTTTTGTTTTCTCAAAGTACCAGCAGCCCTGACAGCCTCCCTTTGTTCTAATGTTTATAAATAATTTATAATGTAGAAATATCTCTTCTTAGTCTTAAAAAATAAACTAATGGTTGAACATAACATACTGCCAGGAGCAGATATACCACTAGCTTTAGAAAGAAAAAAAAAAGAAAAGGAAAAAAAGCTACATGCTTAACAAAGAGAGAAGGAAGGAATATCACATGGAAATCCATTTATCTGAGTGAATGCTGATTTCTGTTTGCAGATGCTAAATGCATCTGAGCTACCCTCATCTTATGCTCCATTTCTGCTTCTTTTCCAGACTACGCACCTCAACTCACTCCGAAAAAATGTAGCTTCTTTTAAATGTTCTGAACAACACAAAACATACAGCATGGACTAAGTTATCAGCATAACTGTGTTTATACTGGTGTAGGTGATTCCCTTGAGGAGTATACCAGGCCTTACCCTGACACTTCGTTGACGATCGCTGTACATGTTGTAGACGTACTGCTAAAGAAAATCATGCATCTAGCCAAGACATTCAGTCTATCGTAAACTGCGTATGGACCAGCTGTTGGTGTGGGGATTCTTTCACAAGAATTCTGAATGCTGTACTGCAGTGGCAGATACTTTGTCACGAACAGTTGCACACGCAACTTCACACTACAAAGAACAAGCACTCAAATTAGAATTGAAGTACATTGAGTTTCAACACCTACTGAACATCGAGGAGTGATCCTGTTTCCAAATGTTTGTTTGGCTCTTTATTATTGTTTTATGCAGTCACAGCAGGAGCAGCGTCCACGTAAATGACTGGAATTATTGTTAATTAAGGTAGATACAACGGAACTTGATATTACGCTGTCTAGCTAAGTTCTGCAGAGAAATCTTTATTTTGCTGTAGGTTAGAATATGTCAAGGGAGACAGCTTAACAGTCACTATGTGATATACTGAAAATATATCCAGGTCTTTTTAAATAACAGTCCTAGCATGCAATTTAGATAGGGATCTCGGCATTACCTCACATCAGCTGCTAGGATTTTTAACCAAAGATGAGGTACCATATTGTCTCCCATCTCAGAATGCTCCCTGTAGAAGTGACAGTAGTGAGTCAATGGCTTACTACCAAACTGCTACATAGCGGCATCCTTGTACACAAGGTAACTCCAACGAAGGCTCCATAATTACACACAAGCAAGTAATTTGCGTGCTACTTTGTTTTAGAGGAAGTGAGTGTAGCTCTATTTTAACATACTCTATTTTAAATTCCCCACCAGGCGCTAATCCGAGTGTCCTCCGCAGGCGACATACAATATTCACCTACTCTTCAAGTATAATATCACAAGTAACTATGGTTGAATCAGCAGCACTATGTAATTTGGGGATAGGAAGTGAGTGGAAAAAGAATACCTTACCCAAGGTCCACATACAGTAGAAGATGGGGAATTTAGGCAGATATGCAACACAGATGTAGGAATAGTTTTGACCTGCAGGGCTCAGCTTTGGATCTAGTAACTTAAAGGAGGGTTGGAGCCAAGATTTCAGTTTGATTTTGCAAGAACCAGGCCAGCTGCCCTTTGTAAATTATTCATTCTCGCTTTTGGCTGGTTTCTGACTTTGGAGGGTGGAATGAGTTTTGGCCAGAAAGAACACTCATGCAAAATCTTTTGAAATAACTGGTTAAGGAGCTTTCTGAATAAACTAGCAGCTCAGAGGTGAATCTGCTTGCCCAAAAACAGCTTGGAAAGATCGAGTTTAAATCTCCGTCAGGTGTCCAAAATCAATCTGAACACCTTTTTAGGAGTTTGATCTTCTAATCCTCTACCTTTTTTCATCCCTGGCCTTTAACACCATATAACAGGATTCTGAGCTTCCATTAAAATACATTTTTTGATAGTCTGTAAATCTCTGCTGAGATTGCTGCTGCCTTCAGATCTTACAGGGTGTGATGCGAGGATTCAATGTTTTTCAGGAACTGTACATTCAGAACAGAATCCTGCCTGAAAATCCCTGGGTGCACACGTTGTAAAGAAAGCAGGAAGACAGACCTAAAATAGAGCATGCATCAAGACCAGAATTTCATCCAAAGGTAGCACGCTTGTGAGGAGACATTTGAAAGCTCAGTGCAATCTTTTAACGGGAACCTTTCAGGTTCCTGAGGGTTGCTCAGGATCAAGAGAGAAACTAGTGTCACGGGAAGGGAGGATGAGGTTGAAGGGAATGAAACATTTGATTGGAAAGAGGAGAAAAACAGAGAAGCAGGGAGGAGTATGAGACGGGTATAAAAGCATCTCAGACAACCATTTGACAATGGTACCTTCATATTTTCAATGCTGTGATTCTAGCACAGAAGTCAACCCTTAAACGCTTTTGCATTTATCTGAAAGCGATCTTCAACCTATTGCATCTTCGCAGTGAAATGTCTGTCTAATGATGCTGACACATTACTTTTAAAATTTTAACTCATCTTTCATGACTATACGAAACATTGTAGTTACAACACTACTTTTTCTTGGTTAAATCATTCGCCCGTTCTGCGCTGTTACGCAGGTAGGAACATTTCCAAATGCATTCATAACCTATTCCACTCTGTTCTGTTCCACTCCAAACTTTAGCTTGAATAAATACCCCCAAACCCTAATGCCTGGAAAAGAGATCAGGACCCCAACATGTAGCCAGATCTCATTTTTTTGTCAGATTATAAAATGGAGTAATCAAAACTTCCGCTGTAACACACCTGATTTTTGTTGGTTTCAATACCTTGATCAAAAATTTTTCAACGGAGACCCTTTGCTGCCTATAACAATGTATCTTTATAGCACAGAAACTGTCTGGCTCCCTGGTGTTATTAAGAAAATACAGTATACAAAAGCTTTAAGCTTTAAACCATACAGCATGATTATTATGATAGCAGGAGGTGTCAGGTGGAGACAAAGACACACGGATAGAATTGATTTGAGGCGCGTCATCAGAAAATAAGGGTGATGTGATCACAGTACTTATAGCATATGCAGCAGCTGTACAATTCTACATGGCAGCTTCCATCATACCCTTCACATAAAAAAAAAAAGAAAAGATTCTGACTAAATGATGGGTGAATACAGAATAAATTGTAGTGTATGACAAGACACTTTCGTTTTTGTTTAATATATAAATCAGGAGCACTTATGAATTGATATTAATTAAAATAATGTATTTGCTTTCTTTCGACAGTTATGTCAGCCTCATTAAAAACTGAGTGCTAAATCTTCATTAGATTTTTCAATATTAAAATACTTCCATGAAATATAAATTAACATTTAACTTGTTGCTGGTCATAGTAAGAAAAGAGAGGGGGGAAAACCGTTGGGATGAAATCCTGACCCAGTTAAATCAATGAGACTTTTGTTTCTGAATTCAGTGGGGCCAAATACTTCCCTCCCTGTTGGCAACGAGAGGCAATAGCTTTAACTCTAACACAGAAGCAGGTCTCAGGAAGTATTCTGTTTCAGTCTATATTCCTGGCTCACATGATGATGGTTAAAATTTTCAGAGTATCCTTGGCAACATGGGGGGAATCTGTGTCCCAACAAGAGTAAAAAAGTTTCGATTCCTGGGTAGCTTAGGTGTTTTAGGCAACCTTACGGCGTGCCTTGAATTTGAACAATTCTACCTTGTGAAAAGACACGGTGGCATTCTCTCTAGTACGGCGCGACATCCACTTTTCAGTAGATGAAACCTGCAAAGCGAGCAAGTAGTGCATATGTGAACACTGTAATTTATATCAAACAGCAGACTGTCACTGTTGCGCATCTGGAGAGACGTACCCTGTCTGATGAACACCACAGAGCACCGAACAGCCAGAGAGGGTGTCTCAGAGCTCCATGTTGTGAATCTTCCCAGGTCTCAGCTCACTACGCAGCTCGTGCAAGATTTCCCAGCAGACATGAAGTTTAGGAAGACGGATAGATCAGGAAAGGAGAGAAGCTGAGCAGCTGCGATCCAGCTGAAGCACGCTACCATAACGGGCATATCCAGTCATAGCTGTGATGAGTGACCCCCTGACTTCTGCAATAGCTGCAGCCTTGGCTCAGGGCAAACCTACCTGGAATGGCCGGAAAACTAACGGAGAATCCTTTGAAAGGGCTTAGCTGCTTTTCAGATGTACTGTGCTAGCTGAAGGAGCTCGTAAGCTGGTTGCGTTTCAAAAAGAAAGGAGATCTCGTAATTCTGCTTCATCTGCCTGCAGCTTGTTTGGAAATGGGCACAGCTGATGCTCTCCTCCCTGGGCTCCTGCATCGCCAGGCCACACGGTGGTGGTATGGCGTCACTTTTTTTTAAACAACAACAAAAAGAGGTTTTGTTTAATGAGCTTGAACTCACAAGCCTGCTCATCTAGTGAACTGTGACTTTTCAAATACCAACCTATTAATGTCAAAGGCAATACTGAAGGGAACAGTTCTGTTTGATTTAAAAAATACAGACAATGTGAAGTCCACTATGCTCTAATATCTATCACCTATGGGGCTCCATTCATGCCTAATGCTTTATTCAAGCTAAGACCTAGTTTTTATATATCAGATTAATACATATCTACAGCTTTGCACCTTTCTATTTTGATTTTTTTATTATCAGGGCTCGCCGGGGCCATTTTCATTCCCTTACTATAGCATCTGCAAGCAGGTGGATTAGAGATAACTCTCATTGTGCTTTGTTTTCTCCTGACACTGTCATTAATCATTCCTTAAGCCACACTTCAACTTATAGTAATCAGGACTGGCTGTTCCCGAGCTGCACAAGAATTGCCTTTCACAATGTAATGTGAAATTGGAAGCGAATGGCTGAAGCCAGACGCTTCTTCTGCATTCCCCATCTATCTCATCATTTAGGTATTTATCCATCTCAGGCTTGTACAGGGAGCATCTCTCTCCTTCCCATGAGGACACAGATTGCAACAGAGGATCAGATTTGTTACCCAGGCTTTGGGCTTTGATTGTCCTCTTATAAGTTCGGGATTAAAGTGAAATTTCCCACAGGGCTATGCAGGATTTGCTAGCATTTAACTGTTTAACCTGGCTGTTTGTGAATGAGAATCCTGTGGTCAACAATTCCATAGAGAATATTATGGTAAGCCAGCTCTGAATGGCAGACATTTCGGTAAATTCCTGTAAAGACTGCTACAGTTGATTCCAATTAAGTTCATACCTGATAACAATTGTTTTCTTGTACATGATGAACGGTAATCTTATGATAAAAAACAATTGTCTAGTCTCTTGTGAAATACTCATGTCAGCCGCAGAATAAATGCAGACCTTCAAAAAGTTGCAGTCGTCTGTTTATGCTTTTAGAATCGCCGTGCATTAATTTGTCTTGAACTAGGTCATATCTCTCACTATGTAGAAGAGCTGTATTCCCTGCTATCTTACCCAATTTTAGTAATAAGTATAAGCTAATAATATCTGTAGTAGCATGGCAGTGGAATGGACAAACATTTTAAACAAGCCGCACTTGATGTATTAATAAAGACAAATTGATGGTTCTGGAAAGCATGCTGTTAAATATGTAGCCAAAACAGATGTATTTTTCCTGGCATTTGATGTGATTCTTGCACAAAGGAAAGTACCTATAATGTGCTATTCTCTACGAAACTGAAAGCAAGGGGGAAAATTTTCAGTCCACATTATCTATCTTTTAGTCTTAGCTTTAGAGCCATTTAAGGAAAAAGATTTTAAAACAAGTCAAAATCATTTTGTTATCTAGTTTAAAAAGACTGTATGCTCAACCACTGTATATATATTCTATTTAATGTGGATGTGTTTTTAAAATGCCTAGGAGGATAGTGCTCATTTCATGTGCTTCTCCAAGAGAGACATAACACCCAAGCAACTGAAGTACATAATTTAACAAAACATTTTAGCTTGCAGTGAAATCAGTTCCCTTGGAGGGAATGGACTGAATCATTAAACTCAATTTTAACCCCACTCCCTGAGAAATTTTTACATCTTATTCAAAAGTTTGCTTTTCATTTTCTTCTTTGTTGGCTAAAAATGTGCTGAATTTCCAAAATAAGCTTTCATGGGATTTAGTTTAGGGAAAAAAAACCAAAAAGATTTTTATTTATCCTTTTAAAAATAAAGAAACCCAGAGACCTCGAGGGAAAGGCTCACAGATATTATCAATTACAAATCTATACGTTCTAATGCAAACTGGAATTAATAAATATGAAAGACAAATATATTAATATTTTGTTCACCGTTCAACTATTCTGCATGACGAACCGGTAGTTATGACATTGATCTTGTGCTAACCAGTGTCTCAGTGGAAAGGAACAGTGCTTGGTTGTATAACGGTACCTGTGAAAGCCTCACTGGCTGAGTGCAAATTACTAAATATCTTTACCATCGTTTAGTGTTTCTCTCATAGCATTATATGATTACTGAAAAGGCATAAGCAATCCTTTCTATTTATTTGAAATATCCTCTAGATTCACATGAGTAATTTTCAGCTGTGTATAATGCTCCCAAAGTAACGTCTTCATTTCCATTGTTTTAGTGTGAAATCATTTCCTCGGGAGATAATTAGAGTTGCTCCATTTATTACATTAAATGATTAGCATGCACTTGAAATGATTCAGTATATTTTCCTTTATTGCTGATGACTCTTAAATATGGGCCTACATTTTTAATGGATAAATTAAGATTATCTTGACATTTCGTGGCTGCCTCAGCAGCAAAACAAGAGAGACTTTCTTTTCCAAATACACACACAGGTGTGTGTTGAACAATGCACGTTAGCTGAAGGGCTCCTATTCACCTGAATATCCCACCTGGTTCAGCTTAAAGACCAGTAACGATGTTTGAAGGTAAAACTAGGGTTTAAATGTACCAAAACTGCTATTGTTTTTGTTGCACGTCTAGTTAGTAACTAGTCCTAAGTGTCACCGGATCAGAATCCCAGCGTCTCAGCTGAAGCGTCTATTTTCTCTGAACAACCAGTGTCTTCTTCCAAATGTATATAAAATTATTTCTTACAGTGGCAGACTTGCACTTTTATGAGTTACTCTAAATGAAGAACAAGAGAGCTTTACTATGTGCTAACTAGTGAGTTATCGTCCACTGGTTTATGAAAATAAATTACCCTAGAATGGGTGAAAACATATCACAATTAATACTCCTTATTAAAACTGAGTAAGGTTTAAGCTAGAGCCACAGCTTCAAGGCTTTCTTTTAAGAATCAAAGAGCCTGTAGACACAAAGCGCATCAGCTGCAGGCCCGAGCTGTGACCAGACATTTGCTTCACTAACATCGTGACAAGGACTCCCACGGCAGACACCGAGGCTGACCTGGAAGTGGTGGATACGGACTGTGATGGAAGTCAGCAGAATTAAAAGGACTCCATTTTCCCAAGATCGTGCCACGCATTCCCAAAAGAACACCAAGGAGATATTTAACTGGATTTGAAAGCTTGGTCCATTGGAGTTAAATAACCTATAGCACTCGAACTACATTAGTGGATGTGAAACTGATGTCATTATTAAAGGATACGTTTCCTTGTGATGTGATGTGATACGTTCACCTATCCTCTATTTCTCAAATTTCACTATGGCCCCGACTCCATACGCATCCAGCCAATTTAAATTCAAGCATGTATTATCTTAAAAATGTAATTTATTAGAGGTTTTAATGGTAATGAATCTTTTTATTCTCTCAGTGAGCTTTTATTCAAGTATTTACTTTTTGAAGAGGATACTTATTGGTTATGTGAGCCCAGATAATGCATCTCACGTTTTAGCTGGAAAGCCAGTTTGTTTGTGGTTTCGGTGAGGAAATTCATACATAGTTGAAAGAATGTGCAAACCATGACTGTATAGAATATGAAAAAGAAGATATAATGCAAAATTTAAAAAAACCCACACAGTATTATAAACACTTTCATAAGTGTGTAATGCAGTATTAAAAAACAGTTCCATAAAACTGTATCTTACATCAGAAAATAATACTCTAAATGAAGTGCCCATTACTAGAAAGACACAATGTGTATTGTTTGCCTTTCTCGCTAATAAAACATGCACAGCGATTCTTTCTACTGGCCTATTTTTCATAAAAAAACCCCCCACTTCAGGATATTTCTGGCATTTAGAACAAATTACTCTAAGTAAAAGAAATATTTCTCCATCGGTTCATAGCAATTGGTCATGTTGCATGAACAGGAAGCGGACACGTATTTGGGATACTAGATCTCACCACATCCAATAAATGGTACCCTAATATGCAGCGTTACCGAAATACCATGTAGTACTGGCGCATGGAAACAGCAACGGCACATATGGTTTTGTAACACCACTCTATATGTTTGGAAACAAACATATTTCCTCATTTTGTTTCTTGGCTGATCCCCGCCTGAGCCAGATTCTTACCTGTATCTAAGCAGCATCCTTGGCTGCAGTGTGGTCATACAGGACTATGGGCAGACTTCCTAAATTTAACTTTAAAAATCTAAGACAATACTTACTTTGGTTGTTCCTTGGGCAAAGGCAAGAGGAGTGTGGATACCAGCTAGAATTGAGCCCAAACAGAGAACAGACCCATGTTCCTAAATGGCAATTGAGCAAACCTAGCCCCATTCAGCCAAACTCTTACAGCACATGAGTGTGTCCCACCAGCAAAAAGTGCCAGACGTAAACAGGAGGTTTGATGAACTGGGACTCAGAGATTGCTTATGCTCTTATTAAAGTCATAAATGTGACACTTCTTTCTACTTCAGTGATACTGGCTCAGGACCATCACATCTAGAGATGAAAGCCTGCTCACCTTATTAACAGCAAGTAATCCCATTTACTAGCCCCAGGACTAGTATACGATGTAGGCACATTTATCCTTAAAAACTTACTTGAGCAATATAAAAGCACACCATTAAATAATAGCACTACTATAGGCATATTATACTAAAAGTGCCATAATGTTGTTTGTATATGACAGGCATTTTCAGTATAAGAATGCTGAAATTCTACACTGATGTCATTAAAGCATAAATGACACACTACCAAAAGATGGAGATAATAATGTATGGTGGTTCAAGCTACACTTCTTTCTAAGTTTTAGAGTATTTTTAATAGCTTCAAAGCATATTATTAATAGATGAAGTTATAACAATACCAACAGTAGTGGCGTGAAAGGTTACAATGGATGAACACCATCTCTCTCAAACATTTATTCCATTTAAGTAAAAATACCTGATAGAGAGCATTTCTATTATTCACAAGAAATCATGCAATATAATGGTTCCTAGCACTCCTTTTGTAATAGCTTATTTAAATACTTGGGGCTGCAATTCAGATTCCCACTTTGTTCAGGCTTCACAGAAATACTTCTTACAATTGATCACATTTTTATTCTTTATTGTATTCTAAATAGCCTCTGATTTTTCAGAACCCAAGACTAAAAATTAGGTTTGCAGAAGTGAAAAGTACAGTCTTGAAAAAAACCCTATACACTTTTCACAACTGAGGAACAGCAACTACAAAATTGAACAAAAAATCTACTCTATGAATCATTTTGTTTACAGAACTGCTTTAAGGAATTATTCCTGAAGTCTAAATGGAGCTTGATGGGGCTTTTCTAAACCCCTAAAATCTGAAATGACCTGAAGGTATAAAGAACGCTTGACTTTGGATTTCTTTTATTTGTAACATTTTCTTTAGTGCTTCCAGCTCAGACTACAGTAGTTTACACAAAATTAAGAAACCCAGTCTGATAAGGAGTTATTAAAATTCTATTCATCATCTTAGGTTTATTTATTGTCAAAAAAGGAATTTAAATGAGGAAGTAGGAATAGATCTTTATTTATAATGAGGTTTGATATCAATGGTTTATAGATGCTATGTTTCCAACTTTTCTCAAATTACTTAAGAACTTTTTATGTATTTATTATGAGTCCAGGGTAATCTCTCAGTTGATGTAAAATAGTACAAAGTCAACAGAGCTGTTGACTTACATCAGTAGAGGATAAAGCTCTTTTTTTCAGAATAAAATGGTGATGGTTATTTTAATTTCAGAAGAACTGAACTTTTATCTAAAGAGCAAATAGAAATGATAATGTACAAACAAAGAAGCAAAAGTATATTTGAACTAAATCCCTGTAAATTTACATTCAAACAGTAAGACAGTGGAAGAGATGACTGGTCTTAAGTTGGATGTGCTTTTTCTCCACATTTTGCCAAGGTAAAACGGCATACTTAGGTAGAACTACTTACTTATTTTAAGAAAAAACCTAAAATAACTAAAATAAACAGCACTACGTTACAATGACAGACTATTAATAGATTCAGTACTGAAATAAACCACTGAATTATATAAATTCATACTCAGGGTTTTTTTTAACAAAGCTTGTTATTTACCTGAGTATAAGGACCTTTGGAGCATTACAATGCGCAAATGAGGGCATATGCAATTTTTGAAGTATGTATTAGCTAAATGATAAAGAGAAGCAGGTCTCTCAGGGGCATATAAACTCTCTAATCTCAAAAAATGCCCCATCTCCTAACTTTCAGTTCATTCCAAAATGGTTTCATATGATAAACTTCATATGGCAGAAGTATTATCAGACTACAACATGGGAGTCTTAGAGCAGTCAACAGCGCTCTTTTTAATATCGTTCCCATTTGCATTTTAAATAACCAAATGGTTTTCAGGCATTTAATAGAAAAACATTTTTTTAAATGAATACCAAGAGACATTTGTAAATAGCAGCACAAATTGCTCCTGGGCTATAAACCTGAGTGCCAAGTTTCACTCCAGTATGAATACAGACAAGTGTTAAAAGTCTGAAAAATGGATTCCTTAATGGATATACTGGCAGACCTGTAAGTGTAATAGAGCTAGCATGTGCCACTTTAATAAAGATATCATATTTCATCTCCTAGATTACACATAGCTTTTCTATTCTAAATAAAAAGATTAGAACTAGAAATATTTTCCCTGCATATCATATTTAAAAATGTACAAGGGAATGTCATCCAACAATTTGTAAGCATTGAAATTATTTCCTTGAAAACAACAAAAAGTAATCCCTAAAGATATGGTAAATATACAGTTCCTTTATTGAACAAACAAAAATAGATTATGCGCTGCTTTTTCAAAATCAAATACATCTGCTTTGACTGAGGCAAGGAGACACATCTGGGGGCTTGAATCTTACCACAGTCTCTGTGACTCTCTATATTGTCAGTCCATCAGCAAACTTGTATTTAACCAGATTATTTACAGTCAGACCCTTATAAGATCACACCCATTGCTGCTGGTGTGAGGGAGGGAGGGAGACCTCTGAAATTGAATACAAATGTGATATTTATTGTTACATTTATTAGGCTATAACCGTATATCAAATGTGCTAAATTCACAGAGATAAAATAATACAATCACATCAAGACCGGAAATTTAATACTAAACAGGGACCCACAAGTTCCCTTCCATCCCAGCTTGCTTTGTAGCTCATCTGAACAAACACTGCCATGGAATTCACTGGACATTTCCCGTGTGCTTGTTATTAAATCTAAGGGCTATTTCCTTCTGAAAGTTTTGCTAACTGCATGTAAACCTCCCTGTACATCTAATTTGTAAAACAAAACATCCATTACAGGACTTTGCTTGCTTTTGCCAGAAAAAAAAATTAAAAAGCTCTCCATAGATATTTGAGTTTCACAGTAGGAGGGTGGCAGGTCTAAACATTGCTATTAATATGAAAATGCAGATTGGTCTTTGGAAAAAATTTGAGGGGGGGGGCAAATTAGTTTAGATTTCACCTGACTATGTTATCCTCAGTTGCTATGCTAAAAATGCAGCTAGAATGTAATGCATATTGGCAGTGTCAGACTTGAGATCCTGACACTGGTGTGGTCTGGGTGTTTCGGCTTTTCTTTTCACAAGCACTACTTTCAGCATGAGAGAAAGGGTTCAAGAAGTCACTGAATCTATAGATCCATTTTAGTAGAAAACAGGACAATGTGTTTGGGAGGTAGAGCATGAGTTCTCTAGATTACACCATATTCCCTTTGGTTAACCAAATAACAGCAAGCTCCAACTAGAGAAACAGCCTTCAGCTTGTGCCTTGCTTTCTTAGACTGAAAAAAATGATCCACTTCAGCGTATACGTTTTCTAATATACTTTAACTACTTCTTCCGTATATACCCATATAACATGATTATGTTTCTGTCAAGACCTAAGTGGTGTGGATCGACAGCTATAGTAACCCTCTAGAACAAAACTAACTAAGCTAAATTCACCCCCATGTCACTCATTGATGCCAGTGGGTGAAACAGGCCCTTGTGACTGACAAATATAGCAGGCATATTCCACACTCCATTAAAAATAACAGATAAAGATAAAGGTGGATAGAAAAAGAAAGGCTTAGCTTGTTTTTGAATGCCTTTCTTACCTTCCCTAAGGTAGATCTTAAAAACATAAAGTTGGATGCAAGAGAAGTATTCGTTAATATATTGGAGTGATTTTCAAATGCTCAGGGGAAGGTCTAGTTCCTCCTTCTTTCGAATTGATGTAAATTTGAATGGCTTCCTTTGGTGGCAGTGGAATTACACCAGCTTCACACCCATATAACAGGCAGCAGAATTTAACACTTGGTCTACAGGATTGAAGTTTATCCTGAATGGGAAAGCAAGGCTGTTGTTCTTTCCAATAGCACAACCCAAATTAATTTATAGCAACTTTTTTTTTTTTTTTTTAAGCGTGGCAGTAGCTGAGTTTTGAGCTTTATGAGTAAATTAACTACTTACATGGGACAAAAAGAAAGATAAGCACCAACAGCACAGAACTCTTAGACAAAAGAGATTGTGGTTGCTTTTCCTGACAGCTGTGATTGCAGAATCTGCAAAATGATTTTGATACAGATTTTAGGGATTTTTCTCCCAATTACCTTTCTTTATAAAGAACACTTTCATAATACTTAAAAGTAGTATCCTTTATTACAACTCTTATTACAGTAAAATCGATGGAAGCCTGAGTGGTGGGTGTATTGTTGTGACACTTAAACTATTTGTAAATATTGCTCAGAGCTTTCTTAGCATATTTTAGCAAGGCAACATTTCAGCAAAGTATAATTTATCACAGATGATATATGCTGTATGCTTCAAAGACAATCACACTGGAAAACAGACTCATGAAAAAGAAGCTGTGAGTGTGTCTTGCTTTTCAATAAAAGCATTTTCTCAGTCTCTGGGTTTGGAGGATTACTCTGCGATCACGAAACCCACAGTGGTGGTCAGGAGGCCATTTTTGCTTTGCTTTCAGGGCCCAGTACTAAACAGCCAGTGCCTTGGTTGATGAGATTTCTCTTGGTTCTGCAGCTTACCCTTCCTTCTTCTTATGCTTTATAGTCCAGCAAGCTCCTCTGATTGCAAGATTGGAGCCACAACACCATTGTGCTTTCATTACCTTCTCATCCCAGATATGAAAAGAATGCATTGTTTTACAGTAATATTACCTTGAGCAAGGGCTTTGTTTAGACTCATTTAAAATTCTTCTAAGAGACCATGTAAGAGGAGCTTTAAAAATGTAAAGAAAAACTCAGTGAACAACCTACCAGTCTGTATCAACTAGCTTGTAAACCAGAAGGTAACCCCCCCCCCCACTTTCTGAAAATGTTCTAGCTGTCAGCCCTAATGCTAGTAAATAACAACCACAAAAATATTTATACTGCCCCTGCTCTCTTTTATAATCATCTCCAATTTATAGTTTATGAAAGATATTTTACACATTTTACGTTTAACAGCATGATCGTAGCGTGATCTGTACTTAATAGCAAACAGGGAGTTTGACCACTAGCTGGCTGATCAGTAAAGCCTTAACTGCTATAGCAAGTAATCCCCAGGCATTGATCATCTATCACGTATAATGCAGCCTTTATATTCTTATTATAGTAATAAAGGATGATTTTGCAAAGTTGACTGCCAAAGAAGGTTGGCCACACCACAGGTAAATGTTACATGTTTCCATTGACATCATGCTGGTGAGGAAAATACATCGTGACTCTAGTTGTCAAACCCCATACATCTTGGGGATGTTCCAAAAGTTGATCAAATCCGAATTTCCTTAATTGCTCATTACTTATTCCAAGGACTGAATCTAAATATCTAAATATCTATCTATAAATAAAAAACCTCTATTTAAAGTCCATCAACGTGTATTTTTTGTCTTTTAGTTTCTGGGTTTCAGTTTAGATTTCCTTCAACAACATTGCTACTATGGTCTATACCATAAGTTTTGGGGGGATGTTAATTTTTGGGCTAGTTATATCATGGAGATTTTCACCAAAAGGTGGATTGGAAGATTTGACTCACTGTTAATAGGCTTTGTATTCTTGTCTTCTACTTTTGTAAATCTATGCCTTCCTTTCTTTTATTAACAAACACTTTGGTTAACAGGGAATAGAATATTTTAGAAATAATAATGTGACTCTGCAGAAATGTTTAGATTAGTGATTCTCGGGGGAAAAACCAGAAGCATCTGAAATCAGTGTAGAGATCCGAGCGGGTGAGAAGAATTTAGCTCAGCACATTATGATGTTAAATTAAGGCCATGCCTTGCTCTCCCTGAAGTCAATTAAGTTGTAATCTTTCATCATCGTATCATTTTACAATCACAGAACAGTTTGCATTTCTTTCTCCTTAAAAAATAGATCTTGGATCAGTATAATTATATGGACACACTGCACAAGGTATTACAAACCCTTTTCCAAATAAAACCTTCCACTTTGACAGTGCTCCGGATTCTGACGGGCACCTCGCTACATACAGCAAATACCAAATAAAACCTGTATGCAGAAGCTTGCATGTGCCTCGTACAGCATGTGCGTTAAATTAGGTGACAGTATGGAAGAGGATAACTGAAGCAACTACTCTACACAGGCCCCCTATCCATATTCATTTTGGAGCAGTCAGTCCAGGGTGTCCTGATAGGCTGCTACAACTAGATTTCAAAGTAGTGATCAATAAACGTACTATAAATAAATAAACTACATATTTTTATTCTCGTTGAATATTCTAGTTGATTCCAGCAAATTAGTTACAGTGTGTGAAAACTCCCACCAGGAAAAGATGTTTAAATGTTTTTTTTATTACAGTTTACTAAATCCAGACACGTTTCTCACACTGATGATTTACCAGAACTTCAATTTACCTCTGAATTTTATACATGCAAACCAAAAGGGACAGCAGGGTTCTACTTTTAGAATTTTAGCACCACTAAATACCAACTAAAATTACTACACTTGCAGAAAAGGAGGATAAAAACATAGCAAACTCCTACTCTTAAATATTGCTATACAGTCAGAAAAGTAAATAAACACACTTTAAAATGTGGAAGCATTTCCAATTAAAAAATAATATTTACACTAGGAATGTAATCACATTTTTTCTCCAGTGAAATAAGGAAACTTAAAGAGAGATCAGATACAGTACAAACATGCTTTAAAACCCCACCTACCTCAGATAACATAGATTTCTATAAAACAAGTTAATATGTTTTCCATGCCTTAATATTTGTGACTCTGAGTGAGAAAGCTGTAAGCTAATAAATGAGAAACTCTGAAGGTTTTATTTTATAAATTTTATTTCTATTTATGAATTTTAGTTGTATTTTGAAATGCATGAAAAGAATGTTGTGAATACGGGACGCATATTTTTATAAAGTACAAATGAAAACTGTGTGCTGTCTTAATTTTCAGCTTAAATTTACAGACATACTACATGGCAACAGTATTAAAGCAAAAAGGAGGGATACATTTTCCTATTCAATAAAAAGCCATGGAAGTTGCATGGGGTAGAGTCTCTAGGAAATCCACTCTTTCTTTGAAAAAATGTCATTGGCGAGATAGGAGATTGGCACCACAATGAACAAAATATAGTGAGGGCTGATACGGACTGTCAGCTAGAATTTGGGTTAAGACACTGACTTTTGTCTGCATGGTGTCTACCTTCCAAAGAAGATGGAAGATGCAAAACTGCAAGTTTCCTCTCTCTGGTTAATGTGGTCTATACAAGTGAATAATGTATAAGAAGATGTTCCCTTGATAATGTCACAATTATTCATTGTACAGCCATAAACTCAAATATTCACATTAACAGCTAGGTATTATTTTTCTTCTCTGAAATTAAGTGAGTGGCATCAGTGGTCATAAATGAGAGCATTCATCAAAGGCGTAGGCCATGGCAGAGGATTAAGTGAATGCTGATGAAGTGTCCAGATTCCCATAACTTGGAATGGGCTGCATTCAGCATTCCTTTATTATCCATCTGCCACATAACAAAAAGTCTCATATATTTAATGCAGGTTTGCCCTCGGCCACGTAATAGGATTAGGAATAATTTCTACAAATTTACAAAAACAAATCACATGGGAAGGCTTAGAATTTGCTAATAATTTCTCCATAGCTGGGAGATCAAAGGGATGTAAGAGTCCAGAGCCAGGCGGTAGTTTGACCCTGGCCAAGCTTTTTTAATGAAAGGGTTAATCTTCTCAGAGGTGACCATAGAGGAGCAAATAGTGTGACCAAAGGCAGATTCAGGCCTCCAAAAATAGGAAGAAAATCGTCTGCAAAGTATGACAGCAAGAAAACATTTACAGAATAACAGTACATTATCTGGCTGGAAAAATAAAATAAAACAGCAAACCACAATGAATTGTTTTTAAGCAAAGTGTGACTGGCGGGGGGGGAGGGAGAAGGGCTGTGCGGAGGAGAAGCAGCTTGCAGGGTGGACCAGAAATATTACTGTTTCTTTCTGAATAACAGAAAATAGGCTGAATGCCTTCAGTCTAAAAACACTCTCTGTTGTCCTCAGGTGAAAACTGTCTTCTCCAAACATGTGTCAAAGCTTTGGTTGGTTGGTTGTTTTTGCCATATGCTTGTCCTTTTTTTCTTCAGAGGAAACGCACTGCAAACACATGCTGCTTCATAGGTGAATTTTTGGGAACAGGTTGCCCAGTGAACCTTTTTCAAAAACGTCCTTGGCTTGCTCATGGTTAAAAACTTTGGCTTCTATATAGGCAATTCTATATAGGCAATTCCATCTCTCAAATCAAATCAAGCAGCCATATAAGAAAAGACCGGGGGGGGGGGGGGGGAAGGAAAGGAAATGAAGGTATTGGGGTGTGTGGGTGCATATGTGTGTACTTTTTGTTTTTTTCTCCCTTAGCAATCACTAAGTCTGTCTAAAAATTTTCACCTTCCTGGATTTCCTTTCCCACTCAGTAAACTGCAAAGGAAGTGAGTTAACATCAGCTAGATGTAGGTGACAGCTATTTTAATTTTGCATCGTAAGTGGTTTTAATGACATTTGGGAAGTATAGCACAATGGAGTGCTAGCTTTTTCAATTTAATAGAAGTCATGTGATCATTCTCATTTTTGGTCCCTGACCTGTTGTAACAAGTTTGAATGCAACGCTCCATCTCTGTGGTTTTCTTTACCTACTGGGCTACCCATCAAATAGCAGATCAAATAGTCTGATTACAAGTAAATTAGTGAATAATTTATTACAGCTGCACAAAAGCCCATGCAGACATCTGAGCCTAAGTGAAGATATTATTTCTTGTGTTTCTCTTTTTGGAAGAGAGTTTTAGGCCAAAAGTTTACTTCAGCCTCAAGATTAACTTCACATGAACCTATATGTCCCACCACACTCTTTCATTAAATAAGAAAGGAGGAGTAGTGATGACAGGGAAATAATGAAAAAATAATTCCCAGGAAAAAATGAAATATTTCCAGCCAGAGCATCTATGTTTGAACACAGGGCCTGACATGAACTCAGCGTACAAGAAAAAAACTGAAAGCTGAGTAGCTTTGAAAAGGGTCAGATTGATATCCCTGGGGAAAGAAAACTTATGTACTGTATTGCTTGCATCTTTCACACACAGAGACTCCTATAAAGATGGCTAGAAATGGAGGAAGCGCTTTCAGGTATTATTAGACAGTCCAGCTCTTTCCAGTCCTGTGCCACAAGGAGATTTCCAAGAAGGATGCTAATGAGTACCTAAAATTGGTGTGAGTTCCATGAAAAAGGAACATTGATTTGGCAGTGTAAATTGGATGGAGGTCAGCAGATTTACTTCACACAGCTTACCAGGAAGCCAACAGTTTATACTAACGTGGTATTGCTACCAGTACGGACTGAACTTAAACGTGCTGTAGAGATAAAAGACCTTAAATTCTCTTCTCTAATTATCCCACATTCTCTCTTTATTTTATATAGATGATGGTTCATTCCACCTCTCACACATTTTGAGCCATTCCATTTAGAGGTTGAAATCCAAACCAATTTTTTTCTTTCGTATACAGAAGTCCAACTCACCCTTCTGATACAAAGTTGTTTTTTGAGACTTCCTCAGTGTGTAGAGGTATAAGTACCTTGCAAATAACTTTCAGGCAGGGCTTGAGGTTAATGTTTTGTGCACCACCGTCTCAAGCTGTGATGATCATAACAAAAAAATAGCAACCACTATGATCCATCACAGGTCAGAAAGAGCAAATGGTAAAAAATTCTGGTTTCTTTAGTGACAACAGAGATCTATGGACTCCCGTGTGCATCAGAGAGGCAAAAGTTTTAACTAATGACACATTAGTGACAACAGAGATCTATGGACTCCCATGTGCATCAGAGAGGCAAAAGTTTTAACTAATGACACATAGCTTTAGGGCGTATTTAGTCCATCTTTAGACTAAAACCTTTAGCACTTAAACAAATTTCAGGCATCTGGCTTAGCAGGCTGTTGGCTGGCTATAATCATACTGTATCGTTACTGAAAAGAGATGGGTTCTTACTCTGAAACTCCCTTGGAAATTATAAGTTGGGTACTCTTAACTGACTCTCCTTTGTTGGCTGAGGCTGTTAGCTACCTAAATGAGGGAGCTGGGTTAACTACCTAAATTTGGACTGTGTGAGAGGACTCAGATTTTAGACCACCAGTAAGAATTAGATCACTTGTAAGACCGCCCCACCTTGTCCCACTTCAGCTTACCAAGTAGAGACGTTATGACAGTGCTCTTTACCAATGAAAAGCACAAATGTAAGAATGCCCCTATACTACTCCACAGACAGGTTACCTGTGAATATGCTGGTAATTTGGGCCACAAATTTAGTTTTACTACGGTTTTATGAAAACAACACAGCAACTAGAAATTGAACAATATTATATTCTTTTGTTGTATTTTCACATGATAGGAAATAGGGTCATAAGACAAATTTGGATCTGATACAATTTTCACACCCCTATCACTTTTATGACCATTTTAACATAGAACCGCGTTTTTAATACCATGCCGTATTAACCTGATAAGCTGTTTCAAGCAGAAATGCAGACATACAATGCGTAGCTCAAACCACACTGTTGGGATTCAGTGTCTGATTAAGACCCTGTGTTTCCTAGACACCAGGAGTGTTCAGAGTTCTTGCTTCCAGCCTTTTCCCAGCTGCATCTGGAAACCAGTTTTGCCTTTCACCGTCTTAAGTAGCTGCTCGTTTAATGGTCACTAAGGTTGACCTTTATGTGTCACAGTGCCACTCAGTGGGATAAAGAACAAGATCCCTTTTTAGGAAATCATACTGTGTGTTTACAAGCAGCTTCTTGACCTTAACCAAATGAGTTGAGGAGCAGTAGATAGCAATCTATTGTGCGAATTCTACCGTTCTTCATGCCAGACCTTCAAGTGCTATACTGTCCTCAAATGTAAGGTCATATCTCTGCCCTATACCTAAGGAACACTACAGATTTTCACGGATGTTCAGAAATACATGGTGTCCCTGTTATAATCAGGACTGTATGCTGCCCTGCTGTGCAGGCCAGACAAACCCAAGGGAGAAATCTGCATTCACATCAGGAGTTCATGTAAAGCAGTATCAATGGGTGAGACAAATTCCTCCAAATTTTATTTGTTCTGAGGGATCTCCTAAAGGCACAGGCAAATTTTAAGAATCCTCTTGTGCAATGGGAAGAAATGGGTTTTTTAGCTTCCTTCTCATGAGTTCATGTACCACCTGGTAATACATTCTTCTTGCTCCTTTGAAATGACAAATGGCTTTATCAGCATTTCTTGTTAACTGCTTTAAGGAAGGGAAAAGGGTCCCAACACTGTGTGGGAACTAATGGGTGGTCTCTTGAGAATTCTGTATTTTCATTGCACGTTGGAAATGAACTTGAGGAATAATGCCGTCTTCCTCAATACAATTTGGTTGCACAGCTAAGTGAACTGGAGATAGGAATACCAAGAAGTGCCCTTCAGCATCAGTATCCAAAAGCACAGCAGATCAGTCCTTCTGTACCTCAGTATTTTTTCTCCATGTATTTCCCTGTGAAGACTCCTGAGATATCTATTAAATAGCTTTAGAACAAACATCACCATCTGCCACATCACCACCGAAGCCCTAAGACATTTTTACTTAACTCATGGACATCACAGATGTGTAGGAAATAAATAAGGGTAAAGAAAATCAATTTGGAAAAAATGTTTAGAAACATCTTTCAAGAAAAGTCATGTGAGCACCAGCCAAACTTATAACTGATAGGTAGACAGTTTTGAGACATGTAATTTGCATAATGAGGATGAAAACAAGGAAGAAGATTTAAACATAACTTCATTACAATTTTATCACGATGACATTTCCAGAGCCTCAGCACTGCATGCAACAGCAACAGGTTTACAACACAGAAAATCTAGACATTATAGAGAACCATTAATGGGAGGAACAAACCTCTCACTTTTAGATTACTAATTCAAATCCAGACTCAAGTTCCTTAGAAGTCATTAAGATCTGCCAGTTGTCTCAGCCTATGGGCTACAGGACAACAATTTGCATAACAAAAAACCCCTGCCAGAGCTTAGAGGAAAACTGAGTAGTCCCTCTCTTCTCAAGGTATTCTCTGAACAGAAAGCTACAGTTACTTCATACTTCAATCATGAGTCAAAACCACATTTCTAAAATTAAAAATAAAGAACAAATAATTTCAAAGATAAATATTGTCCAAGACTTACTGTTCAATTATGGACACTTAACTCTAAATCTTAATGAGACTTCCAATACCACCTAATACTATCTGTTAGTCTAAGAAATAATACTATGTCTCTTTACAAACTCTGCCTCTCTTACCATCTAAGATAGCTCATACTTCTTTAGGGTACAAGTAGAAATGATGATGAAAAACTAGTACAAGGTTAACAGGACAAGTAACCAGGACAAGTAACTAGTAATCACTAACATTACCTTCAGGCCATTTTTGGCAAGGGAGCAGGATTCCCTTCGCCCCAATGTCAGCATACCAGTACTTTTTCATACAGCCACTAACATTGCAATCATGCCAAATAGCAATAAAATTCATATGGCAGTGTTTGCAGCTTATTGCTCGCAAGTCCTTTTTGTTAGCTTTACCCAGTAAAGTGCTGAAAACATTTTCTCCCGTTAGTAATAGTTCACATTTTCAACATGTCCAGTTTTGAATTCTCAATTTAATCCTATTAGTCCAATTTAATTTACTCAAAATCAACCCCTTTTTAACAGTTTTCAGACTGAATAATAAAAATTGAGGTATCCAAAGCAGTATTTTGTAACATCTTGGCTTATGGTAGTTAGACAATAAAGAACTACAAAACAGAAGCTTTTCTCTATTGGAGAAGTTTAACAGTGGAGTGATCATTGTCTCATGCTCACTGTTGTGAGCTTTACTACTCCTGTTGCGCTATGACAGTTTACATTTTGCATAAAGTGAAAACCATGCACATCTCACAAATATGGTGCAATATACCACTTCATTAATTGCACAAACTACAGCCCCGTAGTGTTTCACCACACAAGGCTATACCCTCTGGCCATCTGCCTGAGAAGGCTGAGAGCTGCAAGAAGCATGTCAGATAGAAAAATACAAGCAATGCATAAAATGCTGCCTATCCAGTAACTCTAGGTCATCTTCTGTAAACTTGGATGCTTTGAATTAAAGTAGCCAGTGGGCATGCCTTAAGTGAATATGGATAGCTCCCACACGAGTCCAGTCTCCATTTTACTGGTTAATGGAGCAACTGTAACATATGCACGTGCCACATTCTAATTGTTAATGAGTCAGTGAAAGCTATTATAAACTCACCCTGTACTGTGTTGGGGTGGTTTTGCCCAGTGCTCCAAGTTACTGCAATGTGGGGAAGAGCAACGCAGGCTGGATTTCGATGCTTTAGCTTGGTTCCAGGAGGAGAAGGGTTCACTAGTTTTATCCCTGTGTGGTACAAGAACAGCCATGCCACTTCTAGTGACAAGCTGTCCCTGGAAGTAATACAGTTTTTCACGTATGGATCACACCTGATCTAATAAACTCTCGCAAACTAAGTTGCGTCTGCAATTCTAACGCTATCTGCAAGGTAGATAGATAATCCCACTACTGTTAATTAAGAGTTAATAATACTGAAAGCCTTTAAGAGGCTGATTACACTTACGCTAGATTTTAAACTGTCAAAATGCCTTAGGAGCATAAGCTTCAGCGATCATTCAGCTCCCTGGTTTTGTAGCAGTTTTTGACTGGTATGTGCGGGCATATCAGATCAAACCCCCACTGTTATGTCAGAAAAGAAAGCACTAACTGACATCAGTGGAGGCACGAGGAGAGAATATCACAGCAGACACGAGTGTACTGCTTCTCCTCTTACATCAAACTTACACTGGCTTCATACTGACTACACTGAAGTTCTTCCAGTTGCACACTGATATGAGTAATATGATGGTCTGGAACCACACAAATGATGCAAATTAGGGGAAAAAAATAACATGGGGAAAAATCCAATTTGAAGACAACACTAGACCCTGCATTTTTATCTCACGAGCGGGTTAAGTATGGCTGGTCATCTATTTCTTTGATAGCTAGTTACTTAGGTCCTCTCATAGGTGGCAGCTGCACTGCAGCTTTTGCACAGAATCTGAAACCTTTGTGATATTTCAGCCATTCTAGCAAATTCACATTTTCAATAATAAATAATGTACCCCTATAAAGTCACCTGAACACCCTGAGAGAATTATAGCCTTTATTATGTACAATTGGGGGTATATTAATCCTTACATTGAAAGATTTTTTTAGTGACCTGTCGGAAAGTTAGATAAATTATCAGAAATAGCAAAGTAAAATTACACTAAATGTCCTTTAGTAGAACCACTGAAATGCCCTCTGCAAAATATGGGATTGTTTAGTTAGAGGAAGAGAATCCAGGGACAGGCATGATCATTTTTTGTGGCATAGCTCTGAGCCTGATTACTTGAGTCAAGTGACCAATCTGGGAACTGTGAACCTCTGGACAGTCATTTTCTTGCTATTACTAGTGGCTGTTTTAACCTACTCACCTATTAATCTACCATGTATTTTCACTTGATTTATGGAACTTTCCTTATAAGTAACATTTGGTAGAATAGTACCTTTACTCATTCAAAACAAGTCCTTTTCCTAAATCCATCTGAACACATGGGAAATGGCTTCCGAGCAACAGAAATAAAAGGGGGGGAGGGGAGGAAGCTCGTTTAACACAAATATTGCAATATAATTGAAATTATATTAAAAAAATTAAATGACTTTTTATGAACTTGTTTAAAAGGGTCAGAAATGTGTTTGAGCTGTACAAGATTAACCTTTACTCGTTTGGGAAAATGCAGACTTCAACAGCAATCCTCTGCAGTGGTTGCACTTGCTAAAAGTTTAAAACAGTAATTTTTTTCCCAAGAAAGGTCATCTTGAGCTAAAATGTCAAATAAATTATTTAGATTACTGAATTAGAAAAGTGAGGATCTGACAGGCTGAATTTTTTATGCACATTAGCCACAGTCAGGGTCTCTATATGCTCTTTCTATTAAGTGCACCCCCTCCTCCCTTATTAAAAATCTCTCCATTTATTCCAATATATTCTCCTTAAGATGTATCTTAGCATCTAAATAGCTGGTCCAATTTGCTTCTTACTTGTACAAAACAGGAAGCACTTTATTTGACTGTTGCTCAGCATTTTTCCAGTATAAAACCGATGTAAGAAAGAGAATCTTATCACTAGTTTGTAGGAGAAATTAAGTGACCAAAAATTCATCTTTAAAGCCTCCAGTAGCTATTAAATCCTAGATTCTAGCAGAAGAAATATTTTTAAGGAGAAGGAATATTTTGAAGGGTGAATATTTTGAAATGGAAAGGGAATAACTTTTAAGTAGGTGCTACTCTCATGGTTAAGTCCTAGAGTTATTATAGGGCAAAATATAGCTATAAGTAATTACTAGAAAATCAAAGAAAGTAATCCTCATATGTAGCTGCTCACACACAGGTTTTACCCCACAGGTTCACATCTGCATTTCCCATTCTTCCTCACATTCATAAATACTACTGATAATTATTAGAGGCAGCACAAGAGACTGTCCAAACATGATGCCATACGATTCAGTCAAACAACAACAGTAGTAAAACTTCCCACTTCATTTTCCAAAAACCAATATTTGCTCAGAACTGGAGAGGTCATTCTATAAAATAATTCTACATTGATAATAAACTCCTCCTAATTTGACTGCTACGGTGATTTTTTTTCCCCACAGACTATGTGCACTGTGGAGCAAATTAAGTTCTCAGCTTGAGTAGCCAGTCCAAATGCTGGAGGTGCAGGGCATGACAAAAGGGGATATACTTTCAACTTCCCAGCAAAAACAGCCTCCCTCCATCCTTTCGAAGTCCAGCACATACGGTGCCTAACCTCAGCCCTCACTTTGCTAATATCCAAATACTCCTCAGAAGTATAGTGTCATAGCAGGTTTCTTTGTAAGCCTTATAGTGCACGCAGGTAAGTTCACTTATAGTGCACATATATAGTGCACGCATATGTACCTTATAGTGCACACATATGTACCTATGTGTAATGCAGAGGTGGTGCAGCTGCATGGGAACCCACGAGGCAATGGGCCTCGGCAGTGATCTACTAAGGGGTCTCATCTTGTTCCTTTCCTAGGACCCAGGCTCACCTTGCATCACTGCACAGTGAAGAACACTAGCAAAGCACAGCTGCGCATCCTGGGAAGAGCTGAAAGAATGATGTTCATGCTACCATACATCAGAAGCACCGGTAATACAAGTGTGTGTGTGAGTAATTTTGTTGTGTACAATCGCACGTAGTCAAATCCCCTTAAATGAGATGATGGCAGGAAGAGCTGCCATCATGCACTTATTCCTTATGTGCTTTTTTTTTTTAATCGCCTGAGATTTTTGTGTTTCTTTTGCATACAACACATCTGGCATGTGCAGGACTTCCTATAGGACAAACTTCCTATCACCCTAACCTGAGACTAACCTGTTTTAACTTTCTGTCTTGCAGAGACACCAGAAGTACTTAGTCATTTGTGCATCACTGAGAAGAGGGATTTAGTGAATAAGACCACCATAGACCTTACTCCTTGGTGATTCCTTCTTTGACAGGGTAAATCCCACAGAAAAACAGCATTAATAGAGCATGACAATTTGAAGAATAGAGCCCTAACTGTTGACATTTCTGTTGTCAAGTCAGGTATTATGCTATGATAAAGAAAAAGAAATATTAAAAGAGTTGTGGAAAGCTCTCTGGAATTAAGTTTCTTGATGCTGCATTACTGTAAAGGCCATTAGTACTTCTCCCACTCAGGGGTCTTTCATTTTTCCTGCTATGAATTCTTCTTTTCTGGACTTGATCATAATTTACCTTTGTCAGGTCAACAAAGTAGAAGTTGTAATTTGTTATATAGTGTGAAATACTCAAGGGTCCTTTTAAGGTCTAAATTTAGGCAGAAACAGTTTCTTTTTGAAAATGTTTGTACACTCTACTCACCTCTGCAGTATTTGCAATGTGAGGTAAGACAGAGTGGGGAAAAGGGGGAAGAATATATTGATTCTTAACTTCAACTTGCGAATTAACAAACAGAAGAAAGTTCTTAAAAATGTCTTAAAAAGGTAGAGCAAGTTGACAATTGAATCTTGAAAATATGAGATAGGCCAGTAAATAACTTTCCCAATGGTTTTCACAAGCAGCTTGGACCGATCTTGACATCATAGCTTTCGATCATCTTTGCCATGTGAAACACTCATGATTTGCACAGTTTAATTTCTCAACTGTTTTGTAAGGTAAAATGCTTCAATGGCAAAGTGTTCATTATATATGATACAAACATTTTTGGACCATGACCATTAGCGCAATCAAAATAAAGATACTGGTTTTTCACTGCTTTTTGCTTCTTTTTTTTTTTTCTTCATTGATAATATGATTGTGGATATGCTCTGATCTACAATACTTGAGAACATTTCTTCCCTTCCTCCTTTCAGTGATTTATGTGCTTTTTTTTATGCTAACATTGTTGGACTAAATTGATTCTGCAAACTTTGAGAGGTCATACTGACAAGAAGCCCTGTGATAGAAATGTATTTTGCCCTATATTACAGTGCAGTGCAAGACTGGCAAAGCAGTTCACTAGTTGTTTTCAGGAGAACGTTTTTTGTCCAAAATGTGTCTCAATTTCATCTATGTAACGAGGCTGTTTCCAAAGAAACTGCATAGACCGAACTGCGACCTGGTTTATTGACTCTTACCAAGACAGTCATTTTTGCTCTAAGAAAAAATCTGCCTAACAGAACTGTCTCGATAGATTGCTATTTTATTTTGCTTCAACAATTTAAATTAAACTATTACCAAAGTTCTCTGTGTCAGTCCTCTGAATTCCTTTTCAAATTAACACTGAAAAGAAAATCCATCCATCCATATATATGTAAATATGCAAAGCCAGCTGCCAAACAGTGACATTATCCACGGGTTTCTGTGGGCTTGCCATAGAAATGAATGGGAAACTCTCCTAATATTGCCAGGCTTGTATGATATTTCTGAAATAGGTGAGAGAAAGCAGCATCGTTCCAGGAAAAAAGGAAGAGCATTTACCAATTGGAACATGGGCAGATGTCACTGATAGCAGATGGTTTTAAAACTCGCATTTTAAGACAGCAGCTGCTTGACTATGTTATATTTAAAAGGGCTATCCTTGATTGGAATATTGGATGCAATGCTTTTGTAAGAGGGCAGCTTTAACGTTGAAAAGAGCAAAAAAGACTGGACAGATATAAAATCAGATATTGCTTCTGTTGCATCCCTTCCAAAGCTTTATGAGATAAAATATCAAAAAGATAGAAAGACTACTTGTGTCAAAGTTTGTAGAAAGAAGAGAGACCTACTTGCTCTGAATATTTTTAGGTGCTAAGTCCATATGGCTCCACAATGTTATCTTAATTCAAGACTATTCTAGGACTGTTTAAAGAAAAAAGATTGGAAGATTAAGGAGGAAGTCCTCACTGAAGCCTTTTCCAGTCATATAAAGAAGAGGAAGACAAATGCAAAATCCTTCCTGGGATGGAATAAGCCCATAAACAGGACAGGTTGTGGATTGACTGGCAATGCAGCAGGTGTGCAGTCTCGGGGCTCTGGTGGACAACCACCTGCACATGAGACAGGGACGTGCCATTGAGGTGATACCACTAGCCACCGACAGGTTTTCATTGTCAAGAATGTAGTCAGCAGACCAAAGGAAATTATAATTCCCTTCTGCCTGGCACCCATGAACTGCACCTGGAGTGCAGTGTCCTGTTTTGTTCCCTTAGAGTGAGAAACTGGAGAGAGTCCTGCAGAAAGCCACCAAGATGGGTATGGGACTGGAGTACATGATATATACACACATATATATGATTTGTACAGATATACGCAGAAGCTGAGGGAACTTGGTTTGTTCAGCTTGCAGGCAAGAAGGCTGATGGAGTTCTGTTTGCAGTCTTTTGGACCTAAAGGGGGGCTATAGAGAAGAGGGAGCAAAACTCTTCTCAGAGGTATGCATGGAAAAATAAATCGCAACAACTGGAAGCAGCAGCAAGAGGAATTCAGATTGGATATCAGGGAAAAAAAAAGCAAATCCTCGATGAGAGAAATTAAGCACTGGAACAGGTTGTACAGAGAAGCTCAGCAACCCCCATCCTTGGGGATGTTCAAAACCTGACCACAAAAGGCCCTGAACAATCTTGTCTAACTTTGAAGTTAGCCCTGCTTTGAGTAGGAGGTTAGACTAGTGACTTCCAGAAATCCCTTCCAGCCAGGTTTGAAAAGACTGAGAAACATTATCTCTGCTGACCTAATGTTTAGAGATATTAGCCTAGTGAACTAGAAGAGGCAGGGAGAATTGTAAAAGTTATGATTCATCAAAGCAAAACTGCTTTTCTTAGTCCCAGTGCGGAATTGCCTTTCCAGATCAGAAGGACCTACCATTAGAAAAGTCATATTGAAATACTTGGGTCTTCAGTATACCAGGTGATGATTTTAACCTCCAGCTGGGCCTTCTGTTTCTTACTCGCCTTCTGTCCTTGTCTAATTGTTTGCCCCTTTCCTTTTTTTTTAAAGTATTCTGAAAAAATTTTCACCAGAGCACAAAACAGAATTCTTATATACTTGACTTTGGCATTTGATTATCATGAACTATGGTTAATAAACATAATAAATCTTGAACTCAGACAGACAGCTTTGGGTATCTGAAGCAAATCTTCCACATAGCTCCAGCAAGACCCCTTCGCAGAGTATGCAGAAAAAACCTTGGGACCAGAGTTTCTGAACCATCAGAGGTGGTAATAAGTGTTTAAGCATAACTGCAATAAATTTAACAAGTGCTTCAGTGTTGTCCTACAAAACAATGACATTTCAATGAAAAAAACAGTAGTGAATTGGTGCTTCTATTGCAATTCATAACATTTTCTTCATTTCAATGCTTGTACTCTATTGTATTTTCAAAATGAAATTTCAGAGTTTTTTGAAATCTGTACCTAGAAACGTAGAATTTTGTAAGCTCAGCTATGTATGTCAGAATTCTTTACACTGTACTCTGTGTGGCTGGATTATCCAAACACCTGTAGATCAGCAGGGAAAGTCAATGCCTGTTCAGCTTGTGATGTCAACATTTTAGTGCCTAAAAACACATGTCATTTAGCCAAAGAAAAGGCATTTTTATGGATATTTGCTTGATGTCCTCATAGACTACTGACAAAAATTAAAATACATGAAAGTATCTGGCTTTGGTTTCCTAGGATCTGGCAGGGTATATCAGTCAACAACTTGTTTTGTGATTTGTATTTTTCAGCAGAGAATGGACCTTATTTTAAGAACATCACAACCGTATTTTAGTAAAATGCTCACATGCATTGATGCAGGCATATTTAAAATATGATGCAGAGACATGTTCTTCATCTAAAAAAATCCCTATAGTCCTTTTGAACTTTGCTCTGGAGATAAGAATTTGGCCTCTGTTTTTGTCTCTGTTTCTCGGTTACAATTACAATCACAATCATAATTAAATCGCTACCTAGATAGATACCCTGTAAGTGAACATATCCCTTACATTTTTCTATTAAATGATTAGTACATTTCTGAACACAGACATGAGTCCCTAATGTCCAGT
Source organism: Mycteria americana (assembly GCF_035582795.1). Classification (NCBI taxonomy): domain Eukaryota; kingdom Metazoa; phylum Chordata; class Aves; order Ciconiiformes; family Ciconiidae; genus Mycteria; species Mycteria americana. The sequence continues at coordinate 39,211,454 of NC_134369.1, forward strand.
TAGCTGTACAAACCTCTTACACAGCTTGGCTGGCATATGACTCGAACAATGGATTTTGAATTCTACATAATTCTTTTTTTTTCCAAAGGCTAATTAAAATCAATTCCATGGCATTTCTCTGCTGTTAGAAAAGATGCCGCGGGTAGATGTTTCAATCATTAGCAATATGGTGCTGCTGGATTAAAAACAAATTTCCAAATAACATAGCAATGACAGTTAGTCTATGATAATCCATGCAACTGTTAATGAACAAAACCTGTTCTGCCTCTATACCTGAATATTTGTTGATGGCATCTGAAAATGGAGATGTCAAAAAGCAGCATTTTTGTTATACTTTAAAACTAAGTGCATTCATTTTAGCTATGCAAATTTAATAATTTTCTGAATTTCACAGAGGACCCAGACCTTATAAATATGGGATTTCATAATTATTATAAATTTAAAATACTTCAGAATTCAGTTCTAGAGGTAAAATACTCTCTTTCACTCTGGTTACATCTACAGTCACTCAATCTTTCTTTAGATGTGGCTACCATGTTTAGTCCTTAAGTTTTTTAAGTTAGGCTGATTGATCCAAATTCTACTCTTACTTTACACAATGTAAGCCTAGTCTGAGATCAGCATCAAAACATTCTTGAAAGCTTATAGATTCCAATTTAAAATCATTGGACCCAATGGAGCTGAAATCCTTTCTTCATTGAAGGTCAACGAGTTTTGTCACTGATACAGTCGAAGTGAGGATTTTACTTCAGGAGTTTGGCGAAATGGTGACGTAAATGACAAGAGAGTAAGAGAGAAGATTTCAATAAGTATTTTGGAGAGTAGCAGCATGATCAGTAGAAATGAGTATTTCTCAGCCTAAAGTCTTTTTCCCTTTGCGTCTTTTTTCACAGTAGGGTTGCTGTTTGCCTAGCCTTTGAGAAGGGGCTATCATTACCTTTCATGTGAAATTACTGTAGTTAGAAGAACACAGCTGAAACAGAATCTTACTATTTCTGAGTTAAACAACTGTAAATGTAATTGATGTGCACCACATAGAAGTAAAAGTCCTTGGCACAAGAACTTGCACTTGAGTCCCTTACTTCTCAGATTACTTCCCCCCAACTGTTTTTTGCTGGTAATTAAATCCTCTAGTATCTATATTCATGAATAGCATGAAAAAAAGCTTTTCATAAAAATAAAAAAAAGAAAAATTTAAAAAGAAATTATCAAATTATTTAGGTACACACAATATGCCTGTGATGGCATATCTGAGACAAACCCATGGATTTTACTGTCTTCCTTTCTGAAATGATTACTACCACTCTCTCTTGTCTGATAGACATGGTCCTTATAGACTAGGATCCATTTCATAGTGTAATTTCCTAAATGAATTACAGGAGACTGTCAAATGTGTTGCTATAATGAATTCAGATGACAACCACCGTTCTGCCCTCATCCAGTGAGCAAGTTGTTTCATCAGACGGCAATCAAGTTGGTCAAGCATTTACCATTGGTAATCCATGTTGGCTCTTCCCAATCACTTTGTTTTCTTTCATGGTCATGGCAACAGCTGCCATGAGGGCCCATTTCGTAATTTGTTCAGGGACTGACTTGAAGCTGACTGATCTGTAGTTTCCCAGATCTTCCCTTTGGGAGATGGGTATATATTTACACTTTTGCAGTCATTCAAGATCTCCTGAACCTCCCTGATGTGATCTCCCTGATCTCCATGACCTTTCAAAGATGAAACAGAGGGACTTTGCAATGCTGTCAGCCAACTCTCTTAGCACACTCAGATCCATCCCACCAGGTCCCATAGACTTGCGTCCAATACGTACAGACAGTTCTTGACTCTCCTCTTCACTCAGTGGTTCACTGTTTGCTTTGTTGTTGCTTCTTGGCACTGAGACTTAGGGGCTAACTTTACCCTTGAACACCAAGGCACAGAAAGCGTTTAGTGTCAGCCTTTTCTGTATCATATTTAACTAACCTGTCAGCTCATACTAATTTGGTCAGTAGTGGACCTGCACCTTCCTTGTACTTCTGTTTGCTGTTCACATACTTATGCCTTTCATGTTATTCCTGGCATCTTTTGCTAGTTCGAGCTCCAGCTGAGCTTCTGCTTCCTCTGCACCTCCAAGCAATATTTCTATGTTCCTCTCTGGGAGTCTGTCCCAGAGTCACTGCTAAATACCTTATATTGGTATCTGGAAGTGACAACTGTCTTTGATTCCTCATACTTTCATAAATGTTAAGAGTGAGTAAAATTCACAGTAATGGGCTCAATGAGCAAAATTCAAACCAGCAATGAATAAGTTATCACTGTGTCACCTGATCTGCTAGTTTCTTTCCTGAGCATTTGCAAAACTGTTTATGAGTTAGTTTGACGCTGTCAGTGAAGTTAAAAGGGAATACCTTGTAGTATCATTATAGAGGCGTGTTTCCAAGTTTTACGTAGAAAATTTTACCATCAGTTCATGGTTAATCAAGCTGCTACTACATAAGATTGCAAATGCACATAATGAATGCTACAAGGACTGTGTGTGCTTGTGTATAGAAAATGAATATATCTATGTATAGCACACACTATAGGCATAACGCAAGGCGAGAATTTTTATATAGGCATCTTTGAAGAGACAGCATGAGAAGAAGCAAATAGAGGCATTTGCTGTGGGCTGGCGAGGAACACAGGAAAGTGTGCTCTGTGAAATGTGCACATGCACGTGGAAAGCATGCATTTGTTAGGGACAAAAGTGCGTATGCCTGAAGACATTTATAGAGCAGAGTATTTGTATAGTGTGTGCATCTGTGTGAGGGAATTTGGGCATGGAGTTATAAGTCTGTTTATGTATAGATAAAGGGAGAATCTTTGGATTTGTGTATAAGCTAGGGCAGTGGATATAAGTGAGGTGATATCAACGTTCACTCCACATACATATTTACAATGTACAGACCTAAAATTGTAATTGGAAGGGTGTATCTGTGGGAAGCTTGTCTTTGTGGAAAAGTGGGAAAACAAAGTAGAAAGAAGGGAAGGGAAATGAAAATAAAAATAATAAAGTACACACTAAGATATAATAAGCAATTCCTTATGTTGCCTTGTTAAAAATTTCTACAGTTTCAGTGTATCACTTGGAAAAGCATCATTATTTTCTCTATTGATACCAGCTAAGTTTAGTCAGTATTTATGTGCCCAGCAGGACAAAAACCATAGTGGTTATATTATTTTTCCTGTTGTTTGCTTTAAATATTTTTAAACAGTAGCCCCCCTTTGCCAAACAATTTTTTTCCAAAGATTTCCCAGTTCCTAAGAAATTTTCCAGGGCTGGAAGAGTGGCTGTATTTTTCTTTTTGTGTAGTTCCTCTTAAAAAACTTAATCTGTAATAGACCTGTACTATTAAATAGCTTGCTGCACTGATTATTACTTCTGCTTTGAGTGGCACTTCCCACCCTACCAATCATTATCAAAACAGACTTTGCTGCTAATTTCCTGGAAGATTCAAATGCTCCTGTTTCAAGGTCATCTCAAAGGATAGTTTAAAGAGCTTTTTCTGTAAAATATGTATATTTACAAGAGCATGCATAAATGGTCACCAGGGAAGATAAGCTATCAGAGAGTAAAGAGATGTCTTTCCTTATACAGTTCACACACCACTGAAGCAGATAAAATTGGTTTTGTACCCAGCCTATGAATACACTGTTAGGAACTCTGTCCTGAAAATTGATCTATAATACTGAGATAAAATTCAATGCATCTCTTTTCATAAATATCTAACTGTGGCATCAAAATTCTACTGCTCTTGCCTGAATAACCATCTACTGTAGTTCCAGCAGGTAGCGGAGTGACTTCACTCGTATGCTCAAGAGACACAGGAACAGGCTGCATCTGTAGGTAATTAGAGCATTAGTTTCAGTGCACAAAGACGTGTGTCCAAGTTTACAGTTATTAAAGTCAGACGCATGACTGACTACAAAATGTTAAGATTAAATCTGTGTTTATTTTTAATAACAAGGGCACCCAGTATTCATTAACTTGACTTTTTTCAAGACCCTCTATGCAGCTTTGTACTCCTGGTCTTGTCTTCCCCGTCTCTAGTGCATAATGCTGGCACACTACTCCACTTGAGAAACAAGCAGGACTGTAACACTACCGAGGCTTACTTTTGCTCTGCTAGTTCACTCTGTGGCCATGATCTGCCTGCACAAGCTTAACTTCAGCATTGTATGAAATTTTTATAGGGTCATAAGGGTGCATGTGGGCTTTAGTGTTCTTAAAATATATGGTCAGCTCAGTAACACGCAAAATCAATTGTGGGCATGAACAAGCACATAAGGACTATTCACAGCTGGAGAGTGCTCAGAACCTTATTAACTAGCACACAGTTAGCAGCAATTTTAATGTATTATTGGAAAAAATGAAACCACATTGCAGTGGCTCTCACGTGGCAGCTTCTACAATTTTCCCTCAGAGCTACTATTCACTTCTTTTCACATTACGCTTTACGCAATACATAAACTCCTAAAGTAAAAAACAAATATGTGGGAAACTGGAAAATATATTAGGCTTAATCCACTTGCTGCTAGAGTCAATAGATAAAAATCCTGCTGACTTCACCAGGAAATGAATCCAGGCCCTTTATTTCACAAGAAAGCATACTTAGATGTGATCTATGTGATGAAGGTGGCAAAAAATCTCTATTTACATGTAGCCTATTATCCTATAAACAGCCAAGGTGCAACATGTTCCTTTAGAAAAAAACCCTAACTATTTTACTTTTGCTTTATTTTTTACAGTGTGTCACAAGAAAAAGAGAAATTAAAATATATTTTAAATTCTATTTTATTTTTAGCTAGTGGACATCTGTTGGCAAAACACAAGTTAAGTGAAAGTGCCTGAGTCTAGAGCAAAGAAGGTGTAATGATTTTAAAAAAAAAAAAAAGCCACTTTTTTTCTTCTGCTGGTATAGTTTGTAATTTGCTGGAAAAAATCTATGGAAAACTCACTCAAGCTTTTGTGATAATAACAAACAAAAGCAGCTTAGCCAATTCTCGGCTCAAACCACCTGAGGAATCATCTTACTGGAAGCCCTGCAGAAGAATAGAGCTTTAAGAACACACACCTACAGGGATGCTTGGGAAGGGGCAATTCAGTCTTCTACGTGTCTGAGGGATCCTGTGTGGGGAATGAAAAGGTGGCCCCATAGTCCTCTTATTTATGGTGTATTGGATTTGAGATGGAGTTCTTCTTCTTAAAAAGAAATATAATTGCCTTTCTGATGTGTAAAACATTAGAAGCCTGGAGGCACAGAGGAGGAAGCCATATGAATACGTAGCTCCTCCTCCTCCTTCAGAGACATGGGGAGTGCCACTACAAAACTACTCACAAATGCCTGGAACGGCAGAGGAGATGGCTCACTGGTTCTAGCCTTCCCACTCCTACGGGAAGTATAACTCTGCTTATTTTATCTTTTCACCCTCAGTATTTTGTTTTGAGATTTGCAATTAATGAAAGCTAGTGGTTGATATGAGTCTTATTTATGTAGACTTCAAGGGCAAAGTATTTCAGTAGGTACAAAACATTGTCAAACACACTTTGCATGTGGGCATATTCTGCTTTCTCCAACTTACGGTGAGGAATCATTCCACTTCCCTCACTACCATATCAGTTAAAATTTCTGCCTAAATGCAGCAGAGCTCAAAATAATGGCATTTTATTATATCATGCTTAAAAAATAAGTATTTGGAAAGCGCAGCCTGTAATCCTGATGAAAGTGCATGGTAGTCACGGAGATTTTTCAAAGCGTGATTTGCCTGTTAATAAGACATGGAAAACATTTATTATGACCATCATCTCATTCTCACTATGAAACATCTCAGTGTCAACTTTCAAAATATCATTCCTTCATTTGACTGATTTTGAAAGACAATTCCTTTACAACGCTGATTTCAGCTTCTAGATTACTTGCATGCCTTACTATTCCATTTAAAGCTATGCATTAAAGGCCACTCTCTTTTCAAGAGGTCAATTCAAAAGTATGACAGAATTAGGTTCTTACTTAGCACATGCATAGAAATATTTGTGTCCCTATGAAAGCAGAAGAGAAATCAATCCTTGAAAAAGTAGATATTTTTTTCTTTGATCAGTGTTTCAATGGTAGTTTGAAATGCTTACTGGGAAAGATATTAAAATTCTAGCTTTTTAAAATCTGAATAATTGTATTAATTTTAGTACCTTTTAAAAACACTTGCCTCCTTGTAAGAAATTGTTTAGACATTTCCATTTGGTGTTTTGTTGAACAGAGGTATTGTAAAACAATTTATGGCTGATTCCTCTTGTGTGTTGCTGATTCACTTCAGCGTAGGAAGGAATTTAAAAGTGATGCAAGCAATTGAGCTACAGAAGGGGAAGGCAGAAGGAGAAGAAGCCTTAACTATCTTATCTCATTTAGATATCCACTAACTCTTTTATCTAGATTCACTTACTCAAACCTAAAGCCTGTGGTCTTGTTTAATATCAGCCAGTAATAAAGAGCTCTTCAGCTAAATACAGCTATATTCCACTATTAACTGCAGCTCTTGAAGCAGTCATTGTGGAAAGGGGAGTCTAAACCCTTCAATGTCAAGGCATTTAAAGGCACTCTAGCATCAATCAAGGTCTACGTCCAGTAAGTGCCTGCTTACATTTACATGAAATATTCATACAGCATTCAGTTTTGCTTTTCTCTCTCCTAATCATCACTTTTAGGAAGAAGCTACAATCATCACAGTTAAGGGAGGGCGTTATGGGATGTGCGGTACCTTTCAATGTCAGGCTTCCTGCAGATAGCTAGCTCTGTAATGAGGCAGCACACTGTATAGACTACCAAAGGTCTTCCTCACACAGTCTAGCCTTGTTATCATACACTATTCATCTCCAAGTATACAACTTAAAGCAAATGAAAGTAATTAATTAACCATAACAAATCTGTCAAAAAGTTATTTCAAATCTTGAAAAATATTTAACATCACCTTTAAGTGAATAAGGTTTCCCCCACACACACACGTATTCTCCAAAAACAGCATTCAGGTCTTCTTTTAATTGTAAAAGCACACAGAATCCTTTTAGACTGAGAGTGATTTATTCTTTTCATATTTTTCTGATGCTTTTCATATGACTATACAGAGCTTTGAAAATGTAACGCGCTATAGACTGTGAACTATTATTATCTAGTGTTGGCTAGAGACCATCACTAGTCTTTTCCCCCCCTTGAATATAACATCAACAAGTCTGTGTACTAATTTATCTACTATTCTTGACAGTTCAGAATACATTAACCTCAGTGCTTTTTTTTTAAGCAAAATAATAACATTTGTAGGGAGTTACTTAGGAGTTTGGGCCAAATAGAAACATTGCGCAGTGCCTTCTGAATGAAGTATAAAGAGCATTTCTCATCATCCTATGTTTAGCCTTCAAGCAAATTCAGTTACTCCACCACTGGTAGCAGCAGCATCTATAATCTTCTTTATTATCAGACTATTAATATCAGAAATTTAGGTCTTTTAAAAATTACAAACAAATAATGGCTTTTGTTATTGTGATTTTGCTGCAGAAGTAATGACAGATCATGACAATACTCATCTTATTAAAGCAGAATAATATAAAAAGATATCTAGTGCAGCTGATGCTGGAATTAAACATGCAAAATGATATTCAACCATTTAAATTTCAGTGTGTACAATTCTATTTTTAAAAAACTTAGGACTTTAGGCATCGTATAGTTTTATATGTATTAAAAATCTAAGATTCCCGAGAAGAATATGAAGAGCAAAGTTTGTACAGTTAACACATTACCTACTAAAGTATTCATTTTCTTTTCAGTAGCATCTTCCTCTTCCCTCCCTTTAAACATTCACACAGCAAAGTAACAGCATTTGCATTATACCCTCATGTTGAGCCTGCTGGCATCATCAGTTTTGATTTTTCTTGAAGGAATCTGGGTTCTCTAATAAATTACTATGCCAAAATTGAAGCTGATTGCCTAAAAATTGAATATAAATGGCAAAGTACTGAAACCTAGGAAGACATCCAAAAATGTCAATGTATTTTTTATTTTTAAAAAGCTCAACATATTTGTTTACTTTTTTTACCCGGCAATGTGCGCTTGCAGCCCAGAAAACCAACCGTAGCCTGGGCTGCATCAAAAGAAGTGTGACCAGCAGGTCGAGAGAGGTGATCCTCCCGCTCTGCTCTGCTCTCGGGAGACCCCACCTGGAGTACTGCATCCAGCTCTGGGGCCCCCAACGTGAGAAGGACATGGACCTGTTGGAGGGAGCCCAGAGGAGGGCCACGAGGGCCCTCATGGAGGCCCATGCAGGGCCATGTCTCCTATGAAGACAGGCTGAGAGAGTTGGGGTTGGACAGCCTGGAGAAGAGAAGGCTCCGGGGAGACATTATACCAGCCTTCCAGTACCTGAAGGGGGCCTACAAGAAAGCTGGAGAGGGACTTCTTACAAGCACATGTAGTGATAGGACAAGGGGTAATGGCTTTAAACTGAAAGAAGGTAGATTTAGATTAGATATAAGGAAGAAATTCTTCACTATGAGGGTGGTGAGGCACTGGAACAGGTTGCCCAGAGAAGTTGTGGATGCGCCATTTCTGGAAGTGCTCAAGGTCAGGTTGGATGGGGCTTTGAGCAACCTGGTCTTGTGGAAGGTATCCCTGCCCATAGCAGAGGGGCTGGAACTAGATAATCTTTAAGGTCCCTTCCAACCCAAACCATGCTATGAACCTATGAAAACAGTTAAAATTGAAGCCACCTTCTTTTATTATATTCCCTAAGTAAAAATAAAAATAGAAAACCATGGTCACATTGTGCACATGGGAAAAAGAAAAGGCAGTTCTGAGTATCTATTCATCTAAAGATTAGAGCATAGGTAATCAAAACCAATTTGAAACAATTTGGGCCAATAATCTTCAGTTACCTAAAATAAAGACAGTCATACTTAAAAACAAATAACACAACTGTACCATTGTTGAATGTAAAAATACTTACTATACAAACCCACAAAACATTCTTGTTCATTCTTCTGCATCTCTACTTGGGAGAACCCATATTATAAGAACAAACTAGTCCTTGAAAAAGAGATGTTCCTTCCTTTTTACCCAATTTTGAATGAAATATACTTCAATTTTTTGTTCATTAAAAAAAAAAAAGAGGAAAGATAGAACCTAGTGACATGAAGCTGTGTAGGCAAGATACATTCGAAGCTAATTTATAACAGTGAGTAAAGATTGCACAGTATCTGATTCAGAACAGGACCAGAAATTTTTCCATGAGGAGTCCTCACTGAGTTTTAAGTAATTCATGGAAGGCTTATGGAAGATACTCTGCAGCACCAGAAGCAGCCCTGCTTTATAATACACTTTCCTGACTTCTTACAATGTTTCTGCCTTAGGATCAGATTCTGTGGGGTGCAGAGCTCCTTCTGGGAGTCACTGAGAGCCCTTGATTACCATCAAATTTAGTGAAATCAAAGGCACTTGTCACATTGCCAGTTTCAAGCTGCTAATTTAGGAAGCATTCTTTTTCTTGTATTTTCTTATCAGCATTGCAATGTATTACTTATGATAGTAATCTAAACTGAATTCTTATATGTACACCATTGCAATAAAATCTTGTCATTAAATGCTGCATTTTGTGCTTTCTAATTCTGCTTTATGTCAGTTGTATTTCCAAATGTTCAAGACCTTGTTAGATAAGATCATAAAAAATATGTCTATGTTGAGTGGTAGAACATAAATAGAACATACACAAATGAAAATTATCCAGACGCTATTTGGGATTCAAACATCTTTTAAACAGAATTTAGTGTTAAATTGTAATTTCTAGTAAACTTAAAAAAAAAACCAAACAAAACCTTGAATTTAATATAAGCTTCTTACAAACCCAGTCATATTCATCTCTAGTACCACCCATCTTGAATAAATCAAATCGTCAGGATGGAAATGTAGTATTTCCTTAAGTTTGACTCATAAAGTGGCATAATCCATTATTCACCTCCTTGCATGTAAGCTAGGGTAGATGTTCAAAGTTGACTTCTGGTTTTTGGTCTGACATTATCTATTGAATTCATGTTTGAACATTTCAAATGACTAATACAAAATAGACCTCTGCTGCTTTTGGGGTTTTTTTTGGGTTCTTTGAGGTGATTTCAGAATGGCATGCAATCAGTTGTGGCTTGGCTCATATTTCAAGCTATGCTGAAACCTGCTGAAATTTGAAGATTTTGAATCAGTTGTAACCCATCATACCTGTGGGATATCTTTAATCCCACAAGTTGTGGGAACTTATGTATAGTGTTAGCTCTTGATCTTACTACAATGATTCTGAACATAACTGGCAAAAGCAATGCTAGTCAGACATAAAAGAATTGACTCTCCCTTGTTCTGCTTCCTAAAGTGTTCTCAGAGCACTGAATAACATTAGGCTTTGCTTTGTGTGCGTGTGCAATACAATGATTTCCACTGCAGACTTCCACCAGATTCAGAACACAGAAAGGCTACCAAACACAGAATCCTTTTAAACAGTTACCTCTACAACAAACATGGGTTTTGAAAATGTAAATATTATTTATTAGCAATATTCTCTCTGTGCTCTATTTACTCTTAATGTTATGCACGAGCACAGCACACAGCTGAAACATACATATATTTTATCAAATGCTTTTACTTTACATCCATGCATCCCAGATATTTCTTTTAATAACCTTGCATGTTTTGTACTGTCATTACTTGTTTGAAAACTATTCAAGATCCAGCTTTGTGCTTTGTATGATTTGCAGATGCCATGAACGTCCGTTAGAAGGCTAACTATGTGACTTCATAAATGACTGTTTGTCTGTGTGATGTTGCAGGTGTCAAGACATATGAGCACAAGGCTGCAAGTCCAGCTTGATAGATATGTGCAGCCTATGTATTATCAAAAATGGATTACAGAAATTCAAATGTGTTTTTAATGTCACTTCAAATTCATTTTTAACTTTTTTGTCCTTGCAGTATAATCCAGTATGATCCACATTACTGTATTTTAAAATGATGGATAGGTTACCATCCAAATTATTTGTAAGACATAAATGACCATTGTATGTCTCTTTGAAGTCAGAGCATGTATTCTGTATGACTCAATCATTAAATCATCTTACAAATGTCTAACAAAGCACCTGCATTTAACCATACTTCCTATATTTACATTTTTGGCCTCTTTCTAAGATCAGGCATAAATCCATCAGGCCACTTTAGAACTTCAGAACTTCCTTCTTTTACATATCTACTGCTCATTATCCAGAAGTTATTCTGTGCCCTGTGTTAAATTACTTTATGCTGCAGCTTAAACGAACATGTCTTGCTTTCATCTAGCATTTCAAATAGGGCAAAGACTGCTGTACAATTTCCAAACACAACTGTGCTAACAGAGATGAATTACTACAGTTTATATAATTTATATTAGGAATTCATAGACCTAGCAAAAGGGATTAGTACATTTTATTTCAGGGTAGGAGATGATCCTGTCATTAATGGTCGATACTTTCATCATCTTTTAAACCTGAGGAATTTCCTGGGTGACAAGACTGTAAGGACATATCAGGGATTCACAGCTGTGAGCTTTATCTGGCCGTGTACTGCTTTACTCTCAGTATGTGGACTACGTTCCATCAAAACTGGATTAGACTGTCAATCATGTCCTGCAATGTATATTGTATTATGATTTTTTGAAAATGTCACTGAGATCAGAGTAATTTCTTGGCTAATTGCATCTCGTCTCTTCTTAATACTGTGCATTTAATGGTTTCATTACCTTACATGACAATCACAGAGTCTAGTCCAGCATTAAGGGCAGTTTTACTTTTCTTTAAAAAAAAAAGGAAAAAAGAGAAAATCTAAGGAATCCTCAATCCTTTTAATAACACGGAAAAAATATTTAAGACACTTCTATATTTGATTAAACGAAATAAAAATGTGTTTGTGGTGTGCGTATTGTTCCCTGTGGTCTGAGATATACATACTAGCAGAGATTGTTTCTCTAATCCCAAAAGCACACCTTATGCTTAGCACAGTATTTTCTTCTCTTCTCCTGTTATGGAAATAGATTAAAGAAAATATTAACCTTTAAGAAACTGTCACTCATTACTCACACAGCTTCCATTTTATGTATGCTTGTCTCGAGGGAAACTCTCCCGAACACAAAAATATTTGTGTTTCAATATTACCCATTTAGGCATGAGAGATTCATTTAGATGAATGTTATAGTATGTTTCCCGATGTTTCATTAAATGATAGTTTGCCAACAGCAAAAGGTTCTGCTGATATGTGTCAAAAGTAGCAAAATTGTTGGAGTGTTTACAAAAGTACTGAAGTCAAACTTGTTTTGGTTGAAAATAAGGATCCTTTCAGAACCCAAACAATTATGGGGAAACGTATCAGCTATTAATACAGTCACACATACGATCAGAATCCTATGACTACAAAAAACAGCGATAGGCCTAATTTAGATGTTATTCTTTAAGCTGTTATAAAGACTACTTAAAGTAGGAAGAAAATGCTGCCTAATCAGAACGCCTGCATGAAGTGCAAAGTGGTGTATGTGAAGGTGGTGGTTCAGGACGGGACTGACAAAAATCGTATTTTCAATCATTGTACTACATTACCTCTGCCACACTGAAATACAAGCTGTTACTCATCACTGTAGTCTATTACATAATTATATGCCTAAAGCTGAACAATGCACACCCTCTCCTGGAGGTTTTTTTTGTTCCTTTAAGCAAGGGAGGGGTTGTCTCCGTTTTTGACATCCAACTTGCCTCTAAAGACCCTCATACTCCACCAGGCGAGGCAAAGCATCAGCACTTCTATCATTCTGCAGTCCTTCCTCTTCTACTCTATCAACTAATTGCAAGCTACAGGGCAGAGAATACAAGGAAAAGATAGGCATATATTGCCAAGGATTCCTGGTAGGGGTGCCCGTGATGAAGGACACTCTTGTTTTTGGATCTGACAGCAGCTGGAACATCTAGTTCAAATTTGCTGTGGCAGGTAGAAAGAGTGTGAATGTTAAAATATCCAAGGCGTTTGTAAATACTCTAACTTGCCAGCCATTTGCATCCAGTTTGAGTGGATTGCTCCTATCACTAGCATAAATGTAAGCTGACATCTTTTTAAACACGCTTCCACTGATGATCTGGTTCTGAATGCCTTTTATTTAAACATTACAATACATTTTATTGATATTCTTGCAAAACAGGAATAGTGATTAAATGCTGCATAAAACTACAGTGTATTTCATTGGAGAAAACTGATTGACTTATCAGCAGATGCACGTGTGTATCCCCGAATCACTTAACTCCTGGTAAGGTTCAAAATTAACAAAAAGTTCATTAGTCTCTCACAAAGGGACTACTTATACTGTTGTGAAACAGCACTGACAATTCTGGTGAGGTGGGGAGGGGAGGGCTAAGGAGAAAATAAGACAAAACCAGGACTTCCTTAAGCTAACAATGAAACATAGACCTGGTACCTTGGTTTTAATTCCATTTTCTATTACTGTAATATTTGGTCTCCATATATTCCTAAGAACAAATCGAGTTAGTGATGTTATTAAGATAGGCAAGTCATTGCTTAAAAACATATGTACATTAAGATATTATGTCTAAGCACACTAGCCAAGCCTAGCAGCATGAATGAATTTAACAAGCAATGGATGTGTAAGGGAAGCTGGCCTTTCTCCTACAAAAGAGAAGGGGTGGGGAGAGGAAGAAAAGGAGGGAGTTTTACATTCCCAATAGTTGCTAAAATTGGCTGATTTACATGCTATCTAAAACATATGGATAGAGAAACAATTAGTTTCTACCAATTAAAGGGAATCCCTGCTCATGATTTTTGTCACGTATAGCCGGCAAACAGTATGCTTTGCTAAAAATCTGTTAGTAGGAAAGCAAGAAGGATAAATTCTCATAAGAATTTTTTGATACTCCCTTTTCTTTGAAAGCACAGCACATGTCAGAAAACTGTTCCTTAAGCTAGCACCTTTGTCTGCAAGGCACACATAGAATAATGTTCTGTGAATCTGTTTCACAGCATGGGCTGTGTGATGACCTGTTGGTCACTTCCTCTAACAAGTCAGTTGAATATAAAACAAACAAATTAAACTTTGTTTTAAAAAGCACAATTTATTCATAGTAGAATATACTAATCCTTTGTTTATCATGTTTTAAACTTGCGGTGACAGTAAGTGTGACCTTTCTTGACATGGACGTAAGAGGGCCACTCCTGCCAAAGAGACAAGACATTGCCATCCTGGTTGACCTGGAATATCTTGGGGCTTCCTGTTATCCACATGAATATGATTAAGCCTACTTTCCACTACAGGGCCTAAATTAAAGTCTGGTAGTACTATGACCACACCAGCAGAGACAAGTGTGTTTGTTGTGAAGCCCTTTGACAAGATTCTATGTCTGTGAAAACGGCTCTTGACTTAGAAATCACACTCTATTCATAAAAAAAAATCAACAACATTTCAGAAGTGAATAGCTTCTTCTCTCTACTGTGGTAAATTCATCCAAATAAGCAAGTATATTGCAAGAACGGAAGTAAATAAAAATATCTGAGAGGATGAATTAAGGTCCTCTGTAAGATGAGTATATGTTCTTTACAGATTTTCAGAGACCACCCGAGAAAGAATCATACAGATGGGTTCATTTCAAAGCTTGGTAATATTGTTAAAAAATCCCTTGATCACAATTTACTCAAGTGGCCATCCTTGGACAAACTGGGAAAATCAAGTAAGAATAGGTGGAAGACAGGACACTAAACTATTCTTTTACCCGCAGCTAGTTGAATCATCAAGGAATTTGGGGACAGATGGGTGAGGAGATGTTGAGAATTACAGCAATACTTTCACCTATAATACTTCAAGCTGCTAAACATATTTTCACCATAAGCAAAGATCTTTACTAATATATTTAGAATTTATGATTAGTTTGAAAATGATGTGGGATAGGAACACTCCCACTCCTCCCAAAAAAGTAATAAATGATATGGCTAACAGCATTCCTGTTGAATGGACTATCCCCTACCTATGGACAAGCTAAACCTTTTATTGTCTTTCCTTGTGCCACACTAATTATGTAGACAAAAATAATATATATCTGAAAAATAATAATGGTCTGTACAGCACCAGTCACTTAACTAGGGAAGAAAAATCACTACGATCACCTATGACGTGAAAGAGATTTCAGTGAAGATCCTTAGTAAGCCTCAAAACTGAGGACCTGGATTT
Source organism: Mycteria americana (assembly GCF_035582795.1). Classification (NCBI taxonomy): domain Eukaryota; kingdom Metazoa; phylum Chordata; class Aves; order Ciconiiformes; family Ciconiidae; genus Mycteria; species Mycteria americana. The sequence goes on from NC_134369.1 coordinate 39,226,749, forward strand.
TGGGTCAATGAGTCTTCATAAATTTCACATAAAGTTTAATCTACATTGATCTTAGGTCTCTTCACACTCTTATGGTTGCAAGTACTTCAATAACTTCTGTTTTATTGAAATACAGAAATTTAAGTGGAAGCGCAATAAAACGACTGAAAGCTAGAAAATGCAGTCTGCTTTGAAATTAAACATAGAAAACCCTCTAGGCTCCCTTTTTCTCTAATGCTAATCCCAAATTCTAGAAAGCTATGGATTTGACATAATCATTGGTCAGAGGCTTGGATTAATAATTCCTTTCTTCCCTTATGTCTAAGATCAGCCAGTTGTTTTGATGATATTTGATGATAATCAAAATGGGCTTGAAAAAGATAAGTGGTGGCTTCTACTTCCTCTCTTTTTCAGAGTTGGGGGAAAAGAATCCTATACTAACTCCATGCTATCAAAATATTTTCCCTCTACTTTCCAGGGCTAACTACCACCAGTACACTCATTATATAAGGACTACTTGTTGCTTGAAGGGCAGAATCCACTCATCCTTTTTCTTACAGGAGCAGAAGCAGAACTGGAAATATCTCTCTTCTTTTTAGAATAGGAAAAGCCATGAGTCGAACATGAAAAGATGATGTAAAGTTGACCTTCAAATACCTCCAAAATTGAAGTCATGCAGATATTGGTCCAGTCCAAAATACAAATTAAAGCAATCTAAAAGCTGTTCTGCGTTACACCGGCTATGACAGTCTGGATGCACTCTTTTGTTGCCCGGTCTGCCTGGCAGAAGATCATTGTAGCTATGGCTGCTTATAGTGGCATTTAGGCAAAAGAGTAACACAAGAGCTCAGAGTTAACTGATTAAATATACCTTCGGCCCAAAAGTGACCTTGGGGCCATGCTAAGCCAACTTTTGAAGAGTTTTATGCTGTCTGAGCAGTGCAAACTTACTTCTCAGTACAGCATCTTGATTATAGGGAGGGATCTCCAAATCCTTTTTAGACTGTTGACTGATGAAAGGACCAGGATAGATAGGAATACAGTGTAGGAGTAACTACTGTCCAAAGAAGACACACTAAAGAAGGGCTAGCTGGCTAGCCTCTCCTCCCTATGAATACACCATTAGAAAGGGAGAAAATTAAGATTTCTCCTCATTTCAGGTTTTGGAAAAAATATTTCACGCTATTTGACTAGGTAATGTGCAATGTTCCTTCAATGCACCACCATAGTGCATATGTGTGATTTTGAAAGAAATATTTGTAGGTTGATAGATTAATCAATAATTTAGAAAAAATTAGCTTAATTACTAAGAATTCATCAAAATATTTCTGTCTAGCAATACCCACATTTTTATTTGCTTTTTAAAGATACAGCCTACTCTTTAATTTTTTTTGTTTTTAAATGTAAGTACAAAGATTAATGTCTTCTCCCTCCAGATACCTCTAAAAATTTCACTCCCTTTGGCTGAAGCTGATAGAACACACACCTAGGAACCTCCAGGGCACTATTGAAAGCCCACTCCTTTTGTCTTTTCTTGGTCATTTGACTGACTTTTCAAATACATTTACACTATGGACTGTACAGGTTTTAAACTGTGTGTCTCTGTACCTGGAGAGGAAGCCATGTCTACCTATTCCATTCTGACCCTGTGTGCTTCAGTGTGTTTCTCAGCCACCTTTGTCTGTTTCTTCCAGCAGATCTTTGTTTCTCTGCAAATCCATTCAATAATTTGGACCACAAGCATCCTTATCCATTCTTGCCTTACCTTAGCATACTGCCACTTTTCAACTGGGCTTATCTGTAATTTGATTTGAAAGGTTCTGGGTATCAGTGGGATATAATGGTATCTGTACTGCACTGCATTATATTATAAAATGCTACAGACATGAACAATAATTTAACTCAATTGTTTGTTAGGGGCTCTAAACAGTTTCTTCATTCTCATGGTAGGATTACACTGGATACAGAAGATCCTGAGCTGGTTTTGGTGATATTGGAAAACAAAATGTGAACCACAATGAAGATATCCATTTAATGTAGTTCTGGTGATTCCCATGGAAAAACCTTGAATCAACACAAATTTGCTTACAATTAATTTGAAATATTTACAAACATGAATGTCCAAGTTCTATGGTGCTGGCAGATGTGAAACCAATGTGTTTTATACAAATTAAAATTTGAATGGATTTGCATCCAACATAAGACTCACTATTTCAAATAAGGCATTCAAACCATAACTCTCTGCACTCCAGCATAGTGGGAAAAACATTTAGATAGAAAAGGTAAATCAAAAGAATTACTGCTAAAGAACATATTTGGAAAGTAGCAGTTAAAAATCCTGCCTAGCCTCTGTTCCGAAATCCTACAAGCAGTCTATTCAGGTCTGGTGCTCCAACACTATGAACGAAATTAGCAGGAAAAAAGTTACAAGTGGCTAACTGATTATACAGTCAGAACTTTGCATGGCTGGATATTTTTATTTCGTTATGTTTTCAGTTTAACCAGTTTCAGTTTTTATAGTTGGTCAATCCTCTGGGGAAAAAAAAGTTTTTAGAGTTTGATGTGGTTCCTTTTGGAGTCACACTGACTTTAATAAATACAGATTCGTGCCTCTCACCCTGCTTTAATCCACTGGCCAGTCTGGATATTTGCAAACAAACATGTTTATTAGGAGGAAATACTTTATAATATTCTAAAACACCTTCACAGTGTTTCACATACATAATAATTCATGCTAAACTGTGCTAAACATCAGGGGTTATAAACATGATTGCTAATACACAGCACTTACCCAAATATGCATAAATAATGTTATGTCCTCATAAATCATAACCACGTGAATTTAGTAATTTCGCTTGCAAAACTGCTCATTGGACGGCCCTAAAGCATTTCCTAAATCTCAGGTGTAGTCAAGTTGTAGTCTAACAACTAGTCTAACACTAACAAAGTGGCAAAATACAGAGATGAAATGTGATAGAATTCCTTCTCCTCCGTTCACATGACACACACACACAATCATCAGATTTAGGGATTTAGATTTAGTGAATTAAGAATGTGGATCACATTTATGCAATTCTGATTTGGATGCAGATACTGCTTATACCCTGAAATGCTTATGATCGGATTTTGCTTTGTGCTTGCCTGTAGAAAATCTCTTCATTTGCCATTCTAGTAGTAATATTTAGCTTTTATTTATTCAGTCCAAGATGTGACTTTTCTTGCTGCTAAGCAGCTGGATTTTGTTTTCCCAGTGAAGAGCCAGCCTGTTTAGATGAGAGCACAGACTTAGAAAAATAGAAGAGATTCTCCTTGCAGCAGTGATTCTGTGTCACTGCCCAGTGGCAGTACCATGGTGTCACAATAATTTACCATACGCAGAACAGGGCAGTATGAATCTGACTTGTTAAAGTGCTTCAGTGGCCTTATTTCACAGACAGAATGTGGGACAGGGTGCAACAACTGCAAAGGGCCCTACAAACCCCTGGTTACACAATTCTCCAAACACGTTTTCTGAAGTTCCTGAATGGACATGAGAAAAGAGACAGAAAAATGGGGCTCTGACTACAACACCTCTCCAGTGGGAACTGGGCAATTTCCTTCCTCTTCTTGAGGCATATTTGAGCTTGTCTCCCTCAAACCTCTATTTGTACACTTGCTTATCTAAAACGAGAAATGGAGCACTGATTCAAGGCTCAATCATTTATCTAAATAGCATGAACCAAAATTTACATTTTAATTAAATATTAATTGTCCTCAAGCAAACAATATTGAAATATAATATTATTTTGTTTTTCTATGTCCAGCTGAAGGGTTGTTCCATTATTTATTGGTTTTTGTTGGTTTTTTGTTTTTCTTTTTTTGTTTTTGTGAACCTGCTGCTCCATTGTGGAATATCCATAATGTAATTTTTATGTTTGTCTTCCCAGAAAATACAACAATACTCATTTATTATATGCTAAAGTACAATTTTATACAAGAAATACATATTACATTTTTTTTTTAACACTCTGCAGTCCTAAAGCTTTTTTTTATCTTAGGATCTTGAAGTGTTGCAAAAGCATCAAGAGCTAGGATGTGACATTAGGAATTACTATACTGCCTTTACATCAAGTGCATTACAGTAGTGCCTATAGACCTGGGACCAGTTGTGCTTAGGTACAGTAAAAACATTGAATAGTCTGTGACTTGAAGAGTTTATGGTTCAACACTGTAGACGGCCTCCAAACAATCGGCTGGGGCCCCCTAACAGACATGACCAATGCAAGGCCCAGAGGAGCAGTGATAGCCGTACGATTTATGGCAGTACAGGGAAAACTATCTTTCCATACAGCTGAAAAGCACACCTCCTTTGTAAATGCACCCATCATCCCACAGTCTGAGGGAGTGATGACACCATTTTACATGTCCTTGCTATTCTTCAAGTAGTCTGAGGAACAAATGCACTGCCATGAAGTATAAATGCCTTTGCATACAGCTCCCATTCCCCATCCCAGAGCCAGGGGGCAGGGAGGGTTTCTTCCCACCAACGCTGTCTCTGGGGAAGAACCATAATAGATCTACAATCTAGATTTTATGACTCTAACCCCAGGCAGCATTGAATGGCCAGAAATTATACAATTGCAAAGTATATTTTATATCTGTAGAAAAGAAGATAATTTCATTTCCCAGGAAAGTGTGAGAGACCAGTGCTTGGCTCTCCATAGCAGGTAAGCACAGCTATAGCTTTTCCACAAGAGCTGGAAAAGCTGCATTGGGCAATGCAGAACTGGTTGAATGCCCTCCTTAGGATTTATTTGTGTTTTTTTTAATCCTTGTTTGTAATTAAATGTAATAAAGCAAAATTTTCCTTTTGCATTACTAAGCCTCAGAAAAGAGGGGGGAAAATATGTGCATGATTTCTCTTCCATGCCAAACACATTCTCCCTTTAAAGCATTAAAAAGAAAAAGGAGAAAAAAGACAGTATTTTTGAAACAGCCTTATAGCACCATAAAGAACACCTTTGTTCATCATGTGTAGAGAAGACAGTGGTGCTGGATGACAATTACCTTTATAACAGACCTGATAACCACTCTGCGTATGTGCTACGGCTGCGTTATACCTCCCTCTGACTGCGTGCACAGATGAGGAGAGAAAGGAAAGCTCACATCGGGAAATAAATGCCTTTAGGATGAAGTTTTCTTTAACTTTACTCAGGTGAAGTCATCCTGTTGATATCAACAGCACAAACCAGATGAGTAAAGTTCAGCATGTGCACTAGCGTTTGAGAATTACAGCCTTCATTTGCGATTCAAAGCCCAAACCTGCTGCCACTGAATCAATAAAAGAGTTTTTCCATTAGCTACAGCGGTGTAGGACTTGGCCTCTACTCCTGATTTCTGACAACACTTTACTGACATTAAAAAGCACTTTGCTTTGTAGCACAGACACCGTGAAGGGAAGAAGGGACAACATTTGTTCCCTAGCTTTTGGATGTGTTTATAGTTTTACTGTAGGCAAGAGATGTCTAAACGGGTTATCATGCCTAAATGAATTAGATTTCTAGGAAAATTCTACATGTAAGTTTTATATATTGTCTGACAGAAACATACAGTAAAAAACAGCATTTCATTGCCATACCTCTAGAGCCAATTAGAGCTCATTATAGAGCTCATAGCAGGAGCACGTGTTTTAAGAATTGCTACTTCGGTCTCTTAAGGTATCATAAAATGTACTTTCATCATGCGCACAACATCTACAAATTCTGATTGGCATTTCCTCCTTCCCTGAAAAGAGAGTCTGGCTCAGTTTGCAGCAAATATGACAATAGGCTGAGCAAATGTACATCTGAAACACAGCCCTTTCGGGGTTAAGCATTCAAGCTTATATGAGAGATCATCAGTTTCGGGTCAAAGTGCTGTTCTTAAATGATCAGTGCAGAACAGAAAAAAAAGGCATTGAAGTGACCTTGCTGAGGGTCTAAAACTGTGCTAAAGCCTTTTCTGCATGATTAAGTGAGCAGAATCTTAGATTAGCTAAAAGCAGTGCAGAAACATAATGAGTTCACTTATTTTGGAGCATTTAATAACAGTTATAGACAGTTATGTGATCAGGCGGAGTTATGACTTATTCATTCTTTCATTGCTATTAAAATTACTGCATTTGAGGTTTTTAAAGTCATTGAAATAAAAAAGTCTGATTTATGTTAGGAGAATTTAGCTTGCCCTTTGGTCTCTCCGTTTTTAAATGATATAATTAGACTTTTTAAAGACCATTCTAAAAGCATTATTAGCATTTTCTATAGCAGAAAGTAAATGCATGTTTTGTGGGTAGTTTAATTTTAAAAAGGATAATAATAATACTTGATTCAGACAGCGATAGATTGTTACAAAAAGAAGTATTGCATAAAATTGTCTTAAAGGTGACTCTGTGCATTTGTATGTATGTATACACACTGAGATACACACACATAAACACATGCATAAATGTGAGCACACATACATTTAGTGTACATATGAACGGGAGTTCCACATACACAGAAAAATAAAGCTATTCCCTTCACCCATTTGGGAAATGAAGGCAAGAAGAAGAGCAAGTTCCATAGGACATATTAACTCATGACCTTTAACATATTACCTCACAAATTACAAAGCCATCCATCAGTCTCAAGGGAGAAAAAGTGCTTTGATCAAAACAAAGGGACTTGCAGGTGTTTTGAATTAACAGTAAGCAATAATCATTAAAAATCACTGGGATGAGTATGTCAGTGTCGTGAACGTATGCACATTTTAACATGCACTCAATTCCTAAGTCTTAGCATACACATTACTTTCAAATTATATTTGTATATTAATTATTAATCACTACAAGCGTGCCCAGTGTTTTCAGTAGCAAGAACACACATTTTATATATCTGATCTTAAGCTTATGCACAACATTCACAATACACAGACACACAGCTGAATACTTTCACACAAGACTCTGTGTATCTTGCTGCAAAGGCCAAACAGGTAAACCAAAACACTTTCCTTTCACATTTAAATAACAGGTTTTTCCTACATTGTTTTGGCTTAGAAAATAAAATTTCCCATAAGATTAAGAAATTCTGCTTTTAGTTGGGTCCCAAGGGAACATATCTTTTCTTACAAAAATCACGCTTACAACAGCTTCCTTAACTGAAAGCTTTTTTTATGTGTGTGCCTTGTATGTTTATTCAGTAGACGGTTTGGGTTGCTCATTTTGCTGCTCAGAATGCAGTGTGCTTTTCTATTAAAACATATTATTAAAACTAAATCAGAAAGAAGCTTATTTAATAGTCATTTCATGCACATGACTGATGAGAATACATAAATTATCAGACTAATATCTGATTAAAACTTGATTAACATGCTAATAAATTATGCTAGAAATGTTGGGGTTTTTTAATTTCCCCACTTTTACTTAAACTTCCTAATTGACACTTCAATTATTTTGTTCTCTGAATTTTGCCTTCCTTATGAATAACAGCTGAGATAAATTATTTCTTTGCCTGAACTTGATATGAAAAATGATCAATTATAATTATTAAAGCTCCCTAGTAATCTGTTAATTATTACGAAAAACGTCATCTCATTTTTGTTTGTTAAATGGAGACCATTACATTTATTGTTGACAAAAGGCTGTAAGGTGTTCTGGAAGCCTGTCCCCGTAATCAGTGCACAGCACGGACACAGCGCAGAGAGCTGCAAGCTGGAACGTCCTCACGCTTTGCTCAGGGTGACACTAACTTTGGTCCGTCAGCCTCACTGCTTAGGGAGATGATAAAGTAGTCTGTATCAGCCTCACGTGCTGCTACCGCCTGTATGGAAAAATACATCCATGAATCTTGTAATACAGACTCCTGCCCACTAGAGACTGATCTCAGCCCAATAAAGCATGTAACCGGGGACCCTCACAGTTTAGACTTGAACTATGGTCAGAAAGGTGAGAGGCCAAGGCTTCATCCACTAAGCCATTTACCCTTTTCCTTTGTAAGGAAGATTGATTTTAAAAAAGCTATTAACCTTCAGCGATTTATCTCATCAGATCATCTTCATTTTGTTCTGCCTATAATAAGGCTGTATTATATAGTTTAATTCTTCACTTAATTCAGCTAGGCTATCTAAAAAGAAATACACAGAGAAAAAAAACAAAACAAAAAAAAAAAGGGAAGAGAGAAAACTTACCAAAAACTTTGCAATGAAAATATTATCAGGAAAATAAAAGAAACTGCAAATGTTATCATCACATGTCTTGAGACACAACAATGAAAGACGCAAGTATGTGAATACAGATATCCTGGTTGGACAAAAATTTTCAGTATTTCTCAGTATTTCATAATGAAGGGATGATACGCCATGCTTACAATAAGCCTTACCTAAGCTATTCAAGAGACAAAAGGAGAGTATTCTTTTCATTTCTTGAGCCAACTCACAGTAGCATCAAGACAACCCATTTTCATTCATTTGTATATGTTCAAATAGAGATGGTCCCTCAGCAGAAAAGATCAGCTCCAAAGAAATGTGGTCTTGAAACTTAATTTTCTGCTGGTTTTCAGGGAAATGCCTCGGAGAAGTACGCAAAATGGTGGACTGTTTTGGCCACAGTGTATATAACACTAATTTTCTTTGAGATGAAGCAGGTAGGGGTTGCTTGCTAGGAACTAAATTATTTCTGGTTTAATGATTGATTTGTGGAAGGAAAAAAAATCCTGTTTTATGAATAATGTGCTTGCATTAATGACTTTAATCCATCTGGCTGAACTTTGTGGCAGGTACCAGTTTAAATTTTGCTGGAATATGTAATGATAAAAGCAGTTCTAAGCATTTCAGGTGGAATTGGATAGTGTGTTCACTCATACTAAAGGTTCAAAATTATTCAGAAACTTAGGTCCCACTGACTTTCAATGAGACTTTGATTTTTAAGTCCCTTAGGTTCATCTATAGAAACACGCCTTTATTTTTGTGTGTTTATAAAATGCAGAGCATAGACCAAATCCTCAAAGTAAAAAAAAAAATTCTGTTATCTTCAATGGGCTTTGGATCAGAACAAAATTTTTTACTCCTTTTTCAAGCAGCTCTGAATGACTTCAATGGCTGTTTTGCCAGAGCGAGGACTGCAGGATAAGTCCAGAAGTGATCTGGTCATACCTCCTGATTGCTTTCTCTCCTTCTTCACTAACACATTCATAAGTATATGCATCTTACAACATCTGCTCTTTTTCTTCTGGTACTTGGATATTTAGATGGTAAACTGGAGTGAATACTTAGCACACCTCAGTATTTGATCAAACCATGTAGTCTGTCTTAGTTAGCTTTGCCTGTGCTTATTTAACACTCCTGAGCTAAAAGCTCTTTTATTTCAAGATCATATGAGTAACCTGGCATTTGGGCCGTTGAATAAAACTTGAAAAGGGTGATACTAAAAGTTACTATGAGAGCCCTACTAAGATACTCAGAGAGTCAATGAACTACTCCTTGGCAAACCCCTAGCAAGTGATTCTTTGTCAACAGAAGACAGGGTACAGGTAAGCAAACCCTGGAAGCAAAACACAGGGAAAAAGTCTGCTGCAAAATAGTTCGACTTTTTTCCTTTACAAATGAAACCGATGATAAAGTAACTCTTCAGGAACTGGTTATAAATCCTCTTCATACATATTTAACAGTATACAGTGAATAGGATTAGTAATATCTTTTGTCTAATTTGTCAATCCAGTTCTTAGTTCCCCACAGTGCTTCAGTCAAATACAAAGACAGTCTCAGTTACTTTTCCATAGATTAAGTAGCTCTTGAATTGATATTTGCTGTATGGTTTGGGACTTTCACTGGTAAACACTGTGACTGATGCTGAAGGCCAAAAAAAGGCAGCAATAAGGAATTAAAGCAATAGACTTTTGGTTAACTTGAAGGGCAAATCCTCTCTCCCCGTTTTGCTGTAAAAGCAGAGTCATTCGCTTAACAGAAAAGCTACCTAAAGGTATTAGTATAACAATCGGTGATTGTTTTAATTTATTCTTTCTTTTCATTGGCCTAATTTATTTTGATGTGTAAAGCTGGATTTTGTGGCATTTCAAAACAGGAAAATACAAAGGCCTATGGGCAGCCTAGCTGTGCCCACTCATGCTGCTTCTGAGCCCCCTTTAAAAGTCAGTTCCAGGGGCATGAACTGTGGAATTAACTGACAGTACGTTTATCAGAAGCCTCTTCTCCCATGCAGCTGGAGATTGCCACAGTGATGGTGCTGCCCTCTAGCCTGCCTAGTTCATTTTGGAGCAGGAATTTCAAGTATATTCTTCAGAACCAGCAGATAACTTGTTTCCAGCTGCAGTGACACAGACATATAGACAGGTATATTAACTAGTACATAGTCCATCACCAATCTGGGTGGACTGGCAGAACATTTCAGAGCCCATGTGGGTATTCCTACCTGGACCTCTGCAACTGCAAGCCCCTCCTTTTTGTCATTATTCTATTGATGAGCCACTGTGTAAGCAGATATGTCTATTTGCCTTATACTGATGATAACAGAGGTGTATGAATAACCAACAGAATAATGTGAAACTTATTGGAAGAAAGAAAAAAATGTATTTTTAAAAATTATTGAATTGCAACATAATACTAAAGTCATTGGTCCAGACATAACAGTAACAATCATTTCTTCCCAATCTCATTTTAGTTCCTTCTTTTGTCTTAGCATAAGAATGCATCTGCAAAAAGAAGGAAAGATGACAAATATAAGCACTATTTTGAGACTTCACAATATTTAACTACCTAGCCATTCAAGCTAACTACCTATGTTCACTGGCCTGCCCTCCAGTGGTTTTTATTTCAGTTAACTGATTCGACCCAGTAACTGTTAAAGTTAGTTGTCACTAGATTTGACTCGCTACGCTTTTTTTGGGATAGCTTAATATTCACATTTACACTGGGATAGTCAAACACTCACATTCATTGTTAGCAAGTGATTATCAGACTATTTGTGGAAGCTTGTGAACTTCTATGAATGTAGGAAAACATCTATTGCATGACTACCTGTGTCCTTTTCATTGACTTGGAAAAATTTTTTTAGAGAAGGACTTTTTGCACCTCCTTCTGGTCTGAGATCCAAGACCACGGCAGCAGCTGTAGGTCAAGGGAATGCTCAGTGAGCACACAGAAAGAAGTAAGAACTTGGAAGGAGTGATAGGACACTACATACATATTTCTTGTGTTAAAGCTACAGGTCATAAAATTTGGAAAGCTACAACAGAAGCAAAAAGAAAAAAAAAGTCCAAAAAAAGTACACTCAGCTTTTTCTAACTTGTTTCCTAACTTTACATATTTAGCCTCATTCAACTGCCATTAAAGGCAATGAAAAGACTCATGAGAAATTCAATGAAATCGATCATCAAAGATATAGCCCTTTATAAGCCTATTCTGTTCAGCTTATTTATTCCAAAGAGTCATATTTCAAACTGTTAATACAACATGACCGTGTTCGTGTTTAAAAACACCCTTACTTGTTCTTAGCACAGGTGTAATATAGAGACATAAGACAGGTGCTAATAACTCTACCTGAAGATGAAAGTCAAAGTTTGCTTTACCCATTCTGATGGAACAAGGTTTGCAATTCAGGATTATGGGTACAGTTGTACTTACGTTCTGCCTTAGAACATCGCACACACATCTCAATTCCCAGTTTAGAAATGGTTTTCCCATGCAGTCTTGTACTTAGATTAAATCTCTTCAAACAGATGCAACTCGTTCTGTCTTAAGCTACTGCATGGCAGCACACTGCAGAGAGATGCGGCCTGGCAGGTTTGCGTACATATTAGTAACGTATCCAAACATGCATGTAACACATACCATCCACCCAAAACCGCGCAGGTCTGATCCTGAACTTACAAATCCAATTTAGTCAACTCTAGCAAGCTCACCAGCCTGAATGCAGTGCCAGGCAAATGTAGCCAGGCACTACCTGGAATTAAACTGGCACATCCTCACAGCATTGCACTGTTCAGAGCCGGATTACTTGCCACAGTGCGGGGTAACGATGTGCCATGCTCCATTTCCGAGTGCAGCCATTTTCTTATCACCTGATGCCATCGCTCTTCATGTGAGGACAGTGGTGCTGCCACTCGATAAAAACCTAGGGAAGAAAGCTACACGTGGGCAGTCATCTGGCAGCATAAGCAATCCTGAACACTGAGCAAAAGAAATGAGCCAAACAGTCATTTGGTATTTGAACAAAGGACTGCTTGTTATCTGGGTGGTTTTGGACAGTGAATACTAAATTGTCCCTAAAATATTTTAAAGAGCCAAATCTGGTGCCAAGCAACTTCAAGAGTTAATAGCCAAAAGTCAGTTACCTAAACCCTTACGTACATAAGTTTTACTCATGTTTTATTTATGAAAATCCTGATTACAGTGAGCAAATCCTTATTTTTACGCAAAAAAACCTGGTAGCATGCATGTAAAATGATCTATGCCTGAATGTTTGACTCAAAAAAAATGGCTAAAGGATAAAGTAAGAGAAAGGATTTGGCAAAATTCTGAAGTCATATGCAGCAGGCAAACTCCCAAAGAACAACAAAAACTATTCACAATAGAAACCAAGGAAAAGGTAGCATTAAAACTACTTAACCTGCAGCAATATTGTCAGGGATGTCACCCACAAGTACTGATTAGGCTGTGACAAACAAGGTTGTCTTTACGTTCACGTTCTGATACCAACGATGTCTATTTGCTTTAACAGTGGAGAGACAGACACCCTTCCTCATGACAGGACTATAAGACTTCTCTTAATTTAACATGCCTGAAGACAAATCTTCAGGCTAACACTAAACTTTGGTAGCTTTAAAGCAACTACACCTTCACTGACTGTAAATAAGTAGGAAAAAGGCCTATTTGCAATTGTATTTATTACAAGGCAAAACAAAACAAGCACAAAGTTAAAAAACAAACACACCATAAATAGCAACAGCATTCTCGACCCTAACTCTGGGAGCTAACAGTGGGGACAGGAAACCTTCAGGATACTTCCACAGGAGACAGAGAAATAAGCTCGTTGCCCAGCAGGTACTTAATGGTGACTTGACACTGTACCTGCTTTCTTGCTCTCCGATCTCCCAATTTTATGGGGTGCAAAAACAGTCTGAAAGTCTCCATTTTCTCTCTCTAACATATTTTTTTTCCTTGCCTCCTACTAGCAAAAAAATCTAATCTAGCTTCTTGATTTTATGAGAGCACTTTAACTGAGCCTGAGATGTGATAGTTCCACCGAAGCATGGTAAGATTTAGCAAATGATCAATAAATACTTACATATCCACACAGTGTTTGCAACAATGTCCTGCTTTTTCAGTCTGAATTTAAACCTCTTTTCCAAGCTCTAAACATGGACCACATAACAGAGGATCCAGGCAAACCTCTCTTTCAATCCTGTTCAGTATGACAAATCCTCTAAAGAATGAGTTCCTTCTTGAATCAGCAGGGATTCACAGATACTTCTCTCTCTTCCCGAGCTTCAATCTTTCCAACATAACCTATGCTTTTCACCAATTTTCTGTTTGAAATAAATCCTTAGCAGCCCTAGTCTGGTGAAGGGAGAGGGGAAAGGAAAAGCCTGGGAAAGAGTAACTCTTAATTTCTTATCTGACTGATTTTGCAATTAGTCCAAACCAGTTGTAAGACTTCTGAAGAGACGAGCGCTAATTCCCTTCACAGGCCAGCAACAAGACCTACTTATTCCATTATATCATTAAGGTTGCATATAAAAGGATACATATGGGCAAAGCAGGGAAGTTGATTTGTAATCCACAGAAACACTCAGGAATAAGAGCTCAAGCAACTGCAAAATGGACTACTACTTTCTAAGTGCCCTCTGGGATTCTCCATGTTATTCTCCTGTGGCCAAAGTTTGGTAGTTATTTAAATATCTTGGGACATATCTTCATGACTCTGCACTGCAAGTGAACAAGACTCATGAGATTGCTTTGAGCAACCTTAGCAACCTTTGAGCTCAACCTGTGAGCTCAGACGTCACAGTGCACCACTACACAGTGCCAACAGCCCAGCTCCCAAAAACAAAATGGTAGCTTTGATATAGCACTGCTCGTAGGCTATTCGATCCTGTCCATCGCTGTACTGCTCCAGGTGCAAAACTGTGCTCAAATGCCTGTGTTTAAGTTCTGGAGCTGACATGGTCTGTGGGAGCTTGGGGATCTCTGGATAATGCCTCACTGAGTTGAGCAGTTGTTCTCCAGATGACTGCAAACAAATTAGACTTGAAGTGTACAAGGGAGCAGGGAAAATGGATAGAAGACAAGATGGGAGTGAAAGTCTTCCAAGCTGTAAAACAGAGGAAAAGAGAAAAAAGGGAAATGTGAACCTAAGAAGATGAGAGAGAAGGAAGAGAACAAAGGTGACCTCAGCAGTACCCGGATATGTCAGCTTTGTTTCAACAGGGAAAACTGTAGCACACAAGGCATGATTCTCTCTGTTTCTGTCCCTGTTCCACTGGAGGACTCCCACACAAGAGCTCTTCATCTTCTGTGGTTGCCCTTCCTCTCTCTTCCCTCCTCTTCCTCTGCTTTTTTAATTGTAAGCTTTTTGGGCCAGGATCTGGATATTAAAAGTGACTTGCAGAATACTTGGAACCCCACCATTATGTGTCTGTATGAGATCAGGACTAAAATAAACACATTAAATAAATAAAAAACCCCAACACTTATCTTTGGATAAAAATGTTCTAAAACAACCATAAGTGACATTTTACTGTATCCAGCAAGTGATGGGTTGACTCAAAAAATTTAGTTAAGTAATGTGTTTTTTTCAATTTTCAAGTACTTGATAACGTAAAGGAATAAAGTTCTCTTATCACTAGGATATATTTAATGTTAGAAGTTCATACTGAGACTGTTTAAGCAGAATTTTAAAGGCAAATAAACTCCCAGCTTCCTCCATGTATCACAATTACAAAAAACTTCTGTGTTACATACTTTTGTAAAGATTTATTGAAGAAACAGCTCTGAGTGTGTAAATCCTTAAAATGTCTCACATAGTACACGTGGCGCTAGCATTGCCTCATTCGGTATTTCCTGCCCCACCAAGGACAGAACGGCACAGAAGGGAAGCAGAGGTGGGATGTGAGGACTGCTTACAAGTCCAGACAGCGCTTCTGCCACTCAACAACAAAAAAGGACAGTCCGATCAGGGAGCCTGGCATTCCCCAAAACCATCGGCTGGTCCGAATCGCTCATTATCTGGAGAAGAAGCCATGCCCTGCTTCCTGCCCACCTTCCTAATAACCATAGTTATGAAAGTCTTTGAATGCCCAGAATATTAATTTTAGCCCAATATTGGTGAATAACTGGATTTACTATTGTAATGACCCAGATAATTGTACTACTGATCCGTATTTGTTACTGTACTGTTATTTAGAGATAAACTGTTTATCCCTAAAGCTAGTCTGGTGTCTGTTACTGTATCCCAAACTTATAAAAACTTGGCAGGGCCACCTTAAGTCCTTACAGTACAATACCTATGGTGCTAGATATAGGCTGTGATTTTGGTCCATTTATTTACAGCCCTATATTCTTGCTTTGAAAGGTCAGTGTATGGTCAGTAGTGTCAGTGGTCACATTGTGGGGAAAAAACTGCACAGGTTTCTGTGCACAGCTGGTCACACCTCAAATGTGTAAATGCTACTGATGCATTAATTTGTCTATGCATACATGATGAGGGAGTCGTTATCATTTCCCCTTGTGAAAGAATGAATCAGTTTAACAGCACACAGATTAATACAGTACAGTATACATGTACCCACCCTTACACTCCTGCTTTTGTCACATATTAATACACTCTGTCCCTGTATACAAACAAATAAACAGAATCACAGAATTGTATAGGTTGGAAAAGACCTTTAAGATCATCGAGTCCAACCATAAACCTAACACTACCAAGACCACCACTACACCATGTCCCTAAGCATCTCATCCAAACGGCTTTTAAATACCTCCAGGGATGGCGACTCAACCACTTCCCTGGGCAGCCTGTTCCAATGCTTGATAACCCTTTCAGTGAAGTAAAATTTCCTAATATCCAGTCTAAACCTCCCCTGGCGCAACTTGAGGCCATTTCCTCTTGTCCTATCACTTGTTACCTGGGAGAAGAGACCGACCCCCACCTCTCTACAACCTCCTTTCAGGTAGTTGTAGAGAGCAATAAGGTCTCCCCTCAGCCTCCTTTTCTCCAGACTAAACAACCCCAGTTCCTTCAGCCACTCCTCACAAGACTTCTGCTCCAGACCCTTCACCAGCTTCGTTGCCCTTCTCTGGACACGCTCCAGCACCTCAATGTCTCTCTTGTAGTGAGGGGCCCAAAACTGAACACAGCATTCGAGGTGTGGCCTCACCAGTGCTGAGGACAGGGGCACGATCACTTCCCCTAGTCCTGCTGGCCACACTATTTTTGATACAGGCCAGGATGTCATTGGCTTTCTTGGCCACCTGGGCACACTGCTGGCTCATATTCAGGCAGCTGTCAACCAACACTCCCAGGTCCTTCTCTGCTGAGCAGCTTTCCAACCACTCTTCCCCAAGCCTGTAGCGTTGCATGGGGTTGTTGTGGCCCAAGTGCAGGACCCGGCACTTAGCCTTGCTGAACCTCACACAATTGGCCTTAACCATTCGATCCAGCCTGTCCAGATCCCTCTGCAGAGCCTTCCTACCCTCAATCAGATCAACACTCCCGCACAACTTGGGGTTGTCTGCAAACTTACTGAGGGTGCACTCGATCCCTCCATCCAGATCATTGATAAAGATATTAAACAGGACTGGACCCAACACAGAGCCCTGGGGAACACCGCTTGTGACCGGCTGCCAACTGGAGTAAACTCCATTCACCACCACTCTTTGGGCCTGGCCATCCAGCCAGTTCTTTACCCAGCGAAGAGTACACCTGTCCCAGCCATGAGCAGCCAGTTTCTCCAGAAGAATGCTGTGGGAAACCATGTCAAAGGCTTTACTGAAGTCTAGGTAGAGAACATCCACAGCCTTCCCCTCATCCATTAGGTGGGTCACCTTGTCGTAGAAGGAGATCAGGTTGGTCAGGCAGGACCTGCCTTTCCTAAACCCATGCTGGCTGGGCTTGATCCCTTGGTTATCCTCTACATGCCATGTGATGGCACTCAAGATGATCTACTCCACTGATGCAAAACTGATGAAGTCTAAACCAGATTATAATACAGCAGCTTTGAAAGTAGAATAGAATATATTTTTTCTTCACAGTGAACAACTTGGATCCTCTTCCCTGAAACTTTATATTGCTTTGGTATTTTATTTGTATAACAGTAACCTTAATATATTTTATATGAGTTCATAACCTGAAGGTTAATTACCATTCACCAGAAATGGGAACAGTGTTGTTCAGATAGTTCTATAACTCTCTATATAGCAATAACCTGAAGAGTCACTACATGAAAATGGTATTGTAAATGCAAATGGTGTTGTCTTTCTCCAATCTCCAGGATAATACTTAACCTGCTTTCAAAAAAAAAGCAATATTTTATGAGGGAAATGTGATTTATATTAATGGAAACTGGATGTAAAATTTGAAGATAATTTGAAGATGCCTATTATTATTTTTGCATCACCTGTAAATGCATTCAGATATATTCATTATGCTTGGAGGAGTCCGGCTCTCCGTCACAAAGTTAATCTGAATTTTAAAAAAGTAACAGCAGAAATTAATTTAGGCCCCGACACTTAAGGTTGTGTCTCAGAATACAGTTCTAAGTCACTGGGGCTACACCTATACTAGTAATCCCACCAGAGATGGGCATGAGCTTCAGTACACACCCGTACTCCTTTTCATGGTTTCAGCCCATGTCGATTTACATTCTCCCACCAATGCCTAGACACAGCTCAGCAGATATGAAAGACCAGGACTGTTCCCCATGGGTAATACAAATTAGAATATCGTGTTGTGTCCCTCACCCTCAGGGCTGAAAAATGGACCCAGGCTGGGATTCCACCCAGGGCCCACCTACCCAGTTTTCATTGCAGAGAAGCAGCATAACGTATTAAGACCAGAGGAATAAACAAAACCCGAAACAAATTTAAAATGTAGTATTACACCAATACAATTAAATTTTCACAAATTTTTTAGTCATGTTCTTCACCAACTTCCTAATGACTAAATAACTTCCTAAACTGAACCCCCCTGAGGCTGCTGCCTGGTGTTACACCATGTGCCACTACTAAGAGGAGTCTGATACTGTCATGCTTGTAACTCCACTTCAAGCAGTCATAGAGTGCTGTTAGACTGTCCCTCATCACCAACAGGCTCAGCTCCCTCTACCCTCTTAAAAGAACCACATGTTCTCTAGGCCCCTGACCATCTCAGTAGTGCTCTCCTGGACTCACTATGGTTTCTCAGTCCAGAGACACTGTGGAGGTTATCCAGATTCACTAGACAAAGACATGGTTTTACCCAATTTATTGCTGGCATCAGTCCTGCTTGAGTTTTAACCAAATGACTTCTCAACAACCTTTCCAAGACCATATGGCTCACAGTAGATCCAATAATTTACCAATTCAAGCCAAAATTACTTCCTTGCTTTGTAGACAAAGCAAGTCAATTATGTAGGTTATAGTAAGAAAACCAGATGTCCACTGTGTGTATAGATCACATAAACATTTGGGTACAGAGCAGCAAGGGTTTCTGTCTTTACTGCTGGTATAAAAATGTATTGGAGAGCAATGGCAAGCTCATTTAGTTGATACTTGAGTATTATCAAACCTCTGAAACTTTTACATCTTTTTAACAACAATTAATGTATTTATTAATGAAAAGCCAAGAATGTGCCTTGTATCTCTTCAAAACACTGCTTTTAATTCAATCTGAAGTGTTCAGAGAATTGAACCAAATAAATCTATTTTACTGATTTTAAGAGCATGAAAATATCATAGACATCTCTCTCATATTAGTTTAAGCAATTGTACCTTATATTGTGCAAAAGCAGACAATTACATTTCATGGGTCTTTCTTACTGGGAGACAAAAAAAAGAGACAAAATCTCCCCCCAACTGTTCTTGCTAATGAAACTTTGATCACAAAAATGCTATTCAAAGTGCACAAAAAAGATACAAAACATACTAATACTTTCAGTAACTTGACGAATATTAAATACCAATATGTACTAAATTCTTCTGAAAGTTGCTTATACTTAACTAATAAACTATATTCTCATAGAAGTAACACTCACATATCTAGAGTTCAGGCTATGCCAGTATATCTATTGCAAATATTATATTAGATATTATATTATATTACTATAAATAACTATTTATAGAAGTGCACTACTCAAGTGGAAATATCTTTTAGGTTAAAATCTTAAGAAGTTGCACTTGAGCCCCATAAAGGATTTTCATTTCTGTATAAAATGTTTACAGATTTACAATAAAATATACATGTAAGTAAAACTTCATTTGTGGTTTAGGAATATTTCTTCTGTAAGCTTTTAAATAAATAAGTAAATAAATAGTTGGTTGTAAGCCAAAAATCCAGCTACAACAGTGGAGGGAGCAACAGAAATATTTACATAGCTGAGTCAGTAAAACACATTTGGAAAATTACACAGGTGTAAAAGAACAAATTTGTTTATTACACAGACCTTTCTGTTATAAAATAGCAATGATTGCTCTTCAAAAAAAAATGCACACCCTAATTTTTCATGTGTAACATTTACAATAAAGAGGATTTATATAAAAACCATAGAGCAGATTCTGATCTGAGAAGTCAAGATAAAGTCACCCTGGAGCTAAATATTCACAAGTTAGGGTGTGAGAGAACTTTTGCTTCATAGGCAAAAATTTGTAATTTCACTGCTATCTAGTCCTACTCATCTCATTTGCTTGTTTCTTTATATCTTGTTTGTTTGACTTAGATCATAAGTTAGCGTGCTAGAAGCTGGGGTGGTTTTTTGCTTTTGTTATCTGCAGGTTCAGTAGGTTGCAAAAAGAGGTTTCTGATTCCTGGTTTAGATCTGTAAGTGCTATTTTAGTACCAAAAAAATCGTCATATTTAACTGTACTGTGTCAACATCCCACAGAGTAATAATAGGGGACTGAAGGGGTGAAAGAGAGGACAGAAAGCTTCTGAGTAGGGAGTCCCTAACAGGTGAGAAAAGTCAGAAGTTGTGAAGAAGGCTGGAAGATGTGAGGGAGTTACATAGTGGAGATGCAGAAATGGCAAGTCAGAAGGTATACAAGCAAGGTCATTTGAAGACAAGAGTAAGGAGGAGCACAATGGCTGGCTTAAATTAAAACACAACTACAATGAAAGATGTTTTTTCTCAGTGCCTGACAGGAAGGAAAGATGGGCTCTATGACCAGAGTGAAGAGGAGATGCTGATGAGCAGCCATGATCTGATCCTTTTTTAACCTTAAAGGTCTATGGAAAATCACAAAGAATTGTTGGAAAAAATAACCGACAACTTGTTGCTTTTGAAGTTCTGGCAAGATCACTTGCTTTGAGATAGATGTAGACTGCCATCAAAACCACACCTTTTCACAAATAGGTTTTCTGCTTTTTCACATTACCTCATTAAAAATATATGGCCGTTAGACAATTTGTAAATATACTAAACATGAAATAGTGATGAATAACACATTGAAGTCCTCCTTTTCTTGGCCAGAAGAAAGATGAAAGATGAACTTTCCTGAAAAAAATGGAAATCTGTAATGGAATAAAACCTAGGCAATATTTAGGTGCCTTAATTTCAAAGTAGGTACAAGTGCTGCCCTTTAATAACATAGAACAAGACCCTCGAAATCACTAAGACTCCTTTTAGAGGAGCATGCTGTGACCCTTTCTTCATAATGTGACCAGGTCCTTGTGTAAGTAATCCTAATGAAGTCAAAGGAACTGAAAATTAATTTAACTTTTTATCAGTATCTTTAGAGGTTTTAGGGATCCATGGTACAGCACCACAGCTTTATGTAGAAAAAGAAATGAGAGAAGAGATCACATGTAAATTCTTACTGAATACTAAAGCATACATTTGTTTAATTTGGAATGAAAATATTACATAAAGGTTGCTAAATGCTTATTCAGTCCAAGTGCAGAAGCATGGCATTTGCCTGTGTGAACAGTGACAATTTCAAATAAATACCCTTTCACAATACTAAACTATTCAGAGAAAACACCGTAATAAAAAAAAAGTCATAATGCATTATTGGTTCTGATTTATTTGCTAATTTGCAGAGATGCTGTATTTCTAATTTCTTACATTTCTTTTCTAGTGCCCAAAGATGCAGACAAATATCTTGCTTCACATACTGCACTTCTTTTTTTTCTTGATATATATGCAAAGCTCAAGGACCATCCAATAAAGAGCATCCTTTGATGGCCTTTATCAAGGGTAATAAAGGTCACAAAAGCCTGTCCTTTACACAGACTGCATCTGAATTTTTTCTAGAATATTAAGGCACATATCAATATGAGCTGTCATTCAACCTTGAGGTGCAGTTAAAATAGAAAAATGATGAGAGGTACTTAGTCGCTACTTATTTTACTAAACTGGTCTGTTTAAAACAGAGCATTGAGTTTCAGTGCAATTAAGGGTCATGTGGCGAAGTGGTATCTCTTAAACTCCATCAGTGGAAGATAATGTCAGACTAGTCACAGTGAACACAAGTTTTATTTTAATTTCTCATAGCACAGAGATCTTGTGGTTATAGACTTAGGATAAAAGGACTCTACAGAAAAAACAGAATTTCTTCTTTCAAGCCTAGCAACCAATAATGTCTCCCTTAGGAATCACGTTCACAGAGATTCAAAGGTTTTGTATATAACGTTGGTATGTGTATCACTCAGAAATTTGCAAAAATACACTGAAAAAACTTACCAAATTATATAAACCCCACTTGGCCAGGTAAAACTCTCAAGCCTATGCAAGTAATACTATCATTCGGGTCCAGTGAGGTTATAATAGAAAAGTCTAGAAGTGCCACATGATTAAACAAAGCTGAAAAAAAAAGTATTTATTCACTTTTTTAACTAAAATTCAGTCAGTATTCATAACTGTCAGTTGCTTCCTGACTTGTCACAGTCTGTACAGTACTTCAGAAACGGACAGATTTGATGTGAACTAATAGGTCTGCAAAACCACTGTTCAACCTAGCATAGTCCAGACACACGTTTACCAGCTAAGATCAAGATGCATTATATCCCCAAAGCATGCATGGTGCTTACACTGAAATCTGCTTGTGACTGCACCGCTGGGAAGCTTTCACTTTTACTCACTTTCGATCAGGACTGTGATCCGATCAGGATCTTTTTATTCATAACGTATGATTGTTTTGCCCCCAAATCTCAGGTACTGCATACAGACCAGACTGGTTCCTTACAGATCAGAGCCCAGCTTCCTGCTCTATAGACCCTAAAGCTGGCTTCAAAACTCGGAAGATATGAAAATGAGATTTACTTATTAACAAGCTATTGGTGGAAACCAGCATAATTTTACCAGGGATCTTAGAACAACACTCAGTAAAATTAGTTCTCCCCATGCCTGAAGCTACATTATTTACCATCCAGACTATAGTCTTAAGATCAAAACTCAGTGAAATACGAGTTGCACAATGATACCCAAACGACCCTCTTTTTGAGCATATCAGCAGGTAACGATGGCTCAGGAGAGGGTTTTCACTTCCACTATCTTATCAGCAAGGACTTATCTAGCAGATCACTTGAGCACCTTCCCCGTCATCAGCAAAAAGGGCAGCACCTTCATGCCACACAACTAAATGATGCAAACATTTGTTCAAAATCAGGAAGCGTTGCAGTTAGCTCTTATCTTCGTACAATGCTTTCGCTAAAGGCAGGGCAGTGAATGTTATTTGTATTGTTGAAGATATGACCCATTTTGCCTTGCAACTTGCCAGCATTACAAACCTCTCAGCATCCTATCCTATGATCATGTTCTTCAGCGGGACATGAAGTAGATATTTGTTTACTTTATGATTTGTTTTACAGTCAAATTTTCATTCAGTTGATTAATAAGTGGTGCAGTCTGACTCCAGGAACCAGAAATGCCCTAGTTCTCCTCTTGGCCTTGAAACACTTACTGTAAATACATCCATTTCTCTGTATTTTTATCTCTCGAAGGAGTGTTGTGAAGAGTAATTACAATTTGTAAAGTACCTTACAAATGCGAACATAGAAAGAAAACAACCTAGTGAATGAGACATGGGAATAGGGACTAACTTGGGATGAAGGTATTCACTAACCTATCAGAGCCATAAACTTTACTTAAAGAGAAAATAGAACTAGTTAAAAATGGATAAAAGAGATAATTAACAGATTAAATAGATTTAATTCAATAGATGTATTTAATGGATGCAATCACAAATTAAAGAATATACATATGTCCACAAATTGGTGCTTGTAATTCCCAGAGACAAAGACTCTGAGCTCCTAACTGCTTCTTATCTGAGTTTCAATTTTGGCTTTAAACAATCAAGCAGTATTTTTTCAGCAGGAGGACTTGCTTTTCATTAAATATGCTGAATTAGTCATTTCATATTAATCTCAGCTCTCTCCTTCCTGCAATTTTTTAGCTAATAAAGACTGCAATGACTCTCTCCATCCATCCATCCAATTTCCAAGCAGTAGATTTTCTCCAACAGTAGAGAAACCCTATCCCTGATCCCAAGGTAAGCACAGCTGAGGTGTGGGCAGGGCTAGCAGGTGTGCAGCTATTTTCCTCTTACCATGTCCAGAAAAAGCACAAAGAAGATATTCACCCACCAAAGAAAACTGTTTTCATTATCCTTTCTATATACTTCTCTATATCTGCAGAATAGCTGAACTTCCCCACTCACCCCTTTAAATGATCAGTTGTATTATCTAATCTTTATAACATACTTTCCTACTTGGTTTAGTGACTGTTTAGTGAGCGTGCTGCATTTTAGCAGCACCTTTGGTGGTTTCTGCTCTAAGCTTAGGAACTCAAAGAACCAAGGATGCAAGCAGGACTGATGTGTATATGTCTAAGTCATGATCCCCCAAAGCCGCTAATGGCAAAGTCCACAGTATCACAGACGTTGTGGTTAGGATCCTAAAATCAGGACCTGGGTGCCAGATTCACATCTGCACATTTAGGCAGTTTTGAATCACGTTTTTATTCATGTAAGCCTAGCTCGGATCCAGAAATTACTGCTTCTTTGACCAACCTCCCCAAAGGGTTTTATTCCATAAGTTTTCTTACAGCTTGACTTAGCCTGACTTGCTTTTACACATCTAATTCTCTTAATATATGCACAATAAAGAAGGCAGCAATGCCTCATTTTTAAGATCTTAGTGGCCGGAGGCTGGGAAGTAGGAGACCTAGATTTCATTCCCTCTTCTCATGGTGAACGGGATGAATGCTTTTCCCTGGGAAGAGACCTGGATTCTGATCGCTCTCGAAGGACTCATGTTTTTGACATGAAATACTAATTAGATGGAATACATTTACTGATTTGAAATCAGTAAAAGTGTGGGAACTGCAGGTGCTTAGTACCCCTTCAAATAAAATGACAGAAGATTTTCAGAAATTCTCTCTTATTTTTCATGTCCAGTTTCAAAAATGGGATTTGTGTTCCGTCATACCAACTACCTACCTGTTCCTAGTAACCTTGAGCTGAACTGGATAAATGCCTATGAAAAAATCAGGTAGAGGATATCTCTGTTTAGACATTTTCTCAACTCAATATCCAGACTTACAGGCTATATTTGAAAATATCGTCCTTCACTTTTCCTCAATTCTTCTGTGCTCTGAGAAATGAAATAAAATGTTTTGAACTCATAAGAAAGACTGTCAGATCTCCCGAAATAAGAAATGAAAACAAAACTAATAAACAGAAAAGCCAAAAGCCAGCAATGTCTTACAAGCCAATAGAAAGAAAAATACAACAAGCAGCACAAACCCTAAAAATAGCCACCACAGAGCTCCAGTTTCTTGATTTTGTGGAATTTAAAGGTCCAGGCTCCTGAATGCATGGAGGGGAAAATTATTATGGGGGAAGGACGGACGCAGCCTTCAATACGAAAAAAAACCTTTCCGAGCTGAAGGAAGGCTGTTTCTGTATGCTATATGTAGCCAGGATATCTCAGCACTGTAAAAAACTGAATTTTAGAAACATGTTAAATCAAATGTTAAAATAGTCTGTTGTTAAAGTTTTGAGGGCTTTGATGTATAATTTTTTCTTAAAAGATTGTCTTAATATATGCATATTGTCTCAAGCTTCCATGTCGAATGCAGTACTTGGAAAACTAATTTGATTTTACTCTACATATCCTGCTTAGTATTTGTCCTTCGTTCACATTGTTGTATTTATTGCTAAGCCATACACCAAAATAATTGTAGAAATCTTATTATTGTTATTAGGTAGGGCTCCCTAAGAAGGAAATGTACAAAAAATATATCATAGATTATTGACTCATGTTTAAATTATATTTTCACTTACTAATAATTAATGTAACAGAGTGAGCAGTTGAGTAAAAGGTTATATCTATAAAATTATTAAAAAGGATTAAATTATGCCTAGCAGCTACTAGTGAAAATGCACCCAGCCATGGCTATCTATAGTGCAGTTGCACTGGCTCAGGTGGAAATGGCATATTAATGTGGCCCATTTACTTTATGCTATAGACTCCTCTGAAGGAGGAACAGTGAGGGGACTAAGATAAAATACTAATGGAACATAATAAAATGTGGATGTTGATATTGAGAAACTAATGGCAGTTTTGTACTTCTGCTGCTGTAAGTGCACTATTATTAATTACTACTAATTTTTATTTCTTCAATTTAGTAAGTATTTTAGTAATGCTGAATAATTCATGCCTGAAAGAGAAAAGGTAAAATGACATTCCACTTAGTAAACACACCCTTATCAGTAAAAAACATTTTAAAATCAATAATCTTTCAACTGCTTTCGCCTTTCTATAGCTTTACTTAATATTAATACTCTTTTTATTGTATATTGTATATCTTATCAAAGGATCTAAGGACCTGCTGAAGCACAGAGGCAACAGTTCCAATATTCAAAACTATATATTAAAAAGTAATAGCTTATACATCTGATTTTTAATCAAATTTGAGTATCTCTTTTGTGATGAATGACTTTCACTACTGACTGACCCTTAAATCTTTGCTGAAGTCCGGAATCGAAGTGTACTTATTCCAGAGCTTGCTTCAGGGCTGCAGCATACATGGTAATAACAATGGAAATACTTAAAAAGAATCTATCCTGCGCATTCACTTACCAACAAATCTTTTGATTGTTCTTAATATAGAAACACACAGAAATTTAACAACTAAAAATACAAGATTTAATTCAAGAATTGCCTGTAATTCTTTCAATTATCACACTTCCCTTCCCCATTTCTTATCATCCCGAAGTTTTATCCATACAGTAATTAAAAATGATTTTCCCCACTCTGTTGACAAGTCTTCAATTTTGGTATGACAACTCTTGTTTTATAATGAGGTGAAAGGATATCACTGGTAAAGAAAAATGGACTTCTCTGCTTGCTAACGACTGTCAAATAATATACTCCTCTGAACATACTGTCTTATTGGGAAGAAATTAGTCATCTGGGGTTCCAAATGTGTGCTGGCATGTTTATTTTTATAATACAACCAACCATGAATTTAAGGTGACTTTCTCCAAAGTTAAAAAGAGAAAAGACTCCTCTTGTCTCTAATGCTGGCCATTTCTTCCACTAACTTTTGAGGTTTATAAGGAGCCGTGAACAAAAATCACAAACATGGAATTATCTTTTTGGCATCTTTGCTGTCCAGTTAGGAAAGGAAGGATAAGGTCTGATGAAAGTCATGTCCTGTGTTTTGAAGGCTAAACCTCTAGACTGGAGGTTAAGTGTCCATCTGTGTCACTTACAAAGTACATACGTAAAATCTGGATTGCTTATTTTAAACAGTATTTTCTTGGCTCTAACTGGTGTTAATTTTCTGTTGCTTCCTTCTCCGTTTGGTATGTAAAATCAGCACAATGGTCATCTCACACCAGCAACTCCTTTAGATGACCTGGCTTTATTTCTGCAATATATTTAGACCAGTTGCTCCCAAAGGCTTTTGTGGCATCTCTAGGTGGCTTAAAAATATTTTATGTCGTTCTTAAAGTAAAAGGATGAAGGCCAGTTTACAGAATCGCTGTGCTACCTGACCTTCTTAGTGATTTCTTCCACTATGGAAGGTCTTTCCATCCTCTGGCCTTTGGAATTGCCCAGCTTTAGTTAGACGCTGATTCATTTCCCACAGCTCTTTAAACACAGCCAGCTGTGTGCTGCTGAGGGTCGGTATTATTTAAGCATTGTTTCAGAGACTTCCTGTCCCTGAATTCTGTAAGAGGGAAAAAGTCCTGTTTTGTTGTTGGTTTGGTTTTTTTTTCTTAGGGGTGTACATTTCTCCCTGAGTAAAAACAAGTCCTTGGGGAAAAAGCTTCTGTAAATGACTGATAAGGAGTAGAAAAGGAAGTACAGACTCAAAGCACCTAGTTTTTCAGCCATTTAAATCCCTCCAAGTCCAGGGCATCAAAGAATCCAAAGTCTAGATATAAGAACAAGGGGAAATTAAATGTATCCTTTGCATAGTTTCATAAGGAAAAAGATGTTCTTATAAGGAACATTGGAGATTATCTGATTCTGTGAGCCTTAATTTATCAGCTGTTTCATTGCCACAGTATACGCAGTGACAATGACAGCAATAAAAGAAAAATCCAAGAGCTTTGAGACCTTGTTTCTCTATTTGCTTTCAATAATAATTCAGGCTTCATGTCAAAATAATGATAAGTATTCCCACAAAGATGAACTATTAGCAATGGGCTTTTGTTTCTTAGTTTCTTATCACATCAAAAAGGATAAGTCTTTAATTGTTTTATTAAATATTCATTTTGGTGGCTGTGAAAATATTAGAAGCAAAAATATATTACATAAATTGGTTTATATCTTACTCTGTCTCAAGGCAAATCCAGCCATAAACCACATTCCCTCTTGATTAATATCTCAGTAGTGTATACTACTTTTCAACTGCTAGTACAGTGTTTATTCTGTTCATTATACTGTTTCCTGTATCACTGTGTGTTTATTGTTCTTCTGTGTATTTTTGACCTCTAATGTTTTATCTACTGCTCTGCTATTAAATTCACTCTTTTGTTAAATATGGATTCCATCCTGCTTGTATATTGCTGAATTTTTCAAAGCTTTAACATAAAACTATCCTAATGTTGATTGACAGCATGAAGTCAGAAGAGTTAAGTAGCCTTGGAAACAGCCTTTGCTCTCTAGCTACAGGGACTTACTTGGACAAACTGTTTCTGCTACCAACTTTTCCAAGCTATTCTGCTGTCTCAGAACAGCAGTATGACTCAGCTGTTGGTGGCAAAATTAATCTTTTCTTGGAGTATATGTACCTTTTTTCCCGGGTAAAAAGGATGCTGTCTCTAGAAAGACCCAGTTATGGGCACATTATGGCTCTGTATAATCCATACAGTTACTTGGACAAGAATATGTTAAGGGGATATGCTATTTAGCAAATGCTCTCATTTCCTCTGATGGAGAAGCCCCATAAATGCATTATGAAGATGAAGTTAGCTATTGGGCTGAAATACTCCCTGCTGATTCTTCTGGAGCTGTTCTGTGGCCTGAGACAGAAAACTCTTCCATGTCTCTGCTGAGTGTCCCAGAAATTGGGGGTAAAGTCCCCAAATAAGTTATGTATGAATGTATGGTATGTTGAACGTAAACAAGCCACACCAATGGGGTGGAGAAAACTTGAAGACTTCATATTTGTAAGATATTTCATATTTATTTTTCTTCTAAACCTACCTAAAACCAGTTATTAAATTTCCTATAAACCTGTAAGTTACTGATATTTTACAGTAACTGCAAGTAAATTATATTTTGTCCTGAGACTCAGTGTTTCTAAAGCTAAGACTATATTAGCTACATGGTTCAGAATAACAGTGAGTTTTGAAGTTAAAGTGCTTATGTAAATCCCTTGATCATCTCCATTCATCACATGCTGGTTTGCTCCACAGGGTGATTTTGCTGACCTAGGATTCTTTTGGGGGAAACTAAAGCAGCAGCTCTGCTCCAAGAGCACCCCAGGCAGGCTCCACGGCAGGGGTGTGGGCTGCACCACCACAGGCTCTCCCTGGTGAGCACAGTGGTTTTTCCTTTCAGAGAGCCTCAAACCATTTGTGTGCCAAAGACATTTGGTCTGATAACCAGATAAAATGTTATCTGATGTAAATTCCTCGAAATGCATGTGATGGAGATGGGAAGGGCCTCGGCACCAACAGTATCAATCTACTGATTAACTGGTATTGCTTGCTAATGTAGAAACAACCTGCTCCAGATCTGAGAGAAATTCCCAGGAATCCATGCAAACTACACTGAAGCCCTTCCTTCGGTTAAGTGGTACTGTGTTGATATTACAACACAGTGTTACTGTGTTGTGCAAGATATTTCACAGGAAACAAACCAGCTTTTGCTGATCAACAATATTTCCAAATGAGTCAAATCAATATAACTGCATTTTGGATTGCATCCCTATCCCTTTATGTGCAGCACAGACTTTTTTTATGTCTTATGATTTTAAATATCACTTTTAAAATACATTTTAGGTAGTACTATTTTATACTGTTTTCACCTACTTATCTATCTGCTGTAAATACACGTTTAGGTGATAACTGGTAAAGATTCAAACATACGTTTATCCAGATTGGATTTCAACTTCTCTCTCAGTTGCTAACACCTTTTTACTAGTGACCTCTTCCAGCAGATGTCATTATGTTGTAAGCAGCAAACAGAAAGCAGGCAAAGCCTGTATTGCAAAACAAGAGCACCAGAAAATGTTTAGTGCTCTAATTGAATGTGTGCGTATGGAGGGAGTTGCATTGTAAACAAAAACATTGTGTAATGTCTTATTTTTCACACCCTTTCTCAAAATATATTCAAACCACATTTTCAAACCTTGCAGGAACAAAATGAAGAATCTTAAAATGCAAAACTACCTCTACTTTAAAAGTGTGTGTTTGAGCTCCCATTAGGTATCTCATTACTTCCTTATGTTATCCATATGGGATTGTCTTCAATATTACTAAAATTTGACACCGCTGAGATGGAGTGCAGCTTATGCTTTCAAATAAACAAAAACCTATTAAACTTTTTCAAACAGAGAGACAATATATCCCAAATTTCAGGACTATGGGAATTACTCTGCTTCAGATAGAACAGCAAGTTTGACAAATTCTGTTATTTCTGAAGTATGCTAGGATACTCATCAAGTGCAACTAGTGTGGGCCATATTGTCAGGTGCTGTAGCACCTCGTCATGGTTTAACCCCAGCCAGCAACTGAGCCCCACACAGCCGCTCGCTCACTCCCCTCTGGTAGGATGGGGGAGAGAATCGGAAGGATAAAAGTGAGACAACTCGTGGGTTCAGATAGAGACAGTTTAATAGGGAAAGCAAAAGCCACGCATGCAAGTAAAGCAAAACAAGGAATTCATTCACTCTCCCATTGGCAGGCAGGTGTTCAGCCATCTCCAGGAAAGCAGGGCTCCATCACGTGTAACGGTTACTTGGGAAGACAAACGCCATCACTCCGAACGTGCCCCCCTTCCTTCTTCTTCCCCAGCTTCATATACTGAGCATGACACCATATGGTATGGAATAGCCCTGTGGTCAGCTGGGGTCAGCTGTCCCAGCTGTGTCCCCTCCCAGCTTCTTGTGCCCCCCCAGCCTCCTCGCTGGTGGGGTGGGGTGAGAGGCAGAAAAGGCCTTGACTGTGTGTAAGCACTGCTCAGCAATAACGAAAACACCCCTGTGTTATCAACACTGTTTCCAGCACAAATCCAAAACATAGCCCCATACTAGCTACTATAACGAAAATTAACTCTATCCCAGCCAAAACCAGCACACACCTGAAAACCAACGGTCTGAGTTCTCATGTATTCAATGTGTGAGGTGGTTCTAATCCACAGACAATTTCCTGATTCAGGAGTGGAAACTGTTTATCCTGGGTCATGTGTAAATTTTCCTGCCCCTCTGTTAGTAGATCTCAGCGATGACTATATGATTTCATTTCAGAGATGACTATATGCTATCTATAATACTCAACCACCCACTGAGCATCCACAATTGCCAAACAGATCCCAGAATATTAAAGAATCCCAAATCAGGACTAATGCGCCTTGACACATACGTATTTGAACTACAGTGGTACAACTGCGGTGTGAGCAGATGAGCTGTCTTTCACAGTGGAGGCAGCAACATCTAGGAGAGGAGCAACATTAACATGAGGGAATGGGAAACACCACAGTCATCCTAAGTTAACTGATTGCTGCTTGTGAATATACAGCCAGACACTGCCTAACCATCACTAGTAGTTGTTATATTGGAGTCGCGCTCTTGGATGCCAGTCAGAGATTAGGATCCCCATGGTCAAAGCAGACAAAAAGAGAACCTGGAGGAAGCTGTGGTCCAAGCGCGTGGTGTTGGACCACACCATAGCTGCTGCACCAAAAACTGATTTTGCAGAATGCCGCAGGCTTCCCCCACGGAAGTTCTTGGCTTTCCAAACCCCAGAATAAAGAGGGTTATTACAGTTACATTTATATTAAACAATTACAAAGAATTTCTCTATGCCACAGGCACATAAAACACTCTTCGCGTATCATAGCAGAACTTATGGAAGTACCAACACCATTTTCTGCAGTACTCTTGAACACATTATTGTAAAGATCAGAAAATTAATTTTATCCTCAAAAGGTAGGTTCTGTGATTTTAAGAATACATGGTATTCTTTGATCGCCTTCTCAAGTGAAAAATGGAATACACTATTAATTATGCGCCCTTGTCTAATGATGGCCTTTTTGTTTCCTTATGCTCTATTTTGGAGACTTATTGGCTTTTAATGCCAGCAGGATATATATATATATCAGCACCTTTTTTATATTCTTATTGTAAAATATCAAAAAGCCTTAAAAGAGCTATATCTACACATTTAATTGCAGTGATGTTCAATCTGTCCTAGAAGTGCCCCTGGGAATCACCTGAACATCAAACACTAATGCATAGTAGGGGTTGAGCTGAGCGAGAGATAAGTAACACAACAGAAGGAAGAATGTGGACTCTGCTCTTGGCTTTCACCATCTGTGACGTGATACCTGAATCTCAGCACTTCTTGCCCTTTCCCATGTGAAGACAAACATGTTAGCTTAAACCACACTTCGTGATTCAGCAATGGTTTAAAGTAACCTGCTTGGCTTCTGCTGAAACAGCCTAGCAGTGCTCATGTAAGCAGACAGCATGGCTCAGATTGACTGTGATACCTAACAGCTGAGAAAGAGAAAGAGCAAATTCCTGAAAATTCCTCCCAGTTATGAATGAACTAGATCTAGATAGAGAGAGTAAACATGGAAATACAGGCTACACACAAATGAGGAGACGCAGGGACAGAACCAGCATGTGCTAACATACCTGGTGAGAACACAATAATGACATGTTGGTCGGCACGCTGTTCAGACTGAAGAATAGATCTCGGCTGACAAAGACATGGCCACACAATCTCCAATCACTATTTACAACACTTTTTTTTTAGTTTTTGTAAGAGTCAGGAGGATGATGCATCATATCATCATTCCACACCCCTTTTACTAAAAACCTGTTATCAGACATACTCTGTAAGTAGAGAATAAAAAAGCTTTTCATAAGCAGATGACTATTCTGGTGTTAAGGTAAAAATGTGGAAGCATTAGATCTCTTTCTCTATGAGAAGGGAAGGTTGGAAACAATTACCAATATAAGGACTCAACTGAAATCAAGTTATATCCAAACACCTAGCAGTTTTCAGAGCAGAAAATATTATCAGATAAAGATTACTATAATTCACCAGAGGTTTGGAAACCTTTTCTTATGAAAAGGAAATTGTTTATATGCAATTAAGATCTTCAGACACATGAGCAGAGCTGTAAAATTTTGTTCCAGAAGGTCAGCAACATCATGAATTCAATTAATCCTCTCAAACTATTCCTACATTATTAGAAAGCTATTCTTAACAATGAGGAAAGTGTGATACCATCAGAGTCAGTAATAGAAAATATTAGCTTTCTGGTGAGTTTTCTTCATTGTTGCTATATAATATACAAAATTTCTACAAATTTTTTCTGCAGCCTTGAAATTATTGCTCTCAAGTCCTTTCCTCCACTTCCAGTTTAAGCTAAGGTATACTTTTTAAAGTACTTACACTTATCAGTACTAAATTTCACTAAAATGCATCTGTCTGGTCTTTTCCCTTTTCTTGCAGTTTGTTTTCAAGGTATGGCTTTAGACTTGCTTTATCATTAGCACAGGAAAATGACTAACAGAACATGCATTAACTCACTTAACCTTAGGTGACTGAATTTATTGTACTCGTACAGAACCTGTACTGGAGTGTTTTCAGCTTTGAGCTCATCTGGTTGCTTGCTGCTGGTGTGTGTATTTCACTCGTGCACCTTGAACATTCTTCCCCCACTAAGAGAAATCACGCACCACACTTCGTAGCCAGCAAATAAGGGAGTACTCAGAATAACATAATTGTAATTTCACAGCATAGATTTTAAGTCTTGTTTGAAATGGAGGCAGTGCACACTTAATACTCCCAGAGAGTTATAACACAATAACACAATGTCTCTCAAAAAATCCTCCGCTCTTTTAATTTTTAGCTGGCATGCATTAGTAAATAAGTCAGAATGCTTCTGCCTTTTCTTCACTGAGATGCATACAAAATGCATACTCTGCCTGCCAATATTGTAAAGTGATTTTCATTGTGTGTTTTATGGAACTGTTAGATATGTTGGATGAAATCATGGTCTCCTTTGAAGTTAAGGAGAGCATTACTGTTGACTTAATGAGACCGAGATTTCTTTTATGTTCAAAGTTAGGCAATGTTTTTCACTTTCTTTTTTATTAAAGCATACCTCAGAAAGTTAAAAAGTAAATCAGTACTTTCAGTGTTGTATCCACTACATCTAAAAGCCTAAAAATGTCAGTAATTCAAAAATCCCCATAAATGGTTTTGAATGCCAGACACAAAGTTAGATAGAATTTGTATGAAGTCAGAAATATATTAAACAAAGTGCTTCTTATTGGCACCAAGTCTGAGTTGGATTAACAAACCCTTATAAAAAAGTTCTACGGAATTTATTTAAAATTACAATCTAACCTGCTTACCCCCATGAAATAAAAAAAATATAACAGGATCTGTGATAAAATATTATGCCAAAGGATTAAAAAAAGAAACAGACAAAAAGGTCTAGTTCTTTACTAAAGACTATCAGCTTTTAGATTAATTTTTAAGGAAGTCAGTTCAATGTCTGTTGACTCCTACTAGCTGCATCTCTGTTATTTATTCTGTATAGCATTTCCATAGGGTATATGAAATCATACATATGAGCTATAAGAAATATCCCATACTGAGTTGTAGCTGTTGGTAACTAGAATTTATAAATACCTCACATGTAAGGGTAGCATTTCTGAAGAAATTACTTCACATTTCAGGATATTTTAGTGGGTCTTTGTGCTATGAACATGTTAGGCACATTCAGAGGTCATTCTTCAACAGCTGTTTTCGGGAATGGAAGTTGAAAAGCATTTCTTTAAGTACAAGTTTATCTATTTTTAAGAGATAGGAGTATGTGGACACTGTCAGTTCAGACCCAAATCCTAAAGAAACATCGATTAAGCATTTTTTGATGGAAAACCAGGATTAAGTAGGTTAATGTCCTTCACATTTCTTATTGTGTTTTAGTATGTGGAAGACAAGGTCATGGCTGATGTTAAAATAATCACACAAGGCTGGAAGATGGTAGAACAAATATTTGACACTTCAATACAATGCTTTTCCTCATTATTAAATGGGTATTACAAAAGCATGTAGAAATCTAGCAATCTGATGCTTGGTAAGAAAAATCTACAATAGCTAATCTGAGAGCTCTGAATGCTTAAAATGCCTACTGACGTCTAGCAAACCCATCACCATAGTCAGGACACCTTGGCCAATTGTTTCTCCAGAGGCAGACTTTCCTGAGCGGATGGCTGCTTATAACCAGCCAATAACCAGCCATTACTAGGATGGAGAATTTGTGCCTGAGTGCTTTTGGAGCTCTTTCTGTCAGATAGCCCATGTTCAAAGGATCAACCAGTATTCTCAGTTCAGATTAATTTTAGATAAAACATAATAAACAAGGAATGTCTCCAAGAAAGAGCAGAAATGTAAGTCTAAATCCCTCAAGTCTCCATCTTGTATTGCCTCAGAGTACTAAAGATAGAAAAATATTTAAGTTCTTGTGTTACCCAAAAATCAAAATGCTAAAAAAGATCAAAATTACATTATATTATAAATACACAAAAAATGAATTTAAAATGTTAATTAAACATGCACCAAACACTCAGTCTTTGCTTTTACTTTACATCACATCACTTTCCCCCATTTTTAATGTGTCTTGTCTATTTACGCTGTGAATTACACAGAACAGAAATGCAGAAATGCTCACTTATATATGTATAATGTATAATAAAGACACATCTCACTTATGGAGAGAGAATTAAATGGAATCCTACACCCAGATCAGAGCTACAGCTTATGACTTTAGAGTTGCAGCTATGGATAAGCAAAAAAGGGGGCAATGGACTTCAGCTTTCCTCCCACACAGGTTTTGGCACCTGTACAGGGTTTTCAATATATGGCCACTCCACTGAGTTAAAGAATTCTGCTTCATTTCTTTTTGGACCTTGCAAACCAATATATATGTTTCTTTCCTTTTTTCTTTTGCTTTTCCTTCCCTGAAACCAAGTCTTTCTAGTTTAATTTTTTTGAGTCATCTCATGAATTTTGTTTCTGTATTTAAAATACGAATTGAACATTTTTAAACAGTTTGTTTTCTTAAACAAGTACCTGTGAGAACCCTGGAGCCATGTACTGTATTATAGGTAACCAGAATAATAACGTAATGACTTCCAAACAGCGTTCAAGTTGCTTTACTTATTCTAATAAGAAAGAACAAAAGATTTTTAAAAGCAGGATGTGTCTGACGTTATCAAGGTCCCTTACATGGAGTTACAGAGAATGGGAACAGGTACAATCAATTTATCATGAAAGAATCTCACTCTGCAGTATACAGAGTATGGAGAATTTGTTCAGTATGCAGCAGTATAATGAAGCAGTGAGAGACAGAGATTATGCTTTCAGTTTTATTCATATTATGCATAAGAATTCAGAATTCGTTCTTTGGAGGATAAGCATCCTAAATCACCTGTAAAACATTTGCCTTATCTTTCAACATTAAAGCACTAGTGGAAGTACTGCTGAGTTCTAAGAAAAAATTAACAAGCTTAGGAAATCAGTTTAACGTGCTGCAAGTCTTCCAGTGAAATGTTAACTTTTTATACACAGAAGTGCTTGTGAGCACTTAGGCCTAGAAAAGCAAACCCACCTCCCCCTCCTTACACCAAATTTTTTTTTTATTTTTTTGAACTGAGTAGAAGAAAATGCAACTATATATACTTCTGACAGCTCAAATGATACATAAATATAAGGGCTGACAAGGGTTGGTTTGTCATTGTAGTTCACTTCGATCAACTCTACATGGTTCTGTAGGACAATGAAATTCAATGCACTTATAATTTCCAAAAAAGTGAGCTCAGATTCTTTTAAAAGCATTTCTATGTGAAAACGGATCATTTACATGCCAAAAGCACTTTTAATGTGACATATTTAGCACATGTATTATTGAGAACGAAAGCTGCTTGAACTTAGTGAATTTTAAAGTCTATAAAATGGCACCCTGCTGAGCAGAAAGGTAGCTGTTCAGTGAATTTCCCAGTTATGTGATTATTTTGAATAATAGACTTCTACATA
Organism: Mycteria americana; assembly: GCF_035582795.1. NCBI lineage: Eukaryota > Metazoa > Chordata > Aves > Ciconiiformes > Ciconiidae > Mycteria > Mycteria americana. The sequence goes on from NC_134369.1 coordinate 39,263,667, forward strand.
ACTTTTTACGAAATTAAAGGTATGACATTTGCTTTAGTTCAGTCCTGTAAATTGCACTTTAGAACATAAAGAATGGGCTGATCTATGAATTTGTTGTTCCTCCAAGCAATTTTGCTGATTTTTTAAAGAACAGTTTTATGTTTCATCTATTGAGTAACACATCAAACAGTTATCTTAGTAGATTTAATGAGCATTCATGTATAACTTAACACATATGAGGAACAGCCAGGAACCTCAAAAATAAAAGTATTGTGTATTACCTTGGTTGTCGGGGACTCACCCAGACCCTGATGCAAGATGATGACTAGTTTGATGAAAAGTCCTAACACTTACAAAGCTTAATTAAGAGAAGCATCTGGAAGTAGAGACACATAACAAATTCATTTAGTTTGGATCAGGTTCTCTTTGACTTGATTAAATATACCGTACACTTAACTGTCATGGAATTACGCAGTGCTACCTGCTCACAGACAAAGAGAAACCAGCAGGAGAATAAGCTGTATCCTGGATATTTTTTTTTTTTGCTATCAGGAACAACATAAAGCCCTTGAAAATATAAAATACACAACAGAAAGCCTCCATGTGTGATACATATATACATAAGCATTATTTTTTTCTGATTAGGCTTTGGACAAAGGGCAAAGGTTGCAATTTTTGCACGAGCTACCTTCAGTTGAAAAATATCCTCCATAACAATGATGCTGTATCTGCTCGCATTGCTGTCATGTTGGCCACTGATAAGACTTCACCTGGCACCAATGAGCTACATTACTTTTATCACCAGAGTCCAAAAAGGTTCATCATGACTACCTATAGCATGGGACAGCACATGGCCCCAGTTAAAGCTAAAGAGTGAACAAACCATTTGCAGTTAGGTGTAGGCTTAAGCGCTTTGTGGAATTCGGGTCTATAAAACAGAATTCAGAGGATGAAATAAGCATTGGGAAAGATTTTCAGGACACTTTCTGATTGTAACTTTTTTGTTCACACTACGTATATAGCAATTCATAAATAAGGTGCTTGCAAAGAGTACAAGATAATCCTTTCTTTCAGGGATGACTGTTCTTTTAACCTAAACACCAATACCAAACAAACACACACCATAAATTGACTCTACTTGGAGAGATTAAGGCAGAGAGCAAGTCTCCTGTGATTTGTAAAAACCCCTGCCCTCAACATCGAAAAACCTCCTCTACCAACACAAACACAGCGTGTAAATATTTCTAGCACTTTTAAACAACTGGTGAGCTAGGAAAAAGAACAGTAAGACTATCTTGAAAAAGAACATTCAAATACTCATGTCCCCACACCCCTTTTTTAATTAAACAGGATGCTTTCAGAAAAGATATTCAGAGGTGTAAGATCAAAATGACAACATTCGATATTACACATGACACATTATCCTTAACTCGATCACCTCCTGCTCTTCTACGTTTCATTCCCTTATTGATGGGACTGAAGAATTATATTTTCTTTTGACTTCAAATCTGATGTAAAACCAGAATGCTATGACAAATACAACAGAAAACTAGAAATTAAGATTCAGGGGCCAAATGAACCGAACAGTTTATCACAAAGGGATTGAAACTCTCTGCTAGGTATGGAAACTGCCTGAAAATTTCAGGGAATTCAGGGCTCCTGATGATAGACTGCAGTCTGTTGGTTAATGTGCCCCTGGAAAGGGCAAAGGGCTTAAATGGTGGATGGGTTAGGTCGCTTCCTGAATACATATCCACAGGATTGTAGATGTTTTGCCAAATGTATGTATATTTTCCTTTAGTTCATAGCCCGGAATGATGCATTACAAATTAAATAAAATGAATACATTAATTGCAAAAAATCTTGCTTCCTTGACTTATTTTCAAAAGTGTCATTTAACAAAAAAATTACTAGATTTGCAAAACATAGTAAATGTGGCAGTCAAGCAAAAGTAAGAGCTTAAAACGGTTCCCTGTTCACTTCTGAAATGTAATGTTTTGAAGGCCTGCTCAGATCACTCCCTATTCTTCATATCCTGTAGTAATCCAACAGTTACTAATCTAGACAAATGTATGTTAGTGGGGGGAAAGAAAGGTTGCTTTTAGCAGACATGCGGCAAGGTTTTAATTTGTAGCTGATAATTTGCTACTGGAAGCTTACCCTGATTAGTCTTCTTATGGCACTAACAGTTTTTGAGGTAGTGTGAATTACCTACTGTGTATGTTTTTACCACCCATTCAGGGATGAAAATGAGTTACAATCTAGGCCTCAATTAAAGCTTGAAATAAGAAAACCTAAAACTTCTTTTATGTCCTCACTTCTAAAGAATAGAATTAGTTGCTTCTGATAGTATTGGAATTGTAATTCACACTCCTGGAAATCCAGCAATGGATCTTTCAACCCTTTTCAATGAAGCACATTTCAGCTGTTACCCAATTATGCTGCCTTTGCTCCAAGTCAAATCATCATCCAACAGCTGAGAATTGAAACAGACTCCATTTGTGAATATGAATGGTGTATTTATCTGGTAATGCAGAATGTTTTTAAGTGTTACTCTAGCTGTCGTGTAGAAATTAGGATGTTATTGCTTGTTCTATTAATTCTCATTTCTGGGAAACTGATTTGTAGGTTGGTTTCATCAGAGCGATATGGTAGGCTTTTCTATCAGCATTATATGCAAACCATGCCATAGGCATTACAATGAGCAATGTATTGCCCATAATCTAAGCATCTGGCTTAAAATAAAGAACTCATCATGGGAATCATTATTTCTCAAAAGGGAATCCATATTACCCTTTTTGTACACTGGTGCTTAATAGTCCACTAATCTTAACTGATCACCTTCCCACAGAACAATAGAAACAATACGGAATTAATAAATACAAATAGCAGAAAATAATATTCCCCTTACCTAGGTTTCCCTGTTTTCTCTTAACAACGTGCAAATATTGTTAAGCTATTGTTTGGGGCATATTGCGACGAATAGCCAGATACAAGGCATCCTTCACTACTACCCAGCAACCTAATATGGCATTTTTCTCAGTCTGCCACAATAGCGTGGAATCTTATTTTAGGTTTCATTAATTTTAAGTAAGGGAAAAGTGAGAGAAATTATAATGGTAAATATCATTATAATTATTTTATTCTGTCACTATTCACAGATTCCCATAGATGATGCAAGTGTAACAATAAACAATAACACAACTAGTAGGTTGTGCTGGTTTTGGCTGGGATAGAGTTAATTTTCTTCATAGTAGCCAGCATCAGGCTACGTCTTGGATTTGTGCTGGAAACAGTGGTGACAATACAGGGATGTTTTCGTTACTGCTGAGCAGTGCTTACACAGAGTCAAGGCCTCTTCTGCCTCTCACCCCACCCCACCAGCGAGGAGGCTGGGGGGGCACAAGGAGCTGGGAGGGGACACAGCCGGGACAGCTGACCCCAGCTGATCAAAAGGCTATTCCATACCATATGGCATCATGCTCAGCATATAAAGCTGGGAGAAGAAGAAGGAAGGGGGGGACATTCAGAATGATGGCGTTTGTCTTCCCAAGTCACTGTTACACATGATGGAGCCCTGCTTTCCTGGAGATGGCTGAACACCTGCCTGCCCATGGGAAGGAGTGAATGAATTCCTTGTTTTGCTTTACTTGTGTGCATGGCTTTTGCTTTCCCTATTAAACTGTCTCTATCTCAACCCACGAGTTTCCTCACATTTACTCTTCTGATTCTCTCCCCCATCCCACCGAGGGGGAGTGAGCAAGCGGCTGTGTGGTGCTTAGTTGCCGGCTGGGGTTAAACCACGACAGTCCTTTTTGGCACCCAACATGGGGCTCAAAGGGTTCAAGATAATGACAGGTTTGATTGGAATGTGCTAGATGAAATTTATACCTGTTATTGCTGTTTAGCTATTAATTGCAGGCTCCTGTGCTTGCCATGGGGCTTGCTTGTCTTACTGTATATTAGAGTCTAGTGCTGGTTAGTGGCTGCTTTTTGCTTTTGCTGCTTGCTGTACTGCTGTACTGCTTAACATACTCTGCTGTGCCTGGGAACATTTTGATAACAGCAACGGCAATGCGCCTGGGCTGGCAGCTGGCCAGGGCATCGCTGCTGTTTCTGTGCTGCTGTACGGGACAGGATGGAACTCCAGTGTGAACTCGAGTCGAAAGGACTGTGACCTGTGGATAAGTCCATGCGGGAGCAGGACACCCTGAAGCATCTGTGGCTGTGAATAAGTCCACACCAGAGCAGGTACATCTTGAAGCATCTGTGTCCGTGGTTATGTCTGTGCTACAGCAGACATAACTCTGAAAGGATTGTGCCCAAGGATATGGGCCACAGTCCATGCTGCAGCAGGTACACCTTGAAGCATCAGTGGCTGTGCATGAGGTCATGCTGGAGCACCGCAAAGCGTGTGGCCATGGATAAGCCCACGACAGAGCAGGTACACCCCTGGAAGGACTGCAGCCATGGGTAAGGCCATGTTGGCACAGGTTTACTTCTGAAGGGACTGTGGCTGTGGGTAAGACCATGCTGGAGCAGGTATATCTCTGAAGGCATTGTGGCCCAAGGAGAAGGCCATGCTGGAACAGCTGCACCTCAAAGCAACTGTGGCTGTGGATAAGGCTATGCCACAGCAGGTATACCCCTGGAGAGACTGTGGCTCATAGATAAGGCTCCACTTGGAGCAGGTACACCCCTAAGGGACTGCAGTCTGTTAAATCGAAGCCAGAGCACAGGGAAGGAGAGAGTTCATTACAATGTTAAACCCTATAACCTGGCCCAAAGGGACCAGGGGTGGAGATTGTAATGGAAATACCTTTAAATTGTTGTAACCCAGGATATGAGTTGTATGTTATAGGAATTAGTATAGCAGGAACCACCTGAACCAATAGAGGACAAGCCTTACAAGAAGCAGTGCAGCAGCAACCCGACCTGAGCTGGCTTTGGTGTCCAGTAACTCCAAGCAACACACCACCTTTCCTGTCCTGAGTTACCACCATAAGCCCAAGTTACCACCATACCGCCCAAAGTCAGGGACTAAATGAACTCAGTGGACATTTGCAGGCATTTATGGACATTTTATGGGCATTTTATGGACATTTCACAGGGGTGGGGCATAGACTAAGAGAATGATATCTGTGTATTATATCAAAGGATGGGAAGAGGGATGATGGTTAATGAGGTTGTATTGGATAACGTGGGACCTGAGCATGATGTAAATGGTATGGAATAAGGGGTGGACGATGTGCTGGTTTTGGCTGGCGTAGAGTTAATTGTCTTTATAGTAGCTAGTTAGGGGTTATGTTTTGGATTTGTGCTGGAAACAGTGTTCATAATACAGGGGTGTTTTCGTTATTGCTGAGCAGTGCTTACACAGAGTCAAGGCCTTTTCTGCTTCTCACGCCACCCCACCAGCGAGTAGGCTGGGGGTGCACAAGAAGTTGGAGGGGACACAGCTGGGACAGCTGACCCCAACTGACCACATGGATATGCCACACCATATGATGTCAGGCACAGCATATAAAGCTGGGGGAAGAAGAAGGAAGGGGGGGATGTTCAGAGTGATGGCGTTTGTCTTCCCAAGTAACCGTTACACGTGATGGAGCCCTGCTTTCCTGGAGATGGCTGAACACCTGCCTGCCCATGGGAAGTAGTGAATGAATTCCTTGCTTTGCTTGGCTTGTGTGTATGGCTTTTGCTTTACCTATTAAACTGTCTTTATCTCAACCCACCAGTTTTCTCACTTTTTCTCACTTTCTCACTTCTCACATCAGAAGTGTACTTCTGATTCTCTCCCCCATCCCACCTGGAGGGAGTGAGCGAGCGGCTGTGTGGTGTTTAGTTGCCGGCTGGGGTTAAACCACGACAGGATAGCAACTAGGAGACAGGACATTCTTCATTAAAAAGAAAAAAAATGTGACAATCAAGGGGTGCAGGAGTCATGGGGAACATTCTGGCATACCAAAAATACAACATATTTATTGAGGTGGCTACCCTGTGAAACGAAGTGCAGTCACTGCTTCTTAGCTAATGTCAGCCACTCGAGTGAGATTAAAGCTAGTTGAAGAAGCCTATCTGTACTGAAATAAGTTTTCCTACCACTTCTGTGAATATACTGTTAAAAGTGGGGGAAGAGAAGCAACATGTAAGCAAAGCAAAGCAAAGCTACCGCACTGATGAGTGGCAACTGTCAACTTATGTGCTTGTGTTAAGGCGTTTATTTTCCCCCACAATAATTTTAAAGAACCCTACACAGATTACATAGAAACCTATTGGGTTTAATCCCTGTTAAATTAAATAAATCTTTCCCAAGGAGAAAAACTGTCCAACATGGACTTTTCTCTCTCCTCTACGTACATTATCATTTCTGCTTATTTTTCTCAGGTGTCGTGGTAAATGGACTTATTTAGACTTCCTTTGTCTTTTACCACTCATTACCCTTTCATAGCAGGTTTTGTCATGCAGTCTCTCTTCAGTTCTTTTTTTTATTGAAAAAGTGACATTTAGAATAATGAACTTAATCTAATTCCATTTTTATCATACAAAAAGCCAGATTCTCAGCTGCTATAAACTTGTGTATCCCCTCTGAGGTCAGTACATCTGATTTGTGCAACTTGAGTTTGACTTTAAGAAAGCCTACCAGGTGCAAACAGCTCTTCCAAAATCTTTAAATTCTATGGGGATTTTGTCCTAGATTCATTAGACCCCACTTTGGGCACCTAATTTAGGTGCACACATGTCCTATGTTTCCTCTAGCAACTAGCCATTATGCTGTGGAGACTCTCTCAACTGAAAGCAATGACGCTTCCAGCATGGAGTGAACCTCCATGAATTGCCCAACACCAGGAATAAATTTACACCTCTTCTGTTTGTTTTTCAAAGTTAAGGTCATAGCATTGTAGCCACCAAGCTTCTCCAAGAGGGATGGTGTTAAAAAATCCCAACTAGCTTGTAAGAATGCTGCCTCTGTCTGCTCATTGCTACAGAAATACTACGATAACACATCATCGCCACTCATCATGTGATATAGCTGCCTTATGAAATTGCCTGGACCAGAAAGCATTAAAGGGGTGTAAAAATGAGACTTGCATTGAACTATTCACTGTGTATAATCAGTGCAACACAGACGTTTATACTAGCCCTAAAGAAGCTGGTTTCTGCTACCCACTTTCTCATCTGTAGCTATTTTTTAATTTAAATGAATATCTGGTTACAGATTATTTGCAATGTATTAATTTTGACTCTTTGCAGTGTATTCTTCAGTGTGACTGGTCATCCAAGTCACCTTTTTTTTTTCTGCAGCTCCTTTTGATGACTCAAATGTTTTGGAGATAAGACTAGCAAGTTATGAACAGTGAACACCCAACAACAGGTATGCTTGTTCATACCTGCATTTTCCCCATACAAATGCAGTTATTCATGACATTCTCTCCCATTCTATGCTTCCTGTTATACTGTATTCACCACAGTAGTCCCTAAATCTGTACGAAGTGGTCTCTTCTACTTAGTATTAAGACACATGACTAACATTTGTTCCATGTTTGTTTTGCACTGCTTACAAGTGAGGAAAATTAAGTATCTTTTTAAGTAATAAAGCATTTTGCAATTTTTTCCATTTCCCAAAAATTGCAAATAAGAGGCCCTAGTACAAGTGAATTTAACAATTTTGTACGTTTTAGACTTTAATTACAACTTCAGACGCATTTAATATTCAGTCAGTTCTAATAAATGTATAAAAATAATGATGATGTATATAGGTTCCAACAGCAACAAAATCTGGAAGGTTCAAAAATAATTTTCTATTATATAAGTAGGCCTTTCCTTTTTCTATTAGGGTATAGGTAGATTTGTTTCTATAAACTTGGAAATAGAAAGTGTTGGAGAATACACTACATCTGAAAGAAAAGAATCTGTTTCTTGTATTAAAAAGGATATTCCCTGGTTTGATTAAAAACCACTACTAGAATAAAGAAAATTATAGAATATTTCTTTTAGAAAGTCATATTAATAGAAAACCAGAATGCCTCAGCTCATGATGCCCGTTCGCAAGACCATACAGAATGTACCCGCACCACCTACCTTATACCACGCACTCAAGAGATTAAGTGTCAGACTAAGTCTATAATTTTTTCTAAGTACTGCACATTGGGTCCTGCCACACATAAACTTGGTAAGTACAATAATAAGCAACTATCTTGTGCAACACAAAATCCAGTTTGTACAGTGCTTTGAAACATCAAGACATTTCAAGGTAATTTACCAGAGATATACAATAATTGAATAATACAGTCTGCAGCTCCAAGCTAATGACGGTAAGCAAAGGGAAAACAAGTGAGTCTTCTCTACTATCAAGGTAGGGAATCTTTCTGTTCCTTAATCTTTTCCTCTCCTGGGGCTGTCAATTGTGCAAAATGGCTTGAAATTATGGATTTTTTTTTCTCATGGACTACAATTTGCTCAGGGACTATTCAAGTAAACAAAGTCATTCAATTTATGATCTCGTTGCCTCTTTCCCTACTATATTTACAATGCATTTTCTGTAATTGTTACAATATTGATCAAAGAGTGTTTTTTAAATATTCTATAGAGTGGTGGTGTGGTCTATGTGTGGAAAAAGTCAGGTGATGTCAGTCCACATTTATTTTACACATAAAAAGATGTGTGCAAAATTTTTACTTTGATCAAATCATACTTTTGATCCATTTTGCATATTCTGCAAAAAAAGCAACAAAGCCTACAACCTGACAAACACCACAAGCTAAATAAAACCAGAGTTGTGGCTCTATTGAAGCCAATGAGAGATTTGCTATTTACTTCAGTGCTGCAAGCATTGTACTTTGAAAGTTATAATGTACATAGTTCCCAAACAGTATAAAGGAAATTTCTGTTGAAACAGAAGCTAAACCAACATAGACTGCTTTAAAGGCCATGTTCTGTTCTACTATATTAACACAGAAAAAAAGAGCAAAAAGGAGTGAAAATTAGTACCCAGCAAACATGGTGTTTGCGTTATGCATTTAGTACTCTGTAGGTTATCTGTGATGGATATGATTTCCTCTGTGCATTTTCCTTGATATTCCCCACAAAAACTCTCTACGGAAGCTATTTCAGCTAAAAACACTGTTAACTTCTTCATGTCTCTTCTAGTCCCTTACCAAGCAGCCCTGAAGAGAAGAACGTTTAAATTACAGCATAGCTTCCTTGATAGACATGTTAGCATTTGGAAGAGGTCCCCAAAACAGCATGGTGGAGTGAGCACTCTGTCATCTACTGTCATAGTACCAGGTATGCCTGCAGGTTTAGGGGCTTCACATGTGTTTCATCACTGCCCTAGGTGACATGACAAGCAAGTAGAGTTCTATTAACCAGAGCTTTATTAGACATGCTCAGGAGCCTGTACTCTATGCTGTGGCTCTGCAGCCTGTCCCTCAGCAGCAGACCCACCACTTTGCATTCTCCATTCAGTCCCATCTCCTCTTGAAACCTGAGGCTTTCTCTCACTCCAGTGTGGTTAGTTACTCTACAGTGGTGTTTTGGAAGTTGCATAACCGTGATTTTCCACAGCCCAGAAGCAGGCTTTTTAACTTTCTAACATGCCAAGGCATGAGACCCCATGTCACATGCGTAGGGGTAAATATGAACTGCAGCCACATGGGGAAGGATGTAAGGGATGCACCCCATCCATTCATGCAATTGTAGAAGGGCTACTACATACGAATATATGGGGGACAGTGGCTCCTAATACTGCTTCAGCCCAGGGCATGACTAAGAAACACAGCCCCTCAGTACAACACTGGCCTTTTGCTCCCTCCTGTCCAGCACCATATCCTGCACCAGGTACATGAAGCAGGCAAAGAGACACTGGAATCCTGTTTACAGTCTGTGCAATATGAGATGAAGAAGAAAGAGTAAAGGAGAGAGATTAAGACCTGGCATATCCAGTAGTAACCATTTAGTAGAGTGTATGACATACTGGTATGTCAGTGTTTGGCAGGTTATTGCACTTTACGTATTCCTACATATAGAATAACAGGGTGCAGACTGAGCAGCGAAGGATGAGGATTTTGTTCATTGATTGACTCCATTAACTACAAAGTATCTACAGCACAACCGTTGTGTAACGCTCACCAGTCTCCTCCTGCTTTATAACTGCAATGTACAGAGTAAGAATTCATGGTTACACATAATAACCAGAAAAAATATTTTCTATTTCTTAACATGTGCAACGTCTATGCATTGACAGGGTCTGTCATCGTGGAAGGTTGCATATCCAGCCTCAAACCCGAGGGATGGAAATGGACAAGCTCGGAGTAACGGCACTTACTCCAGCTCTGCCCTGCCACTGACCTCAACTTCAATCAGGGCACACCACACTTTAAAAAAGGAGCAACAGGGGTGAAGTGAAAGCAGTTCAGTTCCTCTGCTGCTACAGGTCAAGTTTGAGCAAAACTCTTTTGAGGAAAGACTGCCAATTTAGGTGAATTATGTGTGGTGGCTTTGTGATGTAGATTACTGTCCATGAGGGACTGGGTTGAAAACACTGAACTCATTGTGTATGCACATATAGATTATGTGATAAAGTTAACTATAAATTAAGAGATCTATACTGTCATAAAAACTGCCTCAATAAGACCATTAAAACAGTATAGTAGCTGCATTTTAGATTACTGGACTCTGGGTCTGACTTTGTAGTTATTTCTTATACTGAAATACTGAATTCCATTTCTGACTCTTACAATGTTTTGTAGATACAACCAGAAGCTAAGAAACAGTGCTCTACTCTAAAATGAAGCAGAGTTTTCTTTCCCTTTTAGCCAGCTGGGTCTCTTTAGCCAAGATTATTCATCAATTCTTAATAATTTTTTTTTCCTCCAATGTCAGAAAAAAATCCAAAATATGGGAGAAGGAATCCAGCTGGGTGGTTAGTTCTGATGAGCTGAAGTGAATTTGAATACCATTAAATATTTTGAGGTTCTCTTTTGGGTGAAAATAAAATTTTTAATAATTTCTCTTTGGTGTAATAAGATTTAGTACCTCAATTTCTGGCACTTTATTCCATTTAGATATTACGTGATAGTTTATTACCATAAAAGTAAGATAATGTTGAAAAATGCAGAACCAATGTATCCCTTCAAAATTTATGGACATATGTTCAAAAAAAGCCAACAAAAAAAGACGGACTCTGGAAAAGTTACAATGAAATGAGACTCCAGTACTGTGTCCTGTGGCCCTGATCGGTCTTGTGCTCAACCAACCTTTGGCAATTTCAGGAAAATTTTTAAAAGTTGTTTTAAAATACTCTGCAGTATGCAGCTTATGTCCAGTCCAAATAGGAAGACCCCAGAATAAGAGCTAAAATGAGCAATTTTATAGACAACATAGATATTCACACAGCCTACTGCAGGTATTTTGAAAGTTATATTCCCTATCCTTTTTGCCTCCTGTAACAGGTCATATGTTGAAGTGCTCTGTGGGACTTCTCGGTACTTGCCCTTACTTCTTCAGGAGACAGATGAGAAGGCTCCTCTGCATCAACACTACCTAATGGAAAGTTCAGTTGCCAGATGAGAATTCAGAAAGCCAGAGAAATGGCAACAAGGCCAGCGTACAATGGATCTTTGTACACCCCACACATGATGCAAGCTAAGGTAAGCAACAACCTGCTTTGTAACGTCACATTTATTTTAAATGGTTCTTGTAGAAACAAATAGCAACTCAAAGAATCAAAACATCTACATCACTAAACATGTTCTCCCAAGCACCTTAAGACACCATAAAAAGAACCAGGTAGATATAAAAACATATATAAACCCGGCAGTTCTTCCTTTAGTCTGCCTGATGATCTGGTTTATGGGCAACAAATTTTTCTGCCTATTCTGAAATCTGCATTTTCTTCTTAGTATTTCTGCCTTTATAGCTCTTAGGCTAATGCTGCACTGCAGAACCATCCTACTTGCAACCTCAACCACAGAAGATACAAACTGTATTAGCAGAATGTGGCTATGTTTGCTACAGATAAGATTCTCCCCTTGTCTATGGATCCACCTGTATCTTTGCCAAAAAATCTGTCAAGTCTGTCAAGTGTGGGCCAAGTGTGGGCAAACTGTCTGTGCTTCCCAGACTGATTTGAAAAGATTATTCTGCAGAACCCTACATTCCCATATCAACATTTGTTTCACCCTCTCTCTGGGGCATTCCACAGAATAATTTATGGAATGTCTTTATTTTTGTATTTGTGGATAGTGGTAAAAATCCCTATAATCTATTCATCGTCTGAACCAATGAAACTCACTTTTCCATGGATTTCTCTAGTGTTGACTCTGCTGTCAAAGAAAGTGCATACCCCAACTGCATTGGGACCACTATATGAGCATCTCTCCCAGATGGGTTTTCTGGTGTCTTTCAAGGTGTGAATGATCAGACCAGCCTGCTTCACTTGGGACCTCAAACACATTTTTTTACTTTATTTGGTATCCTATCCAATAACTACTGTCTATAAAATTCAGTGGAAATCAGGAACTCGTTTTAGAAGTGATTAGCAGAGGACACAGATAGAAAGACGAAAAATGGAGACAAGTACCCCTGTTTTCAAAAGAAAACCAGGCTTGAGAAGTTTTCATAATTGTTACAAACATTAAGAACAGATATTAGACCACTGACATATACATAGTAATCCAAACAAGCTTTGTCCAGTAAACTTGGTTTAGGGCAGGGTAAGCTATGCAGTTAAGTGAACTAAGAACTGACGAGCTGACAGGTCCCACAGGCAGTTTTCAGTGAAGAATTACCACCAAATGAGGGTGTTTCTATTGTGTGAAACTGGCATTGGCCTTGACCCTATTTAAAATTCGCATCTGCCATATGGCAGTAAATAAAGAAGCAAGGCTGATAAAATTGGCAGGTAACACAGAGATCAGGAAAGCCACAGTTAGCAGTCAAGACAGCATAGTATGCTGGCTCCCTCCATGCAAAATATCAACATAACTAAATGCAAAGCTATACACTGAAGAACAAGAAATGAATATTCAGAACAAGAAACTGACTGCATGCTGGAGAACAGTGGCTGAATGGGACTGGAGGTTACAACAGAAAAGTATCTTAACGTGAGCTTCCTGGGTATGTGGAACGGTTTCCAAGGTGAGTGGCTGGTCAGTTCCTTAGTCCTCCCAGGGACCCAACTTCAACAGGCCACATCACCACATGTGATGGTGGAGCATGTGTTGTACCTGGAATGGTTCAGGCTCTCAGCTCAACCCAGCTACCTACACTGAAGCTGATAAAGGAAATAGCACCATAATTGAATTTCTGTGCATAATTTTACATGAGAGAATGAGCAAAGGGACTTAGTGGCAGAATAAATTAGTACAGCATCCATTCATTGTTTAAGAAATACTGCAATACAAATCCTTGCTCAGGTCACATTGAAACTGAGTTTTGATGTCTCTTTTTAGTTCTTATTTTTCCATATGAAAGGCCCAGGATACGAACAGCAATGGTATCACAGGTCACAAGCTACATACTTTTCAGGTATCCATCTTCTTGCAATGCCTGTCTATAACAAATCCTACAGTTTTCATAAACAGCACATTGAGATGTAGTATTTGTTAAACGACAGTGAAGAAAACTCTAAACAGCTAAACCTGAGGGAAATATGTCATGTTAATAGCAAGCATATTTTTCATCACTCCCTCGAACAAAAATTTTTCAAAAAAATAAATTAGTGACTTCTTCAAATTTATTTTCTTCCCCAGATAATATGAAAACTATAACATGACACTGTACCAATGTGCAAACTAAGCATATTCTTAAGAAACCAGGGTCAGCTCCTAGAGCCAGGCTGCACGCTGCCCCACGGGACCTTCTGTCCGCACCTGGCAACTTCTAGTCGGAAGCATCTGGCATCGGTCTGCATGACTAAAGGCATTTTAAGGACTCACATGAATAGACAACGGTAAGATCAACTCTGGTATACGGAAACTCCTCAAAAAGCATTTTGCTGCCTTTGAAGTATTTTAGAGGCCTGCAGGGGTTAGGAGCACAGTAACCACTACCGAGTGCTCTCCACCATGGTGCTGAGTAGCCAGCTCCCAAGTGGGAGTATTAGACTGGACGAAAAATAAATAAGTGCATTGACTGGGAAAACAGAAAGGTAAGTTAATCTGTTGCCCAGGGAACCAGGCAGGTGGCACAAAGATGTCTGGCAACTGCTTCTAGTCGGGATTAACATCTAAAAGGAGGCTTTTCTGTGGGTCCACAGACCAAGCCCTGTCACATCATTGGATGGTGATGTAAAACATACAGTGAATCATGTTCCCTACTGAACAGTGCTTGAGCAGATGCAGGACCAGATTCACTCAAATAAAAAACTGCAGAAGTAAGAAAATTGATAAATGTGTGATTTTTTTTTTTTATATGCAAGCATAAGCACCCATCTATTTCACACACTCTTTAAAGCTCACAGAAACATACTAAAAATTATGTAGTATTTTTTCTGCCATACACCTGTGCTATAGCCATGCCCATCAGTTTCCTTGAAGTAACTGTTATTTTTACAGTAGCAGTATTAGTGTATTTTAACTGTGAAAGGCTTTTGCATTAAAAAAAAAAGTTGGTTATGTTGTGATAAGTATTTCCTTTTAGATTTAGAGATTTGTATTGGACATTCAACACATACAGTATTCAAAAAGGAGCTAAGGCTGTATTTTGTAATAAAGCTAAGAAGGGAAAGAGGGAATACAATAAACCAGAAACTTGTAACATGCTTCTCTGAGAGGGAAATTGGGTTTATGTATTAAGACAGGCTTATAAATATGATTAAATTAAATTTAGCATAAACATGTATCATTTATCCAAAATACTGCAACATAATTGTAAGAATAGAGAAAAAAAATTTGAAATACATCAATGTAGCTTGCTCTCTTTCTTTATAGGTTGATATTAATGACTTAAAGTACACAAATATGAAATTTATACAATAATTGCCACATTTCCTTATCTGTTCTTTCAAAGGCAATTTCATTTTTAGATTAATTGTTTTAAACAGCTTTTATAGCAGCACAACCACAGACTACTGCCATTTGTCTGATGGAAACACCCCACTGTCACAACTCTCTGAACCATAAGGCCAAAGCCACGTGAATGTTGTAATTTCAGAGTAGCAGGCCAGACATACGCTTTTATACAATCGGAGTGTAATGGGTTCTGTGTGATCTGAGACAACACCAGGTTAGTTGGAAACAGTACCTAAAAGCTTGGAGATACTGAACACAGAAATACATTGCGCTAGAGATTTGGAAAAGTATATCTGTATGTAAATTTTTTTGCTACTTTTCTCCTGACAGTAACAGCAACCACATGCCTGTTGCAAATAAAAATAATGACAGGATACAGAATCTCTGTGTCCGCTTGCTTTCCTCAAGACAACAAGTTATATCATAAGGGCGTACTGTGGCCTGCAAAAGAAGGGAAATAGTTCAAAGGCTAAATTCAGCTGAAAGGGAGGCTAAAGGTCTGTGCGCAATTGCTCCCTGACATTTCTGTATGTAATTACCATCCGTCTATTTTAGACTGACACCTATCTCACTGGTTTTGCATTCAGTCACCCCATTTGCATGTACACTTATGGTAATTGCAAGTGTAAATATAGTGGGGAAATTGACCTCAGGCCTTGATTATTTTTTTTAAATGTGGTCCATATTTATAAGAGCACAGTTAGATTTACCACTCCAAAATTCTGCTCCTCATAAATATCAGTATATGTCAGGGTTATTATTTGGTTTCCAAATACTCAGAAGTGAAGGAAAGGAGATGGGGAGAACAGCTGTAAGTAAGAATAAAGACATGTTTGAAGGAGCAGGCAGAGCTTAGGATAAGAAATAGAGTGACAATATTGTGATTTACAGATCAAACATTCCAGCCAGAAGCTGTGTAGGAAAGCAAGATACAGCACTGTTCCAAATAACAGGATAGGTCTTCAGCTGATGCAATTCAGCAAAGCTCCACTGGAAACAATGAAGCTACACTGATTTACACTGGCTTGAGATCTTGCTCAATATGTTTATAGCTTAATGGCTCAATATTAATCTAAAAATCAGAAAAATAACAACTTGTCATTTATTTAACCCCAGCATGATGGAAGGTTAAACTAAATACAGAAAGCCCATAACAAATAGCAGGGACATTCTAAGGTCACCAAATGAAGGCTGTCGTTTTTGTATTCAGGCCAATGATAAAAGAGTTTTTAAATGTTTGGACATTCAATCTATGTAGTGCCACAACCTGAACATACCCCTTTGCCAAACACAGGCTCACTAAATCCTCTTGGAATGTTGTTTACCTCTGAATAAATCAAATTTGACAGAGTAGGTTAACTTTACAGATTCATTTTTCAATCACAAGTGATTGATATTTTTCACAGAAAGCAAGCTACAAAATTCTTACTGCATTACTGACTATTGGAAGTCATATTGTTCTGGGTGTCATATGGAAATCCAAGCCATTTTTCAAGTACTTTATTTCACAGTCATCCACCCTCTCTGTGAGAACACAGCAGTGAGGGTACCTCAAACGAGGATCACCCAGCAGAGATAGTTTATCAATTATTTTAAGTCAGTATCTGTCTCCTAGAGGCTGAACATGCTGTACTGTGCGTTTTTCAGCACTGGTCCAGTGCTAAAATCCTAAATCCATTATCTAGGCTTATGTCACACAACAATATAGAACAGGCTACTGAAAGAAACTAAATGAAAGCTGAGCTACAGGAAGGTTTATTGTTAGCTGATTAAAAACAAATTGTAACAGAAAATAGGAAGGGAAGCTAGAATCAATTTCTATCATTTGATTAAAAAAAATCTTTCGTGGAAAGGCCAGAAATAAAAAAACCCTTAATTTAAAAATTTGTATGTATTTTTTATTCCTTTAATTAAAAAATAAATATGCACGTAAAATCTTCTGATGCCAACAACAATATTCATACATTGCATTACTTGTTTGTCCAACTGAATATGCTATTTTGGTTAGTAGCTGTTTAATTATTATACGTAATACTGCTTGAGGCTATCTGATATGAGTGTCTACGGAAAAATGATTGTAATTCACTTTTATTATTATAATGACCTTGGTCTATGACAGGACTGAATTAAATACCAGTGAGAATTTACACAATTCACTGTGCTCAGGTTTATGCCACTTAACATTCAGTGTTTAACTGGAGCACCTAAGTTAGGTGGATGGATTTAGATGCACATTTATCCCGAGGCTCTCTATACTGTCAATGAAGACTGATAGGCACTGCCAAAAGGCAATTCAGATCTCAGATGAATGGAATTACCCTTTGGGGTGCCTGCCGCCTCCATTTTCCATAGAGGGAGCATAGGGTAAGTGTGCTTCTACACTCAGTGCTTCAACTGAATGCTTAACAGTTACCTTGGGATGTATATTATACATACATTCTGGGGAAACACACATCCTTGAACTGTTAATATTTAATTTTATAATATTATGTTAGAAAACTAATATTTCCTGACCACAAAGACAACAACAAGTTGACCAAAAAAAAAATCCATTGTCCAAATCACAGCTTTGCACTGAATTTTCTTGGTGTTTCATTACAATACAGTCTATAAGTGCTTGCAAATCTACTGTTTCTCAAACAACATCAGCTGATTTCTACAGTCTTACATTTCCAGGCATTAATCAATTTAACTTTTATTCTTTTTCAATGTCATCTAAAGGTATTGTCATAATAGTCCCAGATACCTTCATTACAGTTGGGCAAATAGCTTATTTGAGAACTTTACTTACTTTTCCTATTCATACATTACAAACAGGCTACTAAGCAACTTATTTTGGGGATCTGCCCGAGGGGGTGGGCAGGACTGATAAATATTGAGCACTCAGAAGTTGTTCTTCATTCTGTGCAGCTAGGGTGTGCATTTGTTTCTTTAGATTCTAGGTGTAAATCCCACTGATATTAACTGTATCTGCCCTGACTTGCTGAGTAACCCTCTCTCCCTGAGTAACCTATCGGTTGTTGGTTAAACAGTTAAACCGAACCAAGACATTTACCCCCCAGTGTGCATGTTGTAACCACTGCACGACTGCATTAAGAAGTGCCATCTCCCCATTCTTGCCAATTTTAAAGGGAAAACAATCCCCGTTTACTTCTTTCAAAGTGGAGGCCTGGGCACGTAGCTACAGGAGGGGGTACAGTGATGTGGGTCTCAAATGAAGGAAGTGCCACTCTTAGCCTTGAAAAGGCAGTCTAAGGAGTGTGACTTCAGCCTAGCCCCAGCCACTGCTGGACTGAATGTGCTTGTTCAAGGTTTTTGTCCATTCTGGTTGCACATTTTTTTTGAGACTCTCATCTGAGACCTCTTGCAGCACCTCTTAGGCACCTCAGTTCCACAATCTTCTAGGTTAAGCACTGGAACCAAGAACTTGAGTTTGGTATCACAGCTCCTAAATTCCTTTTTTTGTACTGAGCATGAATGAGACTATCAGGATCAGGATTAGAAAATCAGTGGGACATTGACTGCTGGTGGCTGGGAAAGCACATTACAGAAACACTGCTATGTTCACCTTTCTCTTAGCATCCCCTCTGGACACCTCTGCCACTGGCTACCAACAGAGAACAGGTTGTGGACCCAGTGTCTGTGCCTGCGTTAGCAAGTAGAGTGATCAAGGAAGAATGGATCTTTGGAGCAGAACAGTCTGTGCCAAGGATCCCCTATATACACTAAATGTGTATCAGGTGAGTTTACATCAGCTATCTCTAGCCTGCACCCTTGGACTTACTGCTCATTAGTAATCCCAGGGCACTGGGAGCACTTAGAGAGCACATCTTTTTTAGCATTCACCTTAAAAAAGTCCAGCTGGCAGACTCAGAAACCATGCCAAGATGTGAGCCAAAGCATGATAACTGGAGACTACTGGGATATTCACATGCTCCTTATCCAAAACAAAACACTAATGTAGACACAGCCAGTGTGACTACTTTTGTTTTCTGAGAGGCTGGTGTCCTACAACATATAGATAATTTTGCCTTTTTACTTTCAATATTGGAATTGCTGTTATACTAGGAGATTATCAGTTAATGCAGTTTTCATAGATGAAATACAAAGTTTTAAAGATCTGACAATATCCAGGACATTTTTTTTTTAATACTTGTAGAAAAGAAGAAAAATGAAGAGCATCTTCTTGTGAGAGTTTTTTTTTAAACCATTATGGTTACTGCTTTATGCAGTAAATTTATGAACCTATAGTTCAAGAGCCCTCTCTCCATTTCAAACACCATATACATTCCTATATCCTGATAATACAGAAAGACTATTTGGTACTCTCTTGCTTTTCCAGAAAGATTGCCTGCAGAGTTCTTTCTGAGGAATGGCCTAAAAGGAGGAGGTAGGGGTGTCCTAGACAGGGAGTATAAAATGAAAACAGAGAAAGATGTTTTAAGCACAGTGTATATATTTAGTAATAAAAGAAAAACAAATAACTAAGAACCCTCTTTTCCACTTTGGAATCCAAAATCATCAATCTGTATTATCATTCAATCAGTGCTACAAAAACAAATTCATTCTAGCACATAGTGAATTTTAATGGCCAAGCAAAGAAACTTTGAAAAATGAGCAGTTTCTAATGAGACCACCTTAAGCAAAGCATAAAGGACATTGCTGCTGAACAGATATTGGGCCTCAAACAGGAATTTTGTTCCATTTAACCCCGACATGTCCTACAATTGCAGGCTTACCATGAACAGAGAAGAATGCAACTGCAAAACAATCAGATATTGTTTCAAAATTTGGATTTCAAAATCTGCCACAAAATATTTTAGGGCACACAGTTCACATCTGACACTTTGGAGGCCAATGCTTGCTAACCAAAGCTATTTTCGTCTTGAACATCCAGTTAGGATTTTCAGCACTGCTGTTTTAGACACATTAATCCAGTGTTCAACAAAGGCTGAAAAGAAAAGCCTTCCCTCTGGTTTTATTTGTATGGAAGGGCAAGGCAACAAATAAGCAAGCAGAGCAAAACTCTCAACATTACATACTAGTTCTAGCCCCCATGGTTCTTAACTGGATCTGTAGTTGGAGAGTTGGATAGACATTTTTTCCGATTTTAACAGTTCTCCCCACTAGTACACTACAGGAAGAATCCAATACTTTCCAAGGACTTGAATGGAAAGAAAGGCAAAAAAGAAAGAAAAACAAGGAGGAAAAGACCACCAAGTTCCAAATACCAGTAAGACAGTATCCATTATACCCATGTAGGGTGTGGGAGTTGCTGGTTCAAGCTCTCGATTAACCTTAGGCTCCCATTTTCTAGATTAGTTCTTTAACTACCCAGAGTAGGACAAAGCTTTTCCAATTAGCTCGATTTTGTAAAAAATTAAAGATTCATTATACTGTTGCACCTATATAGAACGTAGGTGACCTAGTCAGATTAATTAAGCAGAAGGTCTTTAATTTAGGTCTTCCATCTACCAGAGATATCACATAACAAGCAGGCAAGTGTTTGCTACACTGGGAGTTGTTCTAACCTTGCACATTTTTTTTTTAAGTCTATTGTAAGGCTCTAATATTAGCAGCTATCATCTTCTATCTAGTAGCCTTACTTTTCCCATATAATTTTTTTAGTAAAAGTTGCCATTATCTGTTAACTCCCTTAATTTAATAGCCAGAGCTTTACTGTGCAAGCAACTGCTGAAATTACTATACTTCATAGAAATTTCCCTCTGTCTGAGCTGCCTTCAGAATAGAGGTGCTGG
The DNA here is from genome assembly GCF_035582795.1 of Mycteria americana. Classification (NCBI taxonomy): domain Eukaryota; kingdom Metazoa; phylum Chordata; class Aves; order Ciconiiformes; family Ciconiidae; genus Mycteria; species Mycteria americana. The sequence continues at coordinate 39,284,419 of NC_134369.1, forward strand.
AGAAAATTATTAACAACTGGAGTTACTAATGAGCAGAAGAGTTAGCTGTTACGACCCATCCATGAATAAACAGTAAACAGGAACCTTTAGTGCAAAGTCCAGAGTTTAATAGACGCACAGTCATTAAGTCCAGCCTGCTCTGACTTCTACCTAGCATAGGCCACACAACCACACCCAGTAATTCATACAACACCTGGTAAGGAATCCACCCTTATTTTTGCTCAAGATTTCCGAAATGGTTATTTAACCATCCATCCATCTATTCATCCAGCTTTCTGCCTATTTAATAACCTTCTGCCTATTAGTAACTTTCCTTCTCACTCCCTCCCTCTCCCCCACCCTAAACAGCTGCAGTATGTAACGTACACTATCATTTTCCTATAAAATTTTTCCTACAAATTATCATAATGAAAATAGTGTTATCTATTTTATCTTCTATTTACAATAATCATACAAAATAATGATTGTCTTTTGCTCTACTGGAAGGACTTTAAATATTTGGATACATTCAAAATTTAATCTAGGGTCACAATATCCTCATTCCTGTGAGGAAGTCAGCTGTTGTTGAGCAAATGATAAGCAGGACTGATCTGGTGACACAAAGCTTTTCAGCCCTACTGAAGCCTTGGCAACAGTCTCATTACCCTCAATGTCAATGTAGCCAGGATTTCACCCCTGACGTTAATCTGAAATTTCCTTCAACAGTTGAATCACTTTGATTGTGAAACAAAAAGGAATTCATAATAAAGTGACTTGTCTCATAAGATTTCCCATACTTACTGTTTCTAGATAGAAAGCAAACACCAATGAGATAAAAGATAATGACAAAAGATAATGACTGAGTGGTGCCCAGTGACAGGACCAGAGGCAATGGGCACAAAATGAAACACAGGAGATTCCTCCTGAACATCAGGAAACACTTTTTTACTGTGAGAGTGACTGAGCACTGGCAGAGGTTGCCCAGGGAGGTTGTGGATGTATCTCCATCCTTGGAGATATTCAAAAGCCATCTGGACATGGTCCTGGGTAACCAGCTCCAGGTGGCCCAGCTTGAGCACGGCGGTTGGACCAAATGACCTCCAGAGGTCCCTTCCAACCTAGCCACTCTGTGATTCTGTAACACTTGCCCAACGGATTTAGACTACTTGGCCCAAGTAAATGCTATTATTACTTTCTTACCAACTACTACCAATCAAATTTTTACCTTGACCTTGCAAAGAAAAGGTGCCTGCAATACCTCTACAGAAGCAGATTCATAAAGCAGGGTAATCACAGCCCCCTGCAGTACCTCCTAAGATGTCAGCCAGCAATGGCTATTGCCCTCTAATCCAATTCATAAAAGAGTATTTCCAAAAGATATCATAATTCCATGCATTTGCACAAGTTTCCTGTAGGACAGCTTTCCAGTGACCTTAGCCAGAAGCTGTAATTATTCATTACATAAAGGCCCCTTTTCAGTGCTCAAGAAAGTGAGGAGCAGCTTCGTACCATCTAGATGACAGTTCAAGATGAGCAATATTAACTTTAAATAGCAAATTAATCTTTTTATAGACCATGCTTAATCCTTGGGCAGAACCTTACAGTTATTAGCACCACCTGGTGCAATATGCATAAAATTCGCTGCCACTGTTGAGACAGACCAAAGCTTATGCTAGATTTCAATTCCACTTAAAGTTTCAAATAAGGATTTAAATGGGATTTTGGGATGTGGAGTGAAAGGGGTGGCTAAGCTAGTCATTTGCCAGGGTGGTGCACTTGCTGTGAACTCATTGTGTGGTTTCTAGACCTAAATATGCAAAGTAATAGAATATGCCTTTTATTAATTATATAAATAAATACTGAAATTTTAAATATAACTTTAATGTAGATTATAAAATATATTTAAAAAAACAATAAAAAGAACAATGTCTTATCAGGTCATCTGTCTTATATGCCTTTGCTGAACCACATGAAACTCAGCTACAAATACTTCAACATTTTTTGCCAGACACTACAATGATGAGAATAAAAAAAAAAATACAAAGAGCAAAGCTTTTTCTCAATGATTTTTCCAGATCTGAGACACCCACAAACATGCAAAACTGAAAAAAATGAGACTCTTTTTCTTATTGATTTGGTCAGTTGGTAAAAAGGGTATGACAGTAAGGGGAATGTACAGTACCTGTGTTTTGATCTTTCTTAAGGTTGTAATAGAGAGGTTATACATTTCATCTGAGCTGACAGCAGTTTGAAATGTTATAGATAGGCTTCCTGAGCACAACCACTATTTACTGTTTGACTGTAATGTCAGTCTTTTTCTGCTTTTTCAATATTGTTTGCACTTTGCCTTTGTGAAAAGGGTCTTGATTGAACCATACAAGGGGAGATATTTCTATCTTTCTATGGGATCAATGAAGATGTGTTTACAGGTCCAGGACACAGTGTACACACCACAATAATGGATTTTAGTCTGTTTGTTGACTGAAAGCTCCTTTTCTTTGTAACTTGTCAATCTTGCATCTATTACTTGATTGCAACATAAAAGGCTATTTGGACAAGCTCTGAAACAACAACTGTATCAATCTAACTGAAGTGGTTACCTGCACTAAGTATGCAGCCTTTAGCAAGATAAATCACTTAAAACTTGAAATCATGCAGGACTTTATTTGCCTCTCCATCTGTCATCTCTACTGTGTGCACAGTTTTCCTTAAAATACTTTTATTGAAACGGTACTAATCAACATGTGATTGCAATGAAATAATGAAAATTAAAAACCCACATAGTTAACTTTTACAATTCTCAACATAAGCAGAAACTGTATGAACAAATCAGTGCTCCAGCACTTTTCCATCACTGATCTCCTATATCCTGCAATGACCAATGCATATTTAGTCAAGAGTGACTGTCCTTAGCTTCTAGTCCTCAAACTTTTAATGTTGTCCAATAGAGGACATACTCCTTCCTTACCCCTCTAGGTAGTGACAAATATATACCCTGAAGCATCTCATCTCATTACACTTACTGAGTGTTAAAAAATACATGCATTCATAATCCAAATAAAAGTACTCATTCCCTAAACCAAAATACAGCTAAACTGTTTGATTCAATGACCTCCAAGAGCAAGAAAACTCCACGGGGTGACAGCATGCAGCATAAACTCTGTCAGAGAGCTTACACTGTTGCACAGAAAAAAAAACCAAAACAAAAGACTCCGGTTTGTGAATGTGATAACAAGTCCAAGAGGAGTGACACCTCAGGGAGTGCAAGCCATCAGGGGAAGTTTGCCCTAGACTACCAGAGAGGTAACTGCTGAGCCAGAAAGGTTGCAGGGGCAAACACTGTAATCACAGCAGCAGGGATAGCAGAGACAGGGACTCAGAGTTCAACAATAGCGGTAATCAGCACTGAATTTTCTTGGTTTTCCTCTCTCTGCTTTGTGCTAACTAGAGCCAGCAGTGGGAGCACCTGATCCTCCTAATTCAACAGCTCTCCAGCTCCAAAGGTCTACGTGTATACAGCCCATCTGCCACACACAGCAGGATGGCAGAGAAGAATAACTGCCGTTTTCATTTCACAATTGACTTCTAAGACATGCATCAACTTTGGTTTCAGCACACTCCTAGAAGACCACTGCAACTCTACAGAACTGAATATGCTTTGCTAGAAAGCCAAATGCAATACCAAAGGTGATACCGAAAGAAGCACCAATACAAAAGTTGATGCAGCTCTGAAAAACACCCAACAAAAATGACGTCCTCTTAACAAGATTCAGTCATTTGAAATGTATTCACAAACTGCAGAATACCGATGCGTTTTTTCTTACCATAGTGGTCATTTCTAAAATTATCATTGCTAGAAGCAGCGATATCTCATTCGGAATAGAACAATAGTTGGCTTGACCTGCACTCTGTTATTCCCAGGTAGCAAGCACAGCAACAAGAAAAGGACAGCAAACACCTGTTTCAAAAATAATTTCCTATCTGGCAGTGATTAGACTGCTATCAAGGGAAAATGTTGCAGTCTCAGTGCTATCATACTGGAAAGCTTCACTGGCAGTAACATTTTTAGTAACACAGCTTTTCAAACTAAAATGTAGAAATGTTCTTTCTAAATTGCATAAGACTGCCTGTTCTACTCTCCTTTGTTCATACTTGCTCACAAAAGTCGCAAGTAATTAACTTCTGTCTAAATGAGTCATGGTTCTAAAAGCTTGTGCTTTTAAAAAGACCATGGCAATGAGTTCAAAAAGAACTGAGGGAGATCAGCATATAACAAATTCAGAAATATTATTTTTACACACATTTCATCTGCTGTTTCTGAGATGCTTTTGCTCTTTGGCCTTTACATTTCTGAGGCTCAGTAAAATAAGCTCCATAATAATTTTAGAAAACATTTGTGTGGTTAGTCAGTATGATAGCCCTCTTGCTTTTGCAGAAGTCAAGCAGAAAACTAAAGGCAGTAAATGCTATTGGGAGCAGCAAGCAGCATTACATATAACAAAAGACTCTTGGGCCATCTTATGCTATTTTGTGTGTTAACTTACCATAGTCACTTAAAAAACCCATTCTGTAGTTATATGGAGTTCCAAGTATTTCTCTGTGGTTTAAAGCAATCACAGAAACAGCGACGTGGTTCAGCAGGTTCCCTTACACACATAGTAGACAGGCCGAAGGGGTTACTCATAATTTGGTTTGTGATCATGTGGCCAACAAGCCAGCCAAACCGCACACAACTCTGAACAAAGATGCATTAACTGGAGTCTGCTGAATCCTAAGAACCTCCAAGAAGTTTTACAGAACTATTAGTTTAAAAGGTAATGGAAAATTATTTGTAGAGCTACATTTCCAATTCCTCTAAGTACCTTTGTTTCAGTCTCTATGCCATGTAATTTATCACATTAGTCATTGTAATATGGGGCATATGATGCAGCTTGAAGAAAGAGAATGAATAAACTAAGTACGTTTCTGTCTTTTTACCCTGTTTTCATCGTCTAAAAAGGAAGTTTCTAAAGATAGAAGAGGAGAGCAGCAGGAGCACTAGTAAGGGATGGAAGCTGCAACAAATCAGTATTCCATTTACAATGCCAGCCAGCAAACAGCTTTCTGTAAAGCACAGTATGCAAAGAAACAGTTAAGAAACCTTGTTTTGTTTTAGAAAGAGAGGGGAGACAAAGAAAATAATCACTAAATATCTGTAATAAAATATATATTACAATGTCTTGCAATTTCTGTTACTATGATAGCCAAAAATCCCTAAACAGGATGAGCTGCTACTAGTTACTTTATATAAGCATCTGAAAGATCCAAGTTGTGGAAAGCCAGCAATACAAGCCAGTGGCAGCCCCTCAGTGCCAGCAGTTTAGGTTCTACAGAACAGGTTTATGCTACCACTTCAAATGGTGTTGATGGATTCAACCTTTTTAATAAGCAAAAGTCTGTCTAAATAAGAAAAGTACAGCAGAATGGCACAAGCAAAGAAGCCTAAACTTGACAGAGCTGACTTTTCATAGATCTGCCTGAAGAGCCATTAGCTGTAGGATGCTAAACTTAGGTAAATCAGAGGCAGGGTGAGCACAGGGATGACAAAGGTAACTTAAATTTGAGTCAAATTAAAAGGACATGACACCTTCTGCTGTTTTCTTCTAAAACTGTTATAAATTTGACATCCAGAGCGACTTAAAAGCACTTTCTACCCCTGAATTAATTTGTAAACACTGGGGACATAGCACACTTTTTGCCCTTAAAGTTACAGTGTGCACTCTAGTCAAGTCAATGGAAGCTGCCCTGTTTTTTGTCTTAAACTGACTTCCAACTTGACAGCCTCATGTCACCTTGATGTCACTACCTCTGCCAATCCCAGCCAGTCTTTTTGTCAGCCACAAGTAGAAATAAAAGAAAGAATGTCCACATATGTTCTTTTCAAAGCTTGATACAGAGACTATTTTTGTAGTTACCACACAAATGCTCAAGCCTTAGCTGGATAACTTCTGCTAATCCACCTGATCACGTCAGACTGACAAGCCTTGATTATGCTTACTACATGTTGTAACATGTACAAGTGAGAAAATAAACAGCATTTTTCTGTATCTATACATGTGTGTCAGTGTCATGCACTGCTAAGACTGCTTATGCAAACCTCTGGCCTAGAGAATGATTTTACAGTCTAACCAGTGACAGTAAAGTTTAAATACAAATAGAGAGCACCAGTAACACAGTAATTAAAAAACAGTAGCAGAAATAAGAATGTTTATGAGTCTAGGTATTTTTCATCAGAAAGAAATGTTTGCACAAGAAATACTGGTGCATCAGATTACACAGCTTTTCCAATTTTCCCACTGAAAATGGAGACTTGTCCTTAAAATTTTTCAAAACCTTTACAATGTCACTTCAAGTGTGTTTGTGTAGCAGTCCTCTAAGTTAGTACAAGCGGCAAAAAATAATTTTGCTTGTCACCTAATTCATACAATCTTAAGAAAGTCTGATTTGGGAATCAAGTCTGATCTTCCCTCAAGTTGCACAAAAGACAGAAGAAAATGGTTTAAAAGTTAGATCTGATCAGTAGGTTCAGAGTAATCTTAAGTACAAACTGGATGGCAATCACTTTGGGAACTTAGTTTCCTTATTTTTTTAGCAGTTGCAAAGATAGACAGGTACTTCTTAACAGTGTTGGTTAAAAAGGAAAACACCACACTACTACTGATTTTCTACCACTTTTTAAAGGAAATGTGAAAAATTTACAATACAGGGATATAAAAATTTATTTTTAAACACACAACTTATTAAATGAGTATGACTGTAATTTGGTGGTAAGGGCACCCGCCTCATTCTTGGCTCAAAAGACTCTGTACAAATCACATAAAACAATTATTAGGTAAAATACATAAAACAGGGATGAATGGAACAAGGACAAGTTCTGGGCCTTTTTTTCCTCATAAGTTCCAAATAATTTCATCATGCTCATCGCTCCTTTCAGTGATTCATGATTTTTTTTCAGCCCAGTAGAAAACCTTCAACAGAAAATGGGTAAAAACATAGACATCTCAAAACATCCTTGTAGTCAGAGCAATATCAGGACAGCTGAGAAAGGTTTTGAATTCCTTGATACAATTTGCTTTCAACCCAACCGGTAACCCCCAACTAGTATTACCAGGCTTCGCAGGCAACACACCCATCCAATCTCTCATCTCAGGGGGAAAAAAAAAGCCTGCTCCATTTCTGTAAACCAGAGCATACTATTCTACCTTCAGGAAAGGATCTTCAGCTGTTGGTTCACAAAAAGCATCTTTCTTCAGGCCTGATTAAGTCCTGGAAAGATGTGATATTTAAAATATTTTCTGTTTTTAAGGCTTTATTCCATGTATTTCAGACCCTACTTTGTGAAATCTAACTTTCTGTATTAATTGTATTACTTAGCTCTGTATTAATTACATTAATTAACTCTCGTAGCCTTCACATCTAACACTGTTCTGCTTTTTACATGAGACCCAGGTGCCCAAGGTTTAGCTCTTGCAAACTGAGAACCATCATGCCTAACTACTTTTCTGGTTTCTCACTTTACCTGGGAGAGGATACACAGCAAAACCTTTCTCTTCTCCATGCAGAATAAGAAAGTTTCTGATGTAATGCTTTACAATTACCAATTTACAACAGAGAGATGATTGACTTCTGTAAGTGGTCTTATCGTTTATGAAGTTGGTAACTTTGACCAAAATAATATTCTTGTAAATATCTTCTTGATCAAGGATTTTTCAAACATCATAATTTTATGTTGCAATGCTGGACCATCATGTATGTTTAAACATATTGTAGGCATTTGTAAAATCGGATCATACACTTATGTGAATTAAATGTCTGCATAAATAAACATATGTACTTAAACATTATCTTAGTGGGAAGCCATAATGAAATACTGCAGCTGATTAAATCAACCACGTAAATTCTCCCTACAGATATAGAAGGAGGTACTGCAAATATTTCCCAGATTTCCTTTTCCTGAAAAGTTGGTTATCTTGTTAATTCAGGAAGGTATTAACTATCCAATAAATTCAGCATATCCCTAGTTGTAAGCTGTCAGGATGTGACATAACATCCTATAACATGATGCTACATGGTACATAATGCCTTAAATTAAAAAGAAAAAGAAAGCAAGACATTTCTTTCAGAGAAATAGTAGGTAGCTAATCTGAATATTTGGGGTAATTGGCTCTAGGAAGAGAGAGAGATCATTATTTCAGGTTCCCTAGTGAGTGTTAATTAGTCATATTGCTTCATTGTTTGACAAAGAGAACATTGCTCATACTGCTAAATCTATAATGACACATAGGCTTTTGCAGCACAGGTATTTTAAACTACCTTGACTGACTGACAGGTGGGTATTTCTATTCATAGTTGAGTGTGCTCACAGAGTCAAAGTTACATTGTCTCAGAGGCATGAGTTTTCTCATCCTGATCATGAGAAGCTTTATTTTTAAACAGCAGAGAACAAATTGCACTCTGACCATTAAAATGGGAGTCCTCTATTTGTAAGCATAAAGGGTACATGCTTTCCTTTAAGAACACGGCCTCAGCGCTACACTTAGCCAGCCAGCAGTCAACAGCTATAGGTAAATTACAAGTACTTTGCTGTCATGTTAGGCATCCAAGTCCAACACTGAGGTGCAAGAATGGCAGTATCACGCCTGTCAAACTTTTGTTGTCTGCTTTTGACAGCCAGATCTTTAGCACTAAAAACTTAGATAAGTGAGAAATAGTATCACAAAGATATTGTATTGCTCTCTATATCTTTGACATGACTACATTGTCCACAAAGAGAGAAGAGAAACGTTGGCTCTACTGCCTACATGAACCTCAGATTAAGGTTCTTATTCCAAATAACATTAATTTATTGAAGTCAAACAGTTCAATAGAAAGGACTTAGAGAAAACAACTAGAAAATTATGTGATGGTCTGACATTCCCAGACATGTGAAATGTTTTCAAATTGTTCTTCTGCATTCTCGAATCTGAAGTGTCTTCCCTCTTAACAGGTTACTGATTGCACAAGACATGTGGGAATTGTGTGTGAGTGGTTATTGGGTTTTTTCCCCTCATTTTTTTGAAATGAGAAACAGATGACCTAGCTCAGGCACTCAGATACCTGCTAAGTACCCACTTTGTCTTCTTCAGTATATCTTGCTTGTTAGCAGGGTGGATCCTCATTCAGTTCATTAGCTTCTGCATGCATTTGTGTGAGGACTCAACAGATAAGCAGTGACAAATTAAAGTTGGACAGATGAAAAAGGTCTTGCTGCTAGTTTTGTGCTCTGCCTTTCTTAATCTACTGAGCTAAAACTTACAATGCTTTGAGAGCCATTTAATGAATTGATCAGACTTCCCTACCTTGGAAATGTTTTCAGAGGGCAGAGCAATGGCTAAGAATGGGAACAATTTCACTCATTAAGTCATCATTGCATGTCTGGCAGAACAACTGGGTGCCTATCTCTTCCCATAAACTGTGTGAACAATCCTGGTAACACTTAGTGCAGGACATTAACCACAATAGTATCTGAATGCCAGTGTGGAACTACAGCTTTGTCAAGAACAACCTTGTCCTAGGAAAGACTGCATTACTTTTTATATGTTACAATGTTTCCCTCGCAGTCCAGATCTAAGTGCACTTACTGGCTACTTTTATCTGAAAAAAATACATACAGACTTCCACAAAACATAAGATATTCAGACTTTTATATGATACGACTGTAAAGAAAAACCCCACAGAAATGTAAATACAAAGGGCTATACTTACTGTGTCCGTGTAACTTTACTGACTTCATTGAACAGTGCTCAGGGACTACAGTATGAGACAACGCTCAGAAGATCTACTTTATTTTTAGGTAGAACTTCTGACCTCTGTTATCTCATCTACCTCACAAACATAATGGAGATTTGTCTTCATAAAATATCATGAGGCCTACAGTACTGTGAAACTGCTAAGAATTAACCTGACCACCATTACCCAGCATGAAAACGTATGCGTCTCAACAACGAGATTCTGACAATGTCTACAACAGGAGCACCTTTTATCAGAGGTGATTACATCATATATGACATTCAAGGGTACAAAAACTCCACCCATAGTGTGAGGACATACAGCAACAAAAAAAGTTACTACCAATTCATAATGGCATTTTAAGCAGGCATTAGGTACAGTAATTGATATGATATGATAATAGTCATCTGTATCCCATCTTGTCCACTTAAACTTCAAAATTTGTCATAAGAACTTTAACTAGCAAGACTCTAGATGTCCTGTGACTAAATTTTTAGATCATTTTTCCAAGACAAGAGAATTAGTCCCACAGTGTTTAAGCCCCTATGTATTTTTCCCCTCTTGGGGCACATGAGAAGTCCCTATTATCAACAGAGATGTGTATACAAATCGAGAAAAGAAGATCTCTAAAATGGTCTTTTTAAACCATTCTAATGATACCTTGCTTTGCAGCATGTGGCATTTAACATTTTCAAGGCACCACATAGACATTAACTAATGAATCCTGACAACATCCCTGTGAGGTAAGTGTCTATAATCATCACCATTTACAGGTGGTGAAGCTGACACAGAAGGCCAACTTCGTACATGAGCTACAGTAGGGATACATTTAGCCAGATTAGTTAAGTGTCATAAAGAATTTTAAACAAGTCCTTTCTGCATGTTCACAGCAGAGCTAGAACTGGAACCTGGGGCTTCCTCTCTTCAGTCCTCAGACCCAGTACACCAATGTGACACCTGACGATTTTAAGCAATTCTGGGCCACACCTTCTGCTGCCATCAGCAGCTGCAATTTTTCTGAATCCAGCACACCAACACTGAACTCAGTCCACAGGCTTTCTGAACAGTTTCGCACAAAAACTCTTTATGCCTGATTAAAATGAAATGAAATGTCGTTTTTTGGCAGCACCTGGTCTCTTCAGGAACACATGTTTACATTTTGCTGAATTACACAAATACACTATGCTTTTTGGATAGCTGCAGACATATTAATATTGAACTGCAGACAACCACATGTTGGTAATGAGCCCATTTTGTGTCTTGGCTCATGGAAAAGAATGTGGAAATACCTTGTTCTGTGGTATTTTTCCTCTGACAGTACTGATACAGTGCCGCAGGCACTCTGAAAATAATAGCATAAGGTTAACTGACAATTGCATGTGTATTTACACCGATAGCCTGATATTATCATATTGTTAAAGAAAGAAAAAATCTAGGGCTAGAATATGCAACTAAATAAATTTCTAGCTGGTGAAAGCAAGTCAAGCTAGAAGAGATATTATGCTCAAACTGCTCACATAGCTCAGGCATTCTGTATACATGCCATTTCAGAAACCTCTGAGAATCCTAGAGGAGGGGCAAAGACATAAGGAAAGCTTTAAAAAGTGGTAAAGCATCAGCCCAGCAGTACTTGCATAACTTCCATGGGATCAGTGGGTAACAGAAGTTTTAAGCTTTTCATGAATGGAATATCAGGCCGCAGAGAGCAAGCAAATTAAGCAATGAAGGATTCATCTAAAAATGGAGTGGTTTTGACAGCTGGAATTATCTACAAAGTTTTCTTCAAAACAATAAGATACTTTTTTCAGGAACTAGGGAAGAGTCTGCAGGCCCTAAGTTGCAAGGTCTCAAGGAATTGTATTTGTGGAACAATTAAAAATTAGTGTCATTATGTAACAACACAGATGTATTTTTTATATGTAGCACGGCCCACAAAATGCACTAATGAGACATCCTAACTGAACCTATCCTGCTGCGTTCTTGAAGGCTCCCATCCTTACATTCTGTACTAAACAGAGAGAGAGCTGTTGCATTCAACGCAGAGTCTGAATAAACAGACTCTCTGCCTCTCACTTGTGCCATGCCTTGCAAATGACCTCCTCTCGCCGTGTCACCTGTGCTCCTCTTATGTCTCTTCCTACTCATACAAGGTCCCATTAAGCTGTACAATTTACGCTAAAACCACTGCTCCATATCTTAACGCTTTTCATACCTACAGAATTAAACCAGGTCCCTTAACTGTGCTTAGAAAACACGTCTTTTTGTTTTGTTTTGTGTAAGGCTTTTGTTAGGAGTATTATTCTGGGTGTTTACAAAGTTCCAATTATGTCTCTGTAAGCTATTTACTCCCTTTACTAAGTACACTTTTTCCCTTTAACTTTGCTGCCCTGCCATATAAAATAAGTCTTGCATTTTACCTGTAAATTAATTACTGTGGGGTTTTTCATTTTCCTTTAGCTTAGAAGGACATAAACAGGTTTCACTTACATAATTTTAATTCTGTAAGAAGTTTTATTTATTGGTTTCTCTTCTGTACAACAAAAATTGAGTCTCTTAAAGCATATATGCTGTAACTAGAGATGTACCTGGAAGTTTAGGTGGTATCATGGTTCTAGTGTTGATCTCTGAAGAATTTAAAGGGCAATTTCTGGGAAGGTACACTATACCTAACCTTTTCACCAGTTGTCTCACTGCCTGACTTTAAATATATTTTTTACTCAATCAATAATTTCTTAGCTGACAAAAACAATTTTCTAAAAGCTGTGGTAGTATGTAGAATTTGTTATACAGCAGTAATTCAACTTGTCATGTTGTCCAATAGAAATATTACCAGAAGGCAATCCACCAGTTTCAGTCACTGTCACTGGAGTTTAAACAACAACACGGCATTTGAGAAACAGGGGTTTGCTATAAAATCTACATCAGCTAGTGGTGGCAACTTTCCATATCATGTCACCTTAGGTGGTGGACTCAGTCAATACCTTTTGAATTGTTTCTTACTCAGAGTAAAAGAAACTGTGCAATGCAGAGGACTGAAAAAACTGTTAGACCACTGAGCTGGCATGTTGAACATGATGCAGTATTGCTACCAGAATATCTATCAGAGCAACACCCTTAACAATTATTAGAGCCCTTAACAAATTATTAGAGCAGAGCCCTTAACAAATAGGTACATAAGTTCCCACTGAGACAACTTTGCAAAGGAGAGGAAAAATAATAGGGAACACAAGAAGTTCAGATCCTCTCCTTGCCTCTCTTCCAATTTGTGAAGCCATCCGCAGTGTCCCCAGCACCTGGGAACGAAGGGCAGGAGAAGAAAATACAAAGCAGGCCTACAGCAGCACAGCAGTGTGCCTGGGGAGCTGCTCCATGTTGCTGAAGGGAGCAGACAGGGGCTGGCACAGCTCCTCTGCCGCTACCAAGGAGCCAGTGCCGTCTTCCACTATAAGCAACTGCCTGGTCTGTGCCATGGGTCAAGCCAGCTCACCCTCAGCTAAGATGCTGGATGCGACTTTGAAGTCTTGCGCTTCCAAGTCTTCTTTGGGGGGCTCACATCCAAAGGCTAATACAGCTAACAAGATAGATTTTTAACACAAAATATTGTGTGATATTAACACTGAAAACAAAGACCAACATAAAAGAAACCGGAGTTTAAGAAAAGTGGGTTGAAGAGCAGATTTGTTTCTTCTGTCCCTACAGCAGCACCAATTTGTGTTCATCTGCTTTGCATGACAACAGCCTCCCAGTCCCAAAAGCACGACTTTTTAACTTTTATGTGCTCATTTTGATCTTGTGGTGTCTAGCACTGATGAAAGAAGTTGTGTAACACTGATGTGATCCTCAAAATAGCACCTTAGTAGCTAAAAGCTAGGGCACAGATTTTTACTAATTCCTGCTATATTTAGCATTTTGCTGCCTTACAGTTTCCCCAATAAGCTTCTATTAAGTTAAATGTCATATGCCTAATTCAAACATGCCAAAGGCCCAACAGTACTGAAAGAAAATATCCCAACAGCAAGGTCACTCGATTTATAAATCATCACAACCGATGTCAATTTTTCACAGGAACTCTAAATCCAGGGCTTGAACAGAGAGACATAAGACTTTCCAACAGAGAGAATTCATCCTCTTTGTTTGCCTGGAAATACAGTTTATCATGGCAAGTCTGTAATACAGAATCTCTAAACAAAAATTAAGTTTCAGAGACTTTAAGAAACTCATTTATGTATTAAATCTAATTAAAAATTAATTCCTTTAGTGTGTGCTCAGTGAATTGTGGCTTTTCTCATGTTGTTCCCTCTAGGAGCTGGTTCTTGCTAAACTTTTCATAAAGCCCAACTACATTTGCAGAGATTAGAAAATAACCAGACTGTGGAGCAGTGCTGAGTATTACAATACCAGTCATGTTAGTAGCTCATGTTAGTCTACATATATGAGACAAGAAGCAGCACAGATGATCCCCACTTATTTTCCAAAGAGTGTGCACTGCCTTACAATCTATTAAAATCATATCACCAGCCTTTTGTAAGCAGTGTTACAACAGAAAAAGTCAGGCAACTTGAAAATGAAATTGTTTTGCTTTTCCGCTATAAAGATTAGCTTTATCCTTTAAAGTATATTCAAGTAATTTTTTTTAAGAAATAAAAACCCAAATCTCTGATTTTTTCCACTTTTTTCCCAGACGAGGATTATTATTTCTTTAAGTTTTCAGAATTTTAGAATTTTATGAAATTACACTAATTTGTGAATAGTGGTAGCCAGCTTAAATCTGCACTTCCAAGCAATTCAAATACACTACTGAAAAATTGAGCCTAGTTCTACACGAATCTTCTTGGTTTCGCAGTTGTGGCAGAGATTCAGGCAGGGTCTGCTGTGGCAGGCAGGGTGGCAGCTCTGGTTCTGGCTCCCCTGACTGGCACTGCTGCCTGTTGCGCAGAGGAGCAGCATGCCTGCTCTCCTGACTCGCTGCCGACTGCTGATAGAGAAGAGACAACCCGGAGTGAGCGAACATTGCTGTCAAACTCAAAATAGCAGTACACTTCGTTAGGATGGCTTTACCTCCTGCATTGGTGGGAGACCTGGAGAGGATTTTAGCAGAGGGAGATCAGGCACTGGGTATCCACTGGAGACAGGCAGAGCCCTTCCCCTACCACATGTGGGCTGCCCCAGGCAACCCTTTGTGGGCAGCCCTCGAGTTCACCTCCTCCAGCCTTTGGCAGCAATTCATACCTGCTCCGTTTCATTTCTTAGATAGGAATTTACCATAATTTGATATTTTCCAAGAAGTAAACAGGGTTTATGCATTATGGTTATGTGTAACACTCAAAGGCCATACTCGTAACAAAACCTGACAGATTTTACCTGTCTGTTAAGGAGGTCTATCAGCACGAACCTGAGGCAGTTCCTCTTTTCTAGGCCTCTCAGATTACAGCTTATTTCCCCTTTTAGCAACAGCGTCAACTCCCAAATTAAGAGTAACATTAACATACTTCTAAACTGTTTTTAATTAATTCTTTAAATATCTGAGTTGATTTTTTTTCCTATTACCGATACAAAAATTTTCTCTATTTTGTCTTTTCATATTTCTGAGCTGGGTGCAACTGTTTCTTGCCTTACAATGGCAATCACACTTGTTTTTCTCTTTTATCTCCTTCTCAACTACATGAAGAAATAGCGGACAACACTGACAAAATTTTAATCCTTATCATAACATCTGTTGGTATGGCTAAGCAAAACATAATGGAGTGCATGTGCCGTGCAGAATCTGATTAGTAAAGTTCTTAAGACCCGTCTTACATTCATAATGTCTATTTCTTTTAGAGGAAGGAATACAGAGAGTTATATGTAACCAAAGGTACAATATCATCACACATTTTTCATGGGGGAGCCCTGTATATAGATAGATACATACCTTAGCACCAGCTATATCTCCACAACACTCTATCCCAGCTCCTTGTTCATCAACCCTTCTCTTCAGCTACAGTTTCTCCTTATCAAATTCCTCAGGAACTTGAAAGCTCCACTTCTTTTTCAAACTGGCATAGTTGGATTACTTATATTTTCTTTATATTCCAGACTGTCTCCACAAACACATAAAAAGAAGAGTAATCCTACCTTCTTAGTATCGGTCAGGTTCAACACACCAGCAAAGGCAGGTGAAAATTTTTGCGTTTTAACAAATGAATACAGTTTTTCTTAAACAGAAAATATTTTAAAGAAAATAAAGAGTCCCTAATATTGAAGAGATTAAAACGTTAGAAATATTTCCCCATTTCCTTTAAATTTGAAGAATTTCTTTGTGCTTTTTCACCTCACAGTCTCTACTCATTTACCTAAACTCACCATTCACTCTTGATTAAATACTTGCTCGATTGATCTCTCTTTGATGTCACAATCCAAAACACAGAATTGTTAGGACATGTTTAGGACACAATATTTTTAGGACAACATAACAGTGTGGATTTAAAGGCAGCCAAAAGCTGCTGAAGACCTTCAAATCTAATGAGGCATAATCTATAGGGAGAGGTACTTTCTTCTACCAGAGACACTGAATATAGCCACAGAAAGCAAATGAATCTTCAGCTGCACAAGCCATTCTTCAGATTCTTCTCCACCTTAAAGCATTTTTTTCCAACTATGTTTATTAAATATTTTACTTTTCCCTATAATCTTTACTTTCCTCTTTGTAACCATCATGGCTACACCAATACTACTAATTCTAGCTAAGGTAACTGAAATTGCTACGGTGGAAATGCAATACTTGGAAACTGCATTCCAGCTTTTTCAGATACAGTATGCACATCACTATTGTTTCAGTCTTTGGGGTGTTGCTGGTTGTTATATATAAGGAATATGATACTTAATGACTTAGTATTGGAGAAGAATTATTAATTGGAAAAGGTATATTAGACCCTATTCTTCTTCCATATTGAGGAAAGCGTTCAGAACATAAAGTGATGATAACCTTGGTTTTTTGAGTGTACATACTTCAGATTCCTTCGGTATTGTGGCATACTGTCTCCCACTTCGCTGGGATACACCACTTGGGAAAACTGTTATATACTAAGAAAGCAGCATTTATTTACCTGTCCCCCTAGGCGCCAGCAATTTCCATGGCAGCTCTGACAGCACAGCATCATACCTGCTGGGATGAGGTGGAATGTTGTCATACAGCTGAAAGAGAGCTGGCAACTAGTAACAGCTAGGTAGACCGAATAAATATATTTTAAAATTAAACTGAGAATGCTTTGCCAATTGGTACATTTTACAAACAAACTTTAATTTATGTTACTCTCTCAAAAATCCACGGGCCAGTTTTATCAGTTATTTGTAGGCTGGCACAAATTCCAGTAATCTTGCTAACAACTTGTCTCTTATTAAATTTGCTTTGTTTTAAAAAGAGAGATAACCGCCAGCTGCAACATTTGGTTCTCACCTCGCGAATAAACCATGAGCAATGCTTTAATGAAGGCTTTCGATCTGGGGCATTAAAAAGCAAGGGGAACTGCAATTTTTTTCATTTCCCAGTTCAGTTTCTGAATCTGGTCCTCAGCAAAGTGCAGCAACACATGAAATAAAGGTTTCAGATTAAACTAATTTCTCATTGTTATTGTTTGAGGTTAGAAAATTATTCATTTTTCTGGGACTAGTGATACTTGATCATATCCTCCAGGACTGTAAATTAAACTAGCCTGATTGAATTCAGCAGACCTATGACAGTTGATATTAATAGTGCATCCGTCTCATCATGTGTAATCTACCAGTATTTAGCCACTCTACAGAGAGGTATGCAGAGACTGGACTGAAATGAAAAGAAAAAATAAAAATCAATAATTAGATTTTCTCACCAAAATTAAATTTTTGAGTAAAGAAAGAGTTTCTGTTCAAGTTAAAAGCAAGCATGCAAAGGGCAAAATCCACCGGAGATGGAGTAGGTGGCCACCTGCCTTCCCCTGAGCGCAGGGGTCCCACGGGCGGGAGAAGGTGCTTCCCCTCCTCCTCCCGCCCGGCGGAGGGGCACGCCACAGGCCGGGGTCCCAGCGTGGGTCTCCCTCCACCACCGCGCCCCGATTAAAGTTTGCTGCTGTCGCTCGAAACCACCCACGGGCCGCGCGGAGAAAAGCCACCGCAGTACGGGCACGACTGCACCGAGGCCAAAGGAAGGCTAAGCTTCACCCTACCTTGCAGAAGCTCCTCAGACTGCCCCAGCGCACCCCGCCTCCTCCCCGCACCTGACGCGTGGCCGCCCCTCTGGGGCAGCGGCCCCGGCGGCGAACGCGGGCCGGCAGGGGCCGCTGCAGCGCCGGGCAGCGTCCTGAGGGGAGCGGGAGGGCGATGGCGGGGCCCGCTCTGCTGCTGCTGGGTTTGAAAGACGCAGTGCTGTTGTTGGCGCCCTGACGGGGCGGGAGATCTGAGCTTGAAAGCCACCTGGTCACCCCTGAGGAGCTCCCGGCTCGCAGGAGGCTGAGGCAGTTCCTCTGCCAAATTGTGATCCTGCCACGGAGGGGTTTCACCAACCTTCCCTCATTTACCTGCTGGCCGCGAGGTGGGAAAAAGGTCTTGAAACTGTGAGTCGGATAACATTTTGCATGTTCAGGACACATTAGTGTGAAAGACTCGAGAGTAACTTATGCAGCACTGCAGTTGGGGACTGACCTACACATGAGAAAAAGGGGCGATTAGAAGAATAAAGGCAATGGGCCCAGGTGCTCCTGCATCTAAGGAGGGTGCTTGTACCACCCTGGTTGCAGACAGAGCGATAGGACTCTGCTACCTTCCCTCTGAATGTGTCCCAGAACATGGTGTTCGTATCCAAACCCATTCTGCGCATACAGGCTAAATGTGCTGTGAAACTGTGTTTCTTAGTAAGTAAATCATCCGTCAGTTAAACTGCTTTCAACTTTGCCTGGGAATAGGGTAGCCATTTTAAAATCAGGACTACACTTTGCCTGCTTGGCAGATACCAGGGGTGCTATTACTATTCCGAAAATACGGTTTCCTTAGTGTTGCGCTCCAGGATTAACTCAGTGCCAGAAAAGGCTGTTTCTTGAGGCTGAAGAGATATTCCAACTGATCAGTAGCGTAGTAGATTAAATGAAGGGAAGGGTATATTTATACAGCACCTTGATGGCCTCTTCGTTAATCAGTCCTTGGGATGCCTTTCAGGGTCAGACTGCTCTAGCTAGATACCTTGCCGTTTTCCCTCTTTGACACCGTTTACATACTTTTTCCTTAATTAACTGAGTTACACGTGTATTTTCCCCATGGGACAGGTGCGCTGGCTAGATGCCATTCATCTGAAAGAACATTCAAAATGCTTGTGTATAAACTAACATCTGGGCAGGTTTTCACTGACCACATACTTGAGGAGGTATTTTTAAACACCGACTGATATAGTTTCCCTTTTCATTTTTCTCTACCATGTAATGGAATAGCACATCTTAAGTAACTAAATACCTTTTACTATGTTCAGCAAGGAGCAGTTGGCATCACTTTACAGGAAATGGAGAAAGTGGCTGGTTTAATAGCATAGTCTTGGAGAATTACCTCAGTATCATTTCAGCTAGTTCCTTTGCTTTAAAAATTGCTGCAGTAAATCGTCTGCTAAAGATGCTGTGGCTCAAAAGGACCATTCCTACACAAGAATCAAACACAAAATTATTGTTGTACAGAGTCACACAGTCTTATGGGAGGGAAAGTGAATTAAAAAGATAGTTATCACTACCAGTCTTAACTGCAATGTATGGAGACTCTCACAAGAGAAGCTTGAAATTTATAACTTCAGGTTTATGTTTATCATGCTTTTCTTAATTTATTAAAAGGGCACTTGCACACTTCCACATAGGCATTCAAATTTGTGTTCTTAAAAACACTTGCACAAAAACTGTAGAATTACAGTGTATATTGACATAAATGAGGTCCTCAACTCTTCTGTCAGCTACATACTCATGCTTTTACCCAAGGGTTCAAGGGAGTAGTTTTTTTCATTAACTCCATGGCATTTTGAATAGTCTCTTCTTCTGTTTAGCACTATATTATAGCAAAATTAAGCCCTCAAGATTTGACCCCATCCTTAGTCCTGATTTTTGATCCATTCTGTTCCATTTCTGCTCACTCTGTTTCCTCTTAAACCTTCCTGCTACTGTGCTAGGCTTGGACTAATTTCATGACTGTGAGCAAGGAGTTTTAAAACAAGTCATCCTTGTGACAATCCCCATTTTTTCTATTAAAGGTCAGATGGAGCTCTTGATTAATTAACATTAACTCTTTCTCAGAGGAGATATTGTTACTTATCATAGTCATTCGTCTTGTTGACAGAGGAAGGACAGTTTGGTAATAATATGATTAATATTAAGACAAATTTGGATGAATGAGGAAGCTTTAAAGTCTGATTGTGAGTTAAAGCAAACAACGTCTTACATATACTGGAAACTCTATAAAAGTATAAGCAAAGCCCTTGAAGCAAAACTCACCAAAATGAGTTGAAAGACACCCCAGTGACTTTGAAGGGCATTACATCAGCCCCCAATATAAACAGTAAATTAATACATATATGGTCTAGTGAAAGGAAGACTATAGCAAAAGAAAGGTTTCACTGTTCTGATAATAATGCAATGTGCTACTGTGGCCAGTTAAACTCTATGGTTGGTAAAGCAGTTTAATGGACTGAAATTACAACACGATTTGTATACTATGGAATACAAAAAATGAAATTAATGTACAAAACATTTTTTTATATATTAGCTAAATTAAGATCATTCTTTTAAACTTGGAAGAATTGATTATTTTTTTTTTCTTTCTCTCTCCTTTTCCCTCTCTTGAATAGTAATAGTAGTTGGGTAGTAACAGATATTTTTCTAATGATATAATGTGATCCAGAATGTGACATGTCATCCCAGCAAAGTGTTTCTCCTGTATGCCCGCCTCAGTGACATGATGTTTGCCAACTAAGAAACTTACCTGGCCTTACACATGAACTTCCAGTGGTAGCTGGAATGACTCCTTCATCTAACTAGGGTTATTTCTGACCCACTTCATTCTCTCACTGCTTTATTTTTCTTTTTCTCATCCAGATTGCAGCCAATACCCTTCTCCACAACTGATGTTTTGGGATAGCAGGATTCCAGTATATCAAGTTTTGAAATTAATTTTTTCCTCAACTTCAACAGTTTTCATATCTGCCTTTGCTGCTCTGGTTAGTTGGTCCCAGCTCATGAAGATGTGTCATTCCCTACAATGTAAAAAGTAAAAGTAAGTGAAGTTCTATTTCTTTTTTGTAATCTTCCATACAATAGATGAAATCATGTTCCTGATAATTCCTTTCACATCACTTCATGAGTAAAGAACACACATTAAGCAGACAGTACTTGGAAGACTGCTTATCTGATAACTCTAAAGCAGCCAGGACAAATATTTGCAGTTGCACATAAAAGACAGCAGGTAAGCTTCTGACTTACCAGGTTTTTTCATTAAGTGGTAATGTATTGTGTGTATGATATTCATTGTTTCAATTAAAAAAAAAGAGTTGTTCTCTTATGCCTTCCAACAGCAATATTGTGGTTTTTAGATCTGAATGTGGATAACAATTAGAAGCTTGAGTAAGTTGCTGTGTGGGAAGAGGTGCAGCACTAAACTTACACCCTAGGGAAACAGGATTAAAGTTGTGGTAAAATACTTCTGTATTCTCTGTTTTCTTGTCGGCTTTAGAGGCTGAATGCTTTAGCTATAAGAGCTTTTCACCAGCTGTCTGGGGAAGTAACACTGTGCAGAATCCTCTAGTAAAGCTTTGCGCCTTCCCAGCTTGTTACACACCTCATTTCCTGGGCCTTGGCTGTGGCATGCCCCCACTCCAGAAGCTCCTGAGAAGATAGTCTGTAGGTATCTGCTTTAATAACTCCAGCAAAAATAAGAGTAAGAGGATTTATACTCCCTTTATGCCTTTTTGCCCTCTGCATGTAATCAGTCATATTCGTTATCTGTGAAAGGATTTTATAAAAGTAGATGTTTGACTCGTATACCAGAAAAACATTTAGTAACCCACTGAGGGAAAACTCCAATATTATCACTTAAAAGCTAAACAATATTAAAAATATTTAGCAACAGAGGACAATAAAAATCCATAAAATAAAAAATGCATCTATTTCACTGAACTCACCACCATTTGGAGAAAAAAAGCTACAAAATGTAACTTCAAAAATCTTTGACAATCTTTATAAGACATTTCTTTTAAGTCCATGAGTTGTTTGATAAACTTCAGATGCCACTTCAGTTTAATTACATCAACAGAAAGATACTTCAGTGAAGTTGCAGGAAGATGGTAATTTGCATTGTCTATAATGTCTTAAGTGTCCATGCTCTTGGCATGTCAATCAATAGGACGTGATGTCTGGTTATTTGAAGTTCATCATATATCATTTAATACTGACTGTCACACCATATCCTCAACAGGGCAGTGTATTATAGGTGAATTCAGTCATATGGCTAGGAAAATGGATAGAAACCTGTTCCTTCATAGTGCTGTATGCATATAATTAATAACATAATAAATAATAAGAATAAAAATATACTGCACCCCATACATTTTCCTGTAATTATGTCATTTTCTTCACTCATTTAGAAAACAGCTCATTTTTTTCAATTGTCACAAGTGAGTTACTGCCAATAAACAAAGATAAAATGTGAATCTTTCTAGTATTAACAGATACATCTTTGTTCCTTGATCTAACTTTTCAAAAGCTACCAGCATAATGCTACTGAGACAAGGCCATGGATTCTTTACAGGCAAATACAGGAGGAACAGTTGCCAAGTAAGGATATGGATCTACCATGCTTTTAAATTCAGTTTCTGGTACATCTTGATAGGTGACACTATGTTAGAGTCAAATGTCTGCAAGTTAGGAGTGTATGTTGAGGAAATACCACAATATGCTTGCACTTGTCTCGTAGTCTTTCCTAAATTAACAACCGCTGTAGGACACCTGTTGTTTCCAATGATGAAAGCTGTTAGCTCAAGAACCAAACAGGATACTGCATTATTCTAAATCAGCAGGTTGGGGCGGGGCGGGGGGGTGCAAGTTGTTGCCCACTCCCTCAGCACACTAGAGTTCACATTTTACCTACTTCCCATAATGTGAAACTATGAATGCAAAGGGACATACCACCCATTAAATGTATCTCTAAGAGCACCTGAAAGTAATGCATACAGTCAGAAGGAGGTAACTTGGCTAAAAAGGCAATTAAGGAAAGCAACAGCTCTGAGAAGGCTTCAGCTTGTTAGAAGAGAAAACAGTGTAAGAGGGAGCCCTTGCTAACAGGCAGCCATACTGTCTTCCTCTTGGATAGGTACCAGGATGAAAGACAGTCACAATGCTGAGAGACTTTTTATGATACTTTCTGACTCACTCAAATCCTGCTGTGTACCCAACAAGCTGACACCTTTTTATTGCCACTCCATCCTCCCTGCCACCTCTTATCTACATGCATTGAATCATTCTTAGCAGCTTCTGCACTTAGCTGTTTCCTTCTTCCCCCATGTCCTTTTCCCCATGATACAATCTTCATCATCAGGGAAGGCACACCCTCACAGTTTTTGCTAATCTAATTTGCCTCAAAGTTGGCAAATTGGGAAGGAAAAAAAGTAGCTGAAAACAAGGATGTGCAGTTTTTGCAAGAATATAAATATAAATAGAAATGTTGAGCAGTTTTATGCCATGTTCATACCAAGTCGTCACATCATATGGGGTTCCTGCCCTCCCGCGAAGACCATTCCGAGGATCTCTGTCTTGTTTAATATAGTCAGTAGCTCACCACATATGGGTACCTGGGATAATATCAAGACAAAGAAAGGTATCTGGTGTTCTTCTGGAGAGCTGCTTTGCTATGTTCCAACAAAAAAGTGCATTGGTAGAGGTTTCCAAGCTGATGAATCAGACTGTTTGGTTGAGATGGCCTAATTGCACCTTAATTTCAAGGGGGGAAAAAAAAGTAGAATTTCCAACAGAATCCTGTCTGACAGACAAGGTTATTTTTCATCTATTTCTCAGGGATCAGCTGACTGCAAGCTCATGATCCAAAGGCTTTTAGGGTCCATGACTGAGGACCAGGAACACCGATCTGAGTCTTCCAGCATCAACAGTTCTAAGCCAGCTACTTGTTTAAAAGTCTAGAGTTGTGGGATGCTATATATTGAATTCCTATGTGAAACAGTTACTTTTCTCAGTGAAACTGCAGTTTCCAGATTCATTTTACTAGCCTTACACGAAGGCATAGATTCTCATGCACTGTCTCATTCAGCAGCCCTAGTTTGCTGACCACAAGGGAAAGAATAAGCATTTGAGAGGCCACTATGTTAACCATACAACTTTGGAGTTTAGACAAGGCAGAGCCCTTTCAGCAACTTCCCTGAACTGATATTGAGGCAGAAGAACCAGGAACAGTCTAAAATGAGGAAAAAACACTGTGAAGTCTCTGGCTTATTATCTGTAACTTTCTGGTCTGCTGCCAAGTGGTGAGTAACAATGAAGTGACTGGGTCAGAAACATTAGCTTGCCGTGCTGATTTGAAAGCATAAGTTTCTCTGAGGTGTCCAGCCTAGTGCCTCCTAAAGTGGTAGACTTTGCCATGCATCCTTGAGGCCACCAGCTCATCAGTATATTGAATAGTGCAGTGATGTCAAAGCACAGGCCTCTCTGGAGAACTGACTCAGGCCTTCTGTCTTGCTGGACTGGTGTCAAAACTTCTGTAGGATCAAGCTGGATGAAAGCCAAGGAATAGGCTCTTGTAGAATTACTGGCACATCCCCTTGAATTTTCTGGGTTTATGTCAAGATACTGACAAGGCCATTCTGTTTCCCTTAGCTTCTGTGGAGGAGATTATGTAGTAGGGTATCCATTTTATTATGCAGAAATTGAAATACTGCAAGCTTAAGATTCTTACTCTTTTTCTCATCTCCAGAGGATCTCACAGAGGCAGAAATGGAACAGGCACTAGATTTTCAGTATTGACCTGAGTAACTCTCCTTATATCCAGGACTGATCTGTTACTTCTATTAGCATGAAAGGAGAGGGAGATCAGGATCCTCACATCCCCAGTATTTGAGACCCTCTCTAATTGCTCCTTCTACCTGATGAGTTTCTCAATTTCACCGCTTGAAATGAAACAGTAGGAAATAACTACAGTTACACTTATGAATAAGGAAATGATGCCCCACCCAAAGTATTAAAATAAGATGGAGATAATTATTCTTCTCAGAGTTAGAATGAGAATTCTATCCCTAACATGTGCCCTATGAAAATTTTGTTTAATATAAATTCCTCTCCATGTCCTGTGAAATCTGTAGGTTGTAATTAAGAAAACACAATGTTCTTATCACATCAGATCATCATTACATGGAAAGAGAAGACTATTATAAGCTTTTTATGTAACAGAAGAATATTTTGAGTTCTTCTGAGAATTTGAGAAGAATATTATTTTAGGCTATGAAAGACTCTGAATATAGAGAGTGACAAATATCTATATTACAAAAAATCATCTGACGTGATGCAACAATGCCAGTTTCCTGACAGCAATGAGTCCAACATTAAATTGTATTAAGGAATAAAAGAATCATAGTCCCTTTGATGAGAGTACTTAAAGAAGCTGATGATAATGCAAAGTGGCGCTTGAGTCAAAAGACTGGCTACTATTGGAACTGGGGCTAATATTTCAGAAGTTCCCAAAAGTGACCTGAGACTCTGTGTGCCATTGTCTGAAGTGACAACAGTGAGTGACAGAAACCTCACTGAAAGCTAGCAAATTTATGCACTTATCTATATTGCAGGTTTTTAAAAGCATTTAAGCACCTATGATGAAGGACTTATGGGCTTCATACTTTTAAAGATCCAGTCCTAAGTCACTTCTGAAATTAGAACTTAGGTTCCTAAGTGATTTGGATGCTTTTGAAAAATTTTCCCTTGATATTCCCTATAGGTTATACACATTATTGGCACAGCGCAATATATTTTTAAGTAGTCTTTGGTATCTTTGCCCCATTTCAGTTGAAAGGAATTAAAAATCGTGATGCAGATGAATTTATTGTGGTTCAGCTTTTAACTAAATAGGATGCTTGATTTATATTGTTTGAAATCAAATTTAAAAGGATAACAGCTTAACTATATTTAGAAAAATATAGTGCAGTGTTAACAAAGCTAGCCTCTAGAGCTGATACTTCATCAGCCTGACATATCGCTATTAATTTGAATGTGAAACTTTCAGGAAATAAATAACCCATTAATTTTAATTTTTTTTAATGTGTTCGTGTTTTATCCATCAATTGTTTTAAACATCCATTGCTGAGCAGGGCATTTAATAGCTCTTCCTGTGTTTACTGGATCCATCTAAAGTAAGTTTAGCTTGTCTGAGCATAAAATAGGAAAGGATCAGTCTCATTTTTGATTCTGTAGTTCTGTAGCCAAACTTATCATATTTAAAATGCTACTTTTATGAGTTGTAAACCATATTTCCTAATAATTACTATAGATAGAAACATAATTTAGTGTATTTTTACAGGCTTAGTACATTTTGTTCTATTGTAAACCATATTTCCTGATAATTACTAGAGATAGACAAATAATTTAGTATATTTTTATAGGGTTAGTACATTTTTATAGTATGGTAAACCATATTTCCTTATAATTACCAGAGAGAGAAAAATAATTTATATTTTTATAGGTTAGTACATTTTTATTATTGTACAATTTCTGCAGATTAAGTACTTTGTACTTTTTCTTTTTAAAGCAGTCACATTTCCTCAGTAACCGCTTTTTTATTATTTATATAATTTACAGATGATGGCTTCTTAAACTTGTTTTCCCTATTTTGCATTTTGAAGTTTCTATATAAATGTATGTGCTGCTAATTTTGAAGGAAGAACAAAGCGTCTGTGAGACACTGTAGAAGTTAATGACATTGTTAAAATGATGACAGATTGCTTTAATGGTAGATATGCACTTAATTGGAGGAAGTATAACAAAATGTGCTATTTCATACTACTAAAAAGAGTCAGTCAGAGCCATCACCCATTTACAGTCTTGTCTTCACCCAAATCACAATGCATGTACAGTATGATAACTGATAGACATTGCTAGGCATGTATTCATGTACTGTACATTCATTCCGACAACCCATTAAATACTGTTTGTTAACCTTTAATTCAGATGTCTGCAATAAGATAATACAATGTAAAACACAAGTCAATGGAGGGTCGTAAAGCTGTTTCTGCTACAGTTTTTATTAGCCTGTTATTCAGTGCTGAATGCAGCTACACCCTGAAGCAAGTCTTGTATAAAAGTACAATGTCAATATATTATGATACAAACTCAACCTATAAAATCAATGACAAGTATTATGTCTGTTGCTATCACCTACTAAAATATAGATACTGTTTTTAATGGATGCAATGGTGCTAGACTCAACATCGTTGTGCTATTAAGCTTAACCCCTTAGGCATGAAGCACACTTACAGGGCTCCTGGACAAGGACTACTCATTGTAGGGTGCTGCAACAATCAAGACAGTATATCTGACCACAGAATATGTACGTGTTAAATCCCTTTTAAAAGGTTGTTAAAGCAAAATAGAATTCTGATCTACACCATGGTGTGACTCGCCATTGCATTCCCCTTAATAAGGTTAATCTGTAGAGAAAGAGGGCCATCTCTCCCATTATCCAGGTGTTTGTATTTTGATTAACAACTTGGGTGACTGAATGGAAAGTTTACTTGTAAAATTTGAAAATGGCATCAAGCCAAGGAGGATGTTGAGTATTCTGGAGAACATGGTTAGAATTCAATGAGATCTTGATAAACTGCAAGAAGGATCTTAAATCAATAGGATAAAGTTCAGTATGAATAACTGCAAAGTACTAAGCGGAAATCTTCCCCCTACCCCCCCCGACTGCATAAATAAAAATGGGGAGAAAACTAGAAGCAATAATGAAACTGAATCCAAGCTGAAAAAACAAATAATGCTATTGAAAAAAAAAGACAAATGTCATCTTGTGACATACCAGTAAGATTGTTGCATGTAAGACCAGAAGTAATTATTACTCTCCGCTAAACACCAGAGAGTTTGCAGCTGGAATTTTGTGTCCACTTTCAAATAGCACAGGGTTAAGGATAGGGCATAAAGTTAAAAGTGGGGTAGAAACTCTAGAAAACAGCAAGAGAAATCATGGGACACCTTGTGGAATATAAGACCTGTAAAGACAGATTGCATGAGATAAAAAAAGAGCTAATGTGGAGCTGCAGAGTTTTAGGGTCAATATGTAAGGAAAACTGTTTTGGCATAAAGGATAATTTAATTAGGATAGGTCAACTAGAGATTTTGGAAAATGACGTAGACAAATATTTGTATACATATATTTGCTCACAGTAGAGGAAAGGCTTAGATATTGCTAAAGGTCTGTGCCAACCTAGCATTCCTATGATTCTGTGAAAACATCCCTAAATTGCTTCTAACTCAGAACTGTTAAACAAAAGCACTTGTAGGGCAAAAAGAATCAGAGCTCTGTAAAAGTAGTTTTGCCAATTTATCTTCTATTAAATGACTATTTACTGTATCTAAAGCAATGAAATAACTACTAGCAATACAAGATTTAGAAGGTTTTGATTCAGAAAAGACAAATACCTGTAGAATCTAGTGCTATCACACGCTGTACCTTTTTGATTTGTCATGTTCCTGTATAATATGCTACGCAGGATTTGTGCTGGTGGAAGAAAGTGTGTCATTTCTCACAATGATGTAACTATTGGCTGTGCATTCACGGATGTCACAGCTGCTGACTGCTCTGCTGTTTCAATTTCATTTTCATGTTTAGTTGATGGCAGGGTTGTTTGCTATACAGTCTGTTTTGAATGGTGTGGAAAGTCCATATCATTATCACACGGTATGAGAATGGTTCTGCAATAATTGATGGATGAAGTAATTCATTATGAATATGATGTAATGGAATAGGCGCCATGATTTAATCATCAGAAGAGGGGGTCTGTGGAGCCCACACAAAGGTATCAAAGTCATTCCCATGATAAATAGTGTGTGATAAGCTGTTTATAAAACAATAATGCAAGCCACAGAAAAATGTACAGAAGGGAGGCATACAAATTCCTTGGATGGAAAGCAATCGACTCCTAAGAGCCAAAGAAGAGGTAGTCTAATAAGGAGGAAAGGAAACAGCAACATCCATGGATCCATCACTGTTTTAAAAATGGTCTTGCTTGATAGGTGTATTTGTTAGGATTAAAACTTATTTGCCATTGTTCACAAAGCATTTCATATACTATTTACTGGGGACCTGAGTCTAAGAAAATGCTTTTAGGATTATTTAGACTGCAGTGTGACATTTTTTGTTTTCTTTTGGTATTTCCTTGCATGGAGAATTTTTCTCAAGATTTTTTTTTAAATGAGGTTGTAAACCAATTTTAGTTTAGTCCGGGTAGGAATTGCACCTTAATTTCAGCTACAATGTCTTCTCCTAGCAGAGACTTTATGATCCTACATGGTCTATTTTTGTTAAATATAGGAGATATCCTTTGTGCAAATCAAAATTCTGTATATGCAATGTATAATGTGAAAGATAATGGAAAAATTAGTACAGGGAGGGGAATAGTACTTCTTGCTTTGTAATAGACTTGTCACAGTTCACTGCTACTGTGTCACTAGTTATCAAACCCCAGCACTGCTACTATTACTCCTCCGGGTCTTTGCATGCTATCAAGCAAGAGGTGAACAACTGGGACTGAATGAAGGCAGAGTGACTAGGTTATCCTGATATAAAAAGTTTCAATTAGAAAATCACCAGAGGTTTTCAGAAACAACTTAAATATTACCAAAGTCATCAGTGAGACTAGATAAAAGTTTTTGCTCTTGATCTGCTGCCATATTTAATTGCAGAGAATATAGTAATCCAAAGGAGAAGAGTCATATCCTTTCCAAGCAGAAAATATGTTCCCAGTGTTCTTTTCAGATTTCATTTACAGTACCTGCTGATCAATGTAAATCCTGCTCTCAGAGAAACAGTGTGGGAAGCATAGTATCCACTCCAAAAGATGAAAATTCAAATTGCTTCATTCACTTTTCCTGTAATACCCTGAGGTGGTCCACAAACAGCGATAGTTGAAGTTGCCTGTTCTAGAGAACCTTTTACCCTGCTGCCACAAACCCTATCACAAAACAAAGTCTGCCTATCTGTGCCAGAATGTGACAGGAAATGATGGTAATTCAAATATCTTAATTACCCCAAAATTCCCAGCAATAAGCAGCCAACATCCACAGGATCTCATAAACTTTTTGTTGGGAAAGGGAGAGAAACCTGATATATACTGAGATACATGCCACTCACTGTGCATCATTGTTTCAGCCAGTGCCTAGATATAAGTACTGTTTGCTTTATTTCAGGTTTTCAGGACCTTGTTAAACACACAGCACAAAGTTTGTACTCATGTGAAGAAAAAATAGCCACATAAGATTCTTTTCCCCTGAATCTGATAGTATAAATAAAATAGCTCATTTTGAAAATGCTGACCCAATGGCATCATCTCCTGGACCTCCATTCAGGTTTGGAGTTGCTATAGAGGGAATGACTGGATGCCAGGAACTGTAAGGCACTATTCTTGATGTACTAGGCTCATCAGCCAGGTCTGTGAAAAGGAGAGAGAGAGAGAGAGATCAGTACTCCAGAGGACACATGGAGCTCCACCTGGCAAGGTGCAGACATATGTATCAGAGGATATGGATGCTCAAGGTATTCCTATAGAGCAGCCGGGCATCATTTGCTCCAGATAATCAAATGCATTCTTCATTGGGAAACTGCAAGGCTAGAGCTTACAACTCCAAAAGATGAAAAGGGGAAGAGAGATTGTTTGGGTGGCAAATATAAAAGCTTTTTCTTGTTCTGTCACTGAAACGTTCAGGGCCAGGAGGCAACTCAGCTGCCTCCTGTAAGAAAAATTGCTACATTTACAATTCAGATAGACATGTAAACTCTGAATAAACACATATATTTGGGGGGCTCAGATAAAGCAGACAAGAACCACAACATCTTTTGAAGTAGGCCCATCACTGATAATTACGAATGTGAGATTAGCTACCGTCATTTATTCTTGTAAATAGTGTCATCTCTTCCAATTAAGATCAACCACTTGTATCTCCTCAATTGCTTTATTAGCATTGTTGTCAAGTTCTGCAGAAGCCTTAATTAAATAGTCATCATAATTATGGGTAGTTTCCCAAATGATCGAAGTAAATAATTTATATATGGGTTATAAGAAAAGTTTTTAGTAACTGAAATACTGTATTTCAAAAACTTTCCAAGTGCCTAATTACAAAATATTTAAAATCCATCCTTTAAACAAGTTATGCATTACAAAATAAATGCTAAAACTGAAGTGAAATTTTGTTGCTTCAAGCATTTATATTTCTCCAAGTGACATGTAAAGTAAAATTAAAAAGTGAATGCAGAAAATTTCATAACTGAGGCATTGAGCAAGCAGTTAAGCATTTAATACAAACTGAATTATTAAAAATATTTTTATGATTTTAATCTTACTAATTAATTATATTAATGAATACTGGATCATACAAAGATGAAAAATAATAAATTGTGAAATCCAAGATACAGGGACTGAATATGCTAGAACAATACATCTGTATCAATGAGCAGCATACTGAGATATCTTTTACTTTATAAAAATAATTTTTCCAAGGGGAAATAGCTGTAAAGCTCTTTTCTAAACTTTATTTATGGGCTAAATGTACCTTTTCCCATCCTACCTTCTCACTACTATTAAAATGGCTCGCAGATTTTTTTTTTAATTTATGTTAAAAACTAGTATTACAAAAAATTCTCAAAATGACCTAGTTCTTTTAAATTGAGGCTATAATCCTTAATAATTGGCATTATTACTAACAAATATTTTAATGAAATTTTACATTTTCCTCTCAGTAGAGACATGTCATTCCCTTTGCCCTTAATTAGTGTTATATGTGCTCTTTGAGAGAAGAATAGGCCCTTTAGCGATAAGTTCTGACTTTTGAAACAAAAAAGTCATAACCTTTTTGTGTTTCAGGTTGAAGTAACTGCAACCTAATTTCATTTAACAATTGTGACAGATCAGAATCAAAACATGGAATGAGAAACATTGAAATTATGAACCTGTTGTTGATCGATTTTTTAATATTATAACTCAAGATTGAACTAAAATAGGCATTATTAATGGTGTTATGCTGGGTTAGCGTTTTTTCTGTCTCTATGTCCCCCATATTAAGTACTTATCTTTTTTGGAATATACTAGTGTATCCTGCCAAAGGACACTTGCTTTGCTGGTGTACATACATTTGTAGTGTTTCTCAAGTTATCATCGATCTCTGTTGGATGTAAGTGGAGGCCAACGGTATGTACCTATTTACATTTAGTTTATCTATTTATATAGCACAATAATTTGAATGATGTGGCTCTTATAAAATTTTATAAGATCATTCCAGTTCCCATCTTCCAATTCTCATTAGAAGCTTGACCTATGACAGTTAAAAAGACCTCCAAGATATTTCTTCTTATAGTATCAATTTTGAAGTTAGATGCTTTTTTTTTACAGGACTAATTTCCTCTGAAGAGCAGGGATGTGTATGTGTGTGTGCACATGTACTTAAAATTTGTTTCATAGAAATTTCTGGCAATATTGCAGAATAAAGGGTGTGAAAAAGATATTCTGAAATGACAAATAAAAAGGTTTTATTTTCTGCATCTTGTCTAGTCAGTGTTATCAAACAAAAAGCAGGGCTGGAAATGGCTTTTATTGAGAAGTTTCCTACTGAAAAAAAAATCTTTAGTTTTGATTGCTCTATGAGACTATAATTTTGGCAAATTTTGTATACAACTTTCTGTTTTTCTGAGCCCTTGCCCAGTTAGTATACTTGCATCCTTTTCTGTTGTGTGGCTATATAACAGGATGTAGGCATGTAGGCACCGAACAATATCCTGAGGCACATAATGCCTAGGGCATGAATACACAGAAGCTGACCGTGTTTCATAAGAATTGTTTTTAGTCAAAATTTACAATCTGGCATTGTAAAATAGGGTTGTCCAGGTTGAATAGAAGGGACTGTGGAGGAAACTGCATTCTCATCATGAAAGACGAGGGAAAGACAAGGAAAGACAAGGGAAAGACAAGTTCAAAAAGAACTCCAGCTATAGAAGAAGGAAACCAAGATCATAATCTGGGGGAAACTATTATGCCATCTTGAAAGCAATAAAGTGACATGTGCATGTTATGTTAGATATTACAGGAATCTTTCTGCTGAACAAGTTAATCAGCAAAACAACTGAGAGTAAAACAAGTAGTATAATTCAGTGTATTCTGCAAGTTGGATGCTTAATTTTCTCTCTACCCAGCATATGTAGAAAGTTTTCAGAGCAACAATACAAACAAATATTGGAAAGGACTCTTTTTTGTATTTCTGTCATAGGGATCATACCATTTTAATTATACCTGTACATTTTAAAAGAGTAGATATATAGAAAGCAATGTATGTTGAGGCAATCTGATCACTTTTAATCTCAGAGTCCTCTGAAAAAGTTTCCTGAAATGAAATTCTGTAGCTGGTACTGAAAGAAGTTTATTCAAGCCAGTAACGGAGTGACCGCCTGTGTATTAATCTGGGAGTATAGGAATTCATGTGGTGACCCTAAAAAAGATGATGTCAAAGAAAAAAACTCATCAAAGCTAGAAAATCAGAAAAGCATCTGCACTATTTCCCCACACACCTAATTTCCTACTCAAAAGGCTAAAATATGCAAGTACATTAAACATTGCCTAGTGCAACTGATCATATTTCTGAGAAGTGTTTATATGTGATTACAAAAAACTAAGATTCAGCATTGCCCTACTGCTCTTTGTGCCAGATATAGCTGGCCAAAAGGGTCATAGTGTAGGTATAATGTCTTCCATGTGTCTCAATGATTCTTCACTGTTACATGCCTTCTGGAACTGTGGCAGAGAATAGGAAGTAGATATTATGGCAGTTCCCAGAGCTGCCCTAATGTGTCCCAGGGACTTGACTCTCCTAAGGAGTCTAAGAATAAGAAAGGCACAAAATGATTCCTATGTGATTCCAACTTAATCATCTGGAAGCCATTAATCCAGTGATATTTCAAGTAGAGCTAGGCAAACATTTGTGATCATATATTGTATTCAATAAATAAATAAAAAGATTTATGTTACTAAAAATGCTTGTAAAAATAATGCCAAATTTGGTGAACAGTTTCAGCCAGCAACAAAAAATAGAAAAAATAGAAAAATATTCTTTATTTAAAGCTGCTTTAAAGAAATATTTCATATTTTCATTTAAGTTAATATTCATAAGTTTAAAATAAAGCACACAACCTGAAAATGAAATAATCATTTCATGTTACCAGAAGCAGGTTTTTTTCCGATTGTTCTATGGGTAAAAACACCCAAACCAAACAAACAATCCTTCCTAGTCAATCTAAAATGATCATTCCCTCCCCCCACTTCCAGTTTTTCAGTCGTGTCAGTGAACCAAAACATCCAATTATTTGCTCAGCTCTAATTTCAAATATCTACCAGCTGGTACCGGTGATAATAATAGGAAAATGAAGAAATAATGGATCAGGATCAACACTACCAAAAAATCTAACTATTTATGTCATGGTCCTAGCTGAATACCATCTTAAACATGTTGAGCAGATACATTTTTTTTTGACATGTAGGCCTGGTTGAAACAAATCTTGCTGGTATGTGTTCAGTTTGGTTTCAGGCAATTCTGAGAATTTGTAGCAATATTTCTTTAGTTGTGAGGATCTTTCTACATCTGGATTTAGTCTATGAATTTCTAATGTGTTTTATTTAGCCTCTCTAGCTTTTACAAAATAAGTAAGATTAGTGAACATATGCTTAAACAAAAATGTCAAAGACGCCCTCTTTGGTGTTTCTGATTTCCTGCATACTGCTGGTTGCCAGTTTCATCTTCATTGACTTACTGTGATGTCGTAGATTGTGGCAGTGTAATATAATCTGTGGACATTTGGTTTCTCGTTGACTTGCTGCTGAATGACCGCATCTTGCCACTAAACTCCAGTATCACAGTTCTCATTGCAACTGTAAATGTAGTTTAGAAAAGCTTTTTTTTCATATCAGAACCTGTATGTTTTTAGATAGCAGGGCAGTGTAATTCCAAAATGCAGTAGAAGATGCATGGAGTAACTAGTGCTACAGATACCCACCAGTAACATGAGCTCTCTGAGTTCCGTACTATCCTACCTGTAGCACCAGAGATGCATGACCACCTTATGGCACAGCAGAAAATATATTAATAAAATAATCCTCCATGCCACATGTTCAGAATAAAAATGGCCATATGTAATAGCCTATCAGCCCTAATTAAGACTCATCAAAATTTATCTCTAAACAATTTCAATACACTGTTTTATGGATGCTATAGGAGTGTAGTCAGACTGGATTAGAATATCTAGCCCATCTAGCCTGATAAATGATCAGAAGAAGATAAAGAAGAGTGAAAGTAAGTATATGTATAAAGTTTACCTTCTGGGAACATATCTTCCAAGCATCTGGCCGTTACAGGAGCAGAGGGGCTTCTGAGTCAAAGATGGACATTTCACCTTTACCGTTATATTCAGTAGCCACCAATGGACTTTGGACTAGCGTAATCTCTTCTCCTTCTATCCTGTTTTTCTTTGACCTCCACCTTATTCACTGGAAATGAGTTAAGACGAGGAAGTGAAGTCTGTGACAAAAGAGACTTTCTTTACTTTGTTCCCTGTCAGTTGCTAGCATATATTATTGCCTTATTGTTTTGGCTTGTTACGTTCCATTCAATAGAGTCTCTTGGTTCTTTAAAAGCATACAGTTATATCTTCACTGGTCCTCATCACACACACATGATGATCTGAAGTGCAGGTTTTTGCATTCTTTTTTTTTACTTTTGGAGTTTTTTTATAGAGGTCATACAAGGTGGGCTAGCATTGTCAGGAGTCTTTAAAACAGCAGCTGTCCATCATCTAAGAAGATGTAAAATCAATCTAACTGCTACACATGTAGGGAGAAGTTGAAAATTGTAGTAAAGGAAGTAATGTTGTAAAAGAATCATTGCTCTCAAAGTAAATAGTAATAGGAAAAGAATGCCTGGGACACCTGTGCTGAAAACAACATTATGATTACCTTAATACTGCTCACTTTTTATTAACTTAATGATAAAACCCAAAAGAAAAACATAAATTCTGACCATACTTGAAGCAGGATGGGCACCCTGGTCTCCTTTGATGTCTGTGAAGTAGTCAGGTCGTTCTATAAACTCATCCTTCCTGTGGAATTAGCAAGCTTGTTTTTAATACATTTACCTCCCAATTTATGAAAAAAAGGTAAATGCCTATGCCTGTTTTGTTCTCTGTAAATGTTAAGTGCTAACCCTACTGCTGTTTCAATCCTGGTAAATATCAAATATCTGAAATAAGGCAAGAGTGTGCTCTATGATTCCTCTCTCCTGTGTATTTAAATGAACAGCAGGGTATTAAAAGTAAAAAAAAAAATCTGTCCACCTCATGCTTAAGTCAGCCCTTTGTTATAGGTAGCACTAAGTGTCTGATGTAGTTCTGAAGAATCTGTCTGTATGTTCTACGCTCAGAACTTTTAGCAGAACTCATATCCAGAAAACCTGGTTCAGTTGCAGATCCCACACCTCATGCAAATTTTTCAGAGGAAAGTTTGCCTGAATAAGGAGTGAAGAAATGAGAATCCAAACCACTTCTTTGCCCCAAATGAATATGCTCTTTAGAAACTGAACATAAAAGGTGATTATATGCAATTGTCCTAAATGCAAGAAAAAAAATCTCCTTAAAAAGACGTAATATAATCCTTCTTAAAATTTTCAAAATCTGTTCTCTAGGAAAACACTTATTTCTGTAGCCAAAGTGTATTTTGTTCCATCAGCTTATCTGTAATAAATCTTCATTATTTCTTCAACACAAGGTAATCAAAACATGTTTTTATGCAAAAAGACAGACTTTCATTATAGGAGTGTTACACACAGCCTATAGAATGGGTCTTATAACTAAGCAAAATGAGTTCCATTTTTTGTATAGTATATCAAAAAATTTCATACGCAAGGAGCATGTATATTGTGATTGTGGTTTACCTTTTGTGTTAAAGAGAACTGCAGGCTACCTAGGATGGCTGCAGGTTATAGCCAAATTTAATCTTCTTAAAATATCACTATCAAGCAAATATGCTAAAATATAAAAACATCGTTCATCTCTCTCTGTTGAAAAGGTATGATTATTCAATGGCTTGATGCTAAAAAAAACATAGCTGAATCTTAAGAACACGCTGGAAAGAGTAAATGAAATGGCAGCAGTAGGTTTACTTTTACAACTGAAAAAAATGTCACATGTATTAATGTCAACAACTGGAATTTTACCTCATTAGGCAATTTCTGATCTAAGGCTCTGATGATTATTCTAAGCAGAAAAAATATGCTAATTATCCTCTCTGAATGTAGAAGGAAAAAAGGTGTAAAATCTTCCTTTAGCCGTGTGACCATGTACTAATTGCATGTCATGTGTCAAAATAATGCAACCCACTTTGCCTAAAGCAATTAGACATACAGAACTCTATTAATGAAGCACTGTCTGTCACTAAAAATGTTTTCAGAGCTATAGTTGAAGATTAAAATATTAACTTCTCAAATATTTATGATAGTTACCGAGAGCATTTCAAAATGTTACTTTTAACAAAAGTATTTTATTCAGTTCCAGTTTTTAATTTGGATTTTATATTCAAAGACATTATTAACATATGGGAGTCATGTGAAATTTCTATGATCTCCACTGAGACTTCTTTACAGAAGGTACATTAGCTCCTTGAAGTTTACAGCACCTTTTTCTATTGTAATATAAACTCTTTCAGAACAAAAAAAAATGTTAAAAACTTGTCTTTTCTTCAGAAGTCATTTAAAAAAAAGAAAGAGAAGGAGGAGGTTCTTATTGCACTCTACCTATTTTCCGTATGTGAAAGAAAATGGCCCTTCTTGTCAATATATCATTTGGTGCTCTCTTTCCTTTTAGGGTCATTGGTCATCTATGTTCATGAGCACGGAGATTATCCTTTTGCATACCCTTATGCAGTAGGAAGGCAGGGATGTATGTTGCCAAGCTGTTTATCGAATCTATCAGACATGCTGAGGAGGAGCAGACTATTACATTAAAAAATGTAATGCCAGCTCTGTATTGCCACTGCTCACCAAGCTGCTTGGGAAAGGGTTTTGCACAATTCCTCCGTGAGCAATACCAATCTACAGCATTCTGAGTACAGGCGAGGACTGTAGAGCATAACTGAGGTCCTTCTCCTTTTTGCTATAGTTTAAAGTGTATTGAATACTGCTTAAATTACTGTTACATTATAATTTGTGGTACCATTTTTGAAGTTTAGTTTTTTGGCTTCTATTCTGCACCCTTAATTTACAAGGAAAAAAAACCCCTTTATTCATGCACTTGCCCCAGTAAACTGTACAGGAATATTTGTATGCATAGAAGTTGAATGGACAAGCCCTTAATTTACGTTCCATATGGAGACTGAGATGACTACTGTGATACTTGAGGATTTATAGCTTTACCAGGACTATGCAGGAATGATACCACTGTAATACCATGGAATTATTGCCCTTCTATTGTGCCAAAAATCAGCAAATAAAAAAGCCACGTTGTTAGCACTGCATCATTTTCTAGTACCATGGTGGTAAAAACTGACTGCTATTATGTATTAGTCCTGCCACTGCTTTTATGTTTGGTAAGGGTATTGCCTTGGTTTTGGAGCTATTACAGTCTATGGGAATCAATTATATGTACTTGAACTAAGAAGGATTTACTTGGTAACTGTAATGGCTCTGAAAGAGCCATTATGATCTGTCATGTCAAAAATGCACATGTGCCTACAGTAGATACAAACAGAGCTGTGCAAAAAGTTTCATACATAAAGCAAGCCATTTTTGTTAGCTTCCCTGACAAAACAAAACAAGCATTTGCTGCTGAAGTACTTTCACAACTTTTCATAATAAATGAAAAGGAGTTCCTGCCATTCCTCTGCCTTGTGCTTTGCTAAAGGAAAGCTTGTGTG
This sequence comes from Mycteria americana, assembly GCF_035582795.1. NCBI lineage: Eukaryota > Metazoa > Chordata > Aves > Ciconiiformes > Ciconiidae > Mycteria > Mycteria americana. The sequence goes on from NC_134369.1 coordinate 39,323,381, forward strand.
TTGCATGAGAGGGAATCAGAAGAGACATTACTGAAGAGCAAAGCTCAATGAATCACAATGTTTTGGGGATAGATGAAACCAGTTAAAAGGGGAAAAAAAGTGAAATAAATAGAAGGGAAGACTTTTTCAAGTAAAAGGGAGCAAATGTGAGCTCGCTATCATTATATACATCCATGAAAGGGATATGATAGCTCCTTGTTAAGAATGAGCAAGTAGGTTACACCCCAACAACTTTAGTCATGATATAGATGCATGTACAGAACATCAGAACATCTTGGAGTCAGACTGAAGTAGAAATGGGGCCAATGAGAATAAGGTTTCCTGTGTCTATGCTGCAGGATGGATGCAGTCCATAGTCTTAATTTCATCATCCAGATTGGTGGACTTTACTGCAGAGCATTGCAGCTCCCGCTGTACTTGTTTATCTAGGTGTCCACCGTAAGGAGACAAGCATGCTGAGGGATTGCACTCGCATTTCTATTTCTGACCTGGAATCAGGATGCAGCCAGGGAACTAAAACCATATGGCCCACCCCAAGCATATCTGCCCAGTAGGGCAGATGTGGCCGACTTGAGGTTTGGGATGCGGTCATGCTGGAGTGAATGCCAAGAGCGCATGGGGCGCACCATGCAGCCCAGTGTGACCCGAGCCAATGTTCAGCTTGCACACAAGACAGTTATAGCAGGGCATGAGATGCAGGTGCAGCAATCACCTGTACAACTGAAAGAAAAGCTCATGCAACATGTAGGAGGCAGTGGTGGTAAGAGGGGAATGATAATCTGTAATGATTTTTTAGTGACAACCCTCTTTAAAGACATATTTAGATGATCAGATCTTATAAATTAATACAGGCAATGCCATATTCTTGCCCTGAAGTGTGGACATCATTAGTGTACTTTCTTTTAATTAAACAAAAAGGCGTTAAAAATAGGTCTATAATTCATGATGCCCGCTGATGTATTACTATTGTTTTCTAATACAGAACTTCATTATGTAGTTTTATTATTGGTTTTACATATCTTTTTTTTACATATGTACATTGCTTTAAATAATTGTGCCAAAGTTGATTGCAGCACTTTCTGCAAAATACTATTTGACAGGTACAGGGTGAAGAACGGTCTACGGCAGTATAGCTGTGTGGTTTGCAAGTTGCTTGTTTGTTTATTGGTCTAATTTTCAGTAACGGAGGAATGCTATTTAGAATGCAGCAAAAACCTTTCAATCCCAAACGAGCATGTCCAAAAAAAGAAACAGAGATTTTACTTTTAGCTCATCTTCAGATTCACAAGGGACAATAAGGGAGATTCATTAGGCCATTTGTTACTGTCATCTGCCATGATTCAAAATGAAATACTAAATGTTTCATGGACGCAGAAAAAGAGCAGTATTTGTCTTTGTGTTGGCTATGCAAAGACTGTATGGCTTTCAGCCTCCATACAAGAGGTCTGATGGATGAAAGGGGGAAGGGTGGTGCCATCTGAATGATGATGGGCTAATATCATCATCCTCTTGTCAGCTGTAATAGGCTTTTCCTCACAGAAATAATTCATAAAACCGCTACATTATATTCTATCCCTGACAGGCCCTATCTATCCTGCAACCCAGCAGGCTCACAACTAATAAGAAAATATGTGGTTCAGGAACCCTGAAAAATTAAACAGGTAGTTTATGAACAATTTGTTTCATGGGGATGTTTATTATGTTTATTAAATATTGAGCCTTTAATGTTTTCCCAGTACAGATGATATCATAAAAATGCTGACTTAAGCCTCAGTTGTATTCTTAGAAAGTGGCATTTTATAGCTCTTGTAGTACCCAGTAAATAACTAAATTGCAGTGGTTTATATGTGTACACAGAACAGAATTTATAGGAAGCGAGTATATTTTTATTGTGCATATGCAGTGTATTTAATATATTCATAATAGACACATGCAAACTACCAAAATATTGATCATGTTCTTTGGTTTAAAGAAGACCAGTATTTCAGAGCCTTGAGTAGGGAAGGTCAGGCATTTGTTTTATTGCTTGTACTAAAGGAGAAACACTGAGCTTGGTGTTTGAAGTGTCAAGGCAAAAACTCTGTAGCTTCTAACGATAAACTTAACCAGGAATACTGGTTTACAAGTATAATTTTTATAGAAGTTCTTTAGACAGGTTCTTATTATAGGAAAACCATGATAAAACTGCTCAGGCTAAAGCCAGTATGCTACTATGCCTTTATGTGAAACAAGTGAGGGGTGGCAGAGCTTGGTCTCCTTACACAGGGCAAATTTCCCTTTCTGGAGAAGGTTTCTGGTTTCTGGAGAAGACCTGGAGCGCATGGAGGAAGCATAATGTACAACCATGCTCTTTCCATGTCCATACCTTTTTATTCCAACTTCTTCCTTCAGAGTTTATTGAATAATTGATAATTCTGCGGCAGGGTATGAAAACTGGCAAGTAGAAAACTTCCATTCTTAATGAATTTGTAATAATAAATAATGCTTATGATATTAAAAAGCTGTATTCCACAGACATATTACAAAGAGCATGTGCATGACATGATTTACAGAAAAATTGTACAGATCTTTCATTAAGCCTTTCAGGTATCACGAGCTGTTCTTGTATCCTTCTATTCCTGGTAAGAGGGTAAACTGTAATAAAGAGTAAGATGACTGAATACACAGATAGAAGCTGTCTAGAATCAGCATGAGTTCTACAACAGGAAATTCTGCCTCTCTAACCTGCTGGAGTCCTGTGAAGGTTTCAGTAAGTACATGGATTAAGAGGATACAGAGGACATAAATATATTTGGATTTTCAAAAAGCCTTTGACAGGGCTAGTAAAGAAACCCAGTTACCACAGGTGTTGAGAAAATGTCTTATATGGATTGCAAACTGGTTAAAGAATAGAAAGCAAAGGGTAGGGCTTTTTGGTTGTTTTACAGGATGGATAGTTTATTTTCACCAGCAAGGTCCTGGAGGGATAGACACTGACACTGGTTTTATTAAATATTTTCATCAATGACCTGGAGAAGAGAGTGTGCAGTGAAATCTGCAAGTTTGAGGATGATATCAAGATATTCTGTGTGGTCAAATGTCATTGCCAACTGGCTGAAGGAACTTCAGAGCTGAGAATAAAGATGGCAAAACTGAGCAGAGAAGGAAGATGGCAAATGAGCTTCAGTGTAGATAGATTTAAGGTGAAAAAAATCAGTGAAAAAAAATCTGAGACATGCCCCATGATGCTGAACTCAGAATGATCATTCAGAACTTGGGAAAGACATCTTGGAGTCATCCCTGGCAAGTCTCTGAGGTCATGAGCTCAGTGTGCAGTAACAGTCAAAACAAACAAAATGCAGAACATCATCAAAAAGGTTTTTAGAACAAGATAGAAGATACAATTTTGCTGCTATATAAAAATGTGGGTGTGCCCACATTTTTAGTACTGTGTGCAGTTCTGGTCTCCATGTCTCAACAGAGATGCCATGAAATTGGAGGAGGAACAGAGGAGGCAATTAAAATAATCAAGAAGATGGATCAACTGCATATGGAGAGGCTAAGCAGTCTGGGATTGAAAAGATTGCTGAGGACAATTGTGGTCAAGATTTATTACCAAGTGGATAGTCTGAATGTGGAACTGTTCAACAAGTTCCACACAATATGAGAGCAAGCACCACTCACTAAAGCTTATAAGGAGCCATCTAAAAACAAATAAAAGAAAGTACTTTTTTGTGCAGAAAGTAGATAACTTCAGAAGCTTGCTTCCACAGAAGGCTGTGGAGGACAGAGTAGAAACAGGTTCAGAAAGGAATTAGAAAAGCAACAGGTCCACAAATGGGTCTTACAAAGACTAGGCAGGGATGTACCTTCTAATATCCCTAATGCAGCAGTTCTGGACTGGTGGGGTCCAGAACTAATATCCCTAACGCAGCAGACTGGGGGAGTATGAGGGGAATTCACTGTAGAAGTTGTGGGCTTGTGTGTTGTCCCTAATAGTGTCTCCCGCGCTACTGTCAGAGACAGAATACTGGGCTATGTTGACCATGGGTCTGAACCAGTAGGGCTCTTCTAATGTTCTTAACATGTCTTAATTTTGTTCCACATGTCTAATTTTCTTCTCATTTACTTCAGTTTTACATTTGTGTAGTTTCAAAGACTTCGGTGTTTTCTCTCCTACTTTGTATCGGTGTATATAAAAGGTGGATCGGGTCTCCTCTCCTCTCTTCTGTATATATACAGTTTTAAAAGTTGTACTCATATCCATACATACAGAGCACAAAACCTGAAAATTCAAAGAAAAACATGTCAGAATAAAGAGACTAAAAGCTTTAACTCAATGGCTTAAGCCTGAAAAAACAATGTACCTTTTTAAAACCCTTGCAATTTCTTTCATTTTTCACTGAAAAATGTTTGTTTATTCTTTGCTTTTACAAAGGCTTGGCACACACACTACTTCTTTTGAACTTCAAGAGTAAACAATAAAAGCTGTTTCCGTGTGCTGCCCCCCCCCCCAACTCAAACATCTTTCATTTTTTTCCTAATGGAGCTGGAAAAAATCTCTTGTTACATGAAATCTTTATAATGAATTTTTCAAACAGGAAAAAAAAAATGTCATTTATTATTAACTATGAGCCACATGGCTACTGTGCTGTCTCTGGATCACATAAACTCATTTCTATAACAACGCAGACCAGATACAATCCAGTTATAGTAGTAGGCTCTCGGGCTGTATGTCCTTTTCCAAAAGAAAATCATTTACCTTATCCATTGAGGGGGCAAGAGGTTGATAAGGCACATTTGGGACACTAATTCCGGTCTCTGTTTCACAATTCACCCCATTTTTTAATGGAACTTGAACTACTGCTAAAAGTTGGTAAGACCTGTATTGGTCCTTCTCCGATGGCAAGTGACTTCGCTGAAGAAATGGCTCCCTGCTGATTGAAGGCGGCTGTGTTTGGCAGCGGGGGCACCAAGGAAGGGCACCGTATGTCTTACCTGCTCTGCTCTGTGGTGCAAACCATGACATCTGCTGTCCATCTCTGTGGGATGTCCTATGGGCAGTCTGTGTGCTGAGCCCCTGTGGTGTCAATGGTCATTCCACAGCTAAAGCAAGCCCAGTTCTAGGGCACTGACCTCAGGGGCACGTGCTGCTCTTCAGCCGTACATTCAGAAGCGTGTGCCTTGTAGTACGTCACACATGTTGTGTGATCTGATGGGCTCTGACGTACTTAGAGGCCCGTGTTGTGCCATATCAGCGATTTAAAGAAATACCACTTTCATTGGCAGGCAGTTGGAAGCAATTAATTACCCATGGATGGCATGTACAGCTGTTGCTTATGTATGGAAATAGAAGAGAAATTAGATTTAATTGGCTTAGCATAATGAAGAAAGTGGCATTTATTTTATTACAGCTTTTGTAAACTGAGCCACTTGATTTTCATTTTTATCATTTTTTGGAAATAGTTGGGCAAAATTCCCTTGACAGATGAAAAAATCCCAGAGGAACAAAAACTGAGGATGTTCAATTGCCTTGTTAGAAATTTTCAGGATCAGAGGAGGAACAGATATATTACGCTAATGAATGATTAAATTAAATATTTTGCTATCTATTGTTGCAATTCAGGCTAACTCCCAAATATGCATCATACAGTAGCTGTATATCTTTTTTTGAAGAAATTCAAAGTCCAAATTTCAACAGGAAAAACCGGTGTAAATTATTAAATCACTGTGAATAGATATTTGTGTTGTCAATTATATTACACCTACTGACACAAAGTGATAGTGAAGAGAAAAACAATTATATCTGCATGTGAAACGTAAACATATTCTAGAAGTACAAACCAAATTCTATTGCAACGTATCTACAAAGCATTGATATTAAACAGCTAATGTTTGACTGGATTCTGCTCCCAATTTTCTGAAGTAACTATGAGGTTAAATACATCTATTTCCTTAGCTCAGGCCAGCATAATAAAGAGAAAAATTTAGTTCCATGTCTCCCTAACATTTACCTCATTAATGTTTTTGAAAATACTCCTTGTTAAGAGGTGCTGTCCATGTACAAAGTATTGGTATGGTGCTGTAGCTATTAAGCCTTATAAATAAACATCTTTCTACATTAGTGTCAATTTAATGTTCACTTTCTAATTATTTAATGTGAATAAACGCAATATAATCTGCATTCATGCAGTGCTCTTTTTGAAGGCGTGTTCTGTAGCCCTGTAAAAATTACTGCAAACTAATGTTTGTGATGTAACGCTAAGTTTATTTTTCACATTCACAATTAAAGAAAAAAATCTATGTCCATACTGTGTAGCTGCATGTCGTGCTGCATGCAGGGAGACTGATGTTAAAACACTGGGGGAATTATTCTGAATATAAACACTTCCCAATTGATTAAAGAGACCAGTTGTATTTTACCTCCATATTATATCCCCTTTCAGAAAGCCAAATATTTAGAAATATATACATATTTTTTAAGAACAGCATCTTATAAATGATTATAATGAGAACTCATGGAACTGTTGGGATGAGTGCAGCAATCTACAAATGTTTAAAAGAAACATGAAAAAATCTAGAATGCCAATGAGTGTTTCAAAATAAGGCGGCTCAGCTGAGAGTACCTTCCAATTTAGTCTTCCACAAAAGAGAATGGAGTATTTTGCTAAATAACAGCCATAAACCATTTAATTTTTACCATAGGGGAAGGGGAGGAAAGGGAAGGGGAGGAAAGGGAAGGGGAGGGAAGGGGAGGGAAGGGGAGGGAAGGGGAGGGGAGGGAAGGGAAGGGAAGGGAAGGGAAGGGAAGGGAAGGGAAGGGAAGGGAAGGGAAGGGAAGGGAAGGGAAGGGAAGGGAAGGAAAGGAAAGGAAAGGAAAGGAAAGGAAAGGAAAGGAAAGGAAAGGAAAGGAAAGGAAAGGAAAGGAAAGGAAAGGAAAGGAAAGGAAAGGAAAGGAAAGGAAAGGAAAGGAAAGGAAAGGAAAGGAAAGGAAAGGAAAGGAAAGGAAAGGAAAGGAAAGGAAAGGAAAGGAAAGGAAAGGAAAGGAAAGGAAAAACACAAGCTGTTTCAGGCTTTAGAGTTTTTTTTTTTTAATTAAGTTTTGTTTACAAATTTCCACCTGACATTTTTCACAGAGAGGGCCAAACCCATCCCTCTGAATTCAGGAAAAAAAAAGTCAGATCTAGATATGAAGTTTAGTGATTTCCTTTCTTTCAAAAATAGCCCTGGAACAGAAACCCTGAGTCTTTGGAAAAGACCAGAACCAGACTGTTCTTTTGACCGCAGCTAAATTGTGCATGTAGTTCACTCCACTACCCAGTGAGACTGTCAGCTTCTGTGTGTACCAATAGAGAATTCAAAGGGGTGTAAAGTGTAGAGCAAATATTTCAGAGTGGAAAACAGTTTCAAGCAGATGCTGCAAATGATTTACTGAATTAGAAAAAAAGTAAAATTTTAATAAAAGCCTAAGTTCTGCACACATAGATCCAGTATTTGATCAGTTGATTTTGGCAGCTTTTTGAAATTACTCGTATTGAGAGACAAGTATACTCTGTAAAGTAAAAATGACCTCTGGATGACAAACAGTACATTATACAGAAAGTTTGTGTAAACACAATTAATGTAGGATTGCTTACTGAAACCATAAACTGATGACAGATATTTTCATTGTGAGTGTTTCTGTATATCAGAGTGTTGTGAAAAAACCATACAGTCTAATGCTACTAATTTGCTTTATTTACCTTTTTAAAAAAAATCTCAGATGCACTTAGTAAAAGCAGCATGTACCTGTCTGTCAGCAGAGCAGCCTTTAGCATTTATTCACCTCCTATTCTGCAGAACACATGCCTGGAGCAGCTGGCAGACACATTCAGGGAAACAACTGGTCCCTGTCAACACCACCCAACCTTCTGAGGCCAAGCAGGCACTTAGAAAGTCACAAATAAAGACCAGTGTTTTGTTTTGCCAATAGCCTGGTGTGTTTTCCCCTCCTCTTTTGTTCAGAATGTGCAACACCATTAAAGGGACCTGATTAGAACAAAGGAACAGGGATCACTGTAACAATTATGATAGAAATGAAAATGCATAATAAAAAACAAACCCCAAAATCAGGAAAATAATGCCAGGTGAAGATGAATACACATCCGCTGGGAACAATTACATAGCAGATGCATCCAAAAATTCATTATCAACGTATAATTTGACATGTTCCTAGTAATGTTATTCATTGCATTTACAAATAATTCATCACAGGTGTTGTGAACTAAAATGGCATACAAGATCCTTGTGTTATTCACTGGGACAAGAGGAAATGTCCACTTTGTAAACACACATTGCATCCAATTTTATAAAATGGTTTTATCTTTTGTTGTGTAAATCCTTCTGCCCTGCCGGATAAATCAGATATAGGCAAACTGCTTTCTTTCCAAAGCATATTTATTCTTGCTAAAAGAGGGGTAAATATTCTATTATTTTACTTCCCTTTTCTATTGTTCTTCTTTTTCTCAAAAACAAAGCACCTGATTTTGCAAGCTCTTATGTTGCTAGTTTCACTCATTTTGGTTACTTCTGGTGTACTTCTGATGTTGCAGATCTTGTTCCTTTGAGCTCGTTTTTAATAATCAGGTCCTCTGGCAGGGGCAAGTCCTGTTCATTCAAGTATAGCACCATTATTTTAAATAGAAACGTATATGCATGAATGAATGGAGCAGGGGTTGATGCAGGACATTTTTTCTATAATCCAGCTCAAGGCAAATCTCTTATTTAAACTTTTTGTTTATTGGTTCAGGGTTAATTCTGCAATGAAGTTATGGGGAATTTTACTTGTGTAAGCAGTAGAAAATCCAGTCATCAGTAGAAACTAACAAAAGGCAACATTTCATTCCAGGTCAGATTTCATAAATAATGACAAAACAAATACACCTACATTTCTCTTGTAGTCTGAAATTAATCAAACAGATTCTCTGTCTTTATTATAAAGCTTTATTGCAATAGTATAGCAATAATTGATTAGCCCTTGATACTAGCAAGGGGCCCAGCAGCACTGTGTTTTTAATCCTAGTATGTCGTGTCAAATAAAGCCTTCAAGCACATATATAAAGATGAACACACCTTTGAAAAAGAATTAATAATTTGTCCTAGCCTGGGTAATACATGATGCATTCCAATCATTTTTCGCCAGGAATTTCAGATCACTGGTGTAAACACTGTTGAAGTTTTTTTAGGTAATTTTTGAGTTGGAGACTGTTTGCTTCATATTGAGCCAATTATTGTTCCTTGTTATGATTTCTCCTCACTACATTTGACTACTACACCGGATGCAGGGCATTGCCATACAGCGATGCAATAGCACTGCACGGTTTTGCATCTGACCCGATTGTAACCCACCTGGATCCACCATGGCACACACAGCATATGCTACCCAGGCAGCTGAAGAAGATGACTCTCAGTACCTTTTTTAGCATGGTGAATTGCAGTTGGTAAGAACTATTTATAAGGCCAGAGAGAGGCAATGTGAAAGCAAACAAGACTAACTCACAGGTTGGAAGCTTCCACTGAGGAAACCAGTCTGAGGAAACTAGGAAACTAGTTTCCACTCAGGAAACTAATTAGCAAAACAACTAAATTCCAGTCTCCCCACTGCCAGGTGAGTGTTGCAATCATGAGGCTAAAGAATGACATTCAGTCTCTGGGTGAGAAGTATGGCATGAAAAGTGGAGAAGATTCAGCTGGACTGAAATCCCCACCTCCTTTTCGAAGAATATATGATTTGAGGCATAAGGCACCTGTTGAAGTGATGGGGCACTGAAAACCATTGTCTGCCCTGGATGATTGCACAAACGACCAAACTACTGTTTTGGTAGAAGTGTGATGTCATCACTGACATTTCTTCAGGTGGGTGTGTTCTGATTGTGGGGAATGATTTCCCTTCACCTCCCACCCTTACTCTTTTAAAGAAAGGGGTTACAAATCTACTTTGAGGTACATATTTCAAGCTAAGACTCTTCAGTGGAAGAAGACATGTACTTCCTCGTAAGGCCCAAAATATTGGTTGAAAAAGGGCTGATTTTCAGACAAACTACCCTCAGTGATGAGTGATATGTATTGGCATACAGCAGGTCAGAAAGCCCGAGTATCTGCTTCAGGCTTGTGGACTCTGCTAATACGTAGCTGTACAATGTTGTTGCACCCTGGCAGTAGGTTCTTCAGGTAAGAACTTGACAAAAAGGTTGAAAGAACAGGTGACAGATGAAAATTGTCTTCAGAATTTCTCCTCTGTTCCCTGGGGCTGCTGGTCATCAGTTTACATTCCTCAACTAAATAACATTCAACTGCTGAAACTACTAACCCTACTTTCTGTTATGATTAGTCAGGGTATGACACCACCTCCTTGTGGTGGTGTCACCAGTTTTCTACAGCTGAGGGCAGGAGACAATGACTTGAAATTAGCAATGCTGACTTTCCAGTAGCCTGATGACTCTTATCGATCATGAAGATGTTGAGAGAAGCTTTAAAATTTTTCTACCTGTCTTAGGGAACAGAGTGGTGCTACTATATGATCCTTGTTTTTTTCAAAGGAGAAATGGTTGCTATCTTCAAACATCTCTTCTTCTTTGAAGTCTTAGTTTTAAAAGACAACCATCAGACAGTGGGAACATGTTAATATAAATGATTTTATGGACAAACCTCTATAAATTAATACATTGATGCTGCAAAGATGGACCAAGTAGAAGTAAAATAACATTGAAAAAAAAGATGCAGTGGTTAACCAAAAGCAGTAAAGTGGGAAAATGAAACCTTGGTCATGAAAGCTCTGACAGGTTTCCTCTTCTGTAGGATATTCTTCTCTAACACAGCAAGCTATTCTCCTGCAACTAGACCCTGTAAGCAGCCAGTATTTTTACCTGCTGAAGTCAGCCAAGGTCCAGAAACATACTGTCTGACTGCAGGACCAAGATCCAGTTTTAAGATATTAAATCATGAAGGACATTTATGTAAGTCTCTCTCTCTACTGAAACCTGTCATGAAACAAACGGAGTGCCCTATCTTTTATAGGAACTGTACAGTATCATTCCATCTTGTCTATTTATAGGGGAAACAAACAACAGCCTGTGCTAGGATACAATGTAAATAGCTACAGCCTAATTTAAGGAAAGGAAAATGGAAAAAGGGAAATGGAAAAAGGAAAAGGCGGGGAGGGCAGGGCAGGGTAGGGGGAAAATAGAAAAGAGAAAAGAAGCAGCTGGACCAGATTTCTCTTTGTGAACATACTTGCATTCACAGTCCCCCTTTGCATTACTTGTCTATTTCCTCTTTCGTTTATGTATGCGATGATTTTTTTATATGAAGATATGCAGAGTGACAATGCACCTAAGTTTCACAATAGCAAAGGTATTTGCTATTGACTATTCACCATCTAGTATAGGTAATATTGTTTGTTTGTTTGTGGCCAATGAAATAAATGCCAGTGTTTTAATGTGGACAATCTATGAAGATTGTCTGAAATCTATTTTTGCGATTTGTTTGTGAATACTTGCAATTATGGACATTTACAGAAGTCAAGTTTGATTCAAGGATGTTAAAAAAGGTGAAATATGCTGGATAATGTATCTGTAAGGAATAATTTGGCCAGTTCCAGTGGTATGTCTAAGAACTCCATTCAGGGGTCACACAATAACTTTTATTCCGTGTGTTGTGTCACACTATCATAAATGTAACTCAGCAAATTATGCACATCGCTATTCCATATACTTGTCTGGAAGCAGAAGAAAACATTCATTAAAATTCTCATCTTGTTTTCAGTATTTTTCTTTGGTGTATTTCAAATAAATAAATTAATGAAATGGAGGAAGAAATGGGGAATTAACTAACATTATGGTTTCATTATAGGTATTGCAATTATTACAAAAGTCTTTTTCCCTCTAACTCATCATCTATAACAAAGCTATCATTACATTTGCATGTTTTATACTGTAACTACTTGAGGGCAATATGTCAGTAAGCATCAGTTTCTAAGTGACTAGAGTTAAAATCATTCTCAATAAATCTTCCATTGAATCTTTTAACAGCAGTGCTAATAATGCTGTATAAAGTGTCATCTTTTATACTTTTTAAAAAACTAATCAACTCGCAATTAAAGATTTGGTGAATTTACACCACAACTTGGAATAAATAAATACAGCCAAAGGACAGTGGCATTTATGCTTACATTTTCCTGAATAATGTAAATAAAGAAGGTAAAAATAAAGTAACTGTTTATACAAATGGCTGAAGTGTATGAAGACAATTCGTTTCATGTTTTTATCATTCTTGTGTGGAAAAGAGTTCCTTTTTCAGGTATGAAAGAAGTTACAATAAAAAGAATGAAGGAAATTAAACAAAATTAAGAGATTTCCTATTTACATACCCTCTTCCCGCCCTCATTTGCTCGAATTATATCTGCCTTCAATCCCACATAAACATCCTGTCAGCACTTCCCCCACAGGTAGACTGACCTCCTCCTGGACATGAAGAATGACGTCACCTACATGTGCTGTACCATTTGGCTTAAGTCCTTTTAATTTTGCAATTGTGGACGGTAACATAATCTGTCAGTTCTTATGCCAGAAGACTTCTTCTTTTTGTCCTTGTACAATAGTACAAAACTTGTCTGCAAACTCCCCGATGTTTATAAGCACTTCCTCAAATTTATTCACTATGATTTTTGATAACCTTCTACTCTTATTTAAAACTGCAAACACAGGGTGGATAAATCATTCCTGGCAATCATTTTTGGATTACAACACAGTAAGCATTTTTATTGGGCCAGCTATCTACAGCAAAACAAATATGGTGTGCTCATAAATGGAAAAGAACTCAGCACTCTATTTTATGCTTCATGATACCAAATAACCACAGATATATTGGAACCTATTTCTACCAGGCTAGTTTTAGCAGAGCTATTTTAGGTGGCATATCATGCAATACTGCTTATAGGTGTCGTCTGTGAGTTTCCTGTTGTTTTGCCAGAGGAGCTCTCCTACTTCAGTTTTACACTGGTTCTCCTGAGGCAGGTGATTTGAGTAAATGAGTTTCTTGGGACACATTTCTGTATCCTGGTAGTTGTGGTCACTAGCATATTTAGTGCCAGTTCAACATAAGTAATATAGTCCAAGAATTCCCTCTCTCTCTAGAAAAGGACATATCTGGGCCTTCTGAATTTCTTGTTCAATAGTAGAAAATTTATTGTCATTATAAAAAAGACAGAGACTGCCTAAGCCAACGGGTATGTGCAAATACTAAACATCTGACTGAGCTCTGAGGGTATGAAAAGCCCTTCATCTCTTGTTCTTTTTTTCATCCCTTTCTTCTTCCTCCACTTGAATGGTTTCAAAAGTAGAAAGAAGTCCAAATAACAACTTTCAATATAAACAAACGAGTTCAGGCTTGAATTATTCTTCTTCAGTCTCATCTTTATCCATGTGGTATCATGTCTGGTGCACTGTTACCTCCATTCACTGCTTTTCTATGTTGGCAACCTTGTGAATAGCTAGTATTCCAAAATCTTAAGCTAGACGACTCTCACAAATACAGCAGTCTACCTTGTTTTCTTCAGTTGTGTCTCATATAAAGATGTTTAATGTTAAAGGCCTTGAGCCAAGAGGTCCACAGAGGAATGACTATGATTTGGTATAAAAGGTAAAGGTAATAGGGAGGGATTTGTAAGAGGAAAGAGGCAGTATAGGATGGTGGCTATTAAGGTTAACTGGACAGAAAGCAGCTGCAGGGGGAACCTCCTTGTAAGGTCTAGTGAAGAACCAAAGTGTGGGGATGACACATCCCAAAGGGATTAATGCAAATGAAATCCTAAGCACCATGTGCAAGCAAAACGTCTTGATCTGCACTAAGATTAAATTTTAAAAGCTGATGATGATGGATTTTTTGAATTTAATTCATTATTTGGAGCATAACTTTGTAGTAAGGAGTTATTCAAAACTGCATATGACATTTCATAACACTGAAAATGCTGTAAACACATAATTGACTGGGTTTTATCTTTGTTTATCTTATATGGAGGATACGGGTCTTGAAATGGTCCATAAAATGGCATATTAGCATAGATGGTTTGAAAAGGTCTTGTAAAAAAGTTATGAAATAAAGTATACAATGCCACCTTTTCTTTTCTCTTTTTTCCACCCTCATTGCCATTACATCTTCAAGCAAGAAAGTGCAGTTTTCATGTCAATAAAAGGACAAGACATTGTCCCCAGCTAGCAGTTAACTAGCTTTATGGTCATTAATCTCTATTTGAGATATCCATAACGTCTGTTATCTGGGGAATTATCTAGGACATCAGTGAATTTCGTCTTGAGCTCAGGAGAGTTTCTAACAAAGGCTGTAGGAGTTTATAAATCTGCTCTTATCTAACACATCCCTATGCTGAAAAATTAAAGAATTAGAGTGGTCTCAGGAAGCAGAATTCCTCCTGATCTACTTCTTCACTTAGAGCACTTTACAGTTACTATACATGGTCACAATGGTATAGAGAGCATATAGCAGCGGGAATAATCTCTTCCTAAATGCCGTTGTTTGCTGTGGTCACACCCTAACAAAAGAGCAGTTCTTATACTGCCTGTGACCTGACAGAATGGTACTGAAGTATTACGTACTTCAAAGTTATACCAGTTAAACACAGAATTCTATGGGTGCAGTAAGTTGAGCCACAAATTCAATTTGATAAGGATATAAACTATTTACTTTTCACAACTACTCTTACAAGATATTCTTTGTTTCTCAGAACGTTTATGGGTGCATGAACACCTGTGCACCTGTGCTTTACCACACTTAACTTTTCAAGTCCTTCTCTTCCTCATGAATATTTCAACCATGCAGACAGAAGGAAAGAATACCATGTTATTCAAGTAACCAGTAACATCAAGTGAATAACAATAGGCAGAAATAATAAAAACTATAGTCATAGTAGGCAATTCATGACAAACTATAAGACTTAAATTGTTTGCATAAAAAAGAGAAACAACTTGGAATGAAAATCACTTCAAAAACACAAAATCCCTATTTATATAAAATTTGTGAACTGAAAAGGGGCTAAATTTATTAAAAAAAAAGAGCTGCTGCAAGTTGTTTACATAGATGAAGTAGTTCACCAAGCTCTAATAACAATGCAAGCAACTTTCAGTATCCAGAGCTTTAAAAGTATTCAGAGAAGATCAGGTGTATCTTCCCTGTTGATATTTGTCTAGTACAAAAGAAGAGATATTCCTAAAATACATGTAAAACTAGAATGAAATCTTTTGTAAGCAAAGCAGCTCAAAAACCAGCAAATAATATCTCAATCTTCCTATATTCTTTTTTAGTCACTGCACCATAGCATGAGTAATTTTGAAACTGCAGCATTCCATTTATTGTACAATTATGTTATATTATTTTCCTGTTGCCACAAAGCTTCCATGAAAACATGCTCCATATATGCCTAAGCAGTTTACCTTGTATGAATATTTGCATTAAATAAATGAAAATTCACCTCTTTCTAAAGATATCATGCTGAGACACAAAAGTGTTCCCTGCTATTAGGAATGTGCTTGTACAGATCTAAAAATTGTAAATGAATTTGTAGATGGTTGGTTCCATTTAAGTAAAATAGACTGAGCATAGATCTTTATGAAAATGTGTTTACTTAACCAGAAAACACAAATATTTCTATTAAATATGCTTTCAGGTTTAACTCCAAATTCCTGATTTCTCATGGATGTGTAATTTTACGGAGTTATACTTAAAAACAGTGTTCCATGACAGCCTGTAGTCTCTTTCTCCAACAACATTTTAGGGTACAGTAAAAGCTTCAGAAGTCCAGTGGACAGTTTAGATAAATCCATGGTATAGCATCTAGGGCAGAGTTTTATCCATTTATTTCCCCAATACTGAGCTACCTAAATCATTGATTTACTTATAATGGGGAGCTTAGAGCTTACATTGTAATTATGCCTACTATTGTGAATTGAAAAAGTCACGCTGACTGTGTATTACTTCTATTAAATGCAAAGCACATACTATTGCACTTTATTTTTATTTAAAATTGCATTACTTTTCTGAATGGTTAATGAAGGAAAAACAAAAAAAAGACTGACTCTGTGTGTGTGTGTGTGTGTAATACACAATGCCTAGGGTTTTGAAAATGGAATTAAACACCAATAGGGAAAAAATCACATGAGGAGAAATGAAGCTTCAGAACAAATGTATTTTTGTGATACTGTCTGTAATTCATGCTAGATAATCATGAACCCAGCAGTTAATGACCTCTACTCTGATACATTAAGGCCAACCAAAGATAATGGTGTCCTGCGTAAATTAACAAACCCAGTGGTAAACTTGCTTCTAGTTCAGCAGGAGACAGTGTGCAAATTAGCATTGGTTCTTAATAAGATCAGTGTCCTGCAATCTACAGTTCTGTAGTGTTCATAATGCTGTTTCTTTTCAGGTGAAAATTTTTTCTCTAGAGGACACTTGCACAATACATTCTTCTGACAGAGAATCATCCTCACCCTAATCAGTTCCCTCCTTGAAAACTTTCCCTATTTCTTACACTTTCATGCTGTGAGTGCTGCTGTGAGTTGTTGGGAATGATTATTCATTTGTAAGCTTCTTTAATAACATTTCCTTTAGATGTTGAGGTACCCAACAGAGCAAACCAGGATTTGATTTTATAATTATAACTATTCAGTAAAAGTAATGGTCACTCTATTGGCAATCTTTGCCTAATTTGTTCATCATAGTTTATTATCTTCTGAAAATTTCAAATAAACAATTATGTCTTACATAATTCAAAGGTAAACTATCATCAAGGACCTAATTCTGGGAACTACACTGCATATTGCCCTTGTATGGTTAGAGTCAAACTCTATCCATCCAATTCTGAAATCAGACTGCTCGACAGCTGCCCTGAGGTGTCCTGAACCGTTTGGAACCGGCGCCAGTACCTGGCTCTCCACACCACAGATCATAATATGCACAAAGGTGCATTCAGGAGAAATGTAACATTTTCTGCTAAAGAGCAATGATATATTGGAGATTTAGCAACATCATCCACATGTTTTAAAAGAATTTGTTGGAGTTTCCCTTTCTAGGCTATAAAATCACAATTAATTATTTGAAAGCCAGATATTTGGGGTTTTTTAAAATACCTTCTAAAACTGGTAAGTGGGATAATAGTGAGAACCTATGGACTAATATTCGCTAGTTCATTTGATTAATTTTTTCTATCACTTGTTAAAAAATAATTATTTGAGGGCAATCTTTCCACTATTCAGCTATCTATGTAGATGATCAGACCATATGTGCCAAATAAATAAGTTATGTATGTTGTCCAACAGTAGATGAATACTTTTTCTGTGAACAAAATTTTTACAATATTAGATGAGGTCTAATGAGGACATTTCAGCTATAATTTATGGGCTGAAAAAGAGGACGTTCTCTAATTTGTCTGTGTAGAGTAATGCATGATTATGAAGCTGGGGGGAAGGGGGATGTTCCAGCACATACCTGCTAGAGAGATGAGAATGTGGTATACACTTCTAATGGGAGTTTTGTAAGAAAAAGTTTAATACACAGCTCTTGTCTGAACAAACCTCTCACTGTAAAATGTTTACCTTTAATGACATGTACTATTATTTCATGATTATTTTAAAATACACTTAAAGAGTTTTACATGTTAACCAGCTACTAAGAATGCCTTAATAGAGAACTAATTTTTGTTAGAGGTGTCTTGACAATTTGAATTTTATATGCATGCATTATGTTTTCTTAAAATGGGGAAATTATGCATCTGAAGGAATCTGTCTAGAATAATGGGGTTCTATAGAGGTTACTTTAATCACGTTCACCAGCAGTTATAGCTGTTTTACATCTTATTTGCAACAAAAGGGAACTCTAATTATCTTCAAAAAGAGCATAAAATGGTGTGCTTTGCTGCTGATGTAATGTTGATTCGTGAATGCTGCTGATAGGAACTGACAACTAAATACATGTCACACTTTTAAGAAATCAGTGGTGGTGACAGGATAACCCTCTTTTGTGACCTGGGGACCAGGAGATGGGGTATATATTTGCTTGCTAAGTAGAAACAATTTACAGTTTTCACTTTAAAATAAAAATAAAAATGCTGTTATAGATGGGTTATCGATTATTTTTAACAATGCACCACTTCCGTTATGACTTAGAAGCTGCCTTCTGTAAATTAAATCTAGTGCTTACAATCCCCTATAAAATAGTACGACTTTTTTACATATTAGTCTCATTTTTTATAAATTACTGACTCTTTATTTTATCTCTCTATGTATTTCTATAAAATATCTATAACAGATATGTACTCACTGCACTTGTAATAAGGGACAATAAGGAATTTCGACATCTTGCAGCATGGTTTCAAATGCTTGCATTTCAAGCTCACATTTATAACTGCAAATGCGAAATACGCAGCCTACCAAAAAGTGCAAAACGCATCAAATAGGATTCAGCTGTATGTCAACACCCATGCCACCTGTGCATAAGAAACAATATATTCCCTTTCAAATACGGAATTAATCAACGGAGAACTAAAAACATTTGACATAACCAATATTTGCTATATGGCACTGTTTAAGATTCACGATGGAAAGCTACTACTTTACACCTCATGTCTGAATGCTCTGTGTTTAACCTAAATATTGAGATACCTGCCCTGTATGAAAGTTTAACTCACAGCCTTTGTTTATTTAAACTAAGGACAGTAATTAAAATGCTTATATAAGCTGAATTCAGCAGTATTTTATAACTCTCAATTTCCATCAGCATTAATGGATTTTAACACCTTAGCAGGTCTAACTCTGATTGTAAAGGGTTAAAATAGTCTATATTTATTACTGTATACCTCTTCTATGACACTTTCTGAGTAATAAATATTTGTACAATATTTCTTTTCATAAATTTGTCAACTCTGTGTGCCAATGGTATTTGCATGTGTGACTGTGTATTAGTGTGCAGTCAATCACTTGTGCATGGTTAAATACAGCCAAAAGTTTTCCTCAATTGAAAAAAAATAAAGAAAAATATGATCCACGTTCAGTTTTATTCTACCCAGACAGTCTATGGCTTAGAGATGATTAAAGTTGAAAATGTGTTTCATCAGATCTCTTTCTGATAGTAGTCTCTCCTGTGCACTTTCTCTATCCCTTTGTTGTAATCATTTACTCACATAACTAATGCCAAATCAGCAATATGAATACCATTATTTTGCCAGTACTTTCACTTATAGGTGTTGTCTGATCACTTATTTTACATGGATGTTACAACAGCATCATGTAAATACTAGATTTGATCCAAAAGCTCCTACAAGTAGCTTCAGCAAACCACTGACTTTAAAGAAGAAGTGGGCATATGTCTGCCTAGAGATTGGTTTGGAGAGAGGAGGAATGGTCTAAAAAGCTTTTCTATCCAGGTTCCTAGAGATTTTAAGTAACATTTTTTTTTAGATGTGGTTTATTTACTTTGACGTGTTTTATTTACTTTGCATTTAAGTAATACTCTTGTACACACTCTTTAAATGGACAAGGATGGTTCTCTCCTGCTAAATACCTGGGGAATGTTCTTATTATTTTATGGTCTATTTTTTTCTACTGGCTACCCAGGCATACTTTGTTGTAATTGTCAGTACATTACTCAGATGGAAAGAAAATGAAGTTTTATGAGTTACTGAATGGTACCTTTCTGTCTAAAAAGCAACAAATCAGGTACAAAAAATGCAAAGTTGGTTAGTACTTTATTCCTTAATTTTCAGGAAAAAAATTTCCTCTATTTTCATCACTGTTAGTTAGAAACTCTGCAAATGTAGCACAAAAGCAGTTATTTTTGAATATTTAAGAAGATGAAAAATCTTAGTTTGTCTTATCCACACTGATATTTTTCACCTCCACATTTCCATTACAAATAAAGAACATATTTCACCTATAAATGAGACTATGTAGGATGATTTCACATATATTACCATTTGAAGGTAAGCTCCTTCTTCATGAAATTCAATATCCTAAATCAAATGTTTTGTACTGCTTTAATTTGTTGTCTGGCATAAATAACAGGTTCTGAAAGAATGCTTGTCTCTAACAGAAAGGAGGCCCGGGATCAACTATGAGATGACAGGATTCATCTACTGATGTTCTTTTTGCCATTTTTCAGCAATCTTCAAAGGACTTCTCTGAGACCTATGGTGGTCCCATAGTATGGATGGCTTCGGGTGTAGGTTTCTTTTACTACCATTTCTTTCATGATCTGAATGGCACTTCCAGTCTGGTGGGAGGGTCCAGTCAGCCTTGTCTAGCACTTGCTATGATGCTCTTTCCTCTTATTATACTCCTCAGAAGGCTTCTTTACATTGAGTGAGAGTTCCTGGAGTGCTAAGGGCTCAACCTACCCCATTTTTGAGTCAGAGCAATTTTTACATGAAAA
Organism: Mycteria americana; assembly: GCF_035582795.1. Classification (NCBI taxonomy): domain Eukaryota; kingdom Metazoa; phylum Chordata; class Aves; order Ciconiiformes; family Ciconiidae; genus Mycteria; species Mycteria americana. Next base: position 39,343,832 of record NC_134369.1, read on the forward strand.
ATAACAAATATACAGAAGTATAAATATACAGAAACATAAATATAAAAAAACAGTGAGTCTTTGTATTTTTCTCAGAAACACAAGGTTGCATTAATGACAACTCCAAGAGATCCTCTAGGTCTTGATATTCCTCCTCAGAAAGCAGGAAAATGGTACTTTGATGCTGTTATGCTTTGTTTAAAATAATAAAAACAATAGTATTGGAGATTTTGACCAGTGTTTATTTTTCCTAATTCCCTCTGTCTGGATTGTAACCTTGTAAGGGAGAAACATGGAAAATGAGCAATGTGATTTTAAGCATTTGGCGCTACATGATCTCTCATTTCCTCTACTCTGCTGAGCTTCTCAGCAAATAATTCCATTTTCTTAGCTTCCTCAGCCCTGCACAAGCCTGGTCCCCTCCTCCATCAGACTGGCCCGCTTGCACCCCCATGTGCCCAGCGCTCAGCCAGACGGACCACCAGTTCTCATCTTAAGCTCTGCCCTCAGCTCACATTTCTCTCAAATTTTCTCTCAATCTCCTGTTCCCAACCTCTTGTCAATTCTTGCCAGCACACCAGCCCTGTTTTGCTCCTTGTAGACTCCTTTTTTTCCTTTTCTTTTATCAGTTCTTGTGGACTAGGCATGAGCACCTCAGAATGATCCTTTTTTTTTCCTTTTCCAGCAAGTAGACATAGCAAGAAGCAAACGACCTGTCCCACTGCGTGTGGAAGGTGGGGAAAGAAGTGAACAGACCTTATCACGATATGCTTTTTTCAGCTCTTCTTCTTTCTTCTGGTAAGCATCAGTTTGCTAAGAGGAGAAGAGAAAGCCCTCCCACAGCAGGTTTCCACTGGCTCCTTTCCTGAGGAAGCAGGGGAGCTCGGGAGGCAGGCAATATGAAAGGCTTTCCTTGTGATGGAGCCAGAATTTTTCAGAGGCCTGGAGGTTCCCGTGTCATCATGCAATCTCAGCCAAAAGCCCATTATTCATCACTAATTCATGGGAGCTGGCATTACTACGTGTTACTCATTAGCTTTGTTACAACTGTGGGTGGGAGCTCAAAGCAGACATGTTGCTCTCCAGGCCCAGTGTACACAAGCTGGCCCCTTGTGCAAGAAGGATTATTTTTAAATGTCAACTATGTATTAAGTGATGACTCAAGGGACTAACAAATCAAAGCTCAAAACAGAGGCACTCGTCTGTCTAATAAGCATGGAGTTAGGTGGTAATGTATCTCATTTAACTAGCAAGAATCCCCGGAACTTAACAGCCAGTCTGATACCAGCTGCTCAATTACCCTACCTCGTATCTAAATATCATATGCGGTATCCTTAAACCAGGACCTTCCACAGGTAGCAGGGCCAAGTGTAGGAAGCTGCAACAAAGTCAAACTTCGGGTGTCAAGAGAGCTCTTGGCATCTTAGGAGCAACACAAAGGAAAAGAATACTGTTCATTGACAAGTTGTTTCTTTTCTTATTACTTAAGAATCCAGGGCCCCAAATATATGACTATAGGGCCTGATCAAAGCCTGTTAATTTCCACAGGAGTCTTGGCATTGACTTTGATAGGCTGTGAATCAAGCCCATCCTTAAGTAGAACATATGGGTCTCCTGCACAGCCTATTTCTATTCATATTTCACTTTTTTTTTATTTATTTCATACATTATTCACAGTTTGTGATGGCAGAAAGACAGTTTATATCCTTGACATAAAGAAAACAAAGAAAGAAATACAGCATATGTGTTGTCATTATTATGAAAACTAAGGCATATTGGGCACAATGCATTTCATTTTCATTATATTACAGGATTCTAATAAGCATCATTGATAGCTAAGTCACTTGTCCTTAGCACAAGTAAAGAAGAAAGAAATGAAAACTTTTCAGGTTGTTTTTGAAAATCTTGTATACTGTCTACGCATTTTAGGCACAAATTTAATTTTGCTTCAACATCACAAGTTCCTTTGATGACAAAGTCACGTATCTTTAGTCCCAAACACAAAAGTAAATAAGACATTTAGATAGTTTTCTTTTACTTTGAAGGCAGTTTTATATTGGAAAATGTGAGTGCATAAATCAGGCACGTTGAATTTTCTGGTCCAGTCCAGCTCTGGGCTTAGTAAGGGCAATTATCTAATACCTGATAAAACACAACCAGGTCTATCTGAAGGTCTGCAGAAACATATGAGATCTTTAAATAAATATAGACTAGGATGGAAAGGCAGGACTCAACCTCCTCTCACGACCAGGACTCTGGGCCCAGCCCTGTGCAATGTGTACAGTTGTAGCCAACCTCCCATATTCGTTTAATCTAAGTTATAACTCAGGGTCTCAGAAGACCTGGGGAATGTTGAAGTTTCACCATATTTTTGTTTATCTGAATTTTAATTTAATGCAATTTTTCGCATAATATCTATCAAGGTTTTTACTCAAAACTCCCAAATATTACCCTCACACACTGCCTGCATTTGCTCTCCACTTAGATCTGGTTTTTTGTGCAGATTACAAATTAATGTCTGATTGCCAGGAGGAAAGAGTGATTATGAAATCCACAGTAGCAATATTTTAAACAAATAAATAAAACCAGCTAGGAAAAGCCAACAGGATTTCTAAGTCAATAGTACAACGTCTCTTGAAAACTATCAGCAGAATGTTTTCCCACTGAGATGTGGCAATGGTATTTCTAACAGCACTCAGCAACTAGGAAAGAGAACACTAAATGAAAGTAGTCTTTTGTGGTGATTTTTCTTTTGGCGGGAAGAAGATGAATGAGTATGATTTTTCTTGTGAGTCAGCGATGAATGTTTTCCACGTATGCCACTGCTGAGCTTCCTGTAGGTCACAACGGATACAAGTGGGAGGAAAGGATAGTTGTCTGGGAGAAGATCACAGTATTAAAAAAAATATCCTCAATTCCATTTCATGGTTTCAGTGAACCAAGAGAATTCTATTTAAAACTTAAAGATACTTTCTCAGATTTTCACACTGAACTGCAATCCACCCCCCACCAGTGCAATAAGGTCATATTTGTATGCATTTTATTTTGCAGAAAAATGCTCATTCATCAGCTCTGTCCGTGAGTTCTATTAATCTGCATGCATGTGCTCTTTAATAGATTAAAAAAATAATTCTTATGAAAATTATTAGACAGAGTGGTCCTATATACATAGCTTTCCACTGAGTAATACATTTGTAGAGATCTGCTACAGCCATAACCGTTTAAACAGTTTAGATCACTGACCATATGGACATGTTATTTAGTGGTTAAAGTTTTTTAAAAGCTTAAGATTTGCTGAGTTGCCACATCATAGTTTAAAAGAGCCAACCAGGAAACTCTCTTCCAAACCTGAGAATTTTTTTTTTAGATTTTTTTTTTTTGCTTCCCTTTTCTGCTCTAGGGTTAGGGCTAATTTTAGTTCTATGCAAAAGAAGCAGTCTCCTGGCCTCTTGGGATAGCAAACCAATTCTGCTAACAGGTGCCCATCGCTCTGATGACCATTTTGCTGGTACTCGAGTAGTGTGCACCTCCAAACATTTTATACCCACTTTATTTCTCAACAGCTGGACACAGACAGCCTCGCAAGGGAACAGCAGGGGTGCAGAAGGTGATAGCTCTTGCTAAAGGAAGCAGTGGTGGTGGAAACGTCTCATACTATTGTCAGAGCCCAGCCTGCTCTTGATCCTCACCTTGTGCCAGGCTTGTCCAGGCGTTCTCCTCCCTTGCCCAGGTCTCCTTCCTCCCACTTCATTCCGTGTCGCTCCCTCCCTCCTGTTTGTGCACACAGGAGTTTGCACAGGGAAGGGGTATTGGGTATGGAAGGAAAGTAGGCACAGACTGATGCACGAAGCATGTGGTCTTTCCATCTCCCTCCCATTTCTAACAGCCCTCCAAAATCTTCCTGACCTTTCAAGACCTATTATCCATTCTCTCCTCGCTTTCCTTTCCCACAAAACAGCTTTGCTGATTCTCAGTCCTCTCTCCTAAGCACCTGGGAACCTCTCTTTTGCTACAGCAATTTTGAATTTTCTGATTCCAAGAATGAGAATTATGTAAACCATTTTGTCCTCATCTTTAGAAAAAGCAAACTTCCACTGTTTCTTCTGCTGAGGAGCCCTGAGCCTGCCCTAATTAAGAAAAAGTGAAGTTTTCAAAGTCTTTCTAAAAGAGAAAAAAGAGAAACAAAGAATGTGACAATGAGATGAAACATAGTGGTCAGAGAAATATGGGAAAGCAACATACAAGTTTCTGGAGTCAATCTCTTTCTAGCTGTGACCCAAAAATCCATCTAGGGTTTTGACACTCTTACAATATGAAGCTTTGTGTAAACCAATATTACTTAGATAAATGTTCTGTTTCCAATAAACCTGGGTGGAAATTTCAATATACTCAAAGTGGAGTGTAACTGTAGAGATTCTACCTAGCTTTCAAATAAGTGCTTTAGTTTTCTTTGCTTTTTAAGAGCAGCCAGTCTATGCTATATGCTCCTTCAACTATATTTCAAATATTACTTTTTATTAATGTCATTGTGATTACTTGCTTTCCTGACTCCATGTAAGGAATGGGATTTGTTTAATCTCCTTTCTCTCCAAGCCTACTTGTCATCCTGAGTTCCATCTTTAAAAAAAAATCTTAATCTGGCTAGTTGTCTGATAGTATTTGGCTTCTTCTAGATTAGGGTGGGTTTTGTGTCTTTAATAAAAGGAAGATATTTTAAGAGTAACTCAGTGCTGACTACCAATATGAAAAAAACTTTTAATATTGCTGACTTAAGGACTATTATTACAGATAAGATATATTTTGATCTACTCAGCAATGTGAAAATATTATATTTGCAGCAAAGAAATATTTAACCCAACCAAAACCAGCAATAAGAAGAAAATCCAAGAACTCAAAACCTAGGAAAAAATCTTTAAAGGCATTTCTCTTACAGTCAGAAATGAATATCCAAGCAAAAATGTTCACTTTGAAAATCTGTACAGATAGAGATGAGACTAATTTTTTGTTCAACAGCTTTCACTAGTTAATAGTACTAAGGGAGTTTTAAATATTGTCACATCCAGAACTGGATTCTTAGTTTTATTTTCTTTTAATGACATTTTGCATGACTGAGACTCCTGAAACTCATAATTCTGGTTTACATGTTTGAAAGGGGAAAGGAATCAGTTCTGCAATTTGAAAAGAGAATCTAAAAAATAAAAATGAAGTTTTAAAAACTGTACTATATTAGGAGCCTGAAGGAAAGCATCAGTTTAAAAGCCATATAATCAAGTGGCTGAATTTATCTACAAGACAAATACAAAACTGAAGTGTAAAGGTACTACTTGTTTAAGACAGTGCCTGTATGCCTAGTTGTAAACTGGGGCATTTGGATTAGCATGAAACACTAAGCAAACACAGATGCTTCATATACCAAAGATAAGACAATTATTCCAGCAAGAGGGTGTTTCTTTGTTACCAACATCTTCTGAGTGTATAGGCAGGAGCAGGTTTGTAAAAAAAGGTAAAATAATGCATTATCCCAAATAGGACAGCCAGAGAATGTAAACCTTTCAGTCATGCAAGTCCTTCTTCAGGTCATACACTTCAAAGTACCATAGATTTTTCATGATTATGTCAAAGCCAGTTTTGCAAATATTTAGAATCAAAGTAAATGAGGTCAGTATTTTGTGGAAAAGACCAGTCAATTATCCTATAATTAAAGCCTGCATAATAATGCATTACACCATGGAATATAATTCACATTCAGTGTGCAGCTGTACAACTGGTATTTCCTAACACCAGAATAATAGACTCTGCAATCTCAGTAATTGTAGCACTGACTTGAAAATCTTGAAAATACAGAACATGTAAAAGGTATTCCCAGAAAGGGTTTCTGGTTTGTTTTTCCTTTGATAAGCACAAAGACATTATGTTTCTCCTCTTCATTCAAAACTGTGGTGAGCAAGTCGATTTTGTGCCTTGCGTTGTTAAAATTTTGTAATAGTTTTGCAAGACAGACATACGTGGATAAGACTAATATAGCCACACCTTTTTAACACATACTCTTCTTGTTTCTCCTGGCCTGCAACTGCTTACTTTATTGTGTCTACTGTATATTCTGCCCCAAGGGGGAAATATGCTCACACTCTGCATTAAATATCTTTGTAGAGCAGAAATGCACATGCCTATAAAAGAAGAGTAAACTGGCTCTCTCTGAGCTATAGAATCAGATTGTGGATGATTGATTTATCAATCAAAACCAAGTATTTACATGCCTTCAGCTGTATCTTGCATACAGGTGAGTCTTCCTGGTTCATTTGCTATAGTGTCTTGGCATCAGCAAGGTACTGATATAGATGGCAGTGTTATTCATGCTTAAATCCATTTATTTGATGAAAGCAGAAGTTGCTAGTTAAATTCATCTTTAAAAGCTTCAAAAGGTAGTAAATTATCTAAAATATCAGGCAAGAAATCAGCTGATTTACATACATATAGAATGACAGTCTTTCAGAAAACTCTCAACAAGAGTAAAATATTAGAACATGGTTTTAACCAGACCCTGTTCCACATGACCAGCAAAATCAAAATGTTTCAAATATGTCCCAAAAGATGTGCCTGGTAGTGAAAAACCCAGGTTAGCAGAAACCCCAAGTATTCTGGGTGCTTCTTGCAATTTCAGTGGTGTCTCCTCAAGATTTCTTCCACTGAAAAAGGGAATTATTAAATAATGTAACATTATCCTGATTCATAAATAGAGGTAATGGCCTTAATTCAGTTTGTGAGCTGTACATCAGAGGCACTTATCCACTTCAGTGTTTCTCAATATACAGTCTTGCCAACTGGAGAGGTGAGTAAATCAATTATCGCTCATGACTGTGGTTTTATGAGGTTGCAAACAGTGGATCTGAGTCAATCAAACTCAGATTTTTGTTCGAAGGAATAACCAACTCTTTATGCCATTAGACATGACTTGCTGCTTCATTAATTATTAGCTAGCCACTATGTCCAAGAATGGTGACAGAAGAATATCGCATGCACATATCTTCATGCAACTTACACCAGAGCTAGAATATTATCATTAAAATAACGCTTGTTGTCAGTCATTAGGGCTTTTTTCCAAGTTCTGTTCATGCTTACAGACTCATCATGCCTCTTCTTGTTTTTGTAACTCAGCGATGCGCAGTGAGTTCTAAACACTGATTGCTTGTTCTAGGCCTGGATAGTTGGCTCCTTCCCTTACAGTGCTCTGAGCAAAATCAAGATTTTTCTCATTCTTGCTACTCCTTTGCTTTTCAGGGGCAGAGCTATTACTGAAGATGATTTGCAGTTTTGGTAGCACATCAAACCACAAGATAGATCAACACGGCTCTGCAAGCAAAAGCTGTCTTGCATGAATTTTAAGCACACAGCTTGAGGAAAGCAACCACACTTCTGTGTATGTAAAGTTTATAGGTAATTATCTGCATTGCCTTAGAAACTGAGCAATGTTTTGCGCCAAAGGTACAAGACTATGTATTTGCTATATAAACATTTGTTGCATTTGGTAAAAGTAGAAGGTACGTATTTTTCAGTTCAAATAGAGGCATATAAAAAAAGAGCTATGTGTAGTTGCATTTAAATCTTCTGGCATTTTAAGACACAAAATTGTAACAGAAAACACCTGGATGCTTTGTGTAATTGTTCTATGTCATCATAAAAAGAATCTTCATTTGGAATTGTGTTGCATATAATTTCTCTAAGCATATTGGGGCTTTTTAGTGCAGATTTGCTTAAGTTGTATGGATGCAACAAACAAACTTGGAATGGAAAACAAGAATGAGACCTTGGTTTCTCTCCCTTCTTGTAATAGCTCTACTGTGTCAACAGAAGCAATGAAACTGTAAATTCTTTTAGGCACTGTTAAAAAATCTTCAGGAATTTGCCAGTTGTGACACTCTATTGATATTCTGTTTATTCCTTATTATTGGCCCTTGCAAACATGCTTTCACACAACTTTGACAGTTTTTAAAAAGACATAAAATGCTTACACACCTTTACCTTTAAGCAGCTCTGGAGGCTTGCTTACCTTCATGACCTCACCCTCAAGGAACTCAGTTTCTGCGCGAAGGCCTCTTCAGCTGTCTGCGCCAAGATATAAGTTTGTAAATTCAGCATCAGCCTGATTTACCGAAGTAATAATCATAGCTTCCAACCTGAATCAATAAGAGACATGAGTTACCACAATGTTTTGAGACACCCCAAAAGGCAACTCTAGGTAATTAACCAACTACTATCCCAGGTTTTCTAGAAATCTCAAAAATCACAGAATGACAATGGTTGAGGTCGGAAGGGACCTCTGGAGATTATCTGGTCCAATCCCTTCCTGCTCAAGCATGGTCACCTAGAGCAGGTTTCCCAGGACTATATCTAGACGTCTTTTGAATATCTCCAAGGATGGAGACTACACAACCTATCATCTGTGCCAGTGTTCAGTCAATTTCACAGTAAAAAAAGTTTTTCCTTTAAGAAAAATAGGAGCAATTAACAAGTGATGATGAGGAGAAGCAGAAGCTAGGAGTGATAACTCTCAGGTTCTCTGTGATCCCTTCTTTACAATTTGCAGAGTGAGACACCGTAAAGTTTAGCTTTCATTTTTATGGCAATAGAAGTGTGTCAAGTCCTAGAGCAATGAAAAAGCCTTAATAAAAATTAATAATGGAATAACAGCAAACCCATTGCCTGAAGTCACAAGCACCTGATGAATGACTCAATGACAACACATGCATGAATACTCTTCGTTCCTGTTCTAAATGTGGGAGGCAACATCACTATCAAACCTTAGCCACGGTTACTCTACTGCTGCTTCCTAATGTTAAGGGCTTTTATCCTACACGTGACACTGAAAAAGTGATTACAAAGAAGACAACAAAGGTAACAGCAATTAGTAAAAGATACCATCCTCAAAATGTTTGACCTGCAAGGTACTTCATCCCAACCAGGAAAACATCAAACCTGATGGGGAATGGAAAGGCTAGTTGTGGTTACTAGAGAAGTTTCCAGTGGTTTCTTTTGTCAAGGCAATCTTTTTTATTCCCACTCTCAGAAGTCTTTTCCTATATGTTTATCTAATACATCACATCCAACACATATATTTTCATCTCTAATGAAATGCTCAGTTTGGCTTTCCAGTACAGCTAGAGGAAAAGTAGACAAGCAAACAGACATTCCTTTTGCCCAGTCCTGTCTGCAGGACTGGGCGAAAGGACCAGCCCTTTTGTGAGTGCAGTTTTGTCTTGTTTCCCGGTCTGAGCCAACAATTACTACTGATCATACCAAAAAAGGACAGCAGACTAGACTGACTTTTACCTTTGTCCTCTTATCATCTACAATGGTTGACAGCTTAATTTGGGTTTGCCATAAGGAAAAAGAGCAAACCATTGGCAAGTGTCTTGACATGACTCCACCATCTCCACTGCTTTCTAAATTTGTCAGTTTGGTTTCAGTTATTTATTTGTGGAGCTTCAATGAAGTTCAACAGCAGAATGTACATGTCAGCTTTTTCAGGTGTGGAGGTGTCCTCTCATGGTAAGTAGCTTTTAAGTTTGTTACATTTGGGGTAACAATATCGTTACTATGATAATGACATAATGTGTGTCACTTTTGGGAATGAGAAATTACACATAATTTCTATTTGCTTCAGTCCTGTTTCTATAGTAACAAGACTAGTAATTCTCATTAATGACTAGGTTGTTAGCATTGTTATTTTTGGTAATTCCAGGTTATTAATGTCCTTAGTTTTTCTGCATCTTACTGATGACTTAATCTGAGTGTCTGTTAAATGAAAAAATAGGTCCACTTTACTAAAACTATCTTTCACAAAAATCAGAGAGTATCCTTTGAAGCTAGTTTTAAAATTAGTGTAGAATTAAGTTGAGAGAATAAAATCATTAAACTGTTTAGACTAGAGGCAAAATTCAAACTGGCTGGTAAACACAATTATTAACACAAACCACACAACTCTGATGAAAGTGCTGACATTATCATTTAACATTTCAGTTTGCCAAGTTCATCTTTCCACTAGAAAAGACATTTCCCCCTAGAGTAACATTGCTATAAGAGCAGCAAAGCAGTTTCAGGCAGAGTGGTTATCATGAGCTCATTTACCATTGGGATTCAAGGTTAAAAGTTGCACCTAGATGCCACAAGGTCATTATTATCTCATTTTGGTAGCTATATATTCTGTTACATTTTATTATTCTTAAGGGCAAACAGCAGGCTAAATGCCTATGTGCTAAAGAATTACAAATATAGTCTTCTAATTATACTTCATATCAAGATTGCATTTAGAATGTTTCTCTTCTAAAAAGTTGTACAGATGCAATGAAGTAATTCCAAAACAATTTAATCCACCTCATTGTCTTAATGGAGCTTCATAGTATGCTTGGCTCCTTTTCCCTATAAATGCTTGTGCATGCCCATATCTTTACCCACTGACTCTTCATTTGAGTGGTCACATGCTAGGGTGTCTGCAGGACCAGGCATAGTTTATCTTGCTTGGTTTTACTCACTTTTCTTAAGAAGGCCTTAAAAATAGAATTTCTTGAAAATGCTTTGGTAATACAGTTTATAATGTCTTTTATGAAGTGCTATTAAAGTACATAGTGACATCTTGCAATCATTTAGTAAATATTAATAAAGTATTTATAACCTCTTCCAATTTAGAATGCTACCATTCTCTTCCTAGCCAATATTAACCAGTAGAAGTCAGTGATCTACTTCTGCAGTTGCTGATTAATTTATTATGAGTTTTGGATTTAAAAATCTAAGTTACAGCTGGACTTTGGGAGAAAAATAGATGACTTGGAAGAAAATGAAATAACAAGTGAAAGTAAAATATTCTTATCCCTTATTACTTGCAGTCTTAAGATCTCCTCACAGACCAGATCTGTGACCAAGATACACAAAATGTTAGACTGTGATTTACGTCTGTGAAGATAAAAACTGGTTAATTCTCCTGCAGTCGGGAAGACAAAAACCACTGTGTGGACCATAAGAATTTTCTTTCAAGATGCTTCTGTAACTGAACTATATATAGCATATCCTACTTAGTAGCACAGCTGCAACTTACACTTCTGTGCAAACTTTTGATAATATCTGCCATTTCTGATAAGTATATTTACATACACAAAGAAAAAAATCTTCTTTCAATACCTACTACATGAAGAAATTCACTTAATTGCTTCCATACATTACAAATCAACTCAGAGCTTATTTTTACTGCAGGCTACTGTACTGAATTTATGGAGCTGAAAAGGGTAATTTATTTCAATTAATCATTTCCTATCCTAAATATTATTCATGTTAAACATCTTTTCTTCTTACATTAAAATATATGTTTTAATATTTAAAATTACTATTTAAAATAACGCTTTAAACTCCTGAGGATGGATTCTTGGGCCTTCTGTCCCTCTTTTGGGCAACGGGGACAAACTAGTCAACTCACCCTACTAGTCAACTGACACTAGAAAGGAGTTCTTGGAGACAGAGAAGATTGTGGCAGAATGCACAATGCTAGCTGCCAAATGACACTGTGGGTCAACAGCCATTTAGCATATATTAAAGCAGTGCGTAGGCTGCTGCAGTCTATGCCAAGACCAATGAATAACTCTTGCTTGGATGAGGATGTCTGGCTCATTTGCAGCTCTTTTCAACCTCCTGTGCTTATGGCTTCCTATCACATCTAAGAATGTGGTAAGTATTCAGGTTCTTTACCGTAAAAAGATGATCAACTTCAAAGAATCATTTAAAAGATGGATCTGTGAAAACTGAAATTAAATCAAACATCAGCATTAGTTTTATCAGCTATAAATTTTTACATACAAAATCAGATAAAGAAAGTCTAATGAAAAAAATGCAGTTGTTTGGAAATATCTAATATTTTAGCAGAAAATTCCTTCAGATACATTTTTGCTTGTAGAGCGTAAGAAATTTCAAATCACATTTTGGCAAATTTTAACCATCTGACACTGAGGAATATGATGGGAATATTCAGCACTAGCAGGTTCCCTTCAACGTAGCCTAAGAAATGAACATTAGTGCTAGTGATATTTTCTGACAAGACAGATTCTAACCAGGTTTTGTCAAAACTGGGACTTTTGGTAGGAGGCTTTGCAGCAAGATGAAAGTTCTGCTCAAAACTAGAGGCAGAATCTCAAAAGAGGCCACTGATTATAGGGGGTTAAGGAAAATTCACCTTCGTTATTAACATCACCAAATGCCCTGTACTTGTTTCAAATTTTCAGGAGACGGACAACTTGGTGAGAGAGGTAGCTCAAAGTGACTTTTTGATTTCCCTAAACAAATGACTAGTGCAAATTTAACAGTTTAACTGTACCTCGCGCAAACCGGGTGGGAACCTGTTTCTGATGTTTTGGACTCTGGACATATTCTGTGTGATACATGCAGCTCATGTTTGCCCAGATTTACCAACATGGTCATGGGAAGAGACCCTATAGTATGCAATCCACTCGACTGCCTTTACATTCAGCTGTACCTGTCTCTGTAGTACAGCCAATTACACCATCCTTAGAACATTTAATGGCGGTGCATAAACCGACATTCATGCTTCTGTCCTGCCAGATTTTGAAATTGAACCCCTTCTGATGGGAACAATGTAACCAACAGACTGTCTGCTATTCTGTGCCAAAGCTGATTAATCTTAAACTAGTAGTTCCTCTGCAGGGGAAGAACCTCTTCCTCTAAAAGTAGTAGTTTGTCCGAAGATGGAACCAATTTACAAATTCTTGAAAGATTTTATTTAATAGAAAAATTACTTTTTTACCATCTTTAGCTCTGCTTTTTTATTTTACCTGTATTAGTATATAAAATTGAAAATCTTCTGAATTCACAAGAGCAAATCAAATAGTGGGAAGGACAAATTTATTTTATTTTTATTCTCTTTCTACAGGTTTTCCTTTTAATTACAATCACCATTACATTCAGTGGTAAAACCCCAAAAACTTCAGTGGTAAAGCCCCAAAACCCCTAACAGCAAAAGCTATATGCAAATAAAATCATGTTATTCTAATAAATAATGTATACCCTGTATAATTTTCTGGAGTTTTCAGTTGTGTCCTCTGGTTTTTTGAGCTTTCAATTAATTTTCCAGTTTAAAATAAAAGGTGGGAAACCTTTCTGTCAAAATATTTTCCATGGTAATCTGTTCCCCCTTACTTTACCAAATAGTCTTAACACTTTAAACATCTTCCCAGATTCCCTTCAGATATGATAGTATTTTCAATACGTCCATATATATATGCATTGGCAATTCAGCTAATAGGAATAGACACACACTACAGAAGCTACATTTTGCCCTTCCAATATTTTCCATGGGTTTTAGATTATGTACTGTTCAAATAATTTAAGTAGCAGTATTACAGCTTTGCAGTGGCTGCTAACTTTAACCTTTGTACTATTGATGTTAAAACATGCTTTATATTGAATCTAGCCTTTTGTGCTGCGGTTTAAATATTTTAGTGAGGACATCCAGGTACATTTTAAGAGTACTTGCCAGTATTGTTAGTTTTGTTGCTATGCCTGATTTCTATGCATTCATGTGGGTAAAAAGATATATTGAGGAATTTTTTTTTTGGTTAAAAAAAGTGCTAGTGGGGGAGGTATTACGTTCCTTCAAGATGAACACAGCGCTTGCTAATTTTTGGCATACAACATTCATCTCCTAGCATTATGTCACTTGTCAAGCCTTGAGATCTTCCATGGCCAGAACTGACATAATATGTCAAACATTTACAAAACTTCATTTTCCAAGTGCTTTTAGAATGAATGATGCAGCACCATTCATGTAGTAACAGCAGATAACCTGAAATATCCTACACAGATAGGTTTTCCAAAATGTGGCAGCTATTGGAAATCTGTCATGTTATGTAAATTTTTTTAATGGACTTTTAGTAAATTTTCATACTACTTTTTAAAGTTTCTCCTGATTTTAGTCTCATAAAAGGATAGCACTAATATTGCTGAAAAGTGCTGTTCTCTGTTCCTTTTCTTCCTCAGTGAACTACTTATTAGATTTCAATTTGTGTAAAAAACAAAATACTGAACATTAGTTGTTTTCATGTGTAGTCACATTATATTAGCTACTGACATTGCATCCTAATGCTCTCCTACCGGTATTTGTCTCTGGTTTTTTCATCTTATACAGTGCTGTACCTGATATGCTTACCATCTACCTTTCATTCTGCACTGTGAAGTCCTGCCCGTGCTTGGAGAGAAGTACTATAGTAAGAGAAATCAAGGATGAATTTCAGAATGCTATTTCTGATGTTGTGATCTCCTACAATGTATGTGGTTTTGTCAGTAAAATGATTTTAATACATTTTTCCACTTTTTAAATGATGGTTGCTATTTTCTTAAGTATTTTAGTATGTACCATTAGTATGTGTAGAAATAGTAGACTACACAGTGTAAGATAATGTATTTTTTTAATCACATTAATTCTTTTTCTAGTAAGTGATCAATATTGTAGTAGCTTCATAACCAGGCAGTTTACTTTAAAGCTCGAACCAAGAACTATGCAATTTGATAGCAAAAGCTCTTCTCAGGAAACACAAGCTGTCTGAGTGGGTTTTGTAGAAGGCAACCTTGAGTCCCTGAGTATCGGATACTCTGTTCTTTTTCTATAATGTTTTCTTTGTAAAATATAAAACATTTCAAACTATGGATGTCCTGAATATTTTATTTAATTTCCAAGTGACTTATCGTGAATTGTACTTCATCACCAACGGGTCTTTGTCACTAAACACACAACAAACTGGTTTGCTTCACATATTCTGAAATATCACATTACATTGTGTTCAGTAAAGAGATTCTGTTTGTGCATTAAATGATATTTATTTATTTTTGTCTACTGACCATCTTTTAAAATCACAGAATGATAGAAAATTAGGGCTAGAAGGGACTTCAAGAAGTCATCTAGTTCACATGCTGCCTAAAACAAGATCAAATATACCTGTATTATTCCTGACAGTTGTTTTTTGAACCCATTCTTTAAAACTATCAAAGATGGAAATTCTTGAAACGTCCCCAGGCAATCTTCTCCATACCTTCACTATCTCCACTATTAGAAAGTTTTCCCCAAAGCCTAATCTGAATATTATTTTTTCGTGAATTTAAGCCCTTTACTTCTTATCCTTTCTACAAAGGACATCGTGAATAGATAGTTCTCCTACTCCTAAAGCAACCTTCTAGGTGCTTGTAGCTGGTTTCCTTCCTGGGTTAAGAAAGCCCATTCTTTCAATCATGGTCATGTTCCCACGACTTACGGGCATTACTGCTTTTGTTCTCTAGATTGTCTCCAGCAGTGTGAATCTTCAGGTGCCGCCTTTAGCACTCTGAGGCCATAGTAGTGCTGAGCAGACACATTTTTTTAAAAAGTCCAAGAGGTCTTATCAATTGGCCTTGAAAGTAGATGAACTCCCGGGAGAAAGATTGGCAAGGTAAAGTGAAAGTCCAAAATGTGGAGACCTAAGCAGGTACTCTGAGATCTCAGTTCTACAACTTAGGATTGGGGCTCTGGAAGCAGAGCTGGCATGTCCAACTGGTCTGTGACTAAATCACAGAATCACAGAATCATATAGGTTGGAAAAGACCTTTAAGATCATCGAGTCCAACCATAAACCTAACACTGCCAAAAACCACCACTACACCATGTCTCTAAGTACCTCATCCAAACGTCCTTTAAATACCTCCAGGGATGGCGACTCAACCACTTCCCTGGGCAGTCTGTTCCAATGCTTGATAACCCTTTCAGTGAAGTAAAATTTCCTAATATCCAGTCTAAACCTCCCCTGGCGCAACTTGAGGCCATTTCCTCTCGTCCTATCACTTGTTACCTGGGAGAAGAGACCGACCCCCACCTCTCTACAACCTCCTTTCAGGTAGTTGTAGAGAGCGATAAGGTCTCCCCTCAGCCTCCTTTTCTCCAGGCTAAACAACCCCAGTTCCCTCAGCCGCTCCTCACAAGACTTCTGCTCCAGACCCTTCACCAGCTTCGTTGCCCTTCTCTGGACACGCTCCAGTACCTCAATATCCCTCTTGTAGTGGGGGGCCCACAACTGAACACAGTATTCGAGGTGCAATAAATCAACTCATCCGCCACTTCCCCACACCACCATGCAGTGCACTAGTTTGAACAAGTGCCTGTAGCATCAGTGTGGTGGAGTTGACCTTGTGCTGCACTGCACAGAGGAGAGGGTTCCTCCATCTCTAATTCTTAGCTAGTGATCCCCTGTGTAGCCTTGCTGCATCAGCTGTGTGTCCTAGGGTTTGGCTCCCGAAAGGTACAATAAAGTATAAATACCAGACTAGCTTCTTCAGAAGCTAGCTCTTCAGAATTATGCAAAAAGAGGACACGGTTCATGGGAGTGCTTGCAAGGAAGAAGTCAACATCCTGTACTCCACAGTTTTCAAATCTGTTCAGGTGAAAATGCAGAGGTAGTTCTATTTACCACTAGGTCAAACAGCTGTAAAAAATTCCAGAGTTTAATACTGTGTGAGT
This sequence comes from Mycteria americana, assembly GCF_035582795.1. Classification (NCBI taxonomy): domain Eukaryota; kingdom Metazoa; phylum Chordata; class Aves; order Ciconiiformes; family Ciconiidae; genus Mycteria; species Mycteria americana. The sequence goes on from NC_134369.1 coordinate 39,360,348, forward strand.
GAAAAGATAGTTTATATTAAGCTTTCATGCAAAGGGAAGACATACTGGGCAAATTCCTGACCATATTGAGATCCACAGCAAATCTTCCAAGGTGCCAGAATTGCCAAATTCATATTCAAGATCCCATGGATAGCTAATATATACCTTTCACACAGAGAATATGTGAAATATATTCCGTGAATATCTGACTGAATTACTTAAGTCATTTTTTTCAGAGGACTGTATTCTGCGCTTGTAAGTGCATCTATTTCTCACATCTTTCTTGCCATTAATTTCTTACTCGTGGAACATGCCTTGTTCTTAGGTTGCAATACTGTTGTTTATCTGCCCTTGGTCCCTCCTCTCCTAAAATCTTATAGTGCTGAAAAGACAATAAGTGTGTGCTGTTTGCATAACAGAAGCTGAGGCATTCATTGAGATGTGCTCTGCATGTATTCTTTTTGTTACCGAATGTGATAATAGAAGTAGAGTGTGTTAAGGAGCCAATTCTTTCATACAAGACAACCTGTCATGCAGACTGTCCGTCTTCAGTGTATGATATTACAACTAATCAAGTGTTTAGGCTTCCTCTAATGCTTTGCTTTTCGCCCACAGGTAATCTTGTGCAACTAGCAATGAGACCACATTGCATGATATTCTTAGAAAACATTCTTAAGAACATCTCAGGGACAGACTTCATTATACATCACCATGACTCTTAGAACAAATTATACGTATTTTATGTAGTCCAGGTTACCACGGTAAATATTTTCTTCTTTAATAGAGAATAAAATGAAAAAGAGAAAAGAATACAAGTAAACTTGTTTTAAAGGAAAACAACACTACATTAAGCAACACTATCTTAAGCTATGAAGTGTGGCAGTGTTTCAAAGTTTTTCAGTAAATAAACCCCAATACTTCATTCCATTAAACCAAACCAAAAAAAAATCTGATAGACTTCCTTAAATATGCGAATTCCTCAAGTGCAATATAGTTGAAATGGCCAAAAGACAGCTATGCTAGGATCACAGAAGAAAGCATATAATACATCGTACAAGCACTAGCTTGATTCAGCTAACACAGGGGCCAGAAGTTCAGCATTTACCCTTTAAAATGAAAATTGCCGAGTAGCGTCATGGAGTTCCATACTTTTTCTTTCAATATGCACACGTACCACTCTTACAATTGACATTTGCAGTCAGGCTAGGAACTCAACTTAGGATCTGAACGTCCTCGTTTTATTCCTTGCAGACGTATTGCTACTGGCAAGAATGAAACTGTAAGTCAGCCTCTGCCTCGCTACGGCACCTGAAGGTAGTGCCGCAAACTTGACAGAAGTACAGTCTCAGAGAACTGGATATTAATCTCACAGTTCAGCCTGAACAAATTACAGCTCCAGAGAGAAAGTGAAAGCAACACTAAAACTTTTCTTTACAGAAGAGTTACTCTGTTTCAGCCCACTCTGATGTGGACCTGTTTCTCAACCCAAAGTCTGAAAGGATTGACTGGCGCACTGGAAGGTGGAACCTTTTTTCTCTCTCTTCTGTGCAGAATAAGAGATAAATGCTGCCTACCTCATTTGTTTCCAGTAAAGCAAGGAGCTTAGGTATGTGCAAAAAGAAGCCGTTCCATGCCCACCCTCCTCTGCTGCCCAGATGTACAATGGGGCCTTTCCTCACAATTTCAGTGAAGACGATGGCCTTGGAGACATTACTCGGGTAGAGGGTACCCTGCAATCCAAATATGCTAATTACTGCACAAGATTCTTGCCAACACAATCTCTCTTGATCAGAGATAGAACAGGAGGCGACTTCCAACTAAAAGTATGTTTTCAGAGCATTGCATCTAAATGTTTTGGGAAATTGCACCAGCCACCAAGGATTCTGCACTGGTATTAGCCAGTATTACCAGGTTCTGGTATAGGCAAGTACAGTACACTTCAGGGATAGCGTCTATTGCTTTCACTTCAGGAAAGCATCACTTTCTTTGTGTCAGGACTAAAACCTATTTGCTGGCTTTGAGTAAAATGCAGAACAAAGGTCCCGATTGCAGTTTCCTACAATCCATCACTCAAATATCCCTGGAAATTTTTCATGTTTATTACATTGCTTACATGGGATTCCAATTCGTATATTTTTATTATTAATCCACTAAAGGCTTATTCTGTAATTTCATATGACTAACACCTTTTTTTTTCCCTGTTGTTAAGTGTTGTGGAGAGCTGTTTTGTAGTGCTGGCAGAAACCATTCTTCGTCCATGAACATAGCTGGAACATAGTTGGACTTCAGCAATGGATATAGCTATACCTACAGAGTTTGCAAAAACAGCGCCTTATTTTGGTTTTGTGTCCTTTTGGTTGGAAAATGTAAATTCACTATCCTCATTACCATTGTATTCAAGTCTATGTTAATGAGCTGCTAATGTCTCTAGTTGGTAAGAATGTTCCAGAGAGTGTATAGAGTGTATTTTCGTGTATTTGATGGAAACAAGGGAAAGCTATTGCTGTAATTATTATTACATTGTATGATCTAAAAATATTCCTTAATTTATCATCCCCAAACAAGACATTTTTGAGCTTAACCAGTTTACTTTCACTGCATTCCCTTTTAAAAAAAGGAGGGGTTATCAACCAATACAGAGAATATCATGAATTGTTGCAGTCTCTTAAGTCTTTCACAGTAAACTTAAAGTCTAAACAATAAAAACAGATAAATAGAGGAAATGTCAAACTGAATTCTGGGTAATGATCAGATCAGCATGCTTTTATACAATTTCCATCACTTTGAATTTTAAATCACCTTTTAAAGGGCACTAAAGCATTCTTGCAAATTAGTCTGCACTCCAATTAATGCACCCAACATGACAATAAGACCAGTTTCAGCTTGGCTAAGCAGACCAGTCAACCAGGAGGATGTGACTTGAGGACTTGGAGAGCCTATGCCTCCACCTTTTTTTCCTCTCTCTTCACAGCAGCTTAGGTCCAATTAGGCCAGTTAATCTGCCTAAAACCATTGGAAAGGAAGGATTTCTCTAATAAAGATGAAGCAGTCTGAGAGGACATACAAATTAAGTCTACTCTTTTCAAAAGACAGAAAATTCCAAGATTTCCCCCAGCCATATATCTTAAAGAGGCACTTCTTTTGGTCGAGACCAAACTATTTTTCTCCACAGGGATTTTAACTTTAAGACATCTTTCTGTGACATTTGTTAACATGTAAAGTATTTCTCTTTTGTCTATTTATTTTTCATACTGTGCTCATTTTTGACATCCATTAAATTTTATAAGACTAGACTGCAAGCGGTAGTGATGAGAAATGCCAGGTCGCATTACAAGAAAATGTTCATAAATAGAAATGACTTTGTGTTTTTCAATCGAGAAGTAAATAATACTTGCATTAATATATAGGTATTTGAGTAGCCTAATCTGCAACTTTGGAAAGGAAAATTGAAGGGGGCTGAAAAACAAATTATAAATACATGCTCGTATATGAAACACATTTTAAGAAGTTGAAACATAAAATTCTTGCAGAACGGATAAACCATTTTACACAGTATTTAGCTCACTCACTTCAAAAAAAGAAACCGTAAACAGTCTCAGTCCTCTTTATCCTTATCGTTGGTGCATGGGAACAACCGCAGCACACTGTTAGAACTTTCTCATTTCTATTGTGCTTCACTTGCATTATTTGACTCAATTTTCTACATAAAAGTCTAAGATGTCTTATTTCAACAAGATCAGATGAGAAACATTCAGTCAGATGCAAAAAAAAAAAAAAAATTTGGTTTTAGAATTGCTTCCATTTCTCCTCAGAGAGCTCATGCTTCTCTTGACTGCTGCTGGTTTTTCATATCTTGAACCAGGATTTGGGGTGGCAGGGAGAAGCTTTAATGCCTCGAGTTCCCCAACAGCATTTGATGAACTGCAGCTAACGATACTAGTTTGAGTTCCTGTGGCAAAATATTAGACTGCTCAGAAATGATTGGCAGGATTACAAAAGAAAAAATATAGAAAAGGCCTGAAATGTTTTTTTAAAATTAAAGAAGTGATATAGAGGTTTAATGATACTGAAGATAACTTTATGATCTCTACAGCTAAAGTAAAAAATTTCTTATTTACTTTGGCAACAAAAGGTTCTGCCGCTTTTTCACAAGTCCTTTTTGTTAAGCAATTTCTAATCACTTTCCTTGGAGTCCTTGGCTCTGACATAAATTTTGTTCAGAAACCTGCAAAAATGTCTTCTTTTTCTGTATCAACACTCTAAGGAAAACATTCTGTTCAAAATAAAACTGCAGATTTTCCTACTCTTTCTTTTGTCCAACACAAAAGCCACTAAAGCAATGATATTTATAATGGGCCACTTATTTTGCTGTCATACATATCATGTACCTTCTGTTGATATTCCATCCCACCTCTCTGTCCTGATGCAAGAGGCAATTCTGAGCACGTTAGCATGTTAGCAGAAAAGCCAGTTGGCTCATCAGGTGGTCAACCACTGACTTCACCACAGTCCAACCTGATCCCTACTCCTTAGAGCCATGTTGAGAAGCCAGTTCCTCCAGCTACTGTCTGAAGCTAGTGGTATACTCAGCTGCCCCAAAACAGATTGTTCTTGCATTTGGATCTAAGCTTAATCTGAATACTTTGACTGAAGGGAGAGATCAATGGCATTGGTAAACTACTTTTTATCAATCAAGCTGCACTTTGGCAACAACTTCCTTCTTTCGTTTGAGGTAGCCCCAGTACAGCTGATAAAAGACGTTAGTGTAGTCCTGCTGATTTACATAATGCTTTATACCTGCACAGCTTATATTCAAAAAAAATACCAAGACAGGCCAGACCCTATAAATTTCCACATATCTTCATGTACCAAAAGGCACTGATTGGTAAGCCCTGGGATTCCCCACCCCAGTGTGCCAGCTATGCCAGTTTTGCTTCTTGACTCACTGATTCAGTTGAGTGTGCTCCCATTTTTTTTCATTCTACTTTTCTTTCACACCTTATTCAACTAACAGCTTTGTTTGAAATAACGGCTGAGCAGCCACAAAGAGGCATGAAGGCTGCAGATGAGAGAACACTGAGAAAGGGTTTAGATTTAGAAAGTAAATTTTGGCCATAGTAGTTGAAACATAGGAGTAAGAAAATATACTGGGAAAAGGAAAGTATCAACATAAATGAGCAGAAGAAGAAAAGCGAGAATAAGAAAGCACTGCGAAAAAAGCAGAGTAAAAAGCTAGCAAAAAAGAATGTCATATCACAGGTACCAGAAGAGTAAATCAATTTAAAAAAAGGAAGTATTGATTAAGTGTGATGAATCAGTAGTTTTAATTTGATTTTGTCATTTAAATGACATTTAAATAAATGCCATTTATCTAGGCATTCAAATATACTTCAATTTGCCACACCTCTTGCAATGTGAAAAAGAGAGATCAATAGCATTCTCCAGCAGGGGAGAAAGGATGATAAGTATGAACAGGAGTGTGATATTACAGACTAAAGTCTCAATTCAACAAAAAACATTTCGGTGCCTGTTTGAAACTCGGTAATCTTTTATGCTTTGCAGAAAGTATTTCTATATTCTTAGTAATAGCCTATATGTCATTAATCTCTAGACTGCCAAAACATTGTTTTTCAGTTTGTTACTTCCTTCTTCCTCAAGCAGTTCTACTTCTATAGGACCCCATGTGAAGTGGCATGCTACTCAGTAGGGTAGGAAGGTTACAATGTCAACCTAAGGGTTAATCTCCAAATTATCTATTGTTTGTCTTGCATTCTCTAACAATTCTTTTGTACTAACTGATCTTCCTTCCTCAGGTTTTATTTAAAAAAGAAAAAAGAAAATAAGTGAAAAGGACGATACAGCCTGCACTATATTATTGCTGTCAGTTATCAGTTACACTGGTCTCTGTTTCCCTATTCAGAGTCAGAGATATAACAATGTTAAAAAAACCCATGCATCAGTCTATCACAAACAGGAAGGGAATAATTAAAATAAGCAAAGGCCAAGTTGCCAAAACACTTCATGGGTGACTCAGGAAATCAGATATACATGTGCAGTTCCAGAATCTGAGCAAAGCACCTACTGTACATTACATGACGGTGTAACAGAAAATTTGCTTTAAAAATGAATGGAAGGACATGAAAGAAAACCTTAGCGACTGCCACACATATACCTTAATACAAATAGGAACTCTTGCATGAAATGAAATTAAACTTTTTGATAGATCAAAGCATTCTTCTGCAATAAAAAGGAAATATTCTACTGTACATTTAAATAGCATAACTGTATTGTACTAGGGAACAGCATGAGTACTATGAGATAAAATTGAAATAATACAAGAGGTGTTATAAGGTTTGCCTTGTGCATCAACTAGCACAAGCATGATGCATAAATGCAATTATCCAGTTCAGCTAATAAAGAAAATAAACTGCATGGCAAAAAAAAAGCTAAATATCATCTAAAAACTTTAAGTAATAACTGACTTCTAATATTTTGCATATATGTTCACTAAGTTCTGTGTACATTTATGAAAAAAATGACTGGCATCAAGTACCAGTTCCCCTTCAGAAAGAGGCTGCTACGCTTTCCTGAGCACTTTTTCTGCAGTGTTTCACGTTAGGGAGCTCAGTGGTCTGGGCACAAGCCTCCAAGCTGGGAGAAGACGCCTTCTAGTTCAGGCTGAGCTACTGGTTTGCTGAGCACGATAGACAAATCATCTGGCCTCTCTGTTTTTCAGTTGGCCATGATGGAAAATTGTGAAAATCAAGAAAGCAAATCGGCTCAGAGCCCCAGTTAAAAATCAAAGGTAACACTTGAGCGAAGAGTTGCTGAATATGTCCATTTTATCTTTATTTAAAAGAAAATTATTCAATTAAAGAGTACTTTCTTCTAAAACAGCTCACGGATTTTGATAAAACAGCATTTAGTACAGAATTTATGAAGTGCAGGAATGCTGGATGCAAAGAAGGCAGGATGACACAAGTTATATGCTTAGAGAACTGCTCTAAGCTTTCATTGTGCTGAATAAAACTGATAAGAGAAAAAGTGCTAACTCACTTCAATCCGAGAAAACCACATCAGAAAGGCTGTATTACAGCCTATGGAAAGGTTTAAAAGAAGGAGCTGTGCAGAAAGCAAATCTATAAGCAAGAGGCTGATAACATAATACACATTTAAGCTGGAAGAGAATGTTGATGTGTTTGCATGTAAATAAAAAAGATTTATACTGTTGACATTCTCTCTGTATCATATGTATATTTGCTAAATTACATGCTGCTGTAGATTTATAAAGTGAAGAAATTCTGTATAACCCATCACAAAAGGATTAGTAACGTTTGAGAAAAAAATCCTACTCTAAACAGCATTTTTCATTTTTAACCCAAACAAACTTACATTTCAGGTGGCCACATCAGTACTGAAAGACTATTTTTGTTATGAGATTAGGAAATTACAGCAACTGCTATATCATAATGGAGTGAGATAAAATAATAAATAATTTTGGTTTTAAGTGAAAAATACTTTGCAAGTAATTATTCTCAGCTTGTAAATGGTGTCTCTCTATAACCAACCAAGCATATAACAAGAAGATGAAGACGAGGCTTATTTTCACTTCATTTCACTTCTTTGTAATTGACAAGCTCTCACTGGGTGTCAACTTTAAAAGATGACAAATCCTAAATCTTATAGGACTCAATTCAATAGTTCACCTCTCTAAACTGTTTGCAAATTAATCTACATTTTCAAATGAATCAGGCATGAAATATAAGATGACATCTATATTACAAAAATATTAATTTGCTTGTCTTTTTTCAACACCCAAAGTAGCTTTAAAATATTCAGTTTGTTAAGAAAATGCATAGAAATATATAAATGCACAATATTCCCTATTTCACAAGTTTACCTTTTTGTTTTCCTGTTTTATTCCAGTATGCATTAGTTTCCTTATTCAAAAAGATACCTATTTTGTATTTGATATAGTGTGGTAATTATACTTCAACTGCTTCAAATGACATAAACCAAAACACACGAAAGATGTGATGGTGAAAGGGCTTAACAAACAAACAAATAAAAAAATTAATTTGGAGTTACATTTTCCTGTTGTCCCAAAATGTTAGCCTATTTCCCATTATGACCCTTCGCTTATTCAAATTTGGTATTGGAACTGCTCCAAACAGGCCGATTCTGAAAAAATCAAAAGCATTAAATAAGTGAGAATAAGAACATAGCCCTCTATTTGCTAGCTGTGTTCTTCTTTTGCTGGCACATTTGGCCACTTAAGCCATCGTCATGGCACAACTTTCTCTCTTAACTAACAGAAAACCCACAAAGCAAATTTCTTCCTAAACTTAGACTTGTTTTTTCTTCTACTCACAACAATTAAATGCAAATAAGGCTTTTCAGTCAAGATGCGGGGCAGTTGCAGAGCTGCTTAGAACTAGAAGATGTCCAAATTATGCATCTCAGTAAGTAGGTCAAAAATTAGCTCAACCTTCTCTTGGAGAGTTGATACACCACCATTGTGGTGTATCATCGGAGCTTCACAGTGTTTCTGCATTCTTGATCCACTGCATTTCTGTGCAAAAAAGGAACTGTACCTGTTGTAGTGTTTCTTCAGTGCAAAGGACTGTTCCTTTTTCTTACTTAGGGACCAACTTTCTGATCGGTATTCTCTGCCTCTGTTTACTGAATTAAATTATAGCAATTAGACCACCATTTTAAGCTAGAACATAAGCTTTTAAATGTAAAAACAATAAAATGAATTAATTCATTTAAAGGATATGTTACAAAACCTTTTCTTTTTGTTTCTAAATTTTAAAAGAGGACATGAAAAAAATTTTGTCAAAAATTTTGAAAAGCATTCCAAAATGCCTAGCAAATAAACCAAAAATGACTTATCAGTTAAGATTTAGGTCTTCTCATTAGATGCTTTTATTTTGCCCATGGCTATTCCACACCAGTAAACTATGCTTCGACTATTAACAATGGAATACTTTTGTCCATGCCTGTAATGCACCAATTATCTAAAAACTAAAAGGTGTATTGTAACTTCATGCAGTATTCTGGAAATTCGATATATGATTGAATGGAAAGATCTCGTAACGTATATTGTTTCATTATTACCTCGGATTTTCCGTATAGTTATCTACTCCAACTACGAGTTTTGTCTCAAAAATTGCTTCACTAACTTTTTTGCTGCTGAGACCTATTGTAGTTGGTACCTGTTTGTTAAATACTCTAGCTGCTTCCCTTAGCAAATGGCAAGTGATGGAAAGCAAACACTGCCATGCATTATTTGCCATCACAAATAGAATGTGAACACATCCAAAGAAATGACTGTACAGGAAGCTGAAGTCAAGAATCCTTTACAGTTCTATCTCTATCCTCCATTAAAAGGAATAACAAGAAGGTATCGAGCACAGGACTGCTTAATATTTAATAATTAAATCTGATTTAGGTAGGAATAAACCCTCAATTTTGCCCTTTTCAACGAGAAGGTCTTATGAGCCTTGTTCCCAGCAGGCATCCAGCATGTACTTAAAATCATCTGTTCCCTCCACCAACCGCTTCCTCTCTGTAACAAAGTTAAGGGCAGACATAGACAGATATAGAGGGAGGTGTCAGGTGTCCCTATGCTCATCTCTTCTACAGTGACCTTCCATAAACTCATCTTCATAGCCTTTTCTCTTTCAAAATACATGAACAGGTCAGTTCTTTTCCTCTCCCTCCCCTCTGCTTTTTCTGCCTCCCTCCTCACAATCTTTCTCATTCATCCTCTTTTTAGTGTGAAAAATCCCTGCCAAATTAATTTATATCCATCACTTTTGTACATCTTCTTGCATCTTTTGCTGTGGTATGTCAACAGGATTGGGTCTAAGAGATTTTAGAGACGTTCTATCAGTCACTTTATCATCAGATGCTTACTAACCCTGTATCTGGTCTTGTGTACCAGTATCAAAAGCCATCTTGATGTCCAAGCAGATTATGTTTGTTGCTTCACCCCTGTCAGCTCTCATTGTCACCTCCTCAAACAAGTTAATAGCATTTGACAAGCATGGCTTCCCCTTTATAAATGTCCTGGTAGTCTTTGACCAGTCTGCACCTGTCCAAGTGTTCTCCTATTTTGTCCCTAATCAATGACCCTAGAATTTCTCCCACTTCCCTTTAGTGTTTATACACTGACATGTTCAGTTCACTCAGTCTCCAGCTTGAGAATCTTGCTCTGAAAAATCAGGAAATGTTAGTTACTCTGAGTATAGCATCTCTAATGTGTTTGTGCATATGTATTTATAGCAACCATTGCCATAACGTTCCACAATACAAAAAGTGCTTATTTCATGTGAAAGGGAGAAATATTATATACCAGCTTCCCAGAGAAGGAAGAGAGCACTTCTATAAAGGAGACAGTGAATCAAATCTTTTACGCCCAAATCACTGAACTATCCTGTCACTGTAAATCCTTGTCATTTGGATGGGGGGAGAAAGAGAACTTTGAGGATGCTCTCTACTTTCTGATGCAATAGGTAGTGGATAACTTCTAGCAAGTCAAATAAGCTATTTCATGTCCAAAATGCAACTATTTCAAAATAGTGTCTAATAATACTGATTTTATTCATGTTTGTTAGTTTCTCAAGCTTTGGAAGATCTTGCAGAAATGTATTTTATTTTATGTTAACAAGGCTCAGGTTCCCCATCTTTCCTGAGGGCCATCTCATTAGCAGTGTATGAAATTAATCTTTTAGGTAGAACAATGAACATAATAATAAGTGTGAACTTCAGTGTGTAGGTGGAGGATAAACCATAGTAAAGAAATTCTGCAAGTCTAAATTTCAGTATTAGCAGCGCCAGTGTCATTCCCATACTGCTACAACCCATATGAACACAAAAACACTGATAAAGATTTAAATGTTCACCTCATTTCACTGATAACAAGCAGTTACTGTCCCCTTTTTTAGTTGTACTGCATTTCTAGTTACACAAGTAAACTTTCTGGCAAAATTACATCTGAATACTATTTGTGCCAATTTTAAATGATCATATAACTCCTTCATTGTTACTCCTTTTAATCTCAGCCAAAATTTCTTGCCAGTCACTCTGGAAAAAATAAATTGGAGATGAATTCAAATAGTTCTTTGATGCAGTGTACAGAGAATACAAAAAGGTATATTTCTGTTCCATGCCTCTTCAGGCAGCACTGAGTCCTAAAAGATTTCTCCTTACTGTGACATATCTTAAATAACAGGTCACATACATTAACATTTTTGAGTGTCCCTTTAGCTCTGTATTTCCTCTAGCCCTGTGTCTTCTCCTCCATGATCCAGGAAGATCTCAAGATTTTTTTTTTAAATAGCCTCTAGAGGATTTGTGCCCAGTATGACTTAAAGAGATAGTGACTCTTGATATGGTATAAAGCCTGTCATACCTAGAAAGAGCAAGGAAGAAAGAGCAACAGCGCTCACTTGAAATAGCCTCCCAGAAAACAACTACCTTCCATCCCCTTTTCTAAAGAGCACCAGTTCACTTTCTGATCCTGCAGACAGGCGAGGAAGTAGGCTCTTAGACCTACAAGGCCAGCTTAACAATATGTTATTCTTATACCACTCTCTCTAAATATTATTTAGTAAGACCTATTACCGCCTGTTTAGATTATCGTAGAACTTCCTCGAAGAACGTAATGACACCTCAAAGGCTACACTAGACCACATCTGTGATTAGGTAGCTTAGTCCATTCTCAGTGTAATAATTCACCTTCCCTTTGTGTGCAGCGGTAAGCAGAGTGTGGTATACGTTGTGAAAGAAAAGCTTGCTCATTCTTCTAGGCCATTTTGATTGTCTTCTGCTTTTGCCACAAATCTTTTGTTTCTAACAAGAAAAAAATATTTCAGTCACATTTGAAGGATTCAAAGTTAACTGTCACGGTCAGAAGGCACAGAAAACTTTACACAGAGAGACTAAAGTCTCAGGTCTCCAAGAAACAGCTTAGGCAGTAAAAACTCCCTGTGCAGGTTTTGGCCAGGCTTAGCTCTACCAGGAAAGGCCACAGATCTGGCAGAAGATCTCCAATGCCAATTCCTTATACTTTCTCTGCTGTGAGCACCAGTCCAGACACCAACTTCATTGTCAGATTCTGCTGAAGGCAATGACCAGCTGAGAAGGAAGCCTTACAGTGAGGTTACCAAAATCATGTGACAGGTACTTTTTGTAAAACGAGGCATTCTGGTGGCCTGTCATTCCCCTACAGGAGGAGGGGAGATTTTCTTCTTTATGACATGAGACCTTCATTACATAAATTAATAAAGAAAAGAACCCAAATGAGCAGGTGATCTTACTCTATGGTACCAAAAAAACCCAAGAAAGGTAAGATGATAATCAGAAACCTGTAACAGGTCATATGTAGTAAGGCTGCTGTATAGTGTGCAAAGGAATGTTTATGTCCATAGGATAGGATCATATTTGATTCGACCATCTCTTGTTCTCTGATAGCATACGACAATGGATCCCTCTATTTCTGAAATTTTTCAAGTGTTCAAAAGCTTCATGAGATCTACTTAACCTTTATTATTCAGGAATGCTAAAGCAAATGTGTTTTATGTTCTTGGCAATGCATAGCTGAATGCATAGTGACATAAAAGGATATTATGTTTTAAACAATTCAGAGGCTCTCAAAAACAAAATAAGATGAGTTCAAAATTAGTCATACATGTTTTATGGTACTAAAGATCACATTTTCAAAGTGATTTGCTAAATCTTACATTCTATTATATTTCTTCCTATATAATGTAATCTCTCATTTGTGATTTGCGACTGCACAGTATACATAGCAGTGTGCCACTTTCACTTCAACAAACATTTTTGTGCTCCCATTTTTTTGACCAGTTGCCCTTCCCTTGGTAGTATTACCAGCAACAATTCCCTTTCAGAGCAATCAGTACAGAAATAAAGCAGAGAAGCTTTAGTCTCAATTTCCTTGACAGTTCTCTGCCTTTCCTTTTAACTCCTAAATACATTAAACCACAACAGTAAACATTAAAAAATAAATACTGAATTTGTAAAAGTTATATTGCTTATGTACAGAGGAATTCTGTTTAGAGATACATTTTGCCTCCTTTTTGGGTCATATGGAAATCTAATGGCTCATTTTTGCCATTAGAGATTACGAAATACCTCTCAATGAACGAACAACGTTGCTCTAAATTTTTAAGTGCTTGTTCCAAAGAGCAAAAGAATTAGACCTGCTCAGTGAAACAGCCACACAAATCATTTACCACTGATGAAACAACAGCAAATGTTTAATCCAGTGTCATCTGTGAAGCATTTTAAAATTTTTTTCCAGTAAATATTTAACTGAATTAGTCAAGTAAAAGAAATCTCACACACCGCCTCCTAATGTCAGTTAGAAGCAGTTTACAAAATTATTTTCTTTTTGAAGATTAGGTTGACTACATGCAGTAATGTTCAAGAAACACACACATTCTCAAAGTTCCAGTCATAGTCATCAAAACAACTCCAAAAAATAACCTGATTCTAACCACTGGTGAAAATCAGAATTGCTTGTAAGTCAATAAAATTAGGGAAAAAAAAATTAGTATAAGCAAAGGATATAAAGCTTTTATGTAGTCTTAAAAACTACAGATAAAGCGCTGTGCTGGTTTTGGCTGGGATAGAGTTAATTTTCTTCATAGCAGCTAGTACGGGGCTGTGTTTTGGATTTGTGCTGGAAACAGTGGTGACAATACAGGGGTGTTTTCGTTATTGCTGAGCAGTGCTTGCACACAGTCAAGGCCTCTTCTGCCTCTCACCCCACCCCACCAGCGAGGAGGCTGGGGGGGCACAAGGAGCTGGGAGGGGACACAGCCGGGTCAGCTGACCCCAGCTGACCAAAGGGCTATGCCATACCATATGGCGTCAGGCTCAGCATATAAAGCTGGGGAAGAAGAAGGAAGGGGGGACGTTCGGAGTGATGGCGTTTGTCTTCCCAAGTCACCGTTATGCGTGATGGAGCCCCGCTTTCCTGGAGATGGCTGAACGCCTGCCTAGCTGTTGTGGTTTAACCCAGCAGTAGTCAATAGGAAGTAGTGAATGAATTCCTTATTTTGTTTTGCTTGTGTGCGCAGCTTTTGCTTTCCCTATTAAACTGTCTCTATCTCAACCCAGAAGTTCTCTCACTTTTACTCTTCTGATTCTCTCCCCCGTCCCACCGGGGGGGAGTGAGCACTGGGGGCTGTGTGGGGCTCAGTTGCCGGCTGGGGTTAAACCCAAAACAAGCACCAAGGAACAATGTAAAATCAATAACTACACAAGTTCAAGGCCTATCCCAGCGTAATGCGCCAATGGAGTTTACTGGGCTTTATATATATTACAGCGCAATTACATAAAGCCCAATTACACACAAAAAGCTTATTACAATTGCAATGGTGAAACAACAGAGGAAGGAATGAATATTTCCTAATGGTTTAAGTTTGAAAGTTTGAATTTCAGAATTTAAATTTAGGTCCTTCATGTGTAAACAGAAATGTATGTAATAACAGTAAAAGATGAGCCATTATAACTTTTTCCTACTATTTCATCACAAGATGTAGAGTATACAGCTGATGCCCACCAAGGAAAAGAAAAATATTTGCGAGATATGTCAGTCCAGTAACTTAAAACATGACGCTAATATTCATAGCAATATATGAAACACCTAAAATGAATTTTTTGTTCTTAGAGGAACAAGGCTGGTAAATAATCATCATTTGTATTGTTAATAATTTGAATCTTGTTTTTGTTTTTCTCTTTACAGGAATTAATAGGGGCATACTGTGCATGGCACAATTAATGAGGAGGTGTTGAAAAGTACTGTATCCAGGGCTTTCCTATTGTAGAAATTCAGTTCATAAAAAGAGCTTCCAGATATTGTGCAAAGCCAATTAAAACCACCCAGGCTTTGTGTGGGATCAAGGACCAGACAAAAATTTTTTCAGATTCAGAATCTAAGCACTCCTAGATTCCCAGTGAATTTGATGAATTTTACATTTGACTTTCACATGGAGGGTAGTCAAGGTTGGGGGTAGAGGTAGGGATATGCAGCCTTTTTGTTTCAGCATAGATAATAAATCTTTTTTCCTAATGTTTGATTACACTTCACAAACAGATATTATTTAATACTACAGAAGACAATCAAAAGAGCTTTGCTGGATGAGTACCATTATGATAGTTTCTGTGATAGTAGTTTTTAGCAGGTTTTTACAAAAGCTGATTTAAAACATGGGCTTTTCTTTCTGCTGTTCCTGTAGGTGATTTCTGCAGAACATCTACTGATTTTCTTTCAAAATGTTATTGAACCACCAGGGTTATTTGTTATGTTTTCATTTACTATAGTGTCATTTTATTTCGCGTTGTCATGTGAATAATAGGCAATCAGGGCTGAAACTTTTCAAAATTGCAGCCCTCTAGATGTTACAATTAAATCAATTACAAACCCAGAATAAACAGGTTTTAATCACATCAAACATTTCTGCTACATTATACTATTCAATTCTGTTATGATGGAAATCTAAAGTCCATAGAGTACTTCAAGAAAAAATACTACCATTTGTACAAAACTCCCACTTAGCCTGATTAATAAACTGAAGCTCAGAAAATGATGTGCATGAAAACAGCTGTTCTTGCCAATAATGACATTTTATTTTCAATTTTAGTACTAACACTGTGTCAATCTAAACAATACTTAAGTACATTATGTAAGTATAACAACAGTGACACGACATAAAACAAAATGTACCACATTCAGGAAGAATCAAAAGTAAACAGTGCTGAGAGGAAGGCAATTGTAGCTGTGCAGCAGCTGGTGATGAACCATTGCCATCAGGAAGAGGAATGTGAGGCACAGCAAAAGAGTGCTGCCCAATTATGCCATGCAGATGCACTGAAAAGTAAAACAAAAATTGACTGTAATCCAATGACGTGGCCTTGACGGTAGCGGTATTTTATACATGGGCAGACACAGCCAGCAGAAGAGCTTTGTTGGAAAAAGATGAATTTGACAAAGCCCCATTCATTGTCTATAACATGACATTCTAACAGTTTCCCCTTATCGATATAGGTAACCGTGTATATGAGTCACTGAATTACACTGGTCGTTTTCGAAAACATAACTCCAGAGATGTAATGTCTGAGAGTACATCTTGCTATTTTTTTTAATTATCTGCCTAAATAGGATTCTGAGTTTTTAATATGTGGATTGGTGCTTAGGGGGGTGGGGGAGGTGGGGGAGTGGGTTGGGTTTTTTTTTCCTTGGGTATCATATATTTTTATAAAGGGACATCACAATTTTCATTTACCACCGTTTGTTGTTCTTATTTAGGTACATGCAGAGAACAGCTTAATCGGTGATCTGTAATAGTAACACCAATGACAGGCACTTATACTAGGCAGCAGTGAAATTGTCAAAATAATTCCTTATTTTATTTAAGGATTGTGGTGAATACTGAGATTTCCAGTTTGGGAAATATTCCAAAACATATTGGCAACCCGAAACACTTCATGTATATATAATGGAAGTTGTCCTTCCTTTTTCACTCCTTATAAATGTGCATGTGTGAACAGAATTCAGGCAAACTGAACAGGATGTTTTCCTGTATCCTTTGAGTCCAAACGCTACAAAGATTCAAGAGACATGGGTGACTGTTAGAGACAAAGAGACAGGCACGTCAGCAGGACGTCTGTAACAGGTGAATTTAGCTGCGTACTTGTCAAACCTAAGAAAAATCCATGTAGCAGAGTCGTCCACTCGCAAATACACAGAGCGGTGATCACAGAGCAGAGACTCAAGGAAGGAGCAGTTAACTGTGCCTGTACATCCAAAAAATCTGTTCAGACTGTGCTAATGCAAAAGAGTACAGAGATGCACAAAGTGTCCAGTTGTAAAAAAAACCTGTCACAGTTCACTCTCTGATTGACTACGCTATGACTCAAGATATAGTTTCAATTTACTTAAACTGTGAAAAATATGAACAAATTAATAGTACTATCATATGCTCCTTCACATCTTCAGACACTGAAAAGACAGGGATAGCCAAGAAAGTATTCAGCTCACAAGCTGAAAAAAAATGATGATGATGTATACAAGACTGCTTATGTTTTCTAGGATTCTAGATATTATCAACACTGATATACCCACATGTTACAACACGGACAAGAAATGTCATTCTGAGCCTTCTTAAACCGCATTGATTTCTTTACCGGGAAACTGTGTGAACAGAAGCTGATGCAGTTTACCAAAAGAAGTGTAGCCCACTATTATATCGTCAAGGCAGGAATACTAAAATTTACATAGCACTTAAGCACTGCACTGGGAACAAACCTGCTTCTGTATATCTAACCCCTCCACCCATGTTCTTGACCGTCTTCTCATATGTATATGTCATGGAGTATATCAACAACTGGTTCCCTCATTTGTCTCCACCAGACATA
This sequence comes from Mycteria americana, assembly GCF_035582795.1. Taxonomy (NCBI): domain Eukaryota; kingdom Metazoa; phylum Chordata; class Aves; order Ciconiiformes; family Ciconiidae; genus Mycteria; species Mycteria americana. The sequence goes on from NC_134369.1 coordinate 39,377,778, forward strand.
GCAATCTGTAGGGCTGTCCCAGTCGACACCTCCTCCAGACTGACTACCCGTGTCGACATATAAACTCTTGCAGCTGGCAGTTATTACCTGCCAACTTCAGTCAGTAAACCTTCTGATAGGTATCTACGCTTCAGGCACCAGTACTAACACTTGGTTGAGCAATGTCACTGTCCTCTCAGGGGGACTTCATGTGAATCAACATTTTAAAGTATAAAATATTTCAAGTCTGACATTAAATAAATTATTTCTGTATTTGTGAGAAAGAGACACCAATGGACTGGGGAACCAATGCTTTCATAAGTTGGTGCTTGCAGACATCGCTTACCTTTTGTTATGGGCTATACTTCTCTTTAGGTGTGTTTTTGACTTTTATTTTCACACTTTGTATAATTTTTCCTGCTTTGAGATCTGGACAAAGATTATTTCTTACCAGATTTTTTAGGCCTATTTTATTATGTGGGGGTTTTTAACCTATGTACTCTTCTAAAATCCTGAATTAGGAATTGTTTTTGAAGAACTTTCTGGCATTTTTTTCTCTACTGGAGTTTCCAGAAAGATACAAAAAAACTATTCTTCAGTATCCAAGGAATAGGTTGCCTTACACCTTAGGATGGAAAAAAAACCCCAAACCCTCTTTAATTATTTCATTGATTTTTAAAATTATTTCATTCCATGTTATTACCCAAACAGATTTCTAGAGGTAATTATGCCATGTCTTAGATGGACTTTCATATACCATATTGACAAGTAAAAGAACTAGACTATTATAGAGGAGAATGTGGAGCATAAAACTGTAGATATGAATTACAGACACTACTTCATAGTCTAAGGGGAGGCAACTGCAGTGTAACTGTTAAACCTTAGAGACAGACTCAGCCCATACTTCCTTAATAAGAGAGAGGGCTGAGACTGAAATATTACCATGTAGTTTCCAGAACAAATGGATAAACTGATCCTACTGTATGTAAGAGGTATTTAAACTTGCCAACTATATTGCTCTCTGAAAAAACCTTTCTTTCAAGGGAAAAAAGGAATTTCCAGCACTGTCATTTTCTACATTGCCCTTGGCCAAAAAAATTATTCTATTTAACAATGCCCTGCAGCTTAATATGTTTGTTCTTGCCAGGATGCCACTCTTCCCAATGAAATATACTTTTTAAAAGCTCTTTTGGCTACCTTAATCCCCTATTCTCCTATTCTTCCCATTAAAAGCAAAAGCATAAGAACAACTGTGCCCATGGTTTTAGGAGCTCTTTGGAATTTGCAGCCAATGAAATATGGCAGGTTCCTTTTTCCTCACTTTCTACACCCATCATCCACCAACAACCACTACAGTAAAAAAAAGGAAGAATGCAATTACTATTTTCAGTGACACGCTTGCAGCTAATGTTAAAACTCCTGATAACTTATACACGTATTTTGAAAGACACAAAGTCAACTTTGGCATTTACAGAGGTACATTATCTGGAAAAAATCATATCTTTAAAAGCGTTTCTAGTTATAGCAGCAAGACCGAAACGAAACACAACTGCCAAATAACTACTAGGTTTTGAACAGAAAAAGGGCTTGTATGATAGTGATAAAATAAAAATACTCCTAAGCTAAATTTTCCCCTTAGATACTGTAAATCTTGTACAAAATCCAATGGGAGTGGGACATGTATATGTGAGTAAAGAATTTACCCCCTGTGCTTGTATAATAGAAAATTAAGATGGTTAAAAATGGCACCCAAAAGATGAATGAATTTCTAAGGAAATAAATTAGGTTTGAAATTACTATTGGAACATATGCATTATACAAAAGATCATGAAATCCATTTCATCTGACATATTGTACAATGAGCTACAAGAACATTTGCAACTGATAGAAGCGTGTAAGATCTCATGTATTATTCTTACAATAAAGATTACACCATGGAAGCCAGCTATTATACTTCCTATTGTGCTCTACGAACCTGAAGGTCATGAACCAGGCATATGACTTGAGCACCTTGGTCAAGATTTTGAATTATAGAGCATATCATAGGAGTTAAGAGCCTTTTTCATATCCTATGCACGTTTACCTACCTGCAGCAACTTTGTCATACAAAGTGTAATGAAGAAAAGGAATTAGAACACACATTTGCAACAACCGAGAGAGAAAAATATATCATATAAGGCAGAAGTCTTCTTCTACAGGAATTTTATGACTGCAGGGATAAAATAGCCCAGATTTAAATGACTATGTTTTCTTAAAGATTCCAAAGGAAAGCAACATATGGATGCTCTATGTTTAACATAATGAAAAACAAACGCTCAAACCCCACAAAATTCCATTTAAAAAAGCTGAAAGCTGCACTCAGAATCAAATGCAATATGTCCAAGAAAATACAGACCTGTCACGAGTGTGCTCTTCTATCCAGAATTATTAAATCTACATGATGAAACCAACCTTTAGAACACATTTTTCAAGTGCAAGGAAAAATATCATATATACGTTTTCCACATTTTTGCAGGAAGCATGAGCTTGAAAAGGCTAGTTTGCGTTTCAATCAGAAAGAGAAAACGCAGACGAAAACAAGAGGAAGGTTGCATGGGGTATAACCTCACAAGGTCTGCAATCTCTTTGTACAACACACATTATTAGTTCGAATTCAGGACGGAGTGACCGCTGCCCTGTTTGTTTCTCTTCGGTTGCAGTCAATCAGAAGCCTATAACATTAGAAACAGACAGTTTCTTCAAACGTGGTGAAGGCTGGAGGTATGATTTTTGAATACAGCTGAGCAGACACAAAGCCAAAGAGCCCGAGGAACGTGGCCATTCCTGGCGGTGACAGTGCAGCCGTCCCAGCAGAGCAGCCTTGGCGCTTCCAATTGACACACTAGAGCAGCCACCACTTTCCCCAGCCTGGAATTTCGAATAATTGTATCTAATGCACCGTGCATTTGCTTAGCCCTTAGGAGTCAGCATTTCTGTTGTTAGACTGAACGGTAAAACAGCTAAAAGTAACAAGGCTCAGAAAATGTTTGGAAACATATATCTACCACCTCAGGAAAACATCGAACTTAGGTTTAAATCCATTTCTATTCAAAACGAACTTGATTCAGTGGGATTTATATGTATATTTAAAGCTAAATATGAAATGAGTACAAAAAGTACAAAAGATAAATATGAAATGAGTACAAAAAGTACAAAAGATAAATATGAAATGAATACAAAGTACAAAGGAACTTTGTAAAACTCGGATTGCTACTTTGGGACCCTGGCTCCTGATGGGTTTTTCTATAGCTTAAAGCAGACCTGAGTGTAGCTACTCTACGAGTAACGATGTACAGTCTTTTATGCAGAAAGGCTACATAGTGCAGTTGGGGATTTCTAGTTGAGAGCTGCCTTTAGGGCCAGGTCCTGCATCAGAAACTATATCGATCCTTTACAAAGCTGCAGAACTACTGACACGTTTCTACAATTTCTTCACGTTCGTAAAGAGAAAGCCTAGAAAATGTTTTTACAAGTACTCAGTTACTCTAATGGACCAGAGGATGCATTCAAAATGTCTCTGCAGCCTCCTCTGAAGCAGGCATATGCAGTTGGAAAAATCTCATTTTCTCACTATTGAAAGTCTTTGTAGGGTAAAGACAGATGGACTTTACTATTTAGAAAAAAATCTCACAATCCTCCAATATTAGCATATTGCTCTGGTAAAATCATAAGAAGCATGGATGTCAGACTGTCTGATTTTGGTAATATATCAACGTGAAATAATTTTTCCAATTTAAAAAAAAATTAAAATTACATTTATTATGTGATATTAGTGTAATACCAGATTCTCAGGCACCATCATAGCGAGGATTTTATAAATACCGTAAGAAGAAATATAATGTAATATTAAAAAGGCAAATTGAGAGCACTAAAATATTATTTTTGTACATTATACCTATGCTAAAGAATTGCTAATATTTTTTCAGAATTCGTATTGCAGTCAGAGCTTGCACAAAGTTCTCTGTTCAACAGAGCTGAATAGGACAATCAAAGTGTAACACGGCCACGCGTTCTGTAAATGGGGAGCAGAGGTGCAAAACGTATTGGGAGAGAATGGGGACATTTCAGTGACTAATTTTCACAGAAATTTCCTGTTTGTAGGAAAAGGTAAGAAAATTTATTTGAATATGAAAAAATTGTTGGTAGTCTCAGTGAAGTGCCTGATGGACACTTCAGTGGACACAGCAGCTTTTCCATTCCCAGAGTACAGACAGCAACCGTGGCTTCCTGTACTGCCCAGCCCTTATAGCAGAATTTAAGTCATCCATTCGAGGGATAAGAAGTCGGTTCTCATTGCTGGCTTCACCTACTCGCATATAATATATTTAAAGTCCCGTTAGAAGATGGACTAGCATATACATTTTGATATTATTTATATTTACATTTATATTATTATTTATACAGAATTGATTACTGAACAGTCATCAGCTGGTAATGCCTCGCGGATAGCACCAGCTCCAGTCAGATGTCAGTAAGGGAGCTGGAGGTAAAACACTGCACATCAACAGTACCAGTGCTGGGTTACTCAACCACTCTTACATAATAAATCTTACATCAGTAACATGCACAATTTATGGCAAACAAATGAGGGATTTCACATACTGCTCAGATTTGTGTATACACCAAGAAAGAACACGGCCCATAAATAAGATTGTTTGGAAAACATTTATTGCTGTCACACTGATAATGCATTTTAAATCCTGGCGTTATCAAAAAAGTGGATTTTTTTTTCTCCGTATTGTTTGACAGCTGAAATTAAACAAATCCTATTGAAGTACAAAGCTAATAGAAGGTTTACTATGTGTGTCATTAGCACCATCCATATAAGGAAACAGAAAATATGAGGTGTGGATTTTTAAAATATGATAAAATGAGAGCACCATTAGATGCATACGAAGGTGTGACTTCAGGCCAGGCATTTTCTTATTAGAATCAAAGTGACTCTATCTTACATTAGTAAATAATCACTGTTGTGTGATTCAAGTTGACATCTTTCAAATTATTTTATCATGCCAAAAATATATATTCCATTTGAAATATGTTTTAACTGTTACACCATCTTAATAAAATATATGGCATAAAATGATTACCTTACCATATGCTGCTAAACTTCTTTATGTTCAGGCATGGTGAACCTTAAATGATCAACTTAATTTATAAGTTAGCATATTTTTTAGCCCATGCTTAATTTAACATTCTATTATTTATATGGATAATCTCAAAGTTCATATGCTAGATTGTTTAAATCTTGTGTCAGTGCTCAGGTTCAACACAAATATTCCACTGTATTTCATTTTGCTTTCCTTTTAAAAGAAAAAAAAAGTTAAATTGAGTTAAATCAGAGATTTAGCTGTTTCTGCTCCAAAAACACAAGAAGCCATAAATTCCGCGTGATTTCTGCATAAAGCTCGGATGACTGTGTTTTGAAAACTTAATATAGTTGTCAAAGATGATTATTAAGGCAATTAGATGAACGTACTGTAATTTTAATCAGAAATCAGAAACTTGGAAAGTGACAAAAGGTTTTGGTTTGTTCCGTTAGATATGTAGCACATACATAAGACTATCAGTTTTGAAAGGAAAGTATATTTGGAGTGCTTGCTTTGGAATAATAGTTAGTGCTAACTTGAAATTAATGCTTAAATGTGACAAATTGTTAAGATGATTATGATAGCAAAGTTATGGACAAAATCAGGGACACATATACAAATTCAACATAAATGCAATACTGTGTTTTTTAAAGACTGAAGTATAAAGGCCAGCTTAGGTCATGGACAAATTTGGCCGTATTTTGAGGTGACTTGTTTTTAATAGTCCCCTACACTAGGTATATTATTTCAAGGTTTTCCAGAATGTATTGTATGTGCTTTAATATATGCCTTTCTCCAATACACATTACTGTTCCCCTGTGCTTCTTGTCAGTTTATATCATTTTCTCTTAGGTTGACTTTTTTCTTGTGTTTCGCCCATGATTATCTTCCATTTGTTAGTTTTTGTTAGAGAGCTGCCAGGCCAGAAATACTTCTCATCTACATAAAGGGAATTTTAAAATGCTTATTTCTCATGGCTAAACTCCCTCACATCTCCAACTTCTCTTTCTGTATTTCTGAGAAGCAAATGCTCAAGGCAGATATGTATGCTGCTTGTGCTGATGCAACCTTTATGAAAAAGGTGCAAGTGTTTTATAACTAGCTAGCTTGACAGGTGTATTCACATGTGTAATTCTCCAGCCCGTTCTCGAGTCCACTTACTTCAATGGCCCGGAATCAGGACCATTAAATGGTTAAAATTGGCTTTTAACTTTTTTTTTCTTAAAGCAGTACAACTCTGTAGTGTATTAACAGACACTAAAAATGGTTACTTGCAATATAGGTATAAGCTACGTATGTGGTTTTAACAGAAGAAGCCTTTTCTTAGGTTGGGTTTTCCATGTGGAAAACAACTAACTTCCCTCACAGAAAATATAGATTCTCCAAAATTCAGAAAGCTACAAAAGAAAGAAACTTTTAGCAAAGTAAAACTATCTGGAAGCTTTGGGGAGAACTGAATGATGTGATTGGCAACCTGCATTCTGTTACTTTCTTTTATGTTTATGTACATTTCTACGCCTGCAGCACATAAACACTGTTCGTTAAACTTCTGTTGTTATGGCAAGTGGAAGTCACTGCAAAAAAATACAAGCGTGACAGGCAGGATCTGAGTAAAAGTAGCCACACATAATTTTCAAAACAATTCTTTAGAAAGAAAGTGGTCTACATCTCTACTGATCAGTCATATTTGTCAAAGAAGCTCTATCTTTCTCATCGAACTACATTTCTCTAAAGTAAATTGTACCAAATGTAAACTTCTGCTGATATTATTGATGAAGTTAGGCCCATTGCACAAGAAAACAAACAAAAAGCCCCTGTTGTTTTCACTTTTGGTCAAGGAAAATACTGCTAATATTTTTCTGCAAAGAAAAATCTAAAATAAATATCGAAGCAACTGCTCATCTCATAAAATGGAAAGACGTTCTTCACAAACCGCAAGAAAAAAATCCCAGGTTGTATCAAAGCATTCCTAATACTGTTGGTAAATGAGCACTGGTAACTAAGAACAGACACATAAGGTCAAACCATAGTTCCATCTATCTAGCCAGTATCCCGCTTCTGACAGTGGCCTAAAAGAGACGTCAAAGAAATAGTCCAAGAAAATACATAAGAAACAAGCACATTTCCCTAGAAAACTATCCCAGCTATCAACTCTTTCTGTCTCAGAGACTTGCTAAGCAAGCATGACCTGCCCAGTTTCGTCCTGACCCCAGATAAACTTCTAGCATCGGCAAGGGCCCGTACTAAGGAGTAGAGCTGCAGGACGCATGGGGCAGCGGTTCCCTTGTGCGTATTCTGAGCGTGCCACCTGTTAGATTCACTTGGTGCCCCTATTGCTTGCACTGGGAGTGAGAGAGTACAGTCGCTCCTATTCTCCCCTTCCGTGCTGCTCTATATCATACGTTTGTTCAGTCTGTACCACACTTACATGAGTCTATAGATTTTCTTTCTTCCTTACTGAAGGGTCCCAGTCTACTAAGATGTCCTGCACAGGGAGGCCGTTCCACACCCTTGATCACCATGCCAGCTCTTCCTTTACTCTTTTTCAGTTGTGCATTATACACTGCTATGAGACGGAAGGGATGACAGCTGCCTACGGGATACAAAAGATGCAAAAATGGATTTACACTGGTTTGTTATACATTTTCTTCCTAATAATTCCTAATACTAAGTTAGACTCCTGAGCACAGAAATTATTGCAATCTTTGGGTTATAACTATCTCTTATAACCTTGAGATCTTGCTCTTGAGTGGTAATGGTCAGTCAGGGACCATCAATCCTATTTGTGAAGTTAGGATTGTTTTTTCCCCAGGTACATCATTTTACATTTACTGACACTGGATTTCATTTGCCATTTTATTACCCAGTCACTCAGTCTTAGGAATTTCTTTGCAGTTCTTCAGTCAGCACTAATATTAACTACTAATGACCTAGTATCATCAGGAAAATTGCCACCACATTATTCATCCCCTTTCCCAAATCATCTATATTGAGCAGAACACGTTTCAGATCCCAGTGGGACTTCAGTATAACTTCCCATTTACTTTTTTCATCTTTTTGTTACGTTTTTTAAGCAGAAAACATTTAATGAAGCCATTTCTGCTTAGAATTAAGCAGATTCACTTTCTAAAAGCAACTAAATTTTCAACAGTTTATGTATTCCAATGCCAGTGGTTTTCTTCCTCAAAAATCTCTGGAGTCTGTTTCTGGTTTAGTGCAATGATTTCAGGTGTATCATTCCCAGTTATTCCCTTGTTACTTGCATTACTTTTAGACGTTTCATATAAGAATTATGGTCTAAACAGTAAAGAAATTAAGTGTTAGGCTAGATCAATGTCACACTCTCAGTTAAGGATTTGCATGGAACTAATACTATTTTCTTAAAGAGCTGGAAGTAAAGCTACAGCATCGCTAATACAAGAACATGCATAATTTCTCTAAAAATGCACTTTCTACTGATGACATCAGCCAGCTAACTGACCAGCTCTGTCAACGGATGGGTACTGTCACAAAATGATTGTCACTGAAAAACCTTTGGGTGTGTCTAAGGCTAAACAGGTGAGTAATTCTGGGGACTACTGCTCTAGCAAAGTACCTACCGAATGCCATGGTTTATTATTTAGCACCCAAAAGGTACCGTGTAAATTCAGCGCACGGGCATCCTATGCATTACAGCAGCCACTGGGAAGTATTGTGGGAGTACTGTGGTCAGTATACAGCAGCCACATCAGGTGTCTCAAAAGACAGTGAGCTGCCTTCTGGCCATGCCTGTAGCATCCTGTCGTGGATAATGTTTCCCTTTAAATCTCATATGAAGGGAATACGAATTAAAGAATGGGGCCAGTTAAAGAGAGATTTTTTTAAAAAATTCTGCCATATATTTCTGCCATTATACTTTAAAACATTTTAGAAGTGTCACAGGTTTCTGCCAAATGACGTCTTTATGTTCTATTTGTCTTTCTTTTACAGTGGAATACATAGTATAGCATGCATATAACTTCCAAACAGGGAGATAATACTAGCGTTATGGATAAAACAATAGCATATACATAATACAAGCAAATACGTATGACGTGGCATCTAATTGCTTGACCAATACAATAACAAAAGTCTGAATAAGCAATGCTGATATGTCAGAAGAAAACTGTGGCTTTTCCAATTCAAATTCGTGAAGATCCTAAAAAAATAAAATGAGGAAAGAAAATAATTTATTATGAAGCAACTAGATATGGGTAAAGAAAAAGTTTAATTACATCTAAGCATATTTGCAGTGATTCATGATGGCTATTTACATCAAATGATTTTTTAAATATTAAATATTAAGTCCATTTAAATGTAATAACTTGTATGGCAAATTTTCATCTTTATTTCAGAGCCCTGCTATTTTAAAATTTGTCATTAGAGCTAATAAGAAATGATATTGAAACTACTCTGTACATTTAAATGAAGCATAAATCAATTATTGAAGCAAGGAATTTTTTCATCATTGTAATGATTATTGGAATAAATTTAATCTTGAGATGTTTCATAATGAAATCTGCAATAGTAAAAAAATTACATGGACTTAATTTTTACTATGTGCTATTTAAAAGTGTTTCTCATTGGTGAAACATTTAAGGGAATACACAAAAACCACAGAGGTTCCCAGATAATGAAATATAAAACCTAGGCAAAGTTGCCCTAACATGCTCGAATTCTACATCTGATTTTTCATCAGACAACGGTATTGACTATTTCTTCTTTCTCTATCCTGCAGCCTTCAGAAAGAACGGCAAGAGAACCGAAGTGGCTATAATCAGGTTTCTGATATGAACAGATAAAAATGCATGAAGCTTGGAAAATTTAAAAGTGTGAAACACACTTATCTGCATCTCATTTAGCAGCAAATGAGAATAGCTGTGATATGACAGCAACAATGTCTGGCCAGTGTATTGCTGTGAGAAGGGCAGTACGGTGGATTCAAATGAGGTGCCCGGTAACCATTTCATTATTCCCAGTTCTCTGCAACCAGCCGGGAGGAGCTGTCTGGCCAGAAGAGTTGATGGCTGCACTTCGACAAACAATGAGGACAGGGCCAGTCACTGACAGCAACGTCCCCACGTGTGCTGAGGAGGTTATTACGGCATCACCCCTCATCACCTCTGCTCCACTAACGATGTTGGCCTCATTTGCCTCTCACCGAGATGTCCCTGCACCTTCTTCCCCTTAGGCACAGAGTGCTCTTCCCAAACTGGTCTGCAAGTCCACTACCTTCTTGTCCTTCAAATCTCTTCTAACACACACCTCTGTCACGGTACCTCTCTGGAAGCTGCCGACTGCTAACGGAGTTGGTTCAGAGGAAGACGGGACTAGCTGACAGGTACTTTGCCCATTTCTGATAGGGATGCATATATGTATTTAAGAACCAGGCTGTAGGATCCCAAGCGCTTTAGATTATTACTTGCCTTGGAATCATTCAGCTGTGCTCTGCGAATTTGCATTGCACCTGTTCCTCTTTCAAAGTCTGTGGCCCTTTTTCCAAAAACCTGGTACAGAATGGTTGTTTTCCTATGAACTTTCAAAGTGGAGTGTCATAGGCATTAAAACTAGCGGTGACTGCGAATGGCACTTCACAACTTGTCCCTACAGAGGGGACATAATTCCAAATCATCTTTCTACCCTACAATGACTTTTCCACCACAAAGACTTCCTTTGCAGGGATGAGGCTGGACTCATCTTCTACTGGTTAACAGCACGATGAACAATTAGTATCCACATATGTTATTCATAAGGTGAGAGGCTTAATATCAACTTTAATATCTGACCATTTTTTTCTTTCTTGTTTTCTTCTGAAGAGAACACTGTCTATAACTGTAGTTCTACTCTTAATAAGACCATCTGACTTCTTTCAAGCTAGGCTGGTTTTTAGAGTTTCTTTTGGTAGAATAAAATATTTGTTATTGGATATAACCACATGTGCACATAAGAACATTAAGATATATATGCTTGGGATACTGCATATTTATTTAATGATAAATGCTAAAACACAGTCAGTTACCCTCTATAAACAGAATTCTGTAGAACAATTTTTTTTCATGTTACTTAGTGATTTTTTTGTAAATACATCATTCTTCACTGTATTGTCAACATGTTTTGTAAATAAGCATATACAACTACAGTAGAAAGACACAAACAAAGTGCAAATGAATATTCATAGCCACCTTAGCTCTACAGTTCACAAAGGCACAACGATGCAATAAGGAAACTGAAATCCTTTCTGTCAAACACAAATATAATATGGATGTTAGATTTCCAGAGACCAACCCTATGATCTTCACACAGGAAAAACTTCTGGGTTTAGTAGGGATGGTTTGCTTGGAGAAAATTTAGAGGAATAAGGCCTAGGTTATAGCAATACTAAAAAGATAGAACAAAATTTCCCTCAGCTTCTGTGGAACCAGCATTTATCTACCACAATCTCACACTTCTCATCTTCTTCTATCTCATATATGGAAGGAGTTTGTAATTTTAGAGTTTTAATCTTGTTTCCTTAAGAAAAAATGGTGATCTGATTATCCTTTCTATCAATGTCTGTTTCTCTTAACCATGTATGATTTTTAACTTAGTTTGACTGAATTTTAACCAAACTTGACAGATGTTGTGCAAATACTTAGCCAGGTAAAGTGCCTTGCCTGAGGGAAACCTAACATACTTACTCTTGACAGATGCAGGAAACAGAGGATGAAGCCATTGCAAACCAGTTTCATTATTTTTCTGCCATCAGAATTACATCTTTTTGAAAGGTGCAGGTCTATTAGACTGAGAAGTGCTAGGGAATCATTAAGACATGATTTCTAAGTTGGACTGTAATCATTTGATCCATGATGAAAGAAACTTCTGTACTTTGTATTTGTTTTCATTCATTTGAATTAAAATGTAAAAAGACAGTTGTACCTAGATGACTGGTCCCTTCTTTGTACTGGCATGCATTCTGATTCCCAAGTTTATTTAAAAAAAAAGGGTGTGTTTGGGGATCGTCTGCCCCATGTCTCTATTTGTTGTGTAAAAAAAAAATTAAGACACTTTTAGTTTATTCAGTCCACTCCCTACTAATGCTGGATTGCTTCAGACAACATCATCACAAGGACCATGTATTGTATTCTTGTGAACACTCTGAGCAATGGTGTTCCCATTTTTCCTCTTTATAGCACCACTAGAAAACCCTGTTTTAATCTTACTAACACTATGTTAAAGGAAATAAAAGGCTAAGTATACATAACCCTTTTAAACAGTCCTCTGTGCACTGGTAAAACAAAACTTTACTTTTAATAGGTGCGCAAGAGTCAGGGCACTGAATTCCAACAAGTATCTTCTAGCTTTGCTTTTTTAATTCCTTGTTTAAAGACAGAATGCTTTCTTTCCTCCCCCATGGGGAAAATGTCTTCTAGAAGACAACAGAAAGAACCTGGAGGATAATGTTGCCAACAGCATGTCAGAGATGATTACTGCAAAAGAAAAGAGAACCTCCTGTTTTGACATTGGGCAGCCAGTAGAGGAGAGTGGAAAGAAGCTACAAAAAGTTGCTTGCATATATAACTCAGATCCAAACTGTATAATTGTTAGCCAGTATTCTTCTCTTCTTTGAAGACAGGTTCAAAAAAAAAAAAAAAAAAAAAAATCACTCCGCTTTTGACCACATCTTGTCCAGTGTAAGACAGAGTGGTATGTCAACATGACAAACGGAAAGATGGCTACAAATGGCTAAACCAAAAATGTCTGTGGTGTATATAAGCTACCCAATCAAAAGAGATGAAATTGCAGGTCTGATGGTCCTGTGTCACTGTCACTGGCCAAGCATTAGTTTACAGCTAAGATTTAAGATTGATAGAATGCATATTAATAAAAAGTCATAATTTACATAGTATGCCTTGAAAGACATCCTTGGCCCAAAAGGGGGAAAAAAATGAGGAGAAGATGGGAAATCCTCTATTAAATTATTAAAATCCAAAAAAGAAATGCAAATGAAGAAGAAAATCTTTTTACTCCACATAAACTTACCACACCTATGAATTTCTCACTCCAATTTGCCATGCAGTTACCATGGAATTCCCTCAAAAAGATTAAAGAGGGTATCTTCACAGTAATACTTCCCTACATAACAATGATTTTACCTTTTTATTTACGGATATCTTTTCTAACATACAGTTAACAAATTCTAAACCCAATCTTAATCACTGTGTTACAGAAGCTGGGATTAATTAGCAAATACACAAACAAGTGGACAGTTGTAATACAGAAAGGCTGCATTCAGTATTTTTATAACTGTTACCTAACTTCTGCTACATTTACATTATAATTAGCTGCATGGTTAGATTGCCCAAGAAAGTTCTAACTGATCCTAATTTAGTTAGATAAAGATAGATAAATTAGTCTTTCTTAATGTGAGGTGTTTACATCTTGTTCGTGTACGCTGAAGCCGCAATTTTCACTTCTCTGCTAGTTTGTTAGTAGCAGAGGTCAACCCTAACTCCAGCTGCTTCCACTGGGATGGCCTGTGAGGGCATCATGGGCAACTCCAGTTGCTTAAGAAGTGAGCAGAAGCATAATCCTTCATCTACAAACACATTTGACTTCAGGGAACTTAATTAAATGTTCCCTACTCATGCCCCTACAGTCTCCTAATCTGTACGCTTCAGATTAGTTTCAAGGAGCATTTTCATAAGTTGTTTATAAATAGTTTGCCAAATCTTTGCCACTAGGTTTTACAAACTTTCCCCTGCTACTCCATGAAAGATATGTTTAGGACCTGCCACTGTAGAAAGGAAGCAAAGCAATTAGGGTGGCTATCTTACAACCTGTGCTATCTTTGCTCTGAAATTTATGGAAACATAAGAATTCATAATAAAAATAAAAATAAAGGCTGATGGAAAATGTATGAATTATAAGAGGTGAAAAAAATAGAATGTAGACACACTAATCAGATTTGCTGTCCTTACTCATATAGAGCAGTCAGTGGAGTAAAGAGGAGCTTTATCTCCTTAAGGAAGGGAAACCTCCAAACTGGACATCTTGCATTGCTGTATCACGTAACCAGTTTATAAAGTTATGTGAACTAACTATCTCATTACTGTAAGTTGCAAAACACTTAATTTATTCATACAAAATTGAGTGTTCTATTTTACAATGTGTTAATCCAGAGGGATCAGAAAATGATTCTAATAGTGAAACATTTAAGTATTAAGTACTGTATATTTTATTGATTTACATGACAGGTGAAAATATATCTCAGTTATAAGGCTGTCAGAATAAAAGAACCTCCCACAATTTCAACCTAATATACATTTGGGGGTGGAGAGGTTGATATTCATGCAAAGAAGAACAATTTAACCTTTGAACATTACATTTTGCCTAACTTTCAGAGACTATTTCACTGACTTATCTCTATATCTCTATAAAAACTAGAAAAGGACTTTCACTGAGTAACAGGGACAGGTAAAACTTACATTGGAGTCAAGCCTGGACCCACTTTTCCCCCCCCGCCCCCCCAAGAGCGGCTAGAACTACAATTCACTTCATGTTTTCTGCTCCAGGAGAAAATTGATGTAATGCACCCATTCCAGTCATTGGTACTAACCCAAGGTCCTAGCTAGTCTCTTTCTATGAAAGCTGATTCTGAATCCCTTCCAACCTCAACCATTCTGTGATTCTGTGAAAGCTACTTCAGCTGACAGTTCCTCAAATCTAGAGCCAAAATACTAATACCAAGCACCTGATCCCAAACGATGAGCGTGATTTTATTGCCTTCATTAGGCTCTGGATTCCAGTGAGATGCACTTAATTATGATGCAATCTATTTATGGTAATGTAACTATACTCTTTGTTGCTGGGGGTGGGGGAATATTCTCATAGCCTTTGCACAAAGGCAAAATAAGTTAGACAAAGATCCGACATTACGTCTTTTGTGTATATAAGTTTGCACTGATTATGAAGGAGCATTCATTTAAAATATGGTATCTTACTAAAATGTTACAATGCTTTCCAAGGTTTTACTCATGTATTCTGAAATATGTAAGGTGTAAAATGTTTCCTGTGTTGTTGACCTAAGTCCAAACAGGAGAAAGGCCCAAAGTCTTTAAAGCTTTCTAAGACAGAGCTGTGTTCTTCGCTTTCCCCCCAGCTCTGGCATGGGCACCCGTTCACTTTACTCAGACACCATAATGCAGTAAAAGCGGATGGCCTCATAGTGGAAGCAACGAATCAGAAATATACAGAGCATGCACCATTCAAGCTCTGGTTTGTGAATAATTACAAATAAGAAACAAAATCAAATCCCTCGGTGAACAATCCAGACACTGAAAAAAAAAGTCTGAAATTCATCAGCTGAAGTTTTTTCATACAAGCAGTTCACCCAGCTCTATTAAAGCTGCTGGAGAAATCTCTTAGAAGAAACCCATTAAGCACTTCAAGTGTGTTATTTTCACTCTGGGCTCAGAGAGTCTTTTTCTGTGTCATTGCACTGGTCCCACTCAGATAAAACAAGCAAATATAGAAATATTGGCAGCTTTCATACTTGCTTTTTGTCCCAAGCCCAGCGGGTGAACAGCACTGAATTTCCTTGTTTGTAAGCTTTTCCAAATGAGCCTAAAGGGTCTTGCTCATCAAGGTTGAAATATCTGGCAAATAGTAACAGTCTAGATCGTAGCTTATAATTAGAATTGCTTAAGCCAGTTCAAAAACAGTGAATCAGGCCAGAACCGACTCCGTTGACAAATCCCTCCATTTCAAGTAAGAACCCTTTACGTAATTAAAGATCACACATTTAAAAGCTCATATCCAGCAAAATATTGTTAGGTAGAATTTTCTTTTCGAATTATAAGCCCTGGACTCCAGGCACGAATTACAGTGCATTTTGGGTCATCTGTGAAAGCGGCAGCTTTTCTGGAGAAGTAAGATGAGAATGACTACATGTTACAGACCTCAGCATTGTGCCTCTAGTATGTCACAGAGGAAAATTGGGTTGGGTAGAACAGAAACAGGATGAATGTAAAAAGAGAAATAACATGATAAAGCTGGATCCACTGAACCTGAATCAAGGAAATCAGAAAGGGAGGACTGCATTCAGAATGGAAAAAAAACCAAAACCAAACCCAAAAACCCCCTACCAAATAGATTTGGGAAAATTTAAACTGAGGGACAGCGACAAAAATTATGGAGGGGCTGTTGAGATTTGAGAATGTAAGCAGGAATTTAGGAAAAAAGCCACTGAAAAAGATTTTATTTGGTTTGTCTTGAAATATTATTTTTGACTATGAAGCTCTAAGAAGCAAAATTTCCATAGAACAGTAAGGTTTACAATCTTCTCCCATATGGTCATCCAGTTTCAGTTTAGTGCAACTAAATTTAAAGTTAAAATGTTTTAACTAATACTAGCTATAAAATTTGTTTCCTGAGTTTGTTCCACCAAAAGGAAAAAGACGTAAGCATATATATTACCTTCCACCTTTGCTATTACATCAGCAGATGATTACTAGCTCTGGAGGTAAAACCATTTCTTTATCCAAACAGAGCTAAACAGAGAAATTGTGCAACTCAGATGTGACAATATCCTCATATGCCTCATGAGGATAAAACACTAAGGAGAAGTATGAAACCCATTGACACAGAGGTAACAGAAATCTCCCTAGGTTTGAAAGATTTCTCTGATTTTTGTCTCATTTCTTGAGACAGGAAAATTCAGAAGGTTTTGTATGATTTCTTGCAATGTGCTCCTTTAGCTGAACTGGAAATATCATTTTTGCTACTGTTTATTCTATTTGTTTTACAGCATGATCTAGGAAGTATAAATACATGAAAATGGATAGGTAACAGAAAGCAGAGAGAATGAAATTACCATTTCAGGCTCCAAAAATAAGATCTCTCCCAGTCATCTCTTTTTTACTGAAACCTCTTCATTTATTGCTATAGAATTTGAGGTTGGATTCTAGAATAAATGAATATACAAAGGTTCATTCAAGGCAGACTGCTTAATCCCATTATCTAGGCCAGTAATGAAAGATCTTAATGCATATTAATTCCTCATTTACCTTTTGCTACGTAGTCTTCATAAAATGCATGTGCCAGTCCTAACTACTTTCCCATTTGCTTGTGGGACTGTGAAAGAGAAAGGATAGATTCCTACTTATATTTTTTAAACCATCTCATAGTATAATTGTAATACTTTGCACACTTTATATAATTTGCTAATAGATGCAGTCAACTCATGAATATTTACGGTGATAAACAGGAGAAGTATATAATCTGTGTTATTCACTATTTTCAAATCATGAGGAAAAAAAGTTCCAAGAAGCAACACTGCCACCGCTAGCCATGGAGTTCATGGTATCTAGAGTAATATTAATTTATGTCAAATATCTGAAGCTATCAGAGTGCACAAAGACCTTGGAAGCACTTGTCTAGAACTGACTCTGTACTTTATATTTATATTCTAATGCCTAATTTACCCCTGTAAGATGCTTTGTGAATTCACGCAACTGTAGGCTCTGCTAGGCTTATTTCCTGAGCTGTGCTTGTAATCATCTCTAGCTTTCTCAGAGAAGGCAGAGGAGACTGATGAAGGACTATATCCAATCTAACGGCATGCCTGTTGCTTTTTTTACAGCAATAGTTGTTAGCAAGCTGCGATACATGCGCTTAGGGGACTGGATAGCTCTGTGTACTTGTAATGCAGGGGGAAAAAGCAGGGGGGAAATAGATTTCCTCTTCTCAGCAACAGATATGGTAGTGCTAACACTGAAAGTTGAAACCATCTTAGAAGTTCAGTGGCACATCAAACTGGACCACTGATCTCATTTCCTGCAAAACATTTTCCCCAAATGCCTAATGGTTTGCTCATCATTCATTTTTAAAAAAATTAGTTAGCCACGAAAGAGCCTAAATCCCTCCCTGAAAGAGAATAAATCTAAGGGAATGGGGCTTTAAAACCCTTACATATCTTCTGAAATTGTTGCTGATGCCTAAGAATCAAGAAAAAGTTTATTGTGAAAACGCCCTATAATAGCTGCAGCACTTCAAACAGGTACCTCGGTAGGAATGTAGAAAGATCAAGTCACGAACATAGCTGAAAAGCTAGGCAACTTTTCAATTACCAAAGGTGATAACACCTTTGTCCAAGAAATGGCAATGGCGATAGTAGTCTTGTGGGGGAACAATAAAGAGAAATCTCATGTCACTTCTGCTCACTTTTTAGCCTAGCAATTTTCTGGACAGTTTATACTCTTGGATAAAGAGGAAACAAAACAACTCCCAGTCCCTCAGACTGAAACCTCCTATTTGTGGATATTGTCTTCTCTGATCTATTCTCAGCTGCTTAGAGAAGAAATATTCAGTTCCTCTTCCCGAATGGAGAGTTGCATTTCATGTTAGCTGTATAATATATGACATCTCTAAATTTTATTTGTCTGCAAATTCATGCACATCTTTGTGCCATTCCAGATAATATTTAAGCACAGTAAGACTTTCACTGAGTTGAAACCTTTTATTTCAGTTGAGCTATAAAATGAATCTCTAGCTCATTGGGACTTATTCTTCTCATGTTCTATTGGAAAATACCTGCCCATAACAATGTCTGAATGGCAACAATTTCTATGTCCCACTCAAAGACATCCAGCAGCAAATATAGTTAGAATGGAATTAATAAATACAATCAAATTTTGGCAGTTGTCCAAGTATAGCATATTACACTTGCTATTGTTGGTGGCACGCACAATGAAATGTTGGAAACAAAATTTAATATATATAAAATAGAGTGGGAAGTTACTTGCTGTTATGTATGTCCCATAATACATTAGGTAGCATGAGCTTTTTAAAACCTCTAAATGAATTCTTTAAAAGACTGCTTTGGTTTTTGATAATGTGTAATAGTAAAACTAATAGTAATACTTATCCCATCATGCAAGGATCTCAAAATGCTTTATAAAAGAAAATAAGTACCATTATCCCCATGTTACATGGAGAAACTGAGGTACAGACGGGGCATGCTAATACCCCATGGCAATAAATGTCAGTAGCACAAGAATATAACCTGTGCCTCAAGCTTTATGCCCATCTTCTTCTTGCTGAGTAACATTGCCTCCAACATTTTTTCTAAGCAATCCATGGGTTTTAATACATTATTTGGCACTATGAGTGTTTGCGAAACACTGGTTGACCACTGTCCAGTCACTCGTTATTTGCAGCCTCTGGCCTAATCCCCATGTAATCCCCTCAACCATGACTCCCTCATCCAACATATCATATTCACAAACTACTGAAAATAATATTATAGAAGCATAGACCTGTAAAAGACATCATACTGTGAATCTGCTATTACAGTGAAATCATGGAACTTTTCACATGAAACAAAAGCTCATGATGATTCCTACAGTTAGTAGAGTGCTTTCTCATTGGTAGTGTTGAATGAGAAGGACATCTGAGGTGGCACAAAGCATAGAGGGATAATTTCTACAGGAGCAATACAGAAACTCTCGTAACACAATCACAGTGATTAGCTTTTCCAAACATAATGCTAAGAACCAAATTATGCAGAGAAATGCTTTGTTAACACCTCTGCAGAACAGGAAAGAAATCTGAAAAAGATTTTCATCCTCTCAAGAAACTTCAATATACCTTTCCTGGAAAGCTTAGGTAAATAGCAACGCTCCTGTCACTGACAATATCATAAATAGAGACATAAGAAAGAGTCATTTCACTGTGTGATAACTAACAGATAAACATCCTGGCTTGTGGTCTTCTGGATTTTAAATTCTACCGAGAAATAATATCCACATATTATGTCTATACTGTGGTAGATAAATTCTCCTCTGATTCAGATAGGAAATGTCTCTGCACAATTACACGGATTTTTAAGACCACTTAGAATATTGCTTCTTATTGGCTTCTTGTTATCTTTTCAATCAGTTTCATGGCCAGAGAAATGACCAGAGCTGCCATTTCAAATCATTAAAAAGTCAGGGGTGTTTTTAAAGTTGGAGATCTTGAAAGATCTGCTTGCTTGTTTTTTCGTGATAGCTATCCCTGAGTAGTTTTTTGAATATTCTGATTAGAACTAGAACATGTCAGATTTCAAATTGTAAATACATTTCACACACTTTTTAAATGAAAGTTTACATTTAAATGGTTTAATCAGTAAACATATCACCTTGTACGTATAAGAGAACTTACAGCAGAACTTGTCTATCAGATAATTTGACAATATTAGTGACTGTGCAAAATTAAGCAGCTTAGATAATTTTATAATTAATCTAACAGCCTATTTCCCTCTTTCAAATATAGGTCATTACAGCCATCAGGTAATCATAGCATCACGCAAATTATTTCATGACCTCATATAGAATGAGTCCTTTCTCATAGTTTTCAAATGAAGAGCCTGGGCAGCAAAGTCTGAAAGAGGAATATTCTAGGGATGTATCACTGTGTGCTTGCCCTGCTCTTGTACTCTTTACTACACATCTACTCTTGACCACTGCCTCATACAGGATATTAGGATGGACAGACCTTTGATATGATCTGGCACTGCTGTTCTTATTAGAGAACATTATAATAGAGTGAGCAAATTGTTAAACAACATCAATACTGGTCTCTCTGTTGACGATACCAAGAACTGAACAGACGAGAACTGAACTGCTAAAAGTTTGTTCTCTCTATATATGGCTTGAAACATACTGGGAGGAGAGGTAGCTAACATATGCTCTACCATTATCAACACTTTTCTTGTCCTGTGAAAAAATCAAGCTTTCAAACTGTCATTTTGCAAGAACATCAAATACATGCACTTTCACACTGAAGAGGGAAATTTCAGCAGAAGTACTTGGAATTAGTTCTTTCTTTTGTGAGATTGTTTGCGTCCATATACAGTAACTATAGCTTTGTAATGCTATAAACAACTGGCATAACATAAAGTAATAAACATTCCCAAACCAGAGGTATCAATCTACTTTCAAAGCAACATCACGTAAAAAAAGTAACTAGACAGGCTGGCAATGCACCCAAAAGTCAATAATGTCAGGCTGTGTCCTACTATTAAAAAAAAAATTAAAAAATCAGAGATAAGAGTAGAATGCTCTTCCTCAGCCTTGCATCTGCAAATGCAAAGAAAATTAGCGCCAACAACTCAAATGCCCTCAGCTTTCACCCTTAAGTCTGAGAAAAGTTGGTTCCTACTCAAGAAAGACCCAGGGTTGGAGCTACAAAGGTGTTCTGAGCTGGAGCACAGGTCCAGCGGCGATGCTGTGAGGAACATATGCAGAATCCTCTGTCATTACTCTAGGAAATGACAAGGTTTTGGCATCATAATTTAACATTGCAATGTGGTCTCAATCATTTTATATAACATTGTTTTATCATTGTCTTGACACAGTAAAGTGGTCTCCATAGACTTACATTGGCATAATTTTGCCATCGTCTTGACACTGTAATACAGTCTCTATAGACTTGAATTGAATTTTTGTCATTGCCTTGAAATTGTAATGTCCTCTTCCCAGGCTTGTCTTCATAAGCATATCCTCACCATGTGCTTGTATTATCTCATCCTCATTCTGAAACCACTGGGCACTTTTATTTCCTATAAACTTTGATAAAGATACTGTTTGAAAGCTAATCCTTGCATGTAATCAGTGACTATTTTAAAACTCCTGCCTATCATTGTTTTACAGGATTTGAAAGAACTCCTCACATCAGAAGTTATTCCAAGAAAATCCAAACACTGGTAATATACTGAAAGTACATGCAAATACGCTAGGAATGTGTATCTTTTATGTTCAATATTACCTGGCTTTTAAGAACATCTTAGGTTAGGCCAGATCATATTGGTTTTGATTGTGTATTCTCTACTCTGTAGGACTGCTTAGAACACTTGATAAAATGGCATAAATTGGTTAACGTAAGTATGCTTCAAGAAAACACTGAAGCTTTGCAGCTCAAAATCACTTCAATCCTCTGTTTAGTACGAATGAGTCACCAAGCATTTTGTGTCTTATGTTGGATAAACCTGTTCAGGACACTTTCTACTTGGAGACTGCTACTACTGGTCCCTCTTCTTGATAAAAGAATACCGAACACACATAACCATTCAGCTTTACTTCCTCTATAAAGAAGCCCAAATCGAAAGTATTTTCCTTCCTTCATGAAGATGAGAGCAACATTTCACATGTAGATACTTGCTCTTTTTTTCCTCATTTTAAAAAATGCCATTAGAGTCTTGTTTCTTATAGCATCAAACATACAGTAAAATAATACTTTAAAGAAAAACCAGGACTCAACATTTTCAGAATACTTACAGGTAAGTGATGCTGACTACTAAATTAAGAAATTCTTGGCTTGTTTGGCTGGTGTAAGGTATGATTTCTAAAGGAACTGGGCAGCTTCCTTACACTGCTTATAGAACATAAGGCAAACTGATTTATACATTGGGCAGCCTAGAGAAACTCATTTGTAATCAGTTAGTCAGCTAGCCTGTTAGTCAACATACTGGTATGTACTTCTTCCTCACTGCGCCCTAAAACCCGTCCTTACAGAAACGTAGGCAGCTTTTCACTGCACTCCAGCTGAAAGAAGCATCTTTAACATGAAAAAGTATAACATTTTTATGAACATTAAGCTCAGCATAATATTTATACAATGTTTTCCTTCAAAGATGCAGGTGAAATTGCTCTTGCTTTACTAGTAACAAGTTGCAGGCATAGAAAAAGAATGACGTTAATTTTAATGATGTATGAAATTATTCATGTCATCAGAAATAAAGAGACTATGCCTGAAAATTTGGAATATAGAAATAATACAACACAATACTGAAATTCACAAGTTGATAGTGTATCTTAATTAGCATTGCAAAGTAATAAGGTGGCACTTTTGTGTTACAGAGGGTGAGATTCACACACCTAAACATAGGTGTGCCAGAGATGCTTTGGGTGCCCTGCCTGTCCTACACAGTCCAGAAGGGTGCAAACTTCCTGCAGGTCCTGTCTTACATCTGTCAGCTCTTGCAGATGCCTTGTAATATACTAGGGCACTTCAAATGGCCCCAGATACCTGTGTCTCTGCATCTAAATCACATCCTGGAATCTAAATTAAATTTAGAACTTATTTGGGCTTTCACTGACTTATGTCAGTGAAGTGAAAACAGCAGGAGTAATGTTAATGGGCTTTTGATAACACGTAAATGCTGCTTACGGCAAGCACAGTTTATGCAATTTGCCTACTAAGGGTGGTGCAAGATTTTCTTAACAGAACTTCAAAATAAACGTTAATAAAAGAAAATAGTTGGAAATGATAAAAGAGAATGCATGTCAGAACTTACAGAAAAAGCAGTCAGGACAACTTTAATAATAATTTTCATGTTCTTTTAAAAACCTCAACGGTACAGCAATAATCTGACCTAAAAACTGTTCTTTCTCTCAGAATTTAACATTCACTTTCCTTTGTATCAAAATAGTATTTGTCATAATGAGATGCAAAGGAACTGAATGCTATGTAACACAACATGATACAATACAGTCAACAGAATACATTTAAAGAACAACACTCTTCTTCTCAAATCAGATAGCCACCATCATTTCACAGAACAGGTATCTAATTATAAGTATGTGTGTGGACTCACGCAGAGCAGACAATGAGATGTCTTGGCTACTTGCAAACCAGCAGATACTGTGGTTCACTGAGTATCCAGATTATTTGAGGGCACTTTGTCACATCTCTAGATATTTCTTTAATCAGTTCTTTTTGCATTTACCAAGCTCCATGTTCGTTATTTTGTAAAAATTCTATTCGTTCAATTCTAGTCTAATATGGTTGCATTTTCCCAAGCAAAATTAGCTAGCTTCTGGAGAAAAAATATATATAAATTTATCTTTGCAAAGATTTTCTATGGACAAATTAGACCAATAGCAGTAAATTTACAGTGTTGAATTGATACATCATAACAAGAAAGATGACCGGAATTATCCACTTAGTTCAAGTAGTGGTAAAATAGGACACCAGAGAGAAATTTATGGTAGTTTCTACAATACCTATTATCCTATTTAGGCCCTGATCCTATAATTGGGTTTGCCCAAGTGGATCTGATTGCAGGACAAGGGCTATATATCGTATGCTCTTCAGGGTACGGGCAATAGGGATTTTTTTTTGCTGTTTGGGGTTTTTTTTGCATTATAGGTGAGGCCTAGTGCAAAGTAGATGCTACTGCAACAAAAGATAAAATATTGAAATAAGTCAATAAAAAGATTTTACTCTTTTCACTGTGTAATGAAGGTCTGTAGATATATTGCATCAGCATGGACTATGAAAATGAGAAGACATTGAAAGATACACAGTGTATCCAAAGAGTTTGGGACTTTATTTTGGTCCATGGTAGAAATAGAGATGGATTCTTGCCTTCTTAATAATAACCACAGTTTAATGCTGATTTATCAAAGCATCTCTCTGAAATTTCAACAGGGGCAGGCCAGAATCTCTGTCTGTAAATAGTATTATTTAATATCTCACACTTCTATAAGACTTTTCAACCAAGGATGTTAAACTGCTTTACAAATATTAATTAAGGCTTAATTAAGCAATTAATCAACTGTGTCATATTACTTTATAATTATGATTTATATTGCTCCCAGTATGTGGTAGGCAATTTACAGATATATGAATGAATCTTGTCCTGAAATGTAGAAATTTAGATAATGTGGTCTTTCCTTGTTAATTATGACCCACAGATACCAAATATTTCTCTCTCGTCTTCATCTTTGAACTCTGTACTATCACCGTCATAAATCAAGAGCAAGCATCTAGCTACCTCCATGTGGGGCAAGGTCCTATCCATGAAGATTTTTGTGGTGGGTGCCTTTCAACCAGGAGAAAGCCATGGGTGTTTCCCGTATTTCATCTTTGCCTCTCTCCTAGTTTATATCTTCTACAGAGGTCTGAAGCTAGAGTGGGTCGCAGAGGCTGTGGCTATGCACTCCAGGCTTTTACAGATTTTCTGGGATCTCTTTGTTCTGTGGAACCTTGGGAAATACGATCTAGGGAATGCTCTACACCACAGGCATAACATAAAAACGGTTCCAAGACAAACGGGTTAGCCGTGTTGCAGTGTGACTGGCTCTGCCCAGTAACATATCTACCATTCAGCAGTGTAAACCCCCTAGCTCTGCAAAGGGCTACCAACCTAATTTAACAGCACTGTGCAAATAGCCACATTTTTCCAAGGAATGCTTCATAAGAAATGCTCTTCCAC
Source organism: Mycteria americana (assembly GCF_035582795.1). Lineage (NCBI taxonomy): Eukaryota > Metazoa > Chordata > Aves > Ciconiiformes > Ciconiidae > Mycteria > Mycteria americana. The sequence goes on from NC_134369.1 coordinate 39,403,140, forward strand.
AGCTTCCTTCGTTAGCAGTCACTGAGAAATACTGCTGGCTTCATTTTTGTAAACTGGTGAGTTTATTGCACAAAAGTTAGCACAAAACACTGCTCAAATACTATTGATTCTTTCTACAGTTGATTAAATAATACAAATCAAAGCACACTCACATGGATACACTGCCTGGCATTAAAGAATGGGAATACTTTTAGGTAATATTCACAACAAATAATTTGGTCCGTTCTATTCCTGGGTTGTATTTTTTAAGAGATAGTACAGAAAATTTTTTCCTCTAATCTATGTAAGCACCAAGTGACTCAAACTGAGTGCTCAGTGTCCTAGAAACGCACAGTTCACAGTGCACGTGTCCAGAGGTGCAACGCATGAGTGGGGTCACAGCCGCATTGATAACACCGCAGCCGTCCTTCTGTGCATGCCTGAAAAGTGCCTCCCGCTACTGAAGGCTGATAGGTCTATTTCTCATTGTTTGCATGGGATCACAACTGTTCTTCAGATGCTACTAATCTAATAAAAGAGGACTTCTCAGAGCTATGAAGACTGGCTTAATGGAGACAGAATTTAACTGGGACCAGGAAGGAGGGTTCACTTCCTCAGTTGGCTTAGCCTTCTACAAGCCTGCTATTGCTTAATATTTATCAAATAGTAAGCTTTTGCTTAATTTATCAAATATTATTATTTATTCAATATTAAGCTTTTGCTTAATATTTATCAAAGCACAGCCCTACAAGCCACCGCCATGAAAATAGAATCCATTTGTGATTGTGAAGCTTTCCCCTATTACCACAGTGTTGAAGGTCACACGAGTGAAACAAATTAAAAGGCCATTTCTTCTAATCAGTATGCATCTTTACTACTTGCTATTAACAGTTTTTCCTTTAAAAAAAAAATAACTGGTATGTTTACCGTTTTACTTATGTTTAATGTAAAAAACCTTGGTATTTTAAGAGGAGTTAATTATATTTCATGGAATAGATTTGGATGTGGTCAAGTCACAATCTGCTAAAGCTTTCTTTAATTTTAAACAAGTCTGAAAACACATGAATAAAAGAAAAATCCTAAATACGCACCAGAACTTGCAATGATATCAGTCTGCCAATAAAGGGAGTCTGCATTTGTGCCTTGATTATATTTTGAAACTTTATGCTCTCATCTATGATTAAAATAATAAATAGAATATAAAGTTTTTCACAACGTTCTTAGGAGTGATTCTCCTGGATATTTACAGCGCTTGGTGCTTGCACTGGGAGATTTGTATGCACATTCGAAGAAACAAACAAACTGACTGGTTTTAATGGATTTGAATAGAATCCTGAGGAAGCAGAAATAGAAGCACCTTTACTGGTGGTCATAGGAGGAAAAAATAAAAACAGAAAAACTGGTTACAAAACTCAACTCATATTCTATTTTAAAGCTAAAAAATTCCTGCAAATACTGGACTCCACCTGATGGATGATATGCATGAACTAGGTCATTTGCTGCTACATATGATATCTCTATGAACTTCCTTAGGCACTCTTCTTCCTCCTCTATTATAAAGTGTAAAATACTGCAAGGATCAAGGCATGAAACAGAGGATTTGAAACAATGCACTTGAAATTCCATGGTTTACATTTTAGGGAGAAAGATGATTAACTGAATTAACAGTGAATTAATATGTTCAAGATTTCTAGGAAAATTCATGCATATATAATTTTACATGTAATACATTATTTTTACTTTTGCTCCAAAGAGATAATTATTACTGCTAAAATATTCCTGCTCAGTTACCAGCATATTATGATGGGCTTTGAAAAACTAAAGGTAAAAGGCCAAAAGTCTATCATGAATGTCAGGACATAGAGAAGATTCTCTAGCAGGT